>NC_092773.1:65286235-65937562 GCF_047496795.1 Chiloscyllium punctatum
CTTAACCACTCTATCCACCTGTGCAGCAAATTTCAGGGGACAACGGACTTGCCCTCCCAGATCTCTCTGTTCATCAACTTTTCCAAAGGCTCTTCCGTTCATTATATAAATTGCTCTCGAATTAGACTTACCTAAATGTATCACCTCACATTTGTCTGGATTGAACTCCATCTGCCACTTTTCCAAGCGACTTTCCAGTCGATCTGTATTCTCCTGCATTCTTTGGCAATCCCTTATGATTTATGCTATTCCACCAATCTTCATTTCATCTGCAAACTTGCTGATCATACCAACAGTGCCCTTTTCCAGATCATTTACGGATATCACAAACAACTGTGGCTCCAACACTGATCCCTGTGGAACATGACTGGTCACCTTTCTCCATTTCGAGAAACTCCCTTCGAATACACCTCTCTGTCTCCTGTTCCTCAACCAGTTCTTTATCCACCTAGCCAGACCAACCTGCACAACATGGACTATAAATTATCTGTACGTTTACCACAGTGGACCTGATCAAACGCCTTACTAAAGTACATTAATATGACGTCTACAACCCTTCCTTCATCTATCAGCTTTGTCACTTCCTCAAAGAACTCTATTAATTTGGTAATGCACGGTATTCCCCGCACAAAACAATGTTGCCTATCACTAATCAGCCCATTATTTTCTAAATATAATAAGTTTCGATCCTTCAGTGCCTTTTCCAGAAACATCCCGCAAACTGACATCAGGCTCACTTGCCTGTAGTTACCATAAATATCCCCACTAGCCTTCTTGTATAGGAGGACAACTTGAGAAACCTTCCAGTCCTCTGGCACCTCATCTGTGTCTAAAAATGCCACAAAGGTATCTGTCAGGACCTAGCTCTTTCCTCTCTCGCACCCCGGGATAAATCCCATTCTGTCCTGAAGATTTGTCCACCTTAATATCCTTCAGCCTCATTAGATTACTTACAGTATGGAAACAGGCCCTTCGGCCCAACAAGTCCACACCGCCCCGCCGAAGCGTACCCACCCATACCCCTACATCTACATCGACCCCTTACCTAACACTACGGGCAATTTAGCATGGCCAATTCACCTGACCTGCACATCTTTGGACTGTGGGAGGAAACCGGAGCACCCGGAGTCAACCCACGCAGACACGGGGAGAACTTGCAAACTCCACACAGTCAGTCGCCTGAGGCGGGAATTGAACCCGGGTCTCCGGCGCTGTGAGGCAGCAGTACTAACCACTGTGCCACCGTGCTGCCCAACACATCCTCCCTACTAATTTCAACAACGTAAGTTGATACACCACAACCAAATGGTTGCTTTACAATGGGCAAAAACGTTAAAAGAAAATTGGAATTAAAATGTAGACATGTATATAGAGCATCGAGAAGAGAATTGGTGAAATACAAACAGAAATTACACCGGGGGAAGTGACATAGTTGCACAGAACGAAAAGTCGTTGGTTCCAAAACGGCACTAGATAGAAAATGGCCTGTCATAAGTCTTCCAGTAGAATCAATATGGATAACAATGGAAGTGGTATATGGCACACTTGCTAAAAACATAGTGCCATTGCTTATCATTCGACTCTGTCCAGTTGGAAGTGGGAGACAGGACCAGAACGTCATCCTATTGGCTAATTAGTATAAATCTCCAAATAATACGGACCACGGAGAAGAGACAATGTTTTTCATTAGATAATGCATAACTGCAGGACCGGTACTCTTCTCTGTGGTGATTGGTATGATTGTTGTGCTTAGAGTTTTCAATTATGTTCGGGGAGACGTGTGAAATTCTGTAAAGTGCACGGCATAACGTCTGAGAACACTGCATTTCGAGCCCTAGAAGGAAGGAACTGTGCGGTATCTGGTCCTACAAATTGAGGCAGGACAAGTGCAGAGCATCAGGAAGGAAAATCTTTTGGGAAATAGCGATCACAACCTAATAATTTTCGGTATTCAGTTTGAAATGCATAAAAATCACTCACTGATTAAGATCCCAACCGGAACGTCAATCATTTTATGAACGTAAAATCTTAATTGGAGCACGTTGATTTTAAACGCACTTGGTGGATAAAACAGTGGATGGAAAATGAGAGAATTTTGAAATATATGTGAAGAGGGTGACTACTTGCTACACTCCCTGCAGAAATAAACTCAAGGCATCCAAAACTGCAGTTATCTGCATCGCCAAGGATACTGCTGCGAACATCAGGGCATGAGTAAGTGAAATATACTGAATATCATGATTTTTATAGTTATAAGAATGAGGAAGAGCATTTCAAGTGGAGAAGAGGGGCGAATGCTCGAAGTTGGAAGGTTAAGGTGTTGCATAAGGAAAGGAAGGCGAGCTGCACATATAGAAGTGGCAAAATGTTCTTCAAATATGTTAATCATATTAAAGACATCAGGAACAAGTTGGATAAGCTGCTCACTGCACCAAAGGTTATGGTGGAGGTACAAAGTGAACGCGTTGTGTTTGGCTTGATGTACATAAAACCTGGTGACAATGGTCTCATTGAAAATGTGGATGTTGAGTAACAGAGATGTATGTTGACAAATAAAACAAAAATAGTGCTTATACGAACGGCAGCACATGGTCAGGAATTCGTCACTCCCAGGTGAAGTGCAGTAAAATTACAGAGAGAAGTCAAGGAGCAAATGATAAAAATTATAGCGGAAATGTTTCAGAAGTCTCAGACCACAGGGGTAACCCCAGAAAATGCGAGGATTGCAAATGTGGCAACTTTATTTCATAAAGAGACGAATAACTATTTACATTGCAGTCGTAAATGCTTGACATCAAGAGTCGGAAAACTGACAGAGAAATTCATGCGGGTAAGTTAAATATTGGAAAATGGTATGTTAATACGAGACAGTAGACATGGCTTTGTGAAGAGCAAGTCGTGCCTGACAAAGATATTTGAGTCCACGACGAAGCAATGGAGGCAATGGATAGGGTAGTGCTGTGAATGCTGAATACTTGGGCTTTCAGAAGACTTTTGATGGAGTGTCACATGACATGCTGATTAGTACATTAAACAAATTTGAGATTAATGGATCGTTGGCAACATACAACATCCACTGCTACTTGTGGAATGAAATTCCGAACATTTATCAGCTTTTGTGTGTAATAGTCCTTCCCAAGATCTCCTCAGAACGGTCTCGTCCGAACACTCAGACCCCGCCTCCAATTTCTTAAATCACCAACATGTGGACATGTTCTCTTTAAAAACCTTGCCTTTTCGTGATAATATCTTCAAGATTTACATTACAACTGAACACAAAATATCTTTATAAATTCGTAGAAAAGCTCAGCACAATTCCGATCTGTTTTGTGAAAGACCTGATCCATGAAGTTCAGGAGACATTGTCGTCAATCTATGCTGTAATATTCCAACGCCTTTAAGTGTGGTATCATTGAGGAAGTCCTCAGATGTGTGCTTACAATACCAAGGATTTGGGCCACTGACGGGAATAAGGGATTTGAAAAGTTGGATGGCACGTTCCGATCTACAAATATGTGTGTACCATACTCCCTAAAAATACGTTGTATCCTTCACAAAGTATGCTGACCAGTTCTGATCACAGTACGCAAAGCGGGAATAACTCAGACTTTTTTTAATGCAGCAATGGAGACATTTGAACTGACGAGACAACTGGAGACAGACAGGGGTGACCTGGTGAGGATTCCTGAAAGGTGGTGTCAGGAAGACCTGGTGCGAGTTCAATATCCAATTGAATGCAACATTCTGAAATAATAGACAAGAAGGAGCAGGAGCTTGAATTATTTTACCAGTTAAGAATGTCATGAAGTCTATGTTGAGAATTGATATTTGCACGAGGGTCAAAATTTTTTACCTGTCTGAGTGGAAGTGAAAACCAAGAGAAGAAGCCGCATTCAAGAAGTAATTGACAGGACACCGAGCAGTACTTCCGAAGTAGGTCATATCATAAACCAGGAGAAATAGGAAAGCTAGTGAGAAAGGCGCAAAGGCATTAATGTATGATTTAAACATATGTATTCATTAGAGTATTTCTCTCCGTAAGGGTAGCCTCGAAGAAATGTTGAATGAGTGGAAGGTGTATCATTTCTTAAATCAACATGTCATGAAGCCAACCAGAGACCTGTCGCTTTCAGATTTGATAATACGTATTGAGACAAGTTTGATTAATGATCCAGTCATTTCAAATCTACTTGGAGGGAATGACCACAACATACTGTAGTGAAAACAGAATCGTATTCGAGAGTTTGAGGGTTGGGAAAACAAAATTATGCATATCTGAGAAAGTAACATTTTTGCAAATGTTTTCTTAAGACTTGCAAGTTTCATAACACATTTCCTATTGTAGGGAGACCAGAAATCCACACAAGTGGCGTACACAATGTCCCGTAAAGATGCAACATGACCTCGCAACATCTATATTCAATGCTCTGTACAAAAAAGGACAGCATACTAAACCCCTCCTTCACTATCCTATTTCCCTTAGACTTCACTTTTAACCTGCATTCCAAAGTCACTGTTCAGGAACACACAAAAAGCCTCAGCATTAAGTGTGTTAGTCATGCCTTGAATTGATTTTGCAAAATGCAGCACTTCACATTTACCAAAACTAAGCTCTACCTCACACTCCTTCACCAAACTGACCTATTAGATCAAGATGCTGATGTACTCTAACCTTAGTAGCTTCATTGTCCAGTGTACCTCCTACTTTGGTGTCAATTGCAATGTTCATATCCAACCCGTTTATTCAAATGACGAAAAACATTGAAGTCAGCACCGATCCTTGTGGCACACCACTGGTAACAAGCTTTCATTGTGAAAAGCAACCTTTGACCACAATCCTCTGTTTTCTACCTTCTAGCTAGTTCTTTTTGCAAATTCCATGTTCCCTCTTCATTCCATATGATCTGATCTCGGTAATCAGTTTACCATGGGAAACCTTACTGAAAGGCCTTACTGAAGTCCATGTAGATCACATCCACTGCTCTGCCCTCATTCATCCACTTTCTTACTTCTTCAACAAAAAATCTCAATCCAGTTATGTTTACAACATTGCACATTAACATGGCCTATCAATATTTGCACAAGGAAGGCAGATAACCTTTTCTCACAAATTTTCACTTTGCCTGTTTAGGATCAGAAGTTTCCAACGTTTTACGAAATAGCAAATTTCAGACTGTGGCTAGACTTGTCCTTACATAAGTGCCCGGAATTATAATACTTGCTTCTCTGGAACTAGCTACTAACAGAAATCTTTGTAAATTCTCTCAAAATTTCTTCCGACGGAGAGTCTGATCTTATCCATTACAGGAATATGTAGACTCCATTACTAGTTGCTAGCTTCCCTTTCACATAAGCATCAAACGCTTTTGGGCATTTGCGTTCCTTAAAACTCCCTAAGTGGCCATATTTTCAACTTCATCATGTGCTGACAGAAGAGAGGCCATTTGGAGTATCGCGATAAACCTGACCCTCCAAAGACAATCCATCCACACCCAGTCCAAGAACCTACCGATCTGACTCCAAATATACCGTGGCTAACACACCGAAGCTGCAGATATTTGGAATGCAGCAGGAAAGCAGAGCAACTGGCAGAAACCCACACGGACGCAGGGAGAATGTGCAAACTAGACATTCATTTATGGCTCGTATCTAACCCAGTTTCATGGCGCTATCAGCTAGCAATTCTCCATACTGAGCCACTGTGCCAAACTGTGAAGAAATCTTTTTATCACAAAAAACGTCACGTTTTTCATCCAAACAGGTTGTATGCTTATACTATTTGCAATGTTATCGTGGTGTGATGAGTATTGGTGTGTAAGTGGTTAACTGAATCAGTTTGTTAGGTGCCAGTAATAATTTGTTAGCCTCCAAGGATGCTAATTGTCTCACTGGAGGCTTGAGCGTCATGCTCGAAAAACCTTAATTGCCATTCTGGAGCCTTTACAACTCATATTAATAAAGTATCCATTTTACTGTTTGGTTTTATGGAGCAAACCGTGAAATTTGAGTGTGCAGAGAGGCACACTTCGAAATCTGAGTGCAATAAGTTGCAAGGTTACCTAATTCAATAAATCCAAATGCTCAAGACTGAACTGTCAATCAAACGATCAGAATCTACCTTGGAATACGAAAACAGTGGAGGATATATCAACAACAGTCAACTGAAATCTGATAAGGATGGATATGACTGCGATAACAAGAAGTCAGAGCACGATAGCAATCAATAGGAGCTTGCAGCATGCGCTTTACAGTCTTTCCAAATGTTGTGATGATCTGTCGATTAGTTGGCAGATCTATTACAGACTTCGAATTATCCAAGCAGGCTATTATCCACTGCTAGCTGCTATTGGTGTCCCTGGTGAGTAGCTCTATCGAACTACTTCCTTAAATTAACAGGTGATATGTGTGTGAGCTGAAAATGTGTTGTTGGAAAATCTCAGCAGGTCAGGCAGCATCAAAGGAGCAGGAGAATCGACGTATTGGGCATAAACACTTGGGCTTACACCCGAAACGTCGATTCTCCTGCTCCTTTGATGCTTCCTGACCAACTGCACTTTCCAAGCAAAACATTTGTCAGCTCTGATCTCCAGCATCTGCAGTCTTCACTTTCTCCTCGTGTTGGTCCACAAAAGGAAAAAAAAACACATGCCCAGTCACAATCCAGTGTTTCCAGTCCTGGTTATAAATGTTCTTTGTTATTTGCAGATTCAACGTTGCTCATGAGTCTCTGTCCAAGGGTAAACCCTCAAACCACGGGATGTTTTCTGAACATATCCGGACATTCCTATTAAAACCGCTCAGAGGTGTAATAACTTTCCTCTGCAGGAACTGGGACATGGACGCAGTTGTCCTGCCTGAGCTGGCGGAATACGAGGAATACACCATTCCCATTTGGGAAGATACTGTGTTATTACAAGTTGCTTTGCCCACTCAGTTTCCATTCCAATGCATGCCTATCCAAAGCGGATTTCTATCTACTATTCGTGTTGATCTGGGTACATGCAAGTCGGAGAATCTCTCAGCATAGTTCACGGATCACTCATTCGGTGTGGGACGAGACTGATGCTCTTGATTCTGTCTCATATATTCTGAAGTTAAGTCTACAGCATCGAAACGATAATTCTGCATTCATTCCCCAAACACGTCGACACCTCATGAGTTTCTTCTTCGGTGTCCGTTTTTGTTCCAGCTCTTTCATCTGCCACACAGTAAATGTGAGCAAAACGTTTTGCTTCCCCGTAATATCCGACATAATCATACAGATTCCTCACACCGATATGTGTCCGTGCCTTCTTTGGTTCATTTTAAATGAAAATGCTGCTCGTGGACAAAAAAACCGGCATTCATTTTATAATGAAGCCCACATGTTATTGGAAAGTCGATCAATGAGAATAGCTTCGACTTCATCATGTCATTCTATTCAAAACCAGGTATGGCTTCACCTCATTGACCACTTCAGTTCCCCTGCAACATTTTCAAGTACCAGAGGTTACCAAGTCTTCCACATAGTCGAAAATTTCAATTCCAGGCTTTGTCCTGTTGAGTCACCTTTGTACACGATGCTGGATATTTACGTACTTCCTTAAGTGTGGTATCCAGAAGTGTGCACAGATCTCCTGCTATAGCCAAACGAAAGTTCTGTACAGCTGTATTACGAGGTTCCGACTCTTACAATCTGCAGCACATCTGATAAAACTAAATGTTCCATGTGCCTTCTTAACCTCATTGTTAACCTGTCATACCACGTTCATGGGTCTGTGGGGAAGCACTCTAAGGTACCTGTGTTCATCGGAGTAAATGTGTATTGTTATTCAGTTAATTTTCCACTTCTTATTTCTTCTTCTAACGTGCAAGGCAGTACTGGTATGGACGAGATGAAACTCCTCAAAATGTTTTTCTAACAGCCCAGACATATATTTTCGATATTTTATAGAGAGCTGTGAAGTGTGTATTCCTGGTGTTATGCTCCTGATAAACCATTCAGCTTCATGAAAAACAGAATGGAGAACATTGAGCATAGAAGAATACAGCGCAGTACAGGCCCTTTGGCCCTCGATGTTGCGCCGATCCTAGCCCACCTAACCTACACTAGCCCACTATCCTCCATATGCCTATCCAATGCCCGTTTAAATGCCCATAAAGAGGGAGAGCCCACCACTGCTACTGGCAGAGCATTCCATGAACTCACGACTCGGTGAGTAAAGAATCTACCCCTAACATCTGTCCTATACCTACCACCACTTAATTTAAAGCTATGCCCCCTCGGAATAGCTGATTCCATACGTGGAAAAAGGTTCTCATGCTCAACCCTATCTAAACCCCAAATCATCTTGTACACCTCTATCAAGTCACCCCGAAACATTCTTTTCTCCAATGAAAACAGCCCCAAGTGCCTCAGCCTTTCCTCATACGATCTTCCTACCATACCAGGCAACATCCTGATAAACCTCCTCTGCACCCGTTCCAGTGCCTCCACATCCTTCCGATAGTATGGCGACCAAAACTACACACAATACTCCAGATGCGGCCGCACCAGAGTCTATACAACTGCAACATGACCTCAGGACTCCGGAATTCAATTCCCCTACCAATAAAAGCCAGTATGCCATATGACTTCTTCACTGCACTATTTACCTGGGTGGCAAATTTCAAAGATCTGTGTACATGGACACCAAGATCCCTCTGCTCATCCACACTACCAAGTATCCGACCGTTAGCCAAGTACCCCATCTTTTTGTTACTCTTACCAAAGTGAATCACCTCACATTTAGCTACATTGAACTCCATTTGCCACCTTTCTTCCCAGCTCTGCAGCTTATCTATATCACCTTATCAAACGTCTTGCTAAAATCAATTTACACCACATCTATTCAAACAACACAGTTAAACTTCGGGCAAAACAAAGCTGAAATTAGAGAAACTTAACGACTGGAAAACTTCAACGACCCTCTGCGGTAAATAATACGAAGTAGCTCTTCCAATACAGTAAAATCCAATAAGGACACCCTTAGCTAAACGGTAAATTTCGACACAGATTCTTACAAGTAGGGGGGAGCAGCATATAGAAAGAGATCTTTGAAGAAAGTCAGATGAAATCTTTAATGAAGCTTGCAACCCCTTTGGACTGACACATTCTGTGTCTGCTATTGTTATAACAGACTGGATAAAATTTAAACTGGGACAATTGGTCACTCCCCTTCCATTGGTATTTAAAAATTCTATGCTTCTGACTTTATGACCTATGTTCAAATTTAAGAAAGGCAAATTAACCTATTTAAAGCCACAGCGTAGCCACAGAATACATATGAGAGTAAATTCCACTTGCTGCTGATCAGCCCATGTGAAATATTGTTTCTGTCTCTTCACTGACCAGTAACCAGGCATTTTGTTCTTTAGCAGTGAAACATTTATGGACCACGAAATGTAATGAAACGAAGTTTTTAAATATCTCGAAATTATGCTTCAACAATATCAGTATTCAGTCTGATTTTTTTTTAAAATGAAGTCATGCTGTTTTCCATCAGAGTACGTAATTCCAAAAAAAACCTTCTCAGATTCAATTTTTTTCAATGCTTCACACCGTGACATGTTTCAACATTTCAGGATGCTCAGCCATTGTTAATGCAATTCGCGCTGACAATTTCTCTATTCATTCCTCCATCACAGCTAACATACTGACGATAGTGATACTGAGTCAGAACAAGTGTGGTCTGTCCAAATGCATCACACGATACATGGCTGCCATGGCAATGACGGATCTTCTTGTCATTCTCTTTGACTTGTTACTAAGACACATTCTGTTCATCTTCAGAGAGCACTTTCGTTTCATATTGAATATTCCCATGTGCAATATACATGCTGTACTTCTTCATGCAGCCACTGATGCATCTGTTTGGTTTACTGTCACTTTCACATTTGACCGATTTGTCACCATCTGCTCTCGGACGTGGAAAAGAAAATATTGTGTCGTGGAGACAGCAAATGTGGTTCTTGGATCAACTGCAGTCCTATGTTGTTTAAAAAACGTCAGTTGGTATTTCATGTTAACAGGATTCTACAAAAGGTGGAACAACCCCTGGTTTTGTTTTATGGCGCAGGAAGTTCAATTGTCTCTGGTCTGGACAGCAATCGGGTTTTTGCAACATATTTTCTCATTGGTCCTTCCATTTGTGCTAATTCTGCTGCTCAATATTTTCACCGTCAAACAGGTTTTAATCAGCAGCCGCGCCCGCAATAGGCTCCAGGCTCATCGAGCTTGTAAGTCTCACAGGGATTCAGAGACAGAGAGCCGAAGACAATCCGTTATTTTCCTATTTTTAATTTCAGGAAATTTTGTCCTCTTACGTGCATTATTCATGATATTTCGTTTGTGGAGGCGAATTTATAACTTGGGTTATAAGGCTGCAGAAATTCCTTACTTTGTACTTGAAATGAGCTTCATGTTGCAAATATCAGGCTGCTGTACAAACACTTGCACGTATGCTGTTGTACAATCAAAGTTCAGAGAAGAGTTGAAGAAAATCCTGAAATATCCCTTCACTTCAATTTTACGATTCACTCACCGATGCAAATTAATGAAGCACTGAGTAGAAAGAAGGTCTCTTCATTTCAGTGCATTTCATCGTCGGTCACATTGAATCGGAAGAGGTTGTGTTCTCCACATGGTAAAGCGTACTTGTGAGGACCTTCTTCATCGGAAGTTGGCGTCATTTTGGGGAGTCATTGCGATGGCAACCACATAATATTTTGATGCCTGTTTCCATGGTGATGATAATTCTGTCTGAGCTTCGTCCACTGTAATGTTCTTGATTACTGATAGCACAGTGAGTGACGAGGTGTGCCGTTATCTCTCTGTGACCATTCCCAAAACACGATGGGCCAATACATTTAGAATGAGCCCAATGGGTTAACATCAGCTGTGGCCATGCATTCTACTAGTCTGCTTTCAAACAGAACAACTGCGAATGTTGACTGAAAGATGGAATGGAGCAGGCAATCCATCGATTGTTCTTCCCCAATTTTTCTCTGTATATCTGTACATTTAAGCTATTGATTAAATTTGGCTTCTATGTCATGATTCAACATACAATGATAATGTTCTCCAGCAACGCACAAGTCGTTTTAGACATTCCCTTCTCATATAAGTAATTTGTCATGATGTAACCATTCTTGTTTTCTCATGTGGTCAAATATTTGTCCCAGGACTCTCGAACGGTGAACGAATGGAAGGTCTTCCACTGTTTATAATTCAAGTCTTTCATCCCCGAAAAGAAGGCCACGTATCCAGCTGAGCTGGATGGATTTTGGATTATACAGTGGTACAATACCAATAGCAAGGGTTCAGTGCCCAGCATCAGTTTGGGGTTAAAAGGGAGGATAGTGTTTCTTCACCTCTTCCCTACATGGAGGTCTAGTGGCCCACAGGTTAAATTACCAAAAATCGCTTCTCTCTAACAAGACAGCAGATCATATACCTGGCAAGATTGTGGCAACACGTTACATTCTGAGCCCATTTAATTTTCTGTTATTTCATACTCTTCCCAAGATGCCGAAACACAAACCACATACAATCACTCACATTGGGCGAACTATTAATAATGCTGGTCAATCCAGAACTCAGATCAAATTGCCTTTTGGTATGGCTTTCGACTTGACACTGTTGAATCAAGTATATCTTGCAAAATTCTCTAATCCATCAGATAGTTGTGGTCAGTCAGGAAAGGCTGGAGATAAGACCATAAACTGTGCAATTCCATTTCCAGTTTTGCTGAATGAAACTCCTCAGGTTCTGAATTATAATTAGTTTTAAGGAGGAAGCTTTCTAGATTCTTGTTTCGTTATAAACTTAATTACATCATGTGCCTTTGTCTTACTTGAGAGCATCGCAATAAATGTACATTTCTTTTTCATGTAGAAGACAGCAACTTATCATTCATTGATTTATTCCTGCCGCCCATTCCTAAATCCCCTGATCATTCTGTATTCAATATCTTCCATTTTATCTGAACGTAACATTCGATTGCAACTATATTTTTCTGTACTTTGGGTTTCTTTTAAAATAGTTCTCATTGACTTACTTGCATCTCCACCTTCTCAATCAAGCAGTTATTTTCTGACAGAGACAAAAGTAGGTCAGAGTCTTGAGGCATTGTCAGATTAAAGGTTTTCTTCTGGTATGATCAGTAGTCATCATGTAAAAAAGTAACATGGTGAAGTTTGATTGTAGTGAATTGCTGCGCCTAGACCTCGCCAACCTTTCTTTGCAGTTGTCACTGTGTTTTACATGTCCTGTCTGGTCACGGTGTAAAATGATATCTCTCGCTTTTCATTCCAGATTACTAATAAACCTTGCTCTTCGTCCCGGTATTCCGTTCAGACATTCATTCCTTCTCTTTGACAACCACACCACCAGGTTCGTGTTGCCCTCAAATTTCATTCACACATTTCAATGCTCTTTCGTTTTTGTTCTGTTGCAGATTGAGCCCTGTTCCAAATCTCCAACACTTTCTTTCTCTTCCTTCAGTGGATTTATGTCTGCGTCATTCCATCGTTTTCATATTTCATGTTAAATTTAGTTCTCCCCTGCCTCTGTCTACTAGACACTTGTAATGTATTCATTCCTGAGACGTGGAGTCTCTGATTGACAAACTTTTATTGCAAGCTCGAGTTATGCTTTCGATAACGATGATGAACGTCCTCTCTGAAATTCTGCAGTTCACCTACTGCAGGTTCAACCCCTGTATCTGATGCCAGGTCTTTGGAGATGGAAGTGCTCTTACATTGCATTGTGCCGTTGAAAGATGGCTGGTAAAGTTAGGCATTTTGTCTTGTCGTTAGTGTACAATTCTGCTTCAAAATGTCGCTAGTGGAGGGCGTGGCTGCCTTCATATGTGATGCCAATCAAGTGGCTTAATGTGGCGAAATGAAGTGAAGGCAAACAAAAGTACAGCACAGCAATATACCCTGCGGTGCGCTAGTTTTGCACGTGCACCTGAGGCCTTTCTGAAGGAAAACCTTTTCTTTCTTTGTGGTATCTCCCCGTCTCTTTCCAGCCATCTCACGAATCAGTCAAGTAGTCTCTTAAGCGTTGTTCTGGATTAGTGGTGCTGGAAAGGTAGAGCAGGTCAGGCAGCATACGAGGAGGAGTAAAATCGACGTTTCAGGCAAAAGCCCTTCATCAGAAATACGGGCAGAGTTCCTGAAGGGTGGAGAGATAAATGAGAGGAGGGCTTTTCCTTCCATGTGGCATGTACCCGTTTCTTTCCAGCCATTTCACATATCGGTCAAGTCATCTCTTAAACATTGTCATGTCAACGCTTCTATCACTTCCTATCGCAACAAATTCAGGACACTTATCAGCTTGTATTTTGAAGGAAAAAAAATAAGATAGCCTATTTCACACCCCTTTCGACATATCCACTTTTATCTTAAACCTATGTTCTGTTATAATTGACACATCTACCCTGGGAGAAATAACGACGACTATCCATTAAATTCCTCTCGCTCAGAAATTTGCAAACGCCGATCATGCTTCGACATTCCACGTGATAACAAGCCACGTTTGGCTAATCTCTCCCTTTACGTAATGCCTTTCAAAGTAGACTACATCCTCGTTTACAGTTTCCAAATCCTCCATATGATTTTGGTTCCATAACGAAGAGAACCGCCGACCATATTCCTAATATGGCTTGTATAAAGTTCCACATATGTACGTCATAACTTGTCAATAACTCTGCTCTTTCCTCTTGCATTAGATCTTCCAAAATCCATCGTATGACAATTGTGCAGATTAAACTGCATCTGCAATTTCTCGCACAAGTATGCAGTCTATTGCAGACAGTATGTATGCTGTGGCAATTGTTCTCACTGCCCAGGTTCCCCATACAGTTGTACCGTCACGTCTTCAGTCAGACTCTCACGTTTGTACCAATAGTCGTTGCAATCTATGGCGAAGCCAGTACTGCAACATTCTTACAACCAAGATGCAGGTCTCATATAACTTCATATTTCGTTTCAGACTGCCATGAGTAAAATTATGAATGGACTTGTGAAATTCCATACACACAGCATAATCATTCATTCATCCTTTGTCACTTCGTCAGAACCTTTATCAAGTTTGTTAGGCTGAAACTTCTCGGCAAAAAGCCATGCCGTCTATCGTTACTGACTCAATTCTTCCCAAAGTGTGATCAACCCCTGTCCTTAATATTCTGCTGCAATAATTTGCCCACCAATTGCAGTAGGTTCCCAGAACTTAATGCCCCGCATTATCCCACTTCCATTTGTTTCACAAAGATACAGCGTTGGCTCTTCTCCAATTATCTAATCCTTTTGAATATATTTCTTCTGGATGGTGTCAAGGCAGATTTGTCGAGGAGTGCACCAATGCACTATTGACCTGTGCCTTGTGGAGGGTGAACACCCTTTGATGAGTCAGGATATAAGTGGCCCGTCGCAGATTTCCAGACATCAGTCCTGTCCTTGCAGCCACCTTTTTAATGTGGAGATCCCAGTTCATTTTCTGCACTATAATAAACCTCATATTGTTGGTACTGGGGAAATTCAACAATAGAAGCACGACTGAACAGTGATACCATTTTAAAAGTCTTACCGTGATTTCATATACATCCCACAGAATGTGTCACACTCGCTGATAGTCTATTTGGAAATAGTTTTCAATTTCTCCCCTTTTCGTAGTGGGACTATTTTGATATAACTCTTAATCTTAAGTAATATCATCCTGCATTAAAACATTGTTTGCACTTACCTGAATTAAACTAAAACTAAAAATCAAAATATCCTTATTTTAAAATTGAATCAATGATATGCTCACATTGTGGATACAAACCTCCGACATGCGTGCTTATTTTCTCTGATGGAATTAACTGCTATCTAGTTTGCTCATGCCCTTGATCCAAACTTCCTTCCAGTTAAAATGTCAACATCTTGAAGATTCAACTTTGTGTCCTGAATTGGAGGCTGGAGTTGTTCTGTGGAAATAACGTCTTTGTTAGTTTGAATTGAAAGTGAGAAAGGTTTTGGAATCTGGCTGCCCATCTGTGGTTGTAAGAACAGACTTGAACGAAAACAAAATTGAAATGTGTTTTCATAGTGATGAGGAGAGTAAGAGACAAATAATTCAAAACTGGATTCAACTGAAACTTCGTGTTTCGTGTATATACTATTTAATGGAATGTATACGTGGATCAATGGTAAGGGTTCTCAGGTTGAGCATGTCACAGCCATCGTAATTCGACATGAGGTTCTAAAGATGCGATATGGTTGGACAATTTCAGAGATAGGCAGCGATTAATCCATAAAGTAGCTTTCAATTGGCTTATTGAAAGTTAAAGTCAGAGTACAGCAAGTATATGTTTGTTTATTTGTTGGTTTATTCACAAATATTCCCATTCTTGAAAAGTTCAAAAAGAATATATTCGTGGTTCCAGTTATATGGTAGAATAAAGTAAAATAACATGATGCGTTCTGTGTTTATAACATGACTGACGCTTTAGTTGCTAATAAGGCAGCCAAAGGTGGATGTGATCCATCCAGCCGACGGTATAAATAGAAGCAGTTGGTGATTGCACGCAAACTTGCCTTGCATGCTTGCATGAAATTTGATTTCATTTTGTTGTCAAGTTTATTTTACAATAGGAAAACATTAAAATACAGTGAAAATCTTTCATTTTCGCCAAGAAACGCCGTTGTTCACCTGCACCTCCACACACATCATTTACTGTATCCACTGCAACAGATGTGGTCTCCTTGACATTGGGACACAGGCCGCATACTTGCGGAACGTTTCAGGGAACACCTCTGTAAAACTCGCACCAAACAAAACAACCGTCCCGTGGCAGAACACTTTAATCCCTCTCCCACTCCGCCAAGGACATGCAGTTCCTTGGCCTCCTCCATCGCCAGACCCTGGCCACACGACGCCTGGAGGAAGAGCGCCTCATCTTCCGCCTAGGGAACCTCCAACTACATGGGATGAATGTACATTTCTCCAGATTCCTCATTTCCCCTCCCCCCACCTTATCTCCGTCCCAGCACCCGGGTTCAGCACCGCCCTCTTGATCTGCAATCTTCTTCCCGACCTCTCCGCCCCATCCGCTCTCTGGCCTATCACCCTCACCTCCTTCCACTTACCGTATTCCCAGCACCCGCTTATCACACCAGCCTCATGCCTGAAGAAGGGATTATGCCCGAAACTTCGATTCTCCTGCTCCTCGAATGCTGCCTAGCCTGCTGTGTTTTTCCAGCACCACATTTTTCATCTCTGGTCTCCAGCATCTGCAGCCCTAATGCAAGAATAAGAGGAGGAATAACGGAGTCAAAGAGAGCACATCAGTCCTGAACCACCTTGATACGGCCAATAACACCAGAAACGGTGAAACGATCGAAGGCGATGTTTTCAGAAATGATTCAATATTATCTCCGATTGCTTCAAACAAGCACGTGCAATTCGATTATTTTGGCAAGAATGTAATTTAAAAACATCAGTTGTGATATTATTCAATTATGTAGCAAATTTCAGATTTCAAGAACAGAAAGTTGCTCCGACGTTATGTACTTTAATGTTCATAAGCAAACATTAATTTATATGTTTGTCTGTGGGCAAGTGGTCTCGTGGGGTCGGAAGGTGTTTGGCGTTTATGTCTGAAATTAAATTATCCACGGTCTATTCATCAAATTGTTGTTCTTTCGATCAACATCAATGGACTTACTAGGCAGCTGTGTGCCATATCCTGAAAGACAAGATTTTATTTATTCTGTTGATGTGGCCAACTTTTATTGTCCACCCTAAGTTCGTTTGATGTTATGATTTAACTGTAATATAGCATGAGTGCTGTTTATATGGAGGAACAGTTGTTTGAGTCAGCGAGAATACATGTAACTGGAATTTCATATTATGGACTTGGAGGAGCCGGACAGAGAGTAGGCGTTAATATATAATGCTCATGTTCATTTAGTTAGTTCAGGCTGAACGTCTGTGAAAGAATATTTATTTCTCATCCATTCACAGTCAGTGGACATTGTTGGATGGCCAGAGTTTATTCAACATCCCTGATTGCGAGAGGGCAGCTAAGAGTCAAACACATTGCTCTCGGTCTGGATTCTTATGTACGCTGGTCATAATCAGGATGGTGCTCTCCTTCCCTACAGGGGAACCTAAATGTACCTAAATGTATTTTACTAACCATTGGCAATGGTCAATTGGTCGAACTTTGACTCTGTCTTCCAGAGTTTCTTTATTGAAATTCAATTTCACAGTCTGCTATTATAGGTTTTGAAACCGGGTCCGCAGGAAATTCTCTCGGTCTCTGAATTCGCAGTTCAACGATAATATCCTCTGCATTGCAGTCTTATTCATTGCTGTAATATACCATATAGTTGAATCGACACCCTGGCTCCCAATCACCTTGTGAAACCATTGAGGCCTGCTACAAGGTGGACGATGCTCTTCTCCACGTCAGTTGTCACTGCACGCCCCACAGCTGGGCTCACAAATCTGAAACATAATTCTTCGGTCCGACAAGAAATCTTGACTCATAATCTGTGGACCATGGTCGCTCATTATCTTTTTGGGGTTATGAAACTGGCAGTATTTCAGCCAGTCAGTCAACCAGAATGGCTAATGCGCCTTCATGACCGCTGCCTCTGCCCATGACCACCAATCATCTTTCTCTCTCTCTCTGCAAGTCTGAAGAAATCGACATAAATCAGTTGTAACATTTTTGAGGCCATTCACAGAGGTGAAATAACGACAGGAAATTACTTACTAATGCGCACGATTCGCATAATGCCCCTTTCATCTCTGTCTGGAGGTTCCATCTGCCAAACAAAAGCAGCCCCGAGCTGTCTCTTTCATTCACATCACACTGGAGTGCTCTGAATAGACGTCTTCCCGCACCTCTCCTGCTAACCGTGTGGAATAGCAAATAAAGAAAAATCCAGAAGAACTGCAAGCCCTGGAAATTAGAAACAAAGGCAGAAATATCTGAACCAGTCTCATCAAATTACATAACATCTGTGCAGAGAAATATATTAGGTCCGTTTTGAGATTCAACTCCGTTTGGTGGATCTGTTGAACAATTGCATGGAGTCATTTTACTCAGCTCAAATACGCCAGTATGCGACGAATCGTTTCTAGTGAAAGAGGATTTGAGCACAGTCACAGAATTGCAGCGACTAAAATGAGCAAACCTAAACTAATTTTACATTAGAGCACATAGTTGATTTGATGAATGGAAAATAGATGAATAGGTGGGGTTTTGAGGATGAAAGGGTGTGGGCAAAGCGAAGGAAGAGATAACTACACACTAACAGCAACTGCAATTATCCATGCTCCAAGCATGCAATCACTGTGTGTAATCGAGACGTTAATGGCAGATTGAGTAAAAACAAATGAAAACTGAATGCAAGTAATTGCACTCCCAAACCGAACCGTAAGTCGTTTGGCGCAGAACTCCATATTATGTATTTGTTTGTTACCCATATCCTTACTAAATTAAATAGTGCACCTGGGGTCATCTGGCTAAGCCATCGAGTATGGCGAAATTATAGAAATTTACAGTTACTTCAGTCAAAGAGTGAGACGGGGTGACAGTTATACCAATTTCGCTATCATTTATTCTTTTTTTTTCTCTTCAAGGAGAATGGCTGCTTGTGATGTATGCTTTGAGCCTGTAAAATTTTTGTCAACTGGTTTGGTCAATTTTCTGAACGAAAAATAAGTGAAGAACGTGTGAAGAAAAATAGACAAATGCAATAACGTCAGTTGCATGGAACCGTGAATATACAGTCCTGATGTAGTGATGATAAGTGTCGAACGTAACTGAACTCATTGCACCAAATATAGCCTAAACGATCGATACTGAAGTCAAGTCATGGAAATTGTTGGAAGCACAAGTTTTCCAATGTCTGCGAATTTTGGAAATATGCATAAAGCTCCAAACATCGCCTCATCACACATTAAAACCAGATAAATGCACGTTGTCCTCAATTCAAGGTGCATTTTGGTGAGAAACGGGCACAGACATCCAAGTGTTATTTCAACGAAGTACACAGTGATAGGATCAGTGCACATTCGCGTGCACACAAGCGAATTTGCGCCAAACACCAATTGTATTACATAGAGTGAATTAGAAGTCGCATCAATGCGTTGTTCTCCTACGCTTTCTTCCTGAAAGGTATTATGAAGTCCAGAGCTTTTGAGTTTTGAGAAGATATTTCGCTCAGCTTGAAGTTTAGGACGTATTATTGCTCGCTGAGCTGGAAGACTCGTTTTCTGAAGTTTCAGACCAGAGCTATGTGCAATTTCCCCAGTGTCCGGACCACAACGTACACGGGGAATGAATAAACTTGCATTTTAATCAGAGTTACGTCTTTGGGCAAACCTCCTGTGATTATGTTTGCCATGATATAATGAAATTTTGACCAACGTACATTATAAGCTCTTCGATAATATGAGCAGAAACATGATGCAAAGCAAGTTTGTAGACCACACAAAAAAACTGGCCAGGTTTTTGACAATGAGGAGACAACTGAATTGATCAAATGAGCAGATAAACGGTATGTGCTGTGTAATGCAAATAACGTGGGGTGGTGTAGTTTTTGAAGAAGGACATTTTCAGGGGAGTATTATATGGTAACAAAGCAGTGAAAGCGCAGAACATCCCTCAAGGCAGCACGACAAGATAATAGGTTTGTTAAGAAGACACACAGAACATTTCTCTTTGTCAGTCATGGCTGAGATTATAAGCTGAAAATGTGTTGCTGGAAAAGCGCAGCAGGTCAGGCAGCATCCAAGGAACAGGAGAATCGACGTTTCGGCATAAGCCCTTCCTGAATAAGCCCTTCTTCAGGAAGGGCTTATGCCGCAATGTCGATTCTCCTGTTCCTTGGATGCTGCCTGACCTGCTGCGCTTTTCCAGCAACACGTTTTCAGCTCTGATCTCCAGCATCTGCAGTCCTCACTTTCTCCTCTGAGATTATAACAACAGGGATCTTTTGTTGGAGGTGGGTTTGCAACGACCAACCTTGATAAGAGTCCACATAAACTCTGTAGCTGTGGTTAGCACATTACAGAAAGTAGTTGACTGTCATTTGAGCGAGTGCCTCCGAGATTCATCACGACGAAGAAGGAAATTTTCAGTTATGAATTGAAGTTGGATATGTTTGGGAAGATAATTCGAAGAACAAAATTTTATGAGAGACCTCATAATGATGTATAACATTAGAAGGGGCACTGGTACGGTTAATAGAATGCAGATTTTATCCTAATTGAATTGTCATTAAAAATGGGCATAAATATAACGTGAAAGGCAGGACATTTAGATTGAATTCAGACTCAGTCTTCTGCACCAAAAGGATGGAGGGGTCTCGACTACGCAGCATAAGGACAGCTCAGGCGTGAATCCTCACAGCTTCTACTAAAGTTATTGAAGGAGCGGTGAACGCTGCGTAACATGCAAGGCAGTGGGGCTAATATTGGTGGTAGATTTGTTTATAGCGGGATAGAAATGTTGGATAGCAGGTCATCCTTGATACAGTGTGTTTCCGCAGTCCGACTGGCAGTTTGACTCCGGGAGGCGAGCATAACTACTGATTAATTATGTCCATTATTATTGTATTAATATTCAAACCAATGTCGTCCTTTGGGTTTCCTTGCAAATTTTGATATATTGCGCTGAACCCTGCTTATGTATTGCTAAACTTCGCTAGTATTCTTGTAAATTATGGCAATAAAGCTGTTAACTGAAGTAAACGTTGACACACAGACTTGACTCTGGATATCTTTCCGTTTACCGATGCAAAATGTTGCAAGGAAACTTTTCAATTACACCAACAAGGGCCCGATGAAATCGCAAACTTTCAAAATCAATAATCAACTTGACACTGTCTGATAATAATCAGGCACTGCACTTTCGTCCAGAGAAATACTGACATTTCCCCAGTGCCCCGTAACGACTGTTAATTGTCCACAATGCCTGCTAAATGGAAAGCACCACGGCAACTGTGTCAAAACGATCACCTTCTTTACAGGTCCCTGTCAATGTAGATACAATGTCAATTCAAAGAACTGACAGGTTGCTTTATTTTAAGTTCCTTGAGACTGCTGGGCTTCACTGCAAACAGTTGGGCAAATCAAAAAGACATTGTCTGAATGCACCCCTGGCTGGTAGCCCATTCTAAAACGGACACTCTCATTAGCAGTGATGCTTCACATCGCCGGACACTGGGGCACGATTCCACCGTTGGGCGACTGTCTTTGTTCAGTTTGCATATTCTCACAGCATTTGTGTGGGTTTCCCCCGTCTGCTGTGGTTTCCTCATAAAGTCCATGGAAGCACAGGTCAGTGAGCTAAATTTCCCATTGTGTCCAGGGAAGTGCGGGTTGTTTGGATTGCTATTGTTACTGGGATATCATCGGCGTTTGGGACTGGGTGAGAAGGTGAACAGCGAGTTGTTTCGATGCTTATCAGCACCAATAATGGAGGGAAAAAAAGGGATGAGGTCCGAAAAGCAGAATGTAGTGATTATAAGATAAATAAAAAAGAAAGAGCTCAGTATTCATAATCTCTGCATGCAGTTCCACATGCTAAACAGAGTCGAAATGAACGAATAGCCACAATGAACGCGAGGCTTGAAGAAGGCGTTCAGATTTTTGGACCATTAAGTCTGATTCTGGGAAAGATGTGAATATTTCAAATTGCATAGTCTACACGTGGACTAGACTGAAACAAATGTCTTTGCGGGAACATTTGCTGTCGTCGCTGGGAACGTTGTAAACTAATGTGGCAGGGGGATGGGAACTAAATGAGAAGTTTAATGGACAGCAATAGGGAGCAATTAAAACCCATAAATAATTAGATAATGAAGTCAGCGTGACAAAGGGGAAGAGTAGGGAGACAGCAGATAATTAACGCAAATGTTTGGAAGTTTGAAGTGTATTTGCATTGATGCATGAATTGTATTAGCTAAGGCAGATGAACTTAGGTGTGGTTTAATACCTGGGAGTATGACTTCATTGGTATCACTGGGACCTGGTTGAGGGAAGAGTTATGATTAGCAGCTAAATACCTCATGCTATCGAAGCATCACGCTGGAATCAGAGGTGTGTAAATGTTTGGAAGAGTTGCATTAGTGATCAAAGAGAATATTACAGCTGTGCTGAAAGAGGGCATTGTTGAGATTCGAGTAGTGAGGTAAGATGGGCAGTGGTTAGAAATTGGAAACGTGCAGAAAGAAATTTGGAGCTGTACTGAAGGCCTTGCAATGGAGACCGTCAGACTGAGGTACAAATATATAAACAGATTCGGAAAAGATGTAGGATCTACAGGGTTGTGAAGATAGGAGGTTTTAATTTTCCCATCATTAACCGGGATCCATTTCGTGTTAGAGGTCTACATGAAGCAAAATGTGGAAGGCACATCCAGGGTTGTGTTCAAAAGCAGTATGTAAATGGACCAATTTGGGAAGATGCCATAATAGACTTGCAGTTGGGAATCAGCCCGACCTGGTGGTTGACGTTTCAGTATCGGATAAATTTGGGAATAGTGAACACACTTCCGTAATTTTTCGAATACAAAATTTCAGCAGGAGTTCGGGAATGTAAATTCGGAGCAGCTGTTTTCCGGTAAATCCACATTTTATACCTGGAAGACTGTTAAAGAATGATTGATTAGAGGGCAGGAGAGACATTTTCCTGTGAAAATGTGGGACGGAAATGGCAAAATTAAGGAACCAGGGATGACAGGTTAAGTTTAGAGACGAGCTGAAAGGAAAAAAAAGATGCATCCATAAGCTCTAAACAATTGAAAACAGACGAACGTTTAGAAGAATTTCAGGAATGAAGGAACATTCCCAAATAAGGCATTAAGAGTACTGAAATGGATCATGAGATATGTTCACCAAACAGCGTATAAAAAAAATATTCCAAAGCCTTTTATTTCTATATTAAAGGACAAGAGAGTAACCACGGAATGGGTTGGCCCATTCAACTGTAACGGAGGAACGTTTTGCGTGGAATCAGAGAAAATGGATGTGATTCTTAACGAGTACTCTCCATCGCTATTCACCGAGGAGAGGGACATGAAGAATTTTCAGTTCAGAGATTTATGCTTGCTTACTGTTGGGCAAGTTGGCATAAGGAGAGAGGAAGTGTTGGATATTCTTGCAAACATTAAATTGGACAAGTCGCCGGGTCAGGATAAGATCTATCCCAGGTTACTGAGGGTAGATGGAGGGGAAATAGCTTCGGACTTCGCAAGTAACGTGAATAATCCTTGAACATGGATACAGCCTTGCAGGACTGGAGAATTGTTAATGTTATCCCCGTGCTTAATGAGGGCAGTGGGCTAATCCATGTAACTATAGACTGTTGAGCCTGACGTCAATAGTGTGGAAGATATAGGTTACTTATGAGTATTTAGATTTACACAACAACTATGTTCTTCCAAAATGGGCTTCCTTCGCAAATCCTCATTCCAACCATTATTATTGCACGTCGCCCTTACTCATCCTTGTTTATATTCCTTAAGGGTGTGAGTAAAGGTACAAGTAGGCAAGTATCTTTGTGTCAATCAGCTATTAAGTAAATCTGTTCACTTACAGCAGACCCTGTTTCTTCCACATTTTTTTCTTCTGAGCCACGTCAATACGTTTTTGATTATGAATGTCTGTTGTTGGCCTAAATCCATTTTAATGCTACAACTGAAGTCACCACAGGAAAATTTAAATCTTGTATTTTCAATCTCTTTACAATTTATTCTATCGTTGGCATAATGACATGTCGTGGCAGGACAGTCAACAAATTGCCTTTAGGGGAGGAAATGGCCCCGTGGTGGTATCATTAGTCTGTTAATGCAGAAAGTCGAGAGTGCAGTGTTCGAAAAGCACAGCAGGTCAGTCAGAATCAGAGCAGCAGGACAGGCGACGTTTCACGCAAAAAAAAACATTCATCAGGAATTAGGCTGTGAGACCAGAGAGTGGACAGATAATTGGGAGTGGCCATGGGCTGGAGGTAAGATATCTGAAACCAAAGTAATGTTCTTTCGACCAGTGTTCTAAGTTCACCATGGCAGATGATGGAATTTGAAATCAGTAAACTCTGGAAGTAAGAGTCCAATGTTACCCATGAATCTTTCGTCAGAGTCCAATGTTACCCATGAATCTTTCGTCAATTGCTGAAAAAACGCACTTGGCTCACGAACGTCCTTTAGTTCAAGAAAGTGGCATCATTACCTGATTTGACCGAAATGTGGTTGACTCTTACCTGCGATATGAGCAGTTAGGAATGAACAATAAATATTGTTCATGAGCGATGCGCTCATCCTGTGAATGAATAAAAAGATTGTAGTATCCAGTCTAAATATTTTTAATCCCAAGCGTTGAACATGACAGCTGAATGCTTCCGATGGAATGAATACTGTCTGACATGTATGACAGTACATTCCATCTATTTGGTAATTCTTGATTACACGGTCTTCAACATTTCTATCCTGAGAAGGCAGAATGGAACTTAACATGATTGGTGACTCTTGGATCACGTTCTGCTCGAAAGATGTCTTATTTAAAATTTCACTGACCACATCCTTGTATGTACTGTGTAGAATATTTGAGTCTTACACTTGTGGCAGAGGAACCCGAAAAGTTAATATCAGTTTCTGAACTACTTACAGGCTCTGTGGGTTTCCAATCTGGCCTCAGCAACGGACAAAAATCTGTGGGTTTCCACAGTCAATTTGTGTTGAGACGATTGCCATTTTTCTGGTGTGGTTAATATTTGTCACAAGCAACTGGAACAACTAAGCTTCCAGAGTTTGGCCAAGTCTTTGTCCATGCAGAACTCGGCAGACTCAGGAACTCCAAGGCCAACCCTTGCGCTGGCATTTGGCTCAGCCAGTGTTGATTACTGTGTCGGTTCTTACTGCAAAATCTACTTAGCCTTCTCTTTTTCTTTCCTCCTGTTGTTCAGACACTGTCTCTATTTACTTTGAAAAGACTTCAACTTCATTTACTAGATGACCTCTAAATTCCTCGTGACTCACCTCGTGTCAGACCATCACCACATCCAATCTTGAGCAGAAATGGAAGGGCATTGACTCAATGATGGAATTTCAGAATATTGTGATCAGCAACTGGTTAGTCTCAATGTCTTGGTCTGTTTCCCGCCTCGATTTTATTAACATTGTTTCTCCAAATAGCCAGCCAGGTTTTCACTTTCTCGTGGATAACCTGTTAACGCCTGGTGGCCCATTTTGGTGGAGAACAATCTCTTAAGGCTTCGAGTACATTATGTCTCACTCGATCAAACCCGAACCTATCAATCATTGGATTGCCGGCCTCATTTTCTTTACATGGGTTCGGACCTATATTTCCTTTCACTTCGTGAGCCCTACCTAATTAACCAGCAGTGCATTCCAGTCTCCTATAGCCAGCAATTTCCCTGTGGTTTCATCTGCAAAATCCTGATGAACTTTCCCGCTCCCCTTATGTAAACTAGGCAGTGCATCTTTCAGCCCTTCCAGATCCTGAGTTCCCCAACGAATTTTAGTTTTCTCCCCTCTTTTATAAGCAGCGCTAGCAACCTTTCTTATTCGCCCATTTTCCCTTTACCTGTGCTACATCTCAATAATTCCCCCTTGGACTCTGCCTCCAAAGCTTTTTCTAATTCCTCCCAATCTTGAGGTCGTGGGATATTTTTCATTCCTTGTCTCTCTTCATCACTTTCCAAAACCACTGCGTCACCTGCATTTCTTTACTCTTCAGACTCCCTTTCCCGTCGCCAGTATTCCTCATTTGCTTTTACTTCCCTTAGCCCACGCAGTACACTAACCTCATTCGTCAGTTTTTTTTAGCTCTCGTTGTAGAGCTAGCAATTGCTCTAACCAGCACATTCTCTATCTCTCTCTGTCTGTCTTTTCACTCAGTTCATTTTTGTCTTCTGCACTTGCATCCCCTTATAACTCTATTTCTCTTTTTTTTACTGGACAGTGCTTCAAATGCCTCTTCATTCGAGTAGAAAGGAGGTCAATTCAACACCTGGACATCTGTGTATATAGGGGTGCTGATTCCTGCTTTTCTGTTTCCAGTATCTGCTCAGCTTGTTCTTTGGAACTTTCCTAGTAAACGCGCATGCCTGATAAGCTACCTTCACTTCCTCACACTCTTACCTAAAACGTTGCGTATTTCCA
The DNA here is from genome assembly GCF_047496795.1 of Chiloscyllium punctatum. Taxonomy (NCBI): domain Eukaryota; kingdom Metazoa; phylum Chordata; class Chondrichthyes; order Orectolobiformes; family Hemiscylliidae; genus Chiloscyllium; species Chiloscyllium punctatum. Next base: position 65,312,440 of record NC_092773.1, read on the forward strand.
CCTCCTGAACCCTCTTTTCATTCCTATTATTAAATTTATCTTTCGGCTTTTAGTTCATAATTAGTCTTTCCATCTTATTGCACATGTGTATATCAAACGTACTTTCGTTTGGCTATTTATTCAATAAATCGTTAGTTCTTTTTTCCCATTCCTAAAAAAGAATTGCAATATCATTTCTTCCCACTGGAAATGTCTTACTTGGTACCTCGGATGCCGAGCTTTATGCATTCAATCCAGTTAAGATATTATCTCTGCTGTCACAAGTCACTTTCTCATGACATTCAAGTCTGGCAGGGCTTCGACAAATGTATAAGTAATCCCTAACTTTATAACTTGCAATTGTCCTTTAACAATCTATCCATTCCCAAACGTCCTCAATTAATACCAACAACCTATGGTCATTCGTTCAGCCTAAACCACTCGAGCACTGCATCTGCAAGATGCACTAATCGCTAACAGTTTCTTGAAAAATCTCTCATGAGAACTATCTTAAATTTTTACATTACAAAATAAAAACAATTTACCCCTGGAACTCGAGCTCCAGAGAAACAAAAATGAAGCTGTTAATGACCAACAATAAGGCATGCAAACCAGAACGCATTGACTTAAATATAGAGTCTCTCTCTCTCTCTCTCTGCCTCTCGGACAGAGCCTTGCTGCGAGCCAAGCCTGGCTTAATTTCCAAATTTACGCTTAAATATTATGACAATTCTCTACTATTTTAATAATCCACTACCAATCCGCTGGATTTCTAATTATTAGCACTTTGAGGAAAACAATTTCCCCTTATTTATTTATGGGATCAATCCCTTGTTTCTGGCGAGGAGGCGGCATCTAAAGGATCTTATACTCACCACGTGGATTTTTTATTAACAATCCATGGATTTTTTTACTAACACCTCGTAGACCTTTTACGAAGACCAAGTGGACTTTTATTAACACCACGTGTAATTTTTACTCAGGCAATTGCTCCATTCTATTCTTGCTCATTTCTTACCCCACTGCCCAGTTTTCTTGTCCAATTCGCCACCTCTCTTTCAACTGCAATTTACGCTTCGCCTTTGGATCTTGGAATGCAGAGACCCTCCAGCAGGTTCCCGCACCTCTGAGCCACCAAGAACCATCACAAGCCAACATAATATAGTCCGGATTCACAGCAAAACTGCTAACCTCTTATGTTTGGTGCCCTCATTCTGTCTGTCACGGGAGTGCCCCCGTTTGACCAAAATGCGCCGTGTTCCTGCCGTCCTGTTTCCTGGTAGGTCTCTCCAAGACTCTGCTCACTACGCAAAATTTGTCAAGGTTAAAACATAGAGAATCACCATGAGACGCAGAGAATTATTCAATGAGGAGGTCTTTTATTTAGATAGATAATCTATTACAATGGTCTCCTGACTTCAGCTGACTCTGCTCATACTGGTTCGACACTTAATGTCAAGGGTCTCAATCAGGCTGACTCTACGAACTATTACTTAAATACTTCATTCCATTTCGCAAACATTTATTGCGACAATCTGTCCCAAACCTGCCAGGCTGATATTTAGCGGGCGAGGCTAACCTTTCTGACTGTATTATCTCATCCCGCCATAACGGCCATTTGGCTCGTGTAGCATTCCAGAGACCCCTTCCAAAAGACCACCTGTGGTCGTCATGCTTTAAACCTTCCCATGCTTTCATGCTCTTTCTTTACCATAGTGGCAACTTTGATGGATCTATGCACTTTAACGCCAAGATCCTGCTCTTTTTCCACACTGCCCAGAATCCTGTTTTTAATCAGCATTTAAGTTTGAATTCACAAAATGCATAACTTTGCATTTATCCGTGTTGAAGTCCATCAGCCACATCTCAGCCCGGTTCTGCATCCTGTCTATGTCACGCTGCAGCCTGCAACAGTCCTCGAATCTCTCAAAGATACCACCAACCTTTATGTCATCGGCACACGTACCAACCCACCTCTCAACTTCCTCATTTAAGTCCTTTATAAAAACGACAAAGAGCAGAGACCCAGGAGTACAGCCCTACGGGATACCACTCACCACTGAAAGCAGAATAACTTCCATCTACAACCACTCTCTGCCTTCTGTCACCTAACCAGTTCTGACCCGGACAGTCAAGTCTCCCAGTGTCCCATAGCTCCTGACTTTTCGAATGAGCGTACCGTGTGGACCTTACTAAATGCCCTGCTGACGTTAATATGCACCACATGCATTGCTCGACTTCCGTCGGCATATCTCGTCACCTACTCAAAAGAACTCAAAACAGTCATAATTCCTTTCCCACAGAATTATTTCAAACATCTTGCTGACCACAGACACAAGACTTCCTGGTCTGTAATTGCCAGTGATCTCCCAATTAGACTTCTTGAAAAGAGTAATCACACTCGTTCCCCCCTTCACTCCAATTCTGCAGTGCAATTCCCGTAAAGAGTGGTGAAACAAACATCTTCGCAAGCGGCTTCGTAGCCTCATTTCTCGCCTCCCGGATTATCCTGGGATAAATCTGATCTGGCCCGGGGGAGTCACTGATATTAACGTTTGCCAAAATGTCCGGCACATCAACATTGTGAGTCTTGATCTGTTCAAGCCTGTTGCACACCCCTCAAATTCTCATTCGCAACAAATTTCCCTTCCTTATTAAAAACCAAAGTGAAAAACTCATTAGGGCTTCCCCTCTCTGAACAGACTCCACGAGAAAGTTCCCTACATCATCCTTGACAAGTCCAACCTTCTACCTGATTCCTAACGTATGACTAAAATGCATTTGTGTTCTCCCTGATCCTTCCCGGCAAGCTTTGTTCGTGCACCCTCCTGGCTCTCCTCAGTCCACTTCTGAACTACTTTCTTGCAAGTCTGACATCCTCTGAAGTTGTGTTATACCATTGATTCCTCCACCTTACATAAGCTGCCTTCTTCCTCTTGACGAGAAACTGTATTACCGTCATCCAAGGCCCCTTAATCGTACCCCTTCTTGCTTGGCTCAAGGAAACAAAAATCGTAAAGTCGCTATCGACGTTCTGAATTGCTGTTCAAAAAGACATAACTGGTGATAGTTTACTCTGAGGACACGCTACCGCAGATGAACAGAGGAGTTGCAAAGGAGTACAATGACGGAGTTGAACCCCGATTGATGGCATGATGAGTAACAGTGGCACGTGGCTTTAAGAACGATTTTGGCTTTCAGAAATGTCTTCAAGGAGAACAGCGTAGAGTTCATGTTCCAAAAACCGGCAATGTGTCTTGTCATTCGGGAAAAGAACTGGATTTTTGTTCCATCGAAGCACTCAAGACGTCAAATAACGATTTAGATGAGGACTTAAAACATTAAAAAAAACACAAGGCGAAGTTGGAAGTTGTGTTTAGTCTTGCGATACTTGATGAAAGGCATTCATTTTATGGGCCGAAGGGACTGTCCCATTTCTGTTAAAGGTCAGTGACTCAATCATTTTGCAACTGAAAGAAAAGCCAAAAGCATTGTCAAGAACAACGTTGCCAGCATTGTACGGACATTCTTTAATGCTCTATTTGTTGGGATTCAGCCCTCTCATTGATGATTCCTGGGTTTGATTCCCAGTCAGGGAATGAGGATTTATTGCCAGAGGAAAAACTCTGAAAAACGAACATGACGTCCTGACATTAAAAACATCAAATGAAGCAGCTCTATCAGACTCCGTGAGAGTTTCAAATCGGAGATGAAAGTAAATGGAGATCATGCTGCAATGCATTGCCTTTGCATGTCCGACACAGTATAACAACAACAAAAAATACTCCTTTTTGAAAAATACAAGTTATTTGCAGAGTTAACTTCATGCATGCGGGAAGTTTGATTCCCTTCTCGGAGAGCCGAGGAGCAGACATCCTAATATCAGAATGAGGATTGCATGTTAAAGACAGAGATGTGAAAGAATTTGGGAGCAAATTACTGATGATGTTGGAATCAATCCTGAAAGCAAAACAAAAATGTTGGAAATCACAACGGATTATGACACGCGGCATGGAGAGAAAGCAAGCGACTGTTTTCAGTCTTGGTGATACTTCATCAGAGTTGATGTGAAGTGTGGAGGTGACAGTATTTGTGCAAAAGTGCGAAGAGGAGGTCGTCTGCTGCCGGAGAAAGAATGCTAATACTTTTTATTAAGTGATTGGAATGTGATAATGGAAGAACACTGGTGTGATTATCAACCCACTGCCATATCGATTACTTCCCTTTCTTTTAGTTTACCTGCTGCAGTGTCTCTCACCATGACCTCTCCCCTCCCTCCAGTCCAGTGTCTGTTCTTTCCAGATGGCAGTTAGACACGCCATTGTTCGAAACTTCTGATATTCCAGTGGAATTCTGTATATAGGCTGTCAGTTCACTGTCATTTAGTATATGCAAGGCTGAGATCGACAAAGTTGGAAACGGTAAAGACATAAAAGCTTATGAAGAAAGGCAAGATGACAGTTCTGGATTGTCAAAACACTCATGAGCTCATTGAATGGCGGAACAGACTTAGGATGAATTGTCTATTTCTGCTTCTAAAATTGAATCAATAGACAATAGGCAGTAGGTGCAGGAGTAGGCCATTCAGCCCTTCGAGCCTGCACCGCCATTCAATATGATAATGGCTGACCATTCCTAATCAGTATCCTCTTCCTGCCTTATCTCCATAACCCTTGATTCCACTATCTTTGAGAGCTCTATCCAACTCTTTCCTAAATAAATCCAGAGATTGGGCCTCCACTGCCCTCTGGGGCAGAGCATTCTACACAGCCACCACTCTCTGGGTGAAGACGTTTCTCCTTATCTCTGTCCTAAATGGTCGACCACATATTTTTAAGCTGTGTCCTCTGGTTCGGCACTCACCCATCAGTAGAAACATATTTTCCGCTGCCAGAGTGTCCAATCAATTCATAATATTATATGTCTCAATCAGATCCCCTCTCATTCTTCTAAACTCAAGGGTGTACACGCCCAGTCGCTTCAGTCTTTCAGTGTAAAGTAATCCCGCCATTCCAGTAATTGACCTCGTGAAACTCCGCTGCACTCCCTCAATAGCCAGAATGTCTTTCCTCGAATTTGGAGACCAGAACTGGACACAGTACTCCAGATGTGGTCTCACCAGGGCCCTGTACAGCTGCAGAAGCACCTCATTGCTTCTGTACTCTATTCCTCTTGTTCTGAAGGCCAGCATGCTATTAGCCTTCTTCACTACCTGCTGTACCTGCGTGCTTGCCTGCATTGACTGGTGTACAAGAACACCCAGATCTCCCTGTACTGCCCCTTTACCGAAATTGATTCCATTGAGGTAGTAATCTGCGTTCCTGGTCTTGCCACCAAAGTGGATAACCATACATTTATCCACATTAAACTGCATTTGCCATGCATCTGCCCATTCACCTAACTTGTCCAGGTCACCCTGTAATCTCCTAACATCCTGAACACATTTCACCTTGCCGCCCAGCTTTGTAGCATCAGCAAATATGCTAATGTTATTGCTGATACCATCTTCTATATCATTAACATATATTGGAAAAGACTGCGGTCCCAGCACAGATCCCTGCGGTACCCCACTGGTCACTGCTTGCGATTCAGAAATGGAGCCGTTAATCACTACCCTTTGTTTCCTATCAGCCAACCAACTTTCAATCCAAGTTACTACTTTGCCCCCAATACCATGCACCCTAATTTTACTCACTAACCTCCTGTGTAGGACTTTATCAAAAGCTTTCTGAGAGTCCAGGTACACTATATCTACTGGTTCTCCCTCGTCCATCTTCAGAGTTACATCCTCAAAAAAATGAAGAAGATTAGTCAAGTATGATTTCCCCTTCATAAATCCATGCTGACTCTGTCCTATCCTGTGACTACTATCCAGATGTGCCGTAATTTCATCCTTTATAATAGACTCCAGCATCTTTCTCAACGCTGAGGTCAGACTAACTGGTCTATAATTTCCTGCTTTCTCTCTCCCACCTTTCATAAAAAGTGGTATAACATTAGCCACCCTCCAATCCTCAGGAACCGACCCCGAATCTATCGAACTCTGTAAAATAATCAACAACGCATCCGCGATTTCCCGAGCCACCTCCTTCAGTACCCTGGGATGTAGACCATCAGGCCCCGGAGACTTATCAACCTTCAGATTAAATGAATCTGCAGAACTGAACTGTGTGACGTTTGTCAAGTTAAAACTGCAATGATCCGCTCAGGGGACTGATTCAACATTAGTTGTGCAAAGGACAAAGTACAAAGAACAGTCTATGTGGAAGATTGATCCAGAGTGAATTGTACATCAGGTTATAAACGAAGACCGGTTTTCAGCAGCCACATTGAGCCTGGCTCCACTCATCCCACAGTCATCAATCACAAACAACTGTCGCCTTTCCCTTTTACTGTCTCTCTTTTTTTTAGAACTGATTGCACGTCAGGAATTATCAGCTGGCATTAGTGATGTGGGATTGTAACATGCAGGGAAGCGATTCTGACTGGTGCAAAGCACCGACCGCTTCAAAAGTACAGTGAGTAATTCATATTATTCACTTTAAATGTGAGCCATAAGAGTGAAAGCTCGGAATCCATGTGACCGAACTACCCAGGATATCTATGTGTACATCATCCTGGTCACTATCTGCTTCAGCATTGCATTCGCTCATTTGTCTGTGCATGATCCACTCGGCTCTGTCTCAGATTTATTATCTTTGCTTGGTTTATGAGACATAGGCTATCCATTCACCTATTACCTTGCACGTTCTAATGCATGAGACCTTCTCTCGCAGATGATAATGTATTGGGTCCGTCACTCAGCGGTTAGAACACTGGCAGTGTAAACCTAAAATGCTGTTGAAGCATTCCTGTTTGATTTTCCACTAATTTAAGTAATTCGGATGGAGAGGAAGCAGCTGACGTGTGGAATGTTCTAATTTCGAGGTGAGGCAGTATAAACTGCATATTGGGGGGAATCCACGAGGAAGAAACACGCACAGGTGAGTGCCTATATAAGTTATTTCCCTGTTGTAACCACGCTCTGGTTTTGAAGTGTGAAATGGGATGAAATAAGACAAGTGGGTGAAATCCTACTTTCTGAACGTTGTTCTCTCATGTGACCTCTGACAATTAATGGGGGATGTGTCAAATTGTTTCCGTCTGTGGGTGAAAATGAGGTTCAATTCATCGAGGGGGAGTGAGCACAAATTTGCTGTATGAAAATTCAGTCCCATTCATTGTGCAGATTTAGATTAAAACGTATCATTGTGATGAGCATTTGGAACGTCAGATTGCATAAGGCTACAGGCCAGGGTAGGAAAACAGTGATGATATGCCTTTTCCCGTTCTGTAAACCTGGAAGACTCAATCATTTTGGAGGAGAATCTGAACAGCAGTAAAACACACCTCAAAGGCTGCGTCAGGACAAACGATGCAATGTTCCTTGTTGGCATCGCTGGTTGTGCAATGGTTGATATTCGGCGCTTGTGGCTTTGTCGCCCGAGTTCAACTTCCGGTCAGAAAAAATGGACTCCTTTATTGCTGACATGCAGGTGATACAGAGGAAGTCCAAAATCACATAATGCCAGAGTATAGTCCAACAGATTTGTTTGGATGCACGAGCTTTCAAAACGCTGCTCCGTCATCAGGTAGTTGTCAGGAAACTTTATCAGCCAACTGGTGGTTGAATTTGGAAGTCACTAAAAGGATTCGCAGAGGCAGAAACCCAAATCATCTTCAGAGTTATTCAGCTGTAAATTTGTATTTCTAAGGCAGAAAAGGTTCAAGGCATAGAAAATTGCATGACAATCGTTCAGGGGTTGTTCTGCCTCGAGAACATGTAAGAAACTTGAGGGCTGTTGACACACCCGTGCACGGCACTCCTGCAATATTCACTGCTGCTGTCATTGTTAGGAAATTCTGCTCATATCGCCGTGGCCCACATTCGATTCATAGTAAGGGAATGGCGAGTTTAGGAGGTTAGGGCGGGATGCACAGACTTTTGCTAAGGGAACAGAATGGTGTTTGGTTCCCAGTACATTGTTAGGAGAACTGCGAGGGGATGAGTTCACAGTATGTGGAGGTTGGTTTTTCAAACAGTTGCTAGGAGAAGAGTGAGATGATGTGCAGGCACAGTTCCTTCGAGAACACACTGAGGATGAATTTACAGGTTTCAATGGATTACATTCTTGACAGTATGGAAACAGGCCCTTCGCCCCAACAAGTCCACTCCAATCCTCCGAAGTCTAATCCACCTAGACCTGCTTCCCTCTGATTAATGCACCAAACACTTTGCACAATTTAGCATGGGTAATCCACCCTAACCTACAAATCTTTGCATTGTGGGAGGAATCCGGAGAAAACCCAGGCAGGCACGGGACAATGCACAAACTCCACACAGACAGTCGCCAGAGGCTGGAATTGAACCAAGGTCCCTGATGTTATGAGGCAGCCGAGCTAACCACTGCGCCACCGTGCTTGTTTAAATATTAAAGTGCAAAGCATTTGCACCATAGAACGAGTAACACAGAGGCAAATATTACATGTAACCATCAGGTAGCCAGGGCAACAAGGTCATCAATTGTGGATATCAATAATCCAGCGGATAACATTTTGTGGACAGACACAAAATGAAAGCCAGTCTCATCAATCCACTTCATCGAAAGACATAGGTAGTGGTAACAAACTTCAAAATCTTAGCGTGGAATTAGACTCATTGAAGAGTGAGTAAGAGGGAACAGTTTGAAAACCCCCTCACGGCTTTTTGTTGTTAGGTCAGTAATCGGGAAAGAAAAACAAAAAATCCCTTTCAGAATTCAGCAGGTGTCACACTTTGTGTGGACTCACAAATTATGAGACCTTCAAAACTCAATATTTTCGGGATTCACTTGCAACAGAGCTCTTGTAGACAAACTTGTATTCTGTTTTTGCGAGTGATTTTCAGAAAAAAAACAAATAGTACAATTGACGAGGGATACAAACTGTTAAAGAAACCTTACAGTGTGGAAAAGGCCACTTGATCCAACAAGTCCACACTAAGTTCAAAGAGTAATCCGCTCAGTTCTTTTCACATACCTAATTACTCGACATTTACACATGATAATGCCCATAACAGACCCCCTGGGGCCAGGAGAACGAAAAGGGTCTTGGACTGTGCTGCATTGGAGTTGATTTGCAACATGGTTCACCAAACTTATTGAATTCCTTGACAATGTGACAAAACACATGAATGAAGGTAGAGCAGTAGATGTGGTGTACATGGTTTTCAACAAGGCTTTTGTTGCATTTTGCCATGGTAGATGCATTCAGAAAGTAAGCAGACATGGGATGCAAGGACATTTTGCTATCTCCGGGCAGAATGGCTGGGTAGATAGACGACAGAGGGTGACAGTGAAACCTAATACTCGCGGTGTTCTGGAAGGATCTACTATGGGACCTACAGACTTTGTGATTTTTATGAATGATTTGGATGAGGAAGTGGATGTTTGCGTTAGTCGGTTTGCCAATGACAAGAAGCTTGGTGGCACCGTGGATAGTGTTGTTGAATGTTGCAATGTGACATTGACAGGATGCAGAACTGAACTGATAATTTGGAGATGGAGTTGAACCATGAAAATTTTTAAAAGGTGAACCATTATAAAAAATTGAATTCGAATAAAGAATGCAGTTTTAAAGTCTGTTATCTTGGCAGTGTGGAGGAACCGAGGGATCTTGGGGTCCACGTCGACAGCTCCCTTTTTTTTTGTCAACCAAGGTGATCGGGTTTTTCAGAGAGCATAAGGTGTATTGGCTTTCATTAGCGGAAGGTTGTGTGTAAGAGCTGCAAAATGGTGCTGCCGCTCTTCAAAGCCCTGGTGAAACCATGCTTGGATTATTGCGTTCAGTTCTGCTTTCATCATTATAGGAAGAATGTGGAAGCTTTCGAGAGGGTGCAGAAGAGATTTGCCAGCATGAGAACTGGACTGGATTGCAAACCTTCTGAAGAAAGTGTATGGGATCAAAGGCCTTCATCACTGGAGCGTCGATGGATGAGAGGTGACTTGATAGAGGTATACAGGATGATGAGAGACCTATATAGAGTGGATAGTCAGACACTTTTTCCCAGGCCAGAAATAGCTATTACGACCGGCCATAATTTTAAATTGATTGGAGGAACACTGCAGAAGTTGCCAGAAGTATGTTGTTTGGAGAGGAAGTGTTGGGTGCGTGGAATGCAACGGCAGTGGTGGCAGTCGAGACAGATACATTCGAGACATTTCAGCGGCTCTTGTTTTGGTACATGGAAGATAATGAAATAAAGCGTATGTAGGTTAGTTTGATCTTAAATTAGGATAAAAGATCGGCACAACATTAAGGACTGAGGCGCTTGGACTTTGCTGTACTGTTCTACATTCCATGTAAACACATCACTACCGTCCGCATTTCCAACGAAGACAGGTCACCGCGCAGGCCATAGATGCACAGTGCGATCCCACAGAGCATTTCTTTCCTGCTGCATAATTTGTTCAATCTCCACGTCATATCCAACATTATGCTCTGGATTAATTGGGACATTGGTTTAAAGGATATCACCTACTCTCTTTAAGGTTTTGTTTTTTTGAAACTGTCACATTCTAGAAGGAAGTGATTGGAATTGTGCTGTGAGAGGATATTGCCCAGAGCCGTTCTCTTCCCCAAACCCTCGAGCAGCTGCTGTCTCCAATTTAGAGTGCAGCTACCAACATACATTTTATTCCTCGATTGCTCTCTCATCCCAAATCACAATCTCTCTTTTTGTCTACATCTTTCGTGTTTTGCAACCCATTTGATCAACAAACAATAATCTTCTGCTATCAAATATTTCCATCCCCTCCCACGTCAAACACCCACGAATCACATTTCTGTAGGTGGAACGGATTTATTGTTTCAAAAACTAATAATAGACAACTGGAGAGGGTTCAAAAGAGGGAGCAGAGAAAGAGAAAGAGAGAGAGAGAGATCTCCTCCAGCCAGTCACCAAATTGAAATCGGCAAAATGTGTTTAACTTATCCAATCATCATATTCAAGAAGGGGAGTTGGGATAACCCTAGTAACAATAGGCCAGTGAGCCTCACTTCTGTTGTGGGCAAAGTCTTTGAGAGAATTGTAATGGATAGGATTTATGGATATCTGGATAGGAATAATTACATCAAGTTTAGTCAGCATGGTTTTGTGAAGGGCAGATCGTACCTCACAAACCTTATTGTTTTCTTTGAGAAGGTGACGAAGGAGGTGGACGAGGGTAAAGCGTTCGATGTGGTGTATATGGATTTTAGTAAGGCGTTTGATAACGTTCCCCATGGTAGGCTACTGCGAAATATTCGGAGGTATGGCATTGAGGGTGAGTTGGAGGTTTGGATTAGGAATTGGCTGGCTGGAAGAAGACAGGGGATAGTAGTTGATTGTAAAGATTCATCTTGGAGTGCAGTTACTAGCAGTGTTCCATAAGGATCTGTTTTGGGACCATTGCTGTTTGTCATTTTTATAAATGACTTGGAGGAGGGGCTAGAAGGTTGGGTGAGCAAGTTTGCGGATGATACGAAACTCGGTGGAGTTGTTGACAGTGAGGAAGGATGTGGAAGGTTACAGCAGGATATAGATAAGCTGCAGAGCTGGGCAGAAAGGTGGCAAATGGAGTTCAATGTGGGTAAGTGTGAGGTGATTCACTTTAGTATGAGTAACAAAAAGATCGGGTCCTGGGCTAATGGTCGGATACTTAGTAGTGTGGATGAACAGAGGGATCTTGGTGTCCATGTACACAGATCTCTGAAAGTTGCTACCCAGGTAAATAGTGCGGTGAAGAAGGCATATGGTGTACTGGCTTTTGTTGGTAGAGGAATTGAGTTCCGGAGTCCTGAGGTCATGTTGCAGTTGTATAAGACTCTGGTGCAGCCGCATCTGGAGTATTGTGTGCAGTTTTGGTCGCCAGACTATAGAAAGGATGTAGTGGCACTGGACCAGGTGCAGAGGAGGTTTACCAGGATGTTGCCTGGTATGGTAGGAAGATCGTATGAGCAAGGGCTGAAGCACTTGGGACTGTTTTCATTGGCGAAAATAAGGTTTGGGGTGACTTGGTAGAGGTGTACAAGATGATTCGGGGTTTAGATAGGGTTGACCATGAGAACCTTTTTCCATGTATGGAGTCAGCTATTACGAGAGGGCATGGCTTTAAATTAAGGGGTGGTAGATGTAGGACAGATGACAGGGGTGATTCTTTACTCAGCGAGTCGTGAGTTCATGGAATACCCTGCCAATAGCAGTGGTGGACTCTCCCTCTTTTTGGGCATTTAAACGGGCATTGGATAGGCATATGGACGATAGTGGGTTAGTGTAGGTGAGGTGGGCTTGGATCGGCGCAACATCGAGGGCCAAAGGGCCTGTACTGCGCTGTATTTTTCTATGTTCTATGTTCTAATCATCCTGGCAGATACACATCTCACAAAACATCTGACATTGCAACAAATCTTTTGAGAGATTTCCTTTTCGAGGTTAAAATGTCCTCCTGTGTGCGTCCTGTGTGTGAGACAGTCACTGAAAATTGTTCTTGCCACGGCTTTCCTCGTTCTTATCATTTTGGATGTTCACGTTGCAGATTCCCCAACAAACTTTGCTCTGGATACAGGAGAAAAAAGATGAGTTGAAAAGTGACCGAGAGCATGTCGAAGGAAAATTACACAGCAAGATGCCGGGTTAAAAATCACCCACCTGTTCCATCAGCAATGTATTGCATAACATCACAACACGATTGACATATAAACATGACATAAGTGAGTAATTAAGAAGAAGCTTGAAATATCTTCCATCTCTTAGTATAGGCAGAGGGACACCAGCGTTTGAGATAACGTTGACAGTTTCTACTTCAGATTTAGTCCAAGTGAAATGATGTTGACTCCACCACTGCAATCTCAGACACTTTGTCATGTCTGTCCGTCTGTTCTCTGTGGAGGCCTCTATGCTATTGTGATGTTATTTTCCAGGACAGGAGATTTTTTGGATCCCTCTGACCATTGAGTTGTTAATTCCCAAGACACGGATTTGACCCTGGTTGGACAACGGGAGAAATCACACAACACCATGTAATAGTTCAACAGATTTAATTGGACGCACTAACTTTCAGAGAGCCACTCCTTCACGAACTAACTCTTGATTGGGATGATAAGATATCGATGTTATAACAAAAGATTACAGTGTCATGCAAGTGAAATGATATATTTAACACACCTAGATCGCTGATAAGTCTTCCATCGTTTAGAATAGGTTGCAGGCTTTGGTTCAATAATATCTAAATCTCAAAACATTTAAGTCACATTCTCGAGACAACCTAATGTTACATAAATATGATGACATCTCAGCTCGGACAATACATTAAAGGTGAAAGGTTAGTGTCTGTGTGTCAGCCAACCTAGATTGAGAATGGTTCTATATCCAAAGTAAGAATTTATCATATCTTCTATGGATTGAATGCCTGCATCGATTGTGTCTCCGTTCGATGCATTTCAGCAAAATGTGACGTGTCTGCAAATATTATTCTGCACATGAACATTCAACCAATAGACTAAGATGTGTGCGTGTGTGCATGAGAGGGATAGAGAGAGAGTAAGTGTGAGCCTGAGTGTGTGAATTTGAATTACTTCAGAGAGTGGTGTTTGCATGTGTGCATGTTTGGCAGAGCATATGCGAGAGTATCACACTGTGTTCACTCGTCCAGGAAAATGTGCGTTGTGTGAATGTAGCTGTTGTATTGTGTTTCTGACAGAGACCGTGTGTATGAGAGAGGTTCTGTATGAATGTGTGAGGGCATGAGAGTGTGTGTGATTTTGTGCTTGGGCGTGTGTGTGTGTGACAAAGTATATAGTGTCGTCGTCTCAGGATTAAACAGTGAAAGAAAGGAAGAAAGGAAGAAAGAAAGAAAGGAAGAAAGGAAGAAAGAAACGAAGAACGAAAGAAAGCAAGAAAGAACGAAAGAAAGAAAGAAATGAAAGAAGAAAGAAGAAAGAACGAAAGAAAGAATGATAGAGAGATAGAACGATCGAAAGAAATAAGGTTAGAAAGAAAGCCAGAAAGAAAAAGAGAAAGAAAAAAGAAACATTAAAAAAAAATTAAAAATTATGAATGAATGAAAAAACGAAAGAAAGAGATAAAGAAAAGTAATAAAGAAAGTCAGAAAGAAAGGAAGGAAGTATTAAAAGAAGAAAGGAAAGAAGAAAAAGGTGAAGGAAGAATGGAAGAAAGAAATAATGAATGGGAGAAGAAAGAGAAGGAATAAAATAAGGAAAGAAACAGAGAAAGAAGGAGTCAGAAAAAAATAAAGAAAGAAAGAGCGAAAGAGCGAAAGAAATAATGAAATAACTTATAACCATCAGGTAGACAGGGCAACACTGTCATCAACGATGGTTATCTATAATCCAGTGGATATAATCTTGTCGATAGACAGACGCAAAAGGAAAGCTAGTGTTGTACCTATGCTTTATGGAAAAGCAAAAGCAGTGGTGACAAACTTCAAACTCTTAGCGTGGAATCAGAATTGATGGAAGAGAGAGTGATAAAGGACCAGTTTTTAAACTTCCTAATAGCGTTTTGGTGTGGGAGCAGTGTCGGGAAAGACAAGCAGAAAATCCTTGTAAGAATTCAGCAGGTCTGTCACTATGTGTGGACGGCAAATTTTGGGATCTTCAAAATTCAAACCTTCTGGGGTAACTACATGTGCAACAGAGCTCTTTCAGACAAACTTGTCTTATGTTTTTGTAAATGATTTTCAGAAGAACACATAGTACAATTGCTGAGGTATACAAATTATTATGGAATCCCTGCAGGGTGGATACAGGCTAATTAATCCAACAAGTATCCACTGACCAGCCAAATATTAACTCACACAGCTCTTTTCACATACCTAATTACTCGACACTTATCCCTGATTCATGCCCATAACTTACACATTGCTAAACACTGGGCAATTTAGCATGGCCCATTCACCAACCTGCATGTCATTGGTTCCTGGGAAGAATCCGAAGTGCAGACAGGAAAACAAGCAGACACGGGGAGAAAGTACAAAGCCCACACAGAAGTTGAAAGAAGACCAGGTTTTCTGGCACTGGAAGGCAGTAGCGCTCACAACTGAACCAGCATACCAAAGATGTACCTATCTTTGATCCGGCATTGTGTAATTAAACGGCGTAAATGAGTAGTGTTGTATGGAGGAAAAAAGGACCGGACGTAAAACGGTGATATCAAGGTCTTTAAAGTTACAATGAAGTTTGATTATGACCATTCCAAACACAAACAACAATCCCAAACTGAAACAAAGCCAAATGCACTGGTATGAAGAGAGAATTGACGATAAGTATATAAACTGACTGAAATGTCCAATGCATTTGGACGGCACGGTGGCACAGTGGTTAGCACTGCTGCCTCACATTTCCCGTCTCAATTCCCGTTCAATTCCCGTCTCAGGCGACTGTGTGGAGTATGCACGTTCTTCCCGTGTCTGCGTGGGTTTTCTCCGGGTGCTCCGGTTTCCTCCCACAGTCCAAAGATGTGCAGGTCAGGTGAATTGCCCGTAGTGTTAGGTAAGGGGTAGATGTATGGGTGGGTTGCGCTTCGGCGGGGCGGTGTGGACTTGTTGGGCCGAAGGGCCTGTTCCCACACTGTAAGTAATCTAATCTAATTTCAACAGTGAAAAATATGCTAATTGTTCAATTAAAGGACAATCCATCGAAAACTATTGAACGAAACTCCAGTGCCCGAAGGACAGTTCTCCTATGAATTTTACTGCTGTCTATCCCTTGAAGACTTTCAATCAATGCTGCATGGTGCAATCTATTAGCCTAGTGTTGTGTCTGTGCCAAATGTCATATTAAGACAGTGTCACGGCAAGTTCACATATGCTGTGGAAATTCTGGGAGGCAGGAGACTGCATGCTCAGGCTGCAAGGCTTGATGTGGAGTGGATACATCTCCCTGGGCAGGATCTGCACACTCGTAGTCATGTATTGCTGATCGCTGATCTGAACCCGTGAGGAAGAGAGGGAGGGTTTGAGCTGAGTATGGAATCGTTAGAATCAGGGACGGTCCCACAGCCTGGTTTAAAATGGGAGTAAACCAAAAGACGGAAAATATCACACTGAATTGCTTAACGTAGGATCTGGTAAAATCCTAGGAATCCATTGGATAGGATGGGATTTCTGTATACTTGGATGTGTTACGATAAAATAAACAAATCTGCATGGTGTCATTAATGCAAAGTAATGCGTGACTAATCGAATACGGTTCTTTGAAAAAATTAACAAGCATGTTAGACCAAGGAGAGCCAATAGGTTTTTTTCTACCTGGATATCAAAAAGGCCTTTGATAGGTGTTGTACAGGAGGCCACTGAGTGAGATAAAGGCCCATGGTGTTCGAGGCAAAGTGCTAACATGGTAGAATTTCAGCTGTCCGGCACAAAGCAGAGAATGGCGATAGATGTATCCTTCTCAGGACGGCAGCCAGTGAAAAGTGATGTTCGGCATGGCTCAGTGTTGGAACGACAACTTTTCACTTTATACATTAACGATTGAGATGAAGGAACTGAGAGCATTCTGGCTAAGATTGCAGAGGATACATATATGGGTGGAGAACAGATAGCCTTGAGGAGTCGGAGAGGTCACAAAAGGTTTTGGCCAGATTAGGAAAGTGGGCAAAGAAGTGCTGTGCAACGTTTGAAAGTGAAACCGTGCACTTATCTCTGCAATCTGCAATCCTCCCTTTCGCCAATTAAAAGGAAGGATGAACTTCAGAGGCTCTTTAAGGAAATTTTCAGACCACATTTGTATCAATGTGCGCAGTTTTGTGAGCCATATCTCAGAAGGTAGTACTGGCCCTGGAGCATGTTCAGAGGGTGTTCACAAGAATAGCGCGAGGAATAAAAATCTTCACACGTGAGTAACACTTGAGGTCTCTATGTTTATACTTCTTTGAGCTTGGAAGCATGAGGTTGGGGTGACCTAATTGAAACATATCAAATACTGAATGGCCTGTACAGAACAGATGTTTGAAAAATGTTTCCAAAAATAGTAGAGCCAACAATGCGAGGGCAGAGCATTTGAGTCAAGGGTAGACATTTTGGAAAGTAGTTAAGGAGAAATATCTTCATTCAGAGAGTAGTGAATCGATGGATCTGATTGTCACAGAAGGCTGTGGAGGCTATGTCAATGAGTATGTTTAAGACTGAGACATATAATTTCTTGTATATCAATTGGACCAAGGCTCAGAGAGAGAGAGCGAAGGAGAATGGAGTTGAGAAACTTATCAGTAATAAAAGAATGGATACTCAGACTCGATGGTCCGAAAGGTCAAATTTTGGCTCCTAAATGTTACAGTCTTAGATGTTGTTTCCACTTCAGGTAATCCTCCCGCCAACTGAAAAATCGCCTGCCTCCCGCTAGAAAATGCCTTTCATATTGTGTACGATTAGTACCAGTGGTAGTTTAATGGGGCTGTTTTGTAATTGATTACCAGCACATTCGTCCTGTCACAGTCAAAACAGGACTTCTAACCTCCTACATTAAATCAAACTATACTTGCATTTGGAACAAATCAAAATGGCTCTGAAGGATGAAAGGATTACTATATGAGGAAAAATGAGCTATTCATTTATTGTCGTTGAGGTAAATGAATGTTCATCTCATAAAAACATTGGGAAAGTTTGATGGAACTTGATGAGTTAACCGCTGAGAGGATGTATTCTGCTGTGGGGGAATCTCAAACAATGAAAGTCTGTTTTCCAATTGAGACGTGGTTTACAACATAGATGAGAAACATTTATCTTAAAGGACAGTGAGTGTTCAGCAAAATTGCAGTGCAGGCTGGGATATTGAAAGTAATGACGGCTCAGGAACAGATGTTTCATTTAAAATGACAACTAATGATTTTAGTCGTAAAGGTATCAGATGATGGAGCCTGGTCAATAGCCCGAGTGATCCAGTCCGGTTCCTATTACTCATGTCCTGACAAGTTCATCGTGACATCAAACACGCCCTGATTTCCAGTATCATCTGAAAGTTTTCATTCATGACCGTATATTTTATCGGTATCAAGGATATGATTCAGGAATGATGAAGCCAGGGATAAGCCCAGTGAAAAATGACTCGAAACAATAATCCTGTCACAGGTTTAAAAAACCCTTTGATTACCATTCACGGCTTCTTGACATCGAGTCAATTTTTGATGCGAAATGAAATGCCAGCGTGGATTTTAATAGCTTTACTTTTATGCCCACACTACCCTGTCGGACTTTGTAGACAATTGTATAAATTTTCTACTTGAGAGTAAGATCGTGAAAGAAGGGCCATGATCACAAATATTTCCTCATAAATACAACAGTGAAACAAAGAGAAATATCATTCCTTTGTATAGCTGGTGTGTGGAGCTCATCACAACAAGAAACGTTTAAAATATTTAACTGAGTTAATTTCAAAAGCAACTAACACAATTACAGTTGGGGAACAGCAAATGGAAAGAGACGGGGAAACGTGGAGTTGATGATGATGGAAAGTAGGAAATAAACTGACGACGGGGTGGAAGGGTAAAAGAGAAAAGTGTTGAGTGCAGATACTCAGAGAGAACAAGTGTTGTGTCGAAAATGGGATGGCATATAGGAACACCACAGAGAACGATTGAAATCAGTTATCCACCTCATTATACAGCAAACATTTTATTTTGTTAAGAAGCAGCAGCAGGCACAGTGGGTACGTCAATCAGCTGGCTGACGCGTTGGTAAATATGTTTTAAACACAAACTTACCTTGTACATCAGGACAATCCATGTTTGTTTCAGTATCAGCAAGAGCGAGAGCCTCGATCAGGGAGCTGATATGGAGGGGAGTCACTAACTTAAAAAAACCTCATCATTAGGTGGAGTGCATGTGGACTAGGAGAGGATCTCTGACAGCAGTCAGTGATGTAATTTTTTGTATGTTTGCGTTACCTGATACACTACTTAGGTTGTGTCACCCTCCCATCCACATCCTGTAACAAAAAGGAAAGCTTTGTGCGTCCGATTGGGAAGCTTTTTTTATTCTTTATTTTTCTACAGTCCCTTTTGAGTTTACAATATGGGAATAGCGGTTCGGATATTTGAATGCTCCTCTTGCAGAATATCGGATGTAACGTTCAGCACGATTGTCATTGCTGACTTCTTCTGCAGGAGGGGGTCTACCTCGAGATAATTGAAAGCAGAGAGTAGTACTGAGGTATTCCAGCGCGATCAGAGGGTCAGTAGGAAGGTTTGCAGCATTGTCACATGACGAGAAATGGGGGAATGAATTATTGTCGGAGAGTCAATTCTGAGTCAATGCCTCACTCTAACAGGTTTAGTTTGAAAGAGTGACACATAATCACAATGTCAGTCGTCAGATATTCCAACTGTATGAGAGAGTCCGATTGAAGGAGTGTCTCATTGTTGGACGACAATATTAAACCAGTACCTCATTATTCCGAGATTCTGCAGCTCTTTAAGGGGCCAGTACTGAGAAAGTGCTGCACATTCCAAACTTCAGTCCTGAGGGAGATATTAATTTCAGATGTTCAATTTTGAGGCAGTATTTATTAGCCAGAGGGCCAACATTTATTCAGTGTCTCATTGCAACAGGTCAAATTCAAGGATCCACCACACACTCATGATAAGTTCTGAATAAGTCCTCTTTGTGACAGTGTCAGCACTGAGGGAGGATATTCCTGTGAAAGTTTCAACACTAAGAGGGAGCCTCATGATCGATGGCGCAAGGGCAATTATAATGCGAGTAGGAAAAATTAAGATGCGGAGAATGGGGTAGCAAAACGCAAGTGATGCAGACAATGGAAATATGGAGCTGGTTTACGGAACAGGTATTGTGTGACCTTCATAAGTATGTCCCTGACCGGCAATGCGGAAGTGATTAGGTAAGGGAACCGTGGTTTAGTACAGAAATGTCATCTCTTGTTAAGCGGAGAAAGGAGGCTGATATGTTGAGAGACAAGATGGTTCAGATGAGGCATTGGAGAGTTACACATCAACTGGTAAGGATTTAAGGAGAAAGTTAAGAAGAGCAAAGAAAGGACATGAGCAGTCTTTAGCAAAAAGAATAAAGGAGAAACCTAAAGCATGTTATAGGTATGTGAGGATAAAAAAAGATGACTAGGTTAGGAATAGGGCCAGTCAAAGACAGAAGTGGGATGCTGAGTGTGGACCCTGTGGAGATCAGAGAGGAATTAAACGGACATTTCTCATCAGTCTTCACTCAAGTAAAGGAGAATATTGTAGAGGAGAATAATGAGAGATACGCGATATTAGATTCGAAAGGATCGCAGTAAGTTGTGAAGAGGCGTTGTCAATTCCAGAAGGAGTGGAAGTAAGCCAATCCCCTGGGGCGGTTGGGAGTTATCCAAGGATCCTCTGGGGAGCTAGGGAGGAGATGCCAGAGTATTTGGCTTTGATTTCTGAGTAGTCATTGTCCACAGGTTAATTACCAGAGGACTGCAAGACAGCAAATGTCGTGCCCTTGTTGATGAAGGGCAGTAGAGTTGACCCAGGTAATTGTAGAACAGTGAGCCTTACTTGGAGTCATAGAATCATTGAGATGTAAAGCATGGAAAAAGACCCTTCGATCCAACCAGGCCATGCCGACCAGATATCCCAACCCGATCTAGTCCCACCTGCCAGCACCAGGCCCATATCCCTCCAAACCGTTCCTATTCATATACCCATCCAAATTCCTCTTAAATGTTGCAATTGTACCAACCTCAACAACATGCTCTGTCAGCTCATTCCATACCTGTACCAGTCTCTGCGTGAAAAAATTGCCCCTGAGGTCTCTTTTATATCTTTCTCCTCTCACCCTAAACCTATGCCCTCTAGTTCTGGACTCTCCAACCCCAAGGAAAATACTTTGTCTTTTTATCCTATCCATGCCAATCATAATTTTATAAACCTCTATAAGATCACCCCTCAGCCTCCGACGCTCCAGGGAAAACAGCTCCAGCCTGGTCAGCCACACCCTGTAGCTCAGATCCTCCAACTCTGACAACATCTTTGTCAATCTTTTCTTAACCCTTTCAAGTTTCACAGCATCTTTCCGATAAGAAGGAGACCAGAATTGCACGCGATATTCCAACAGTGGCCTAAAAATTGTCCTGTACAGCCGCAACATGACCTCCCAACTCCTATACTCGATGTACTCAATAAAGGAAAGCATACTAAACGCCTTCTTCACTATCGTATTTACCTGCGACTCTACTTTCAAGGAGCTATAAACCTGCGACTCCAAGGTCTCTTTGTTCAACAACACTCCCTCGGAACTTACCATTAAGTGTATAAGTCCTGCAAAGATTTGCTTTCCAAAATACAACACTTCGCATTTATCTGAATTAAACTCCAACTGCCACTTCTCAGCCCATTGGTCCATCTGGTCCAGATCCTTTGTAATCTGAGGTAACCCTCTTCACTGTCCATTACACCTCCAATTTTGGTGTCATCTGCAAACTTACTAACTGTACCTCTTGTTAGCATCCAAATCATTTATGTAAGTAACAAAAAGTAGAGGGCCCAGCACCGACCCTTGTGGCACTCCACTGGTCACAGGCCTCCAGTCTGAAAAACAACACTCCACCACCACCCTCTTTCTTCTAGCTTAGAGCCAGTTTTGTATCCAAATGGCTGGTTCTCCCTATATTCGATGAGATCTTACCGTGCTAATCAGTCTCCCATGAGGAACCTTGTCGAACGCCTTACTGAAGTCTGTAAAAATCACAACTGTGGCTCTGCCCTCATTAATCTTCTTTGTTACTTCTTCAAAAAACTCAATCAAGTTTGTGAGACGCATAGAGCCATGTTGACTATCCCGAATCTGTCCTTGCCTTTCCAAAAACATGTACATCCTGTCCCTCAGGATTTCCTCCAACAACTTGCCCACCACCGAGGTCAGGCTCACTAATCTATAGTTCCCTGGTTGTCCTTACCACCCTTCTTAAACAGTGGCAGCACGTTTGCCAACCTCCAGTCTTCTGGTACCTCACCTGTGACTGTCGATGATGCAAATATCTCAGCTGGAGGCCCAGCAATCACTTCTCTAGCTCCCCACAGAGTTCTAGGGTACACCTGATCAGGTCATGCGGATTTATAGACCTTTGACCGTTTCAAGATATCCAGCACGTCCTCTGTTGTCTGAAAGGTTTTATAAAGGATTATAAAAAGTAAGATGTATAATCATCTGGAAAGCAACAATTTGATTTCAGATAGTCAAGATGGTTTCATCAATGGCAGGTAGTGTCTCACATATCTCATTGAGTTTTTTGATAATGTGACCAAGCATGTCAATGAAGGTAGAGCAATTGAGGTGGTATGCATGGACTTCAGTAAAACCTCTGATGAATTTCCACGTGGTAGGTTTTTGAGAAAATGCAGAGGCATGGGATTGAGGGTGACTTAGGAATTTGGATTAGAAACTGGCTTTCTGAAAGAAAGCAGGGAGTGGCGATTGATGGAAAATATTTAACCTGGAGTCCAGTTACTCGTGGTATGTCACAATGATCTGTTTTGGGTCAATTGCTGCTTGTCATTTTTATAAATGAATTAGACGCAGGCATAGGTAGGTAAATTAACAAATTTGCAGATGACACAAGTGGAGGAGCAGTGGACAGTTTGGAGGAATGTTAGAAGTTGCAGGGGGAATTGGATAAACTGCAGAATTGGGGTGAGAGTTGGCAAATTGAGTTAAATACAGCTAAATGTGAGGTAATGCACTTTGAGAAGAATTTGGAAGGCAGAGTATTGGGTAAATGGAAATATTGTTGCAAGTTTGAATGTGAAGTGTGATCGTGGAGGCCATGTACATAGATCTTTGAATGTTGCCACCCAGGGTGATAGTACTGTTGAGAAGGCATACGGTGTGTTACGTTTCATTGGTAGAGGGATTGAGTTCCGGAGCCGCACGATCCTGCTGCAATTATGCAAAACGCTAGTGCGGCCGCACTCCGAATATTGTGTACAGTTGTGATCGCCATATGTCGGGAAGGATGTGAAAGCATTGAAAAAGGTGCAGAGGAGATGTACCAGGATGTTGCCTGGTCTGGAGAGAAGATCTAATGAGGAAAGGCTGAGAGATTTGGGTCTGTTCTCACTGGAAAAAAGACGGCTGAGAGGGGATTTGATAGAGACATTCAAGATGATCAGAGAATTAGATGGGGTAGACATGAAAGATATTTTTCCTAGCATGATGACGTCAGCTTCTACGAGGGCATGTAACGACAAATTGAGATGTGATAGATTTAAGATAGATGTCAGATGCAGGTTCTTTACTGAGAGAGTGGCAAGGACGCGGAATGCCCAGCCAGCCAGTACAGTTAGTTCAGCGACATTATGGAGATTTAATTAATCGTTGCAAAAGCACGTGGATGACGATGGAATTGTGTGGGGAGACGAGCTGAGAATAGATCCAACGTCAGCAACATTGAGGGCCGAAGGGCCTGTTCAGCGCGGTATCCTTCTATGTTTTTGTTCTTCCCCACAGTCAGCATTCATACAAAGCACGGGTTTCAAATCTCTCCCATCCAGAGCGGCACCAAACAGAGACTGGCTTATTGATTTTTGAGATGTCTCTGTACTCTTCATAGACTCCTTTTTGTCCTCATTATATTTATAAAACCAGTTGTGTCTGACTTCAACAAAGCCAGATGCTGCATTTGAGCGAGGTAGAACTCAAAACTACCATCGTCCGATTCGAATTCAGATGCGTTATCCTTACAGCATCGGGCCCACCCACCGCCGACTTCATCTCAGCTTTTCCATATGTAAGGGAGACGTGTAGATCGGGGGAAACAAAACTGACAAGTTGAAGAACCAGCAAAGGTAATCAGCGTCACTCTTTTACTTCAATATGTCACACTTTGTGAAGCAGTGCTTTTCACTGGCAAAGAAAATACATTTGTCTTCAGGTGCCGCCTTCTGTCTTGTCTGCATCTCAGCTGGCAATTTTCATGGTTGAATTCACAGTCACGTCGCGATTCCATGATCCACTCCAATGAAATGTACTTTCATGATATCAGTCATGGGTTCTTCCTTTCAAGACCCTGAACAATTTAGCAAGAAAACTCTGGTCCTTTCTAGCCCGGGATCTAGAATAAGACGAGTAGAACGCCACCCTTGTTGGGGCCGCTGCTCACCGGAGGCCAGCGCGTCAAAACGAGGCCCTGTCACCATTAGCTTGTTTTGTGCCCCCCTGCAGTACATCTGCTAAACAACATCAGATTATCACAGCTCCACCTTCTTCACATTGAAACACCGGGCGATAATATGAACTGTTTGGAAACTTGGGGAGAGCAACTTTGCTGCTAAAGTTGGTTATGGAGTCAACGACAGACACATTAGTGTGTACAAGTCAGTTCGCAAGGTTAACAATCAGCATAACTGGAAATCTCTGCTTACGATTCCGCGTTTGCATTGCCGAGACCTGGAGATAATTCCCACTCAGGTAATAAAGATTTATTTCTCATTTTGAATGAAATCTAATTCCTGCTTTTGCAGAACACGCACGGGATCCTGCCAGAAATGGTCCAGTGATTATTTACATCCGTGTACAAGGACAATGGCAGCAGTTACACGGGAAACTACCACTGCAAAGCCCCTGCAATCATATCACCTTTCTGAGTTGTACGTATCTCGCTGATCCTACAGTGTCTCTAAGTGTAAATCCTGGAACACCCCCGCCCCTCTCCCGAAGCGGTATCATGGCTGTATGTCCGTGCTGAGGCGCTACAAGGTTCAGGAAAGTAACTCATCCCCTCCATCACTGGGGTAATTTGGGATATGCGCTGAATCCTATCCCATTGAGTGACGATTTATATTCCAGTAATCCGTTTCTTAAAGTTGAAGGTGCTTGTCAGACATCTGCAGTCATTGGGAAATAAGTTGAGAAGCGGAGCAGGACAGTGAAGTAAAGTGATCGACAATGATAACTGGGAGGCATGAGGCAGGAAGTGAACGTGGAACTGGTGGTGCAAGACTCAGTGTCGGTGGCAATGGGTCTGCTTTTACTGCCCAATGTTTGCATTTACTTACACATTACGCTTCGTCAATTCAACAGAATGACCTTGTTCCTCTTGTTGTATATTAATGAGGTTCATGGGCCACGAGAAGATGAACACATCCGCTTTCTCCTGTCAGTTTGAACAGGTGAAAGTATCAGTTTGAAATTAATGCAAGAGGAGATTATCTTTTTATGTGCCTTTTTAGTGGACAATGTTCAGCTGTCAACTGTTTGTATTTGAAAATTGGAGGATTGATTGCAATTCTCAGTGAGCAACGTTTGTCCAAAAACTGTGATGAAGTGGTTAAGTAACTTCACATATGGGTATGTAAAAGGAGAGACAGTGTGGCGCCGTGGCTTAGTTGGTTAAAGCATCTGTCTCATAAACCGGCGATCCTGTGTTCGACTCCCAGCGGTGCCTGCTTGTTGTGCTCGTACTTGGGCTTCGTGTTGCAAATGTCGCGTCACAGAGTCTGTGTCTCATTGTACTTCTACCCTGTAATGATTTGGTGATCCAGGTTATATTCCAACTGTGAATGTTGCGTCTGTTTTCAATTCCAAACTATTAATAAATTCTCTGGTTTCTTACTTTTATTCCAGAAGCACTTTTGCTTCTCCTCCTCTTTTATTCCACTTCTTCCTTTCTGGTTTGGTAGGAATAACGAGATGAGGCAGGAGACGTTGCAGACTTACAGGGGAATTTTGTGGTAATGGCAGAGACACCACCAGCTGATCACTCTCATTCTCTGATGTCACCGTTCATTCATTTAAACCAACAGTATACACATCGCTGTGCTTCTTTAGTTGTGGTGTAATTGCGTTTTGTTTTATTTCTTCTGGATTAGGAATTCTGTTTTGAATTAGAAACAGTCATAATTAATTGAGGAAGAAATGTCGCCTTGCCTGAGTTTGAAGTGACAGACACATTATCCCGAGAATATGAGCCCAGTTCTCCACACTCCAGTCAGTGGGCAAAAAGCCTCTTAGTAGCTGCACACTCAAAATGTCTGAGTGCAGAAATATGTAACGAGCCGGACGGACAGACAGAGTGTCGGAGAATGTGAAAGAGGAAGAGGGTGAGGTGGATGCACAGACACAAAGAGTGACAATGCAGACACATGCTGAGTTAGACACTGAAGGGACCAATTCTCCACTCGGCATTGCTGAGAGCTGAGAGAAAAGAAACGAAAAATGGCAATCGTTTAAGCCCAGCCTTTCAAGAGCTGAGAGCAACGGAAGCAGCATTGGAGCAAATAAATTCCTTTCGAATTTGTGAACGTGACAGCTGTCAGCCACTGAGATATTTTGACAAATATCCTGATTCGACAGATACGACTGGTTGTTTTCCCAGCATTATAGTATAGAAATGTATCACAGACGTGTTCTGTCGATCTGAAACTTTAACTCGTTTCCTCTCCACAGATGTTGCCAGGCCTGCTGTGTTTCTCCAACAACTCACATTTTGGTTCAGATTTTCATCATCAAAGCAAAATGAAAATCAATATTCTGTTGATGGTTTCATTTATAAAACCCCTAAAAAAAATTAAACTGGCTAGCACTCTAAGAGACAAATATACACTACAGTGATTATACATCTGCAAACATGCAAAACCACTTTCAAATTCAGGCTGTGGCAGACCCAAGACCGAACGGCTCCGTATCTCATCGAGTCTCGACAATGGATGGGAAATCACGTTTCCGCGACCTGCCAAATGCACAATTGTGAAATGACTGGTTGTAACAACAAGCTCCATCTATACAGCCTCTCTTTGGCAGAGTGGGAGCGGGAGAATAATATTGTGTCCCAGATATGTTTCCAACTCTATATCCATTGAATCATTACGACCACATTATTACATCTCAGAACAGTACCTCACCGTACCGCACCTCAGCAGCAAGAGATTACTTTCGATGGTGAAGATCAAAGTCAATAAGTGTAGCACATGGAAAGCACATTCTGTCAGGCAACATCTGAGGAGCAGGGGAGACGACGCTTCGAGCATTCCTGATGAACAGCTTATATGCGAAGCAACGTATTTCCTGCTCCCCGGATGCTGCTTGACGTTCACCACACTTTCTGACTCTACCCCACCTCAGCTCATCTCCTTCGGAAAATAAATGATGAACTTGCTACTACTCAGTTGGATTATTTTGTCTCATGTTTGGCAGCTTGCAAAATTGTATTGCTCATATCACTCAGACCATCCAAACTTATAAATAAAAATGAACTGTGGATGCTGGAAATCTGAAACACAAGCAATAATTGCTGAAGAAACTCTGCATTCCCTCGGTTCAACTGAATCGTAGAACATTGAACTGGGATCAGGAAATGAGAAAGCCACAACTTAATAACTGCGACATTTCGTTTCTCAACAAAAAGTGCAGTGTTTCGATCAGGGTCTCACCGTCTCAAGTGCTGATCGGAATGGGAAATAAATGCTGGCCCAGCCACTGCTAAACAAATGAATAAAAGAGACTTTTTGCGTTCATCATCAGTTGCTACCACTGCAGACCATGTCAATGTGATTCAGAAAGCAGGGCATCCAGATACATCTGCATTTTAGAGTCCAGCAAAATCTCATTTAACTTAAAGGATCAATATTGAATGTTCCTGACAAACATCTCATTCTCCATTGCATTGGTCAATATATTACCTAAAAACTTCCTCATCTCTACACACTCAATTTTAATACACTTAATGTTCCATTCACGGTTTAACTTCTAAACTATTTTCTCCACGAACATTCTCTTTTTTTAAAGTCGAAGACTAAGCTGAAATGATGCCTTTTGGAAATCCAAATATCGCTCCATTACTCTTTGTCCCTTATTTATTTTGTCCGTGTGAAAGACATTAAACTTGAGCCCTCTCGGTTTGAACTCCACCATCCTGGGTTAAAAGAAGACCTAGGCCAGTCACTTATCCACCCTTCATCGTGATTTTATAAACGTCTAGAATTTTACACACCAGCCTGGACACTGCTGGGAAAAGCCCCTGCTCAAACACTCTCTCTTTTCAACTCAAATCCTCTCGATACTGCAACATCCTTGTAAATCTTCTCTGCACTTTTTCAAGTCGAATAACATCTTTCCTGTTGAAAATGATCGTAAATGTCAGCAGTATTGTAAGTGTGACTTCACTAATGCTCTGTACAGCCACAACATGATATGTGAACTCAAAGAATCGATGTTCTGACTAAAGAAGGCAAGCGTGCCAAACGCTGTATTCACGAACTTTTCTACATGTGACACAAATTTTCCTGCTCTCGTAATCTTTGCATTAGCTTATAAAGTCGTCTTTTTAACTACTGTATTCTGCTGCTTTCACGAATCCGTAGACCCACATGCAAGGTCACAATGTTCATTTGGGTTTTCCAGTGCCCTACCGTTCTTTGAGTACTCCCATGACGTGTTCCTTACAAAATGTATCGCCTGATGTTTTTATTGTTATTTTCAGCTCCCACTATCTGCCCATTTGACAAATGTACCACGAAAATCCTGGAACCTAAGACCTTCTTACTCACTGTTCACCACTTTGCTAATCTTCATACCCTCCTCAAACTTTATTATCTTTGCCCCCACATTATTTCTATATTGTTTCGTGAAATGACAAACATGAAGGGACACAGCATTGATCATTGTGGTACACCACTGAATACCAGCTCCATGTCACAGAAGCAGCACCATCCTTTCTCCAACCACCCAAATAAGCTTGGATCGAACTTACCACGTGACCCTGAATCCATTTTATTTTAACCCTGTTAAAAGTCTCCAGTGTGGGATCTTATCAAAGGCTTTCTAACGTCCTCATAACATAAATCAAATTCACTACCCTCGTTTACACATCTTATAACTTACTGAAAAAATACGTGATCTGATCTGTAATGTATGACGACCTCTGACAAAACCATGCTAAATCTCGCTGGTCAAACTTTGTCTGGAAAGGTTGCAATTAATTCTATCGTTAAGAGGCTCCTCCAATAGTTTCGTCTCACAGCTCTGTAATTCGCTGCATTATATCTGCCAGCCTTATTGAAAACTTGAATCACATCAGTAGTTCTGCAGTCATCTAACTTCTGCCAGGTGGCCAAAATATTATGTAAACCAATGGTCAGAGCACATGTAATATTATCTCTTGTCTCACAAAACAACGTAAGACGCAACTCCTTCCTGAGCTGGGGATTTGCCCACTTTTAGCCTGTCAAAACATCCAATACCGTCTCAGTCGCGATGTGAAACGGCTCAAAAAAACCTCAGTCCCTCGTCTTGCATTCTGTAACTATATAATACCACACAAGTATTGTGCCCCAGCTGCACATGTAAGGTGATTCACTCAGTTATCCCATTTACTGACGCAACTCTATTATGACACTGGAGGGAGATAATTCAGGTATTATCAGTGGAAAACGCTGTTTCGGCCTTTGCGCCTATATATCCTTTAGCTTTGATAACCAATGGCACATTTTCACAATGAGCAAGGGTTTCAGCTTTGTCTGTCCGAAAAATAAGTCACTACATTCTTCTTCCTGCGGAAACTCCAGTCAGTTCAGGTTTGACATGAGGTTCTTTTTCTCACTCTCTCTTGTCCACCCAGTCCAAGATAGAACTGCGGTACATTCACATGATTGCTGTACTAATAGACATAAGATGTTGACGCCTATGACTCGCATTGCAATGGGAACAACCACAAGAGAAATCTTCAACAGGAACAGAGTACTGTCTTCGGTGCAGGGGATCATTGAGCATGGGCAATCTCAGGTTTCCAACAGGGCACACGCACTACATTTCTTCCTCGATCATTCACAGTATCAATAAGCCTGAGACAGAGATGTGCGCCAAGGAACAGGACAAAAGCAGAAGGTGCTGGAACAGCTGAGCAGGTCTGGCAGCATCTCAGAACAGAAATGTGAGCTAGCGTTTCGGGTGCAGTAAACCTTCCTCAGAGCTGATGGCACCAAGAAAGTGTTGGCCTATATATAGAAGATTGGGTGATGGGGTTCGGATAAGAAGTAAACAGTAGGTGGGTACAGAACTCAAAGAGAGAGAAGAAGAATTGGGTAAACTCATAGACAATGACCAGGCTGAGAAGGTGAAATACTTTTAATGGACTTTTAATGTTTGTGACTAAACATAGATAATGTGTAATGGCTTGATAGAATTCAGAACATGTTGAAATAGGCAGACGTGAATTAGTGCAGTTACATGTGTGACTGTCTTCAGACTGACAATGACTCCCCCCCCCCACCCCCCCTCCCCGCCCCCGCAATCTTGGCAAGGAAGGAATGAGAGAGGAAATTCAGATATATTTTCAGCAGTTAACATCGTCTCTCGAGTTTCTCCATTCACATGTTAAGTCCGCCTTCAGGCCACCACCCACCCCTCCACAGCCTGATCCAATTACTTCAATCAGATGCCCAGTCATGAGCACGAAAATTGAAGAAAGTAGCAACAATGAAGCGAAGGTCCGTACGTTTTTTGACCGTTGTCTTCCTCTGGGCATTAAACAACGTGAGTTTTATCTTCTCTGTCGATCCTTGAAGGGATATAAAGGATCAGTGGTCAAGCGAACATTACAACAGCCAGTTGGCTATTTTCCATTTAACAACCGAGTGGGAGCAGACACAGCAAAGAATGCTGCATTCACCCAGTCTGCAGCTGCAGCTGCTGCCCTGCACACTCACATTCGCGAGTATACTCCATCTGAAGCATCTCGGAAGCACGGAAGATCGTCAGTTTTATTACGTATTTAACTGCCCTTATCCAAAATTCAGATGGCTCCGAGCAGTGATGCAAGGACAGACTGAATTTCGTTTTTAGGATTAACTTTAGTGGAGCAGGGTTAGGAGAACAGGTTCGTTTCCTCTCGACTTAGGGAGGATGGACTGGTCATTAACGACTGTGGAATTAAGAACTTTACTGGTGAAGGAGAATTCTTCAAATTCGATTCAAAGTAACGGACCAATGAATGTTGTTGTTATAATCATTGTGTGCTGTGTGTCAATAATTTGGTTAAATGCTGGCTGTTAGATTGTCATGATAACTAGTAACGTCATCGCAGTGATTATCATGAAATTGTTAAAGGAGGGTACGAGAAAGTGTCAACGGTATAAGCAGGTAGGGAATGCGTTTTGAGTTGTGTGAAACAAAGGCTCAGCTGGCATGTCTTTGACCTGGTAAGAACTTGCAACAAACAATGAGGTGCTGGAGGCAAGGGTACTGGGTCAACGAGGCGAAAAGAACACATCATGGTAAGCTAGGTAACAAGGGGAAAACATAATTCCTAATTTAATGCCAGTTATCAACCTGTAAAAGGATTCAGTATATTAAACAGTTAACAATAAGAAAAGCATTCATTATGAGAAGCCTGTTAACAAGTTTAAGAATATTCGTTGCATAACGATAGATGGCTTAATATTTACTGTTGATGCTTGCTGATTGTAACGGTAATCCAATCAATATAGTTGTTTTAATATTTAGAACATAGAACATAGAACAGTACGGCACAGAACAGGCCCTTCAGCCCACGATATTGTGTCGACCATTGATCATAACGTAAGGGTAAACCTAATGTACGAACTCTCAAATTTCTTTGACCATATGCATGTTAAGCAGTCTCTTAAATATCCCCAATGACCTCGCTTCCACAACTGCTTCTGGCAACGCATTCCATGCTCTCATAACTCTCTGCGTAAAGAACCCGCCACTGCCATCCCCTCTATACATTCCGCCAAACAGCTTAAAATTATGACCCCCTCGTGTTATCAATTTCTGCCCTGGGAAAAAGTCTCCGGCTATTAATTCTATCGATGCCTCTCATTATCTTGTGAACCTGAAGTAGATCCCCTCTCTTCCTTCTTTTTTCCAACGAAAAAACTGCGAGCTCAGTCAACCTCTCTTCGTAACATAAGCCCTGCATTCCAGGCAGCATTCTCGTAAACCTCCTCTGAACCCTCCCCAAAGCATCCACATCTTTCCTATAATAAGTCTACCAGAACTGGACACAGTGTTCCAAATGAGGTCTAACCAAAGTTTTATAGAGCTGCAACAAGATCTCACAGCTCTTAAACTCAATCCCCCTGTTAATGAAAGCCAAAACACCGTATGCTTTCATAGCAACCCTGTCCACCTGGGCGGCAATTTTAAGGGATCTATGTACCTGCCCACCAAGATTCCGCAGTTCCTCCACAGTGCCAAGAATCCTGTCTTTAATCCTCTACTCAACTTTCAAGTTCGACCTTCCAAAATGCATCACTTCGCATTTATCCAGGTTGAACTCCATCTGCCAACTCTTCGATAACTCTGCATCTTGTCAATGATATTCTGCAGCATACAACAGCCCTCTGTATTGTCAACGACACCTCCAACCTTTGTGTCGTCTGCAAATTTGCTAACACATCCTTCAATCTTCTCATCCAAGTAAATAATAAAAATTACAAAGAGCAGAGGCCCGAGAACTTAGCCCTGAGAAACATCACTCACCACTGACTTCCAGGCAGCATACTTTCCTTCCACTACCACTCGTTGTCTTCTGTCGACCAGCCAATTCTGTGTCCAGACACCTAAATTTCGCTGTATCCCATCCTCCTGACCTTCTTAACGAGCCGACCATGGGGAAACTAATCAGATGCCTGAGTGAAGTCCATATACACCACATCGAGGGATCGACCCTCATCAACGTGTCTCGTAACATCCTCAAAGAATCCAATGAGATTTGCGAGGCATGTCTTGCTCCTCACAAACCATGTTGACTGCATTTAATCAAGCCATGCGCTTCCAAATGGTCATAAATCCTATCCCTCAGGATCCTTTATAACGCCTTGCAGACAACAGACGTGAGACTGACTTGTCTGTAATTGGCGGGGATTTCTCTATTTCCTTTCTTGAAGAGAGGAATTACATTTGCCTCTCTCCAGTGCACAGATACGACTTCGGTGGAGAGCAAGGATGCAAAGATCTTCGAAAGCGGCGCAGCAATCTCATTTCTCGCTTCCCAAAGCAGCCGAGGACAAATCTGGCCTGGCCCAGGCGACTTGTCAATCTTAATGTTTGTCAAGATTTTCAGCGCATCAGCTTCCTCAATCTCTATCTGTTCCAGCATGCTTACCTTTTCCTGAATGGTTACATTCACTACAAGGTCCTTTTATTTCGTGAACATTGAAGGAAAAAACTCATTTAAGGCTTCCACATTCTCCTCAGACTCAATACACAAGTTCCCTTTGCTATCCCTGATCGACCCTACTCTTACTTTGATCATTTTCTTATTCCTCACATACGTGTAAAATGCCTTTGGATTATCCCTAAACCTTCCTGCCAAGCCTTTTTCATGACCCCTCCTGGGTCTCCTTCGAAAATATTTGAGCTCCTTTCTCGCCTGGCTGTAATCCTCTCGAGCTGATTAAGAACCTTGCTACTTCCATCTTATGTAATTTCCGTTCTTTCGTTTGACGAGAAGCTCCTCCGCTCTGGTCATCCAACGTTCCTTTATCTTACACCTTCTTACCTGGCTCAGAGAAACACATTTGTTCATCACTTAAAACAAGTGTTCCTTAACCAGTCTCCACATGTCTATCGTGCCATTTCCATGGAACAATTGCTCCCAGTCCAAGCTTCCCAACTCACGTCTGACAGCATCGTAGTTTCCTTTTCCCGAATTAAATAACTTCCCATTGTGCCTGATTCTGTCCTTCTCCATAGCTATGTAGAATGTGAGGCAGTTGTGGTCACTATCACCAAAATGCTCTCCGACCGTAAGATGTGACACCTGCCTCGTCTCATTGCCGAGCATCAAATACAAAATGGCCACTCCCCTCGTCGAACTGTCAACGTACAGAGTTAGGAAACCCTCCTGAACACACCTTACAACAACAGCTCCTTCCAAACCATCTACTCGAAGGAGGATCCAATCAATATTAGGAAAGTTAAAGTCACCCATTACAACATCCCTACTGCACTCACACTTTTCCAAAATCTGCCGATCTATGCGTTCTTCAATCTGAGGCTATTGGGGGGCCTGTAGTAAACCCCTAATGAGGTGACTGCTCCCTTACTGTTCCTAATTTCCACCCATACTGACTCAGTAGGCAGACCCTTCTCGACAATGGTAACTTCTTTAGCTGTGATATCCTCTCTGATTAGCAGTTCTGCACCCGCTCCCATTTTTCCCCTATCACTATTCTTTTAAATTTTCTAAACCCTGGACCATTCAGCAACCATTCTTGGCCCTATAAAAGCCAGGTCTCTGTTATGGCCACAACATCATAGCACCAGGTACTGATCAATGCTCTGAGTTGATCACTTTTATTCTTGATACTCCTTGCATTAAAGCAAACACACTTCAACTGATCCCTTGGTTCTTTCCCGGGAAATTCATTCCCACTGGCTGCGCTACCTCTTGCTATTGCCTCATCTCCATCAACTCTCACCATCGGTAGAGAGCTCAAGTTCCCACCCCCTGCAATACTAATTTCAACTCTCCTAAACAACTCGAGCAAACCTTCCACTCAGGGCATTGATGCTTTTCCAGATCAAGTGCAACTCGTCCTTCATGTCCAGGTCCCACCTTCCCCAGAAGGCATCACAATTATCTACATATCTGAAGCCCTCCCTCCTGCATCAGCTGCGCAGCCACGTGTTAAGCTGCGCCCGCTCCCTGTTCCTCGCCTCGTCATCTCGTGGCACCGGTAGTAAACCCGAGAACACTACTCTGTTCGTTTGTTCTGCAGCTTCCACCTTAACTGCCTGAAATCACTTTTTTATATCCTCGATCCTATTCCTGGCTATATCATTGGTGCCAATAAGAAACACACTTTCTGGCTGTTTGCCCTCCCCTTTCAGAATTTTACACACCCGATCAGATACGTCCAGAACTTTGGCACCAGGGAGGCTACATACCTTCCGGGAATCCCGATCCTGAACTCAAAATCTCCTGTCAATCTTCCCAAAACATTTTGGAAGCAGCTCCTTGATGTGGACCATATAACTACTGAGTAATCTGTTGTTCAAGAGAAGACCGAAAACTCATCTCTGTGCACAAGGCGATCGTTCTCTCAACCTCTGGGGCCCAAAATAAAAATGAAGGATGTGAAGCCATCCTGTATTTCTGAGTGTTTGCTTCGAATGATATTTGGATTAGGTAATCCAGACGACAATATGAAGTTGCAAATCAATGAGGTAAAATCGACATTAATATGACCGTTGATCATCTGTAATAATTCAGTCAGCAATTGGCCATTACCTTGAGAAATCTCGACTTAAAAACAACACAGCATAGGAACAGGCCCTTCTACCCACCAAGCCTGCACTGACACATGATGTCTTTCGAAAGTTATAACAAGTTAGCTATCTTCCCATTCACTCCTTACTCATCTATGTGTCAAGATACCTTTTAATTGTTGCTTCTGTATCTTCTCCAACAATCTCCTCTATCATGGCATTTTCACATTCTTTCTCGAATAGGAAAAAAAAAAGTTGCTTCTCATATCTCCTTCAAACCTTCCCCTTTTTAACTACAACTTATGGCTCAGGTAATTGATATGTCTACCCTGGGAAAAAGGCTCTGAGAAACGAATCTATGCACATCTCAACAAATTTTGCAAACATCTATCAGGTCGCCCCTGAGCTACTGATGTACAACTGAAAACAAGTCAAGCTTGCTCAATTATTCCTCACACCTGATATCCTCCAAACCAGACAACATCCCGTTAAACGTTTTTTAGCCATGTCCCACAAATCTATATCCTTTTGTTGATCGTGCAACCAATCCCGTAACAATATTCCGAGTGGCTGAAGTAAAGTTGTATTCAGCTGCAACATGATATGCCAATTTTTGTACTCTGTTCTCTGATTGATGTGCGCTAGCATGTGATAGGCCTGTGATCACACTTTACACATTGTTCACACTGGTGAACTCAGTTTCAGTTTCAGACAACTTTAGCTTGTATGCCCCGATCCCTTCGGATTTGAAGCAACTTAAATGTATTTATTTTATTGTATATTTCTTTTCTGCAGCAGACCTTCTACAATGCATTATCTCCCAATTGCCCAGATTAAATTACATATGCATTCTCTCCATGTAAGTCTCCAGCCTACCTATATCTCTGCCAGTCATACCGACGATCTACAACTCCAAAAATCTATTCACAGATCTCCAGTCACAAAAACACCCTTTCAATATTCTTCCAACTTCGATGACCAAGCCGATCTGAATCCATCTTACCGACTGACAACTGATATTATTTGAGTTCACCTTCTGTATAAGCCTGCCATAAGGAACCATATAAAAGATACTGTTTTTATCCGAATTGGAGGTAGTTATTACTTTGAAATAGCTCGTGAAATGTGATCTTTGATCGCTATAGTGGTTGTTCAGTTCGATTCGCCTAAGTGATGGTAAAGGACGACGATCATTGTGAATATTTGCGAGATCCTGTCAAAACAGACTTGATGCGTTGCTGTTTTGCATCTTGTAGTTAGGGTTCATCACGTCATATGTGGCGTTGTTGAAGGGAGTGAGTATCGAATGTGCTGCAAGGCAAGAAAATTAGTTACTTACCCAGCACAACTTCGAGAGTCTTCTTACTGGAGGTACAGTTGTCCAGGCAACTAGATGGATTTCCATTCTACCCGTGAGCTACACTATTTGAACATTGGACCTAAAGTGTACAGACTGGCAAAATTTCTAGTACTGATGAAACAGCACATTTTCCTCTCAATGTTTGGCTCAGGTTTTTGACAGACAGGCATTCGGAGATGGCAACTTCACAGCAAGTCACTGGGAAACTGGATGATTGCCACAATTTGGAATGGCCATTGCCTGGCTCCGTCCGGTATGAGTGCTACATGTCAATTATCAGTTCAAGCCAGATGCTTTCTTACAGTGTATGAATACACACTCTTTCAATACCTCAGGTGTCGTAAATAGCGCTGAACGATAGCTAGTAAGCTTTTCAACTTTGGAACTGCTGCTGGAAGGATGGGCATTGATGGGATGTCTGCAGATTTTGTGTCCAATTTTCTGATTCTGAAGATCTGCTGCACAGATGCATGACAACTGTGGCGATTCGTCTATAACGGCTCGAATCACCTTCAGTATGAAACCATAAAGTGTAATAATGTCTTTGAGTCTGTTTTACATGGACTCATTATTCTGAAAAATGTGTTCATAATTTACACGTTTAAGATCAAAACATTTATTTTAGTTATTAAAAAAACTTTAAAATACTAACATCTTATTAAGTTAAAGATAATCAAAGTTTTCCTGAATTCAAATGAACAATTCTGAGTGTGTCATGCTCAGACTTCACTTAGTGTTTAACACTCAGTGTTTTTAGATTCGAGCGTGAATCACTAAATAAAGTGTGTGACAACATTGGCAAACCCGCGTCAAGTCAGCCTGCTTCTCATTGTCGCATTAAATGAAGTGAAAAGATCCAAATTCTTGAAATGAAATTCGCAAGCTCAGTTAGTGATGTGAGATGCACAGATGGTGGTGGAGTCGAAACGCGTTGATAACGTGAAGGAACTTATTCACGATGCTCTATATTAAACGTAACATGCCCGAATACAAATGTATATCTGTACCCCCCGAACGTCCCTCATAATAAACTAAACAAAGTCCTCGATTAGGGAATAAAACAGGTTACATTTTTGTGATGAAAGTATGAAAATCATAGATCCAGACATGAGACACATCACGCTAGAGTAATTACTATGGGATATTCATTACCACTTCGACCTCTCTGTCATGACAGAGTCTTGTATGTTATGGTAAAACTCTTTGGGATTTGTCTGCTTGCTGCACTGATATTTCTGTCTGATGCTCTCTAATCAATCATTAATCATAATGATAATATTGCGGGCGCTGAAGCGAGATACATGACGAAAAAGGCATCTTTATTCATCATGCTATTTGTATGTATATTATTCTTATATATTTCGTTGAAACAGATTGGCGTACGTTCCGGATAAAAACGGTTTCATTACAAGGAGAACACACATGAGATAGCGAAGAGTGACAATCACTGGAAAATTTACTCTGGGAATGTTATGACTTAGTGTTTTATAGCTGTTAATCAAAGTCTAATCAGTCATCAAATCTCGATACATCTAGCTCCATATCCATTTTTATCCAGTCGAAATTATAGACTGCCACCACCGTATGTCACAGTGTGTACTAAACGTGCTCTATGATTAATCAGTACGAAATATATTATTTGGGCATGCATAATGTGGCTACAGCGCGTTTTATTCAATTTGTATAAACGTTCTGCTGTTTTCTGCTCACAAGCAATTTCATATTTATTGATTTCGAATAGGACTTCCTACTTTGTAAACTTAGGATGAAGCGAATTCAATTAATAGTGAAGATCTTCCACATTGCTGTCCATTGTACCCCTAAACATCAACGTCAGCTCATTATTTTCTAGAACAGAAATAAATAATCCAACATATACGTATCATGGCATGATTCTTGACTTGTAATTGACCTAGTTACAGTTGCGGCTGGAGATTCCACTTCATTTTGCTACTCACAAGCAGTTAACTTCATTGGTCAGAAATACCCCCAAATACGAATGGCCACTGGTTAAAGTTGTCGCTCTACACATTCTACCTGCACTGATTGGCAACCTTAGGAAACCCTAAGAGATTGTAAATGGCCTTAGCCATTCGGCAATGACTACTTTCTATGCCGATAGCTGTCGTGCTGCCAGTTTATATGGCTCCGTGGCTACGTGCTCAATGTTAAAAACTGAACAAGGTGAAATGGAATTTTAACAAATTTAATCATTTTTGCAAAGACTTAGTTTCATTCTCTCCCTCGAGACCTACAACACTGATACATCTCCCTACTAAAGAGATCGTACTTCCAAAGTATTATCGAGAGATTTAAATGAAACAATATACTTTGGATACTATGGTTATGAATCATAAACAGGAATTGGTGTAGGAATTCAACACTCCTCAATGAATTTGACATTTATACTTAAGGGAAAACACAGTGAAAAACTTCAATTGCTGCCATGCTGCGGCGCCATATTGAAAAAAAAAACTTGACAATAATAAAAAATAGATATATTAGTTGGAAGAGAGTACGTATTTGTTCTTGGTTGACTGCATCTGTGGGGAAAGAAACAGTTAACGTTTCGAATCAAGCGACCCTGTTTTCGATCCTCAGCATCATCATGTCATTTTTCTGCAGGACGTGCGCCGACACTCGTGGTGCAATGAGCACTTGCTTAACGCGTGGGAACACTTGGGGGAGAAGGTCCATGTGCAGTAGCCCTGAAAGCGCTCTGATGCTCAAAACTGTGTTTAAATCATCATAGAATGACTCAACCAGACAGAACAGAAACGTACATTTTGGTGCATGTCGTCCCTGCTGACCTGATATCCCAATCCAACCTAGTTTCATTTGCGAACATTTGCCCCATTTCTCTCAAAACCATTCATATTCATATCCCATCCAGATGTCTTATAAATTTTGTAATGTTACCTGCCTTCACCAATTCTTCTGATTACTGATTGCAAACTTGCATCATACACTATGTGAGCAAGTTACCCTCAAATCTTTTTTTAGATCTTTTCCGTCTCATATTAAAGCGACATCCTCCAGTTTTTGACTGCTCCACCTTCGAAAAAGATCTTGGTTACTCACCATGTCCATGGACCTCCTGATTTTATACTCCTCTATTCTCTGATATTACAGAGTACAAAACCTCATTCTATTGAGCCATTGCTTGTTACTCAAAATCTCCAATCCTTGCAACACGCTTGTAGGTATTTTTTGTATCCTTCCAAATTTTACAACATCCCAGCTGAAGAAGATCATTCAATTTTTATGCAATGTTCCCAAAGTGATGAATGTACTGTGCAACCACAAGGACTTCGTAACAGGGTATTGCAGCCAAACACATATTAGCTCATTTCAGTCAAGCTTTGATCGAACTCGGGAATGCTACAGCCTGTCTTAAAGGTGAAAATGCGTAAGAGAGGGCAAGAGCTTCAGGGAGAGAATTCCACTGAGTCGACTCCCAGAAAATGAAGACACCATTGTCGAACAATTGAACAGTAAATCCACATGAGAGCGAATTGTTTGGAGTTCAGAGGCTTGAATGTTCAAGACGTTACGGAAATATAAAGGATTGAGCTCAGAGACGAAATTAAACCAAGGGTGATAATTATAAAATAAGTACATTGCTTGAGGTGTTATCAGTGTAGGTTAGTGAGCAAAGAGATAACAGAGCAACAACATTTTATCAACAGGAAATACAGTGGATGGGCGATGTATTCAGCTCCTATTCTTTCTTTTCCAACATTCGGGGAGAAACGGTGTGTCCCACCCACATTCCCCGTTTTTGTTGAAAACAAAATCATCTCTGCAGAAATGAATCCATGATGTTATTTGGAAGAACACAAGCGAATTCTTCCTGGTGAACGAGGAAAAGGCAGCAGTGGAATGTCACTTGATTCTGTATTATCCAGAACCACAAGTCAATGGTCTGATTTGGAATATCACAGTGACAGCGAATGAAAATAGAAGGGAACAAAACTCGGAATAAAAGCTGACCAAACACTGACCATGTACATACTGCAAATTGGCATACAATCTCATATGGTTCAGTGATGTATTCAGGGAATGATATCAGCCATTTTAACTGCCTAGTGATTGCATACCTACAGCAACGTGATCGTGTCTTAACTGTCCTGTTGTCCAAACATTGGTGATAATTGCTACGCTTGGCCAGAGACGTCCATTTGGTGTAAACGAACGAAATTTTGTTCTATATTTATCCTTGAACACTAAGCACTATTGATCATTTTTCATTCTTCTTTTAATACACAGGATTATTCTGTTGTGTCTATCAAACTGACCCAACTCAAATTCTCGTCAATTCGAAGTGAGATCATGACTTTGTTAATCTACTTTGGATTATCTACAGGTAGCCACAACATGTCAACAATTTGTAAGATGGTGGCAGAATGGAACAGTGCAGCCAGAGCTCGTCTGCTCCGCTAGTTCTTCTTCATTTCATCGAACATAGAACATAGAAAATTGTAGCACAATACAGGCCCATCGGCCCTCGATGTTGCACCGACCAATCATACCAATCGGAAGCCAATCTAACCGACACTATACCATGTACGTTCATATGCTTGTCCAATGACGAATTAAATATACTTAAAGTTGGTGAATCTACTTCCATTGCAGGCAAAGCATTCCATACCCTTACTACTCTCTGGGTAAAGAAACTACGTCTGACATCTGTCCTATATCTATCACCCCTCAGTTTAAAGTATGCCCCATTGTGCTCGCTGTCACCATACTTGGATCAATACTCTCCCTTTCCACCCTATCTAACCCTCTGATTATCTTATATGCATCTGTTTAGTCACCTCTCAAACTTCTTCTCTCCAACGAAAACAGCCTTCCATCGTAAGGCCTTCCCCCATAACACGCAACATTCTAGTAAATCCTAGTGTCGGTGGCACATTGGTTAGCACTGCTGCCTCACAGTACGAGAGACCTGTGTTCATTTCCCGACGCAGGCGACTGACTGTGTGGAGTATGCACATTCTCCCTGTGTCTGCGTGGGTTTCCTCCTGTTTCCTCCCACAGTACAAAGCTATCCAGGTCAGGTGAATTGGCCAT
This sequence comes from Chiloscyllium punctatum, assembly GCF_047496795.1. Taxonomy (NCBI): domain Eukaryota; kingdom Metazoa; phylum Chordata; class Chondrichthyes; order Orectolobiformes; family Hemiscylliidae; genus Chiloscyllium; species Chiloscyllium punctatum. The sequence goes on from NC_092773.1 coordinate 65,354,098, forward strand.
GCTAAATTGCTAGTAGTGTTGGCGAAAGGGGTAAATGTAGGGGAATGGATGGGTTGTGCGTCGGTGTGGACCTTGGTGGGTTAAAGGGCCTGTTAACACACTGTAAGTAATCTAATCTAAAATCTCCTCTGCACCCTTTCCAATGCTTCCACATCCTTCTTATAATATGGTGACCAGAACTGTACACAATATTCCAAGTGTGGCTGCACCACAGTTTTGGACAGCTGTTGCATAACTTCCTGGTTCCGGAACTCGATCCCTCCATTAATAAAAGCTAAAGCACTGTTTGCCTTCTTAACAACCCTGTCAACCTGGGTGGCAACCTTCAAGAATCTATGTACCTGGACACCAAGATCTCCCTGCTCATCTACACTGCCAAGAATCTTACCATTAGCCCAGTATTTTTCATTCCAGTTACTCTGACCAAAGTGAATCACCTCACAGTTACCCGCATTATACTCCATTTGCCACCTCAATGACCAGCTCTGCAGCTTATGTATGTCTCTCTGTAACTTACAACATTAGATTAGATTACTTACAGTGTGGAAACAGGCCCTTCGGTCCAACAAGTCCACACCGCCCCACCGAAGCACAACCCACCCATACCCCTACATCTACCCCTTACCTAACACTACGGGCAATTTTAGCATGGCCAATCGACCTGACCTGCACATCTTTGGACTGTGGGAGGAAACCGGAGCACCCGGAGGAAACCCATGCAGACACGGGGAGAACGTGCAAACTCCACACAGTCAGTCGCCCGAGGCGGGAATTGAACCCGTGTCTCTGTGCCACTGTGCCACCGTGCCGCCATTGGTCACTATCCACAACTCCACTGACCTTAGTGTCATTTGCAAATTTCTGGAATATATGATCACTGACTGATCCCGGTATAAAATACAACAGCAAGATTGTGAACAAAATGATTCAGTTTTAGACAGTTTCCAGGATGGGACACGTCTTGGATTTCAGGGAACGGAACATTCAGCAGCAAACAAAGAAGATGGCTTTGGTGAAGTGAGGTTGATGTAGAAGATTTTCATGAAATCGCGCAAAGGAGAGGAAGGATGGTGACGTATGTCTTGGTCCTCTCAGTAGAAATGTGAAAATATGCATCACTTCTTTTTGCTGATTTAAACAATTGAAGAGTGTTGATGAGAAATAGGACAAAACAAAGTTTAACCCTTGGTGACACCACTTACAAGTACTGGAAAAGTGGGTCACAAATGGGTCAGTAGAGTGTGTGGACAAGAGAGTCCGCGGTTATTTCTGAGGATAGATGCTAACCGTGAATCTAGAAGAGTGAAGGACGGTACCAGAAGGCGGAGAGAGGACAATTGCAGATACAGTGAACATGGGGGAACTGGATCATTGGTGGTTTCGTGAGAAGAAGGGTATATCAATAAATTTGTACAAGCTGGGCTGTGCCATGGCTGGGTAAAGTTACAAGAGCAGAACGTTTAAAAGAATAAACTCTCGAGACTCAAAAGACAGCAGCATGCTTCCAATAGTGAAAATCTAAAATGAAATCGGCAGGTGTTACAGAAACTCTGAATAGAGAAACAGAGTGAGCATTTTGACTTGAGTATGAATTTTCTTTGGAATTATATTAGTCCACATATGCTGTTGGACATGGTATCTTTCACAGGACCTCCTGTGTTTTTATGGTAATTTAAAGACTTGTTCAGTAATGGGTGGATGGAAGGGAGGCAGCTGAATCAGATCGCTTCTATTTCACGAACAGAAAACCTCATCCCTCTTGTTGTTGGAGGTGAGGATGGAGGAGACAGGGCGATCAATTCAAAAAGACTACTTGATATCTGAGATACCAAAAAAAACTCAGCATTTTTCACAGTTAATGTACAAGCTGGATTAACAGTCTTCAGGTCTCAATACTGAGTTCAACAACTAAACACCAGGAACTCTGTCCTCTATTCGGAATTACCCTGTTTACGTTACCCACTAACATCTCCTCCAACGCTCCCTCTCGGCATCTTTGCCCTATGATGCCCCCTCCCTCCATTCCACCTGGCAGCTAACCAGTGTCTTGGTTATTAGCCATGGTCTCAACACAACTAATATATTTTTTTCTTTTTAAACAAAACACTCGCACGACCGATAAATTTCTACATCACTATACCACCACGGGTTCTCTGGACAGGTTAACAATAGTTCACGTCCTCTTCCTACTCCTTTCCGACATAGTAATTATTTCCAGTACACTTCAGCGCCAAAGCAGATTCAGATCAGACTCAAAACAGTTATTACTCTTCTCTCCCCACATGTGTGTCAGACCTGTTGAGTTTCTCCAGCAAACTGATTTTGTTTTTCAGGCCTCGAAGATCTGCGTGACTTTAAAATAAAGCGGATTGATTTCTCATTGCCCAGGATGTTAGCCCCAATAGCTGGGCTGGAAGCAGCAATCATCAGCAGAGACAGACCCAGGTCAGCAGGATTCAATCCAGTTTGCGAGTAACAAAACTCAATCACGGTAATTACCTGTTAACTTTTTTTTTGTCTGAACAGATTGATGACAAAGAAAAGTCATTCCCACACTTGGAACACGTGATGATCTCTCCCTAATGTGAATACGCTGGTGCTTTAGCAGATTAGAAAGAAAATATCAACTTTTTTCTGTATTTGGTACAGCTGAATGGCATCTCCCCGATGAGACTTGCTGATGAACCCAGACCAAGTGAAAGCATCTAAACGGTTTCTCATCAGTGTGAACACGATGATGACCGACCAGTTTTGCAGTATATTTAAATTATTTCCCACAATTCCGCCGTGGAAATGTTCTTGCATTACTGTGAACTTGTTGGTGTTTCAGCAAATGGATGGCTGAGTGAATCCCTTGCCACATTCAGAACGCATGAATGATTTCTCGACAATGTGAATTCGCTGGGGTTTCAGTGAGTGTGTTGGTTGAGTGCTTCTTTCCCAAATTCTGATTGAATGACTGATCTGTTCTCAGTGTGAACTTCCTGATTTGCCGTCAGGTGGGGTAAGTCACTGAAAACCTTCTCATGTTCCGCACAGGTGAAAAGCCTCTGTTCAGTGTGATTGTATCAAGATGTGCCCAGGTCGCAGGGGTATTGATTCGCTTTCCACAACCAACATATTTACACGCTTTCACCGAACTACGACAGAACCTGTGGAGAAAGTGAGGATTGCAGACGGCAGATCAGTGTCAAGATTGTTGTGGTGGAAAAACACAGCTGGTCAGGCAGCTTCGGAGGGGCAGGAGAATCTATGTTTCGGTATACAATCCCTTCCTAGTGAAGGGCATATGCCTGAAATGTCGATTCTCCCGTTTCCTGGATGCTGTCTAGCCTCTTTGATTATCCAGCACCACACTCTCGAATATGACTGCACTTGTGTCTGGCCTTCGACAGAGTCTCGTCCACACAGGGAAAAAAAAGAAGGTTTCTCCCCACTGTAAATGGTGATTTTAATTTGCATGTATAAAATCCAAAAAATATTCAGGTTCCCAAAAATTTGTGAAACTATGAGATTCTGATGTGATGTTTTGTGATGTGAGTTTTCTGACGTTAAATTCTCCACTTCGAAAATCCTGTGAACTTGACTGAAAAGAGAAAGAAGTGCATAAGAAGTACCGTCAAAACAGAAATTTCAGTTTAAGGTTTGTCACTCTTATAATTGCTGGAGATGAAACTGTTGAGTCCGAAAGCTGTCTGATTGGCCCATGAATATCCTTCAGGGAAGGAACGATAATTCCTGTTGTGGCGTTATCACCAAATTCATTTCGAAGTCACACACTTAACTGACGTGTGTTCTAACCACTTCTAAATTTCCAAAACTTCACTCCACAACCATTTAATCTCTCTCTCTTTGTTTAGCATCTGATGCTGACACATATTGCACAAACATGCAAAATGTAAGAGTTGCTCACACTTCTGATAGTTTTGGATAAGGCAGATTTTTAAACCTTCTTCCTATTAGTTGACTCAAAAAAGGTTATGGTACAGTTGTTACGCTTTGGGGTAAGCTTTCTTGGGGGATCATCACTTTGAACACAGAGTTGACAACATTTTCTCATCCTGTGAGCTAGTTCACGATGGCCACACGAATTGTACTGCTGAATATTGTACCTCTTTGCTATTGGTTGATCCTTTATTTGAGGATAGTGTGTGTTTAAAGTCTTGAGTTTCAGCTGTGACTTAAAAGAGCCGCAGATCAATGAACACATACGTCTGGATGGCAGAGGGAATTGGAGTACAATATTTAGGAATGATCACTAGACGTTAATCTGCACCTGCTTTTTCTCCATAGACTGTATCGGACTTTAATTTCGCTCGAGAAGACATTGTTGCTCTCGCAAAATGCGCTACTTTATCATTCAGTCTTTCCTGCAGTGCTGCCTAATCAAGAAGATGTGAGACATCGTCAGTTAGGTTTCGAAGATCTGACTATTCTGAACAATTCAGTTGTTTGTGATTCTTCCAAACCGTTGACAAATTTGTTTGCTGCCAAAATGGTGGCGTTACATGCTCATCGCACATCTTTGCCCCTCAGAAGGATGGCTGGCATTATCAAAGGCTCAATATTCATAATGAGATCCCGCTCACTATACTTCGAGTAAGGGAGAGATAAGTTATTGATTAGGGTTTGAAAGAGAAAGATGCAACATGTTTACAAAGCCTGCTGAGCATTCTCCAGATTCATCGCTCTCTCCAGCAAGCCATATTTTTACCACTAAGAAATGAAAAATTTGATCATCCCACTATTTTCATTCATCTTTCTGCGTATGCTCCCTCTAAACGTCAACATTACTCCTGCACGCTGCTTTCCTGTCATGTGGATAGCAGAAGTTCACCAGGACGTTGGGTTTACATGTAGCCCGTGAAGGATCGAAGAGTATTTTATTAATTTGCTTTTCTGTAGCTATGGACCGAACGTGAATTCATGAAATTCTAAATACTTATCTTACCAAGCATCTGTTCGCTTGCTCTTCACATTATATCGTTATGGATGCAAAATGGCAGAAACTCTATTCATTATCAAAGAAAGCAAGCAAGATTGCACGGATTACAATGCAAAAGAGAATTGTTCACGTATATCGATTTTTCACGGCACATATTTATTTAATTTCAATATCTTGAAGTTCATCATGTGCCATCTTAATCCATTTGAACAATTTTAATAAATCAATATACGTTGACTTCAGATTTTGTCTCGTGCTCCCATGTCGATATTTGTTTATTACTTTAAATTTAGCTCGTTGTGTTACTTTTTATCCACTGCTGACTTCCATTTCCTATCTGTGTCCAAACTTTAAAACAAACAACAATTCAGCTGTTGCTCCCAAAATTGCTAACAGTGCACGTTATGCCATGCAAAATGGCAAATGACACTACTCCTGTTGGTAGATGTTGATTTTTCAGTATATTGCATCACCACTGCAACATTAGTCAAGACGAAGAGGAGGACGTCTTTAAATTTGACAACTCTGCTGCTGGGATGAGGAACCAAGGTTCAGTTCGAAAAGCAAAATTTCATCGGTACATTGTGTGAAACATTAGAGGTGAAATTGAAAATCTCTTGTTCAACCAGCTGAGGTAGCAGGATTCGCTTCTCCCTCCAAGGCGATTTGAGTGGTTAAAAGATTTATCTTCTGCAAACATCGCCAGAATTCCCTAAACTGCTTCATCTGGATTGTTAATGTATCAAGTAAAAAGATGTGGTTCTGACATTGAGACTTGCAGGACACCACCAGTCAACTGCAATCATTCTGAGAAAAAACACTTTTAACCCCACTGTCTGCTCTCTGCCAGACAGCCAATCGTCTATCCATGCTAGCAATTTGTCTGTAATGCAATAGGATTTTCATTTTACTCAGTGGTCTCCTTTTTGGATCCTTGTCAAAAGGACTTCTTGAAGTCCATGTCTTGACTGCAATTGGTCTAAGCTGCTCGTTGGTTCCTCAGTGAATTGTAGAAGCTTTGAGACATCACGTCCCTTTGATAAAACCTTGCACTTCCAAGCATTCAGAAATCTCATTCTTCACAATCGATTCTATGATCAAGGTTAGGTTAATCGGTCTGAAATATTCCATCTTTTGCCTTACTCACTTCATAAACAACAGAGTCTCGTTAGCGACATTCCGGTCCTCTGGGATCCTGCCTGAATCGACAGATTTCTGAAGAATTTACCACGGAGGCCTCCACTGCCTCAGCAACTCAACAATTTCCATTAAGACTCTGGTTGTAGTGCATCTATGCAAGGTAATTTATCCACCTTACAGCCATTCAATGTTTCTAGCGCATCCTCCTTGGTTATTGCCACCATACTCAGGTCTGCCCTCAAACACTGTTGATTTTTTGGGATATATTTCGTGTCTTCCAACATGAAGGCTGACACGATGTTATTTTTCAGTTCCTCAGTCATTTCCTTGTTTCCACGACGATCTCTCCAGAGTTATTTTCCAGCGGCCCAATATCCACTTTTACTCTTTTGCGCTGTATATATCTAATGAACCTGTTGCCGTCTTCTATTATATTACTGGCCAGCTTACACTCATATTTAATCTTCTCCCTCTTTATTTCTTTGTTTCCATCTCTTGTTCTTTACAGGATGATAGCTCCAGCTTCCTCATTTCCCCTCCCCCACCTTATCTCAGTCCCAACCCTCGGATTCATCACCGCCTTCTTCACCTGCAATCTTCTTCCCGACCTCCCCGCGCCACCCCCTCTCTGGCCTATCACCCTCACCTTAACCTCCTTCCACCTATCGCATTCCCAACGCCCCTCCCCCAAGTCCCTCCTCCCTACCTATTATCTTAGCCTGCTTGGCGCACCCTCCTCATTCCTGAAGAAGGGCCTATGCCGGAAATGTCAATTCTCCTGCTCCTTGGATGCTGCCTGACCTGATGCGCTTTTCCAGCAACACATTTTTTCGCTCTGATCTCCAGCATCTGCAGTCCTTACTTTCTCCTCTCTGGGTTAAAGGCCCAACACACTCCCGCTGTGCCACTCTGCGATCTGATTGCTTGCAATGCTGCTTGGTGGTGATATTGCAAAGAAATTAACTTTTACTGGGACCGTTCTTTGTAAAATCTTTTGGAAAGCTCTCACTGCTACACAATTTCAATGTATCAATCGACCCGGAGGCAACTGACAGACACACTTGCGTAGAAGAGCAACAGCACAACATCAGCACGAATAACATGCCAGAGAAACCAGTGGTCGAAATAGACCAGCAATTTGCTCAGACAGACAGTCTTATATATTTGTAACGTTTCTGTAATGGCTGATCAAATTTTGCGTTTCTCATTCGCAACAGTTCAGAAGGAGGAAAAGTAACCTTTTTTCCCTCTTCCAGATGCAGTCAGACCTAATGGGTTTCTCCAAAACTTTCTCTTTTTGTGACTTTCCGGATGACCATTTGTCTGTGAACGGTAACATTTCCTGAAGCTTATTTAGTTATATTCGAGTTCATCTGAACACTATCATTTTATGTTCGCTCTTTACCATCTCATTCTCGCCCTTTTGGTTTCGACAATCACACCTGGCAACTTGCACATTGTTAGACCACCTCTCGTTGTGGTTCAGACACATGAAAATTCTCCTGGTTCTGATGAAAAGCCTTAAATATGGAAGAAGGCAACCGGTCAAACATATAAAGAGTGGATATTACACCGAATCGGTCGTGGGCGAGCAAGCCACAATTATGGCTGATAATTAACATTGCCCTGAAAGAGTTCTTGATGGGAGCACAGAAAATGTTTTTCTTTAACAAATTCTGTTTTGGTCAACAGTGACCTGTAATATTTGCTGCTGCTAGATGTCCCAATACGTCCTGATCCATGTCAATGGAAGATGTCCGAGGTGAGTTTGGACCTCGGGTTGGAAGTGAGGAAACTTTTCAAGTCCATATTGATGCACTTGGTTGAAGTGTTCCAAGGCGGAAGATGAGGCGTTTTTTCCTCCAGGCGTCTGGTGATGAGGGGGCGGCGGTGAAGGAGGCCCAGGACCTCCATTTCCTCGGTAGAGTGGGAGGGGGAGTTGAAATATTGGGCTACAGATCGGTGTGGTTGATTGGTGTCCCAGAGATGCTCCTTAAAGCGCTCTGCGAGGGGGCGTCCAGTCTCCCCAATGTAGAGGAGACCGCTTCGGGAGCAACGGATACAATAAATGATATTGGTGGATGTGTACTCTATGCTTCTTTCTAACCACCCCCACACTCCTCTCGCTTATCTCTCCACCCTTCAGGCTCTCTACCTGCATTCCTGATGAAGGGCTTTTGCCCGAAACGTCGATTTTACTGCTTCTCGGTTCCTGCCTGAACTGCTGTGTTATTCCAGCACCACCAATCCAGAAACCGGAAGGATGATGTTGACTGAATCAGCGTGGGCAAGCAATTCAGCTGCCGAGGAGACAGCGTGTTAGTGAATGTGAAAACGTTTAACTTTTGCCAGCTGTACCTTATATCTATCATGGAATAAAAGTCACTGACAGATGTTTTCTTTCTCTGGACAGAAGTGTTCACATTTATCACAAATCTGAGGATGAAACAGGCTAAACTGATTCAGATGTTCATGCAAGAACAGCACAGACTTTTCTTTCAACGTTAATAAGATTGTACAGCACAGATGAATTTGATGCATTGAATTCGGGTTAATGTGTTCAGCTTGCTTTCACGAGAAAGTTTTTGTTGTGGTAAATTGTTCACAATTGAAACGTGGAGTTTGTTTAATGAACAGCTACTGCGTGTCGTTAATAAGTGTGTACCTGTCAGGTAAGGTGAAAGTGTAAGAGCGAGGGAATCGTAGTTTATTAAAGAAGTTAAATTTCTGTCAAGAGAAAGAAGGCGGCTCTTGTAGAAATGAGAATTGAAGATCAGGTTGAGAATCACAAGTAAGCGAGGAAGGCCTAAAGAGATGGTGTAGAAAAGCCAGTAGGGGATACGAAGCTTCTTTGGCAGGTACGATCAAGGAAATCCCGAAAGCTTTCCCAGGTATATCAGGAGCAAATAAAAAACAGAGTAAGAAGTGGGTCAGTCAAGGATAGGAGTGGGGAGTTGTGTGTGGAATCTGAAGAGATAAGACCGGCGGCAAATGACGAATTTTCATCACTATTCATAAAAGTAAAAGACAATGGTTCCGAGAATATTCATGTACAGGCTATTATACTAGCCTGGATTCAGGTTCAAAAAGATGAGTTGTTGGAAATTCTGAAAATTGTGAAAATACACAAGTCCCCTTGGCCAGTTGCGATTTATGCCAGGATTCTCCGGGATGCTCAGGAAGAGATTCCAGAAATTTTGGTTTGGTCTTTATGTCGTCATTGTCTACAGGAATAATGCTAGATATCTGGAAGATAGAAAATGCTGTCCCGTTGTTAAAGAAGGGGAGTCGAGGCAACCCTGGTAATCATAGACCAGTGAGCCTTATTTCAGTGGTCGGTAAAGCGTTGAAAGGGTTATGGGTGAATGGACGTTTAATTGTCTGGTAAGGAATATTTGATAAAGAATTGTCAACATGATTTTTTGAAGGGAGGTCATGCCTCACAAAACTTTCTGAATTCTTTCAGAATTTGCCCACACAGATTGGTGAGGCTAAATCACTTGATGCGGTGCATACAGATTTCAGGAAAGCGTTTGATAGGGTTCTGCACGGTAGGCTGATACAGAAAATACAGATACATAGGGTTGAGGGCAATTTAGCGGTTTGGACCAGAAATTGGTTAGCTTAAAAAATGACACGTGGTAGTGGTTGATGGGAAATGTTCATTCTTGTGTTCAGTTGCTCGTGGGGTAATGATCATGATTACAGTGTAGATTTACTGATGATTTTCTAATTTGCCTTCATACAAGTTCTTCAAAATGCAAAACTAGCGAGCAATTCAGAAACATTAATCATGGCAACTTTGCCTCAGGAGTTTTATTGAATAAGATCAAATGAAAGCCAATGCGATTCAAATTAACTGAACAGAAACTAGCCCAAACAAATAATGCTTGAATATGCGCATTCAAAAGGAAAATGAAGGCGAAAATGTGCAATTAATGCGATCTATCGAACAGCATTGCAGAACATGTAACTCGAATAAAATGCAGCATCATTCGGGTAGCACAGTAGCTCAATGGTCAGCACTGCTGCCTCACTGTTCCTGGTACGCCCGGATTCGATTGTAGTCTCGGGGGACAGTCTGTGTGGAGTTTCATAATTCTTCCAGTGTCTGCTTGGGTTTTCTCCACGTGTTTCTGTTTCTTCCCACAGTCCCAAGATGAACAGTTCAGTTAAATTCGCAAAGCTAATCGTGTTCAGGGATTTGAAATGATAGGTGCATTAGTCAGGAGAAAAGTAGATCAACAGTCATAGGACAAATTCAAAAATCACACTGCATTAGGTTTTAGTTCAAAAGTTTAATTGGAAGCATTAGCTTTCGGAGCTTTCAGGTGATGGTGCAGTGGTAGAGGAATTGAACTGGATGGCGTACTCTTCGAAGAGTAAGTGTGGACTTGCTGTGAAAAATACCATATTTCCACACTGTAAGGAATCTGTGAAATATCCACAGGTGCTCAGATCTGAAACACCAATACCATGCACATTTATTTTGCAACGCGATTTCAAAATAGAATTGTGCTGTCAAAAGTGGACATACAAAAATATTCGATTTGACAACCACGTTTCAAAAAGCGATGCAGAACAAAGCTGAATATACACAAGCAGAACTGAAGTGAAACCGTTCATAAAAATCCAACGAACTCCATGAATATTAAGTAAACTTTTTTTTCTGGCCGAGCGGGGTTGAAAAACCAAGCAGGATAATGATTCGTGATGGCCTTAAATATTCAATAAGGTACTTTCATGGACTTGTGCCAGGTTCAAACATTTGCTGAAGGCCTGGGGAACGGGAGGTTGGCAAGAAAATTTCGATTGCAGGCTTCGTTTAAAATTAGTAAGGCACCCTTCGATCTCTTTCAGTATGTCAGTCTTTCAAGGGAATTTGGGTCGATATTGTTTGGGTGCTCGTGACACCTTCCAAAACTCACTAGATATATAAGTGTTTAATGTATGCAAACTGAATAAAACCAATAACAGCCTGTCAGGGGTGTCATTGAAAGAAAAGGTCAGCACAAGTCAACTTTTTTGAGTAGCGTGACAAAGTTGTTCAGATAACATGGAGGAGGCAAGTAGATTCTGCATCGCATGGTAGATGCCTGTATTTCAATTCTTCTTCAATGAAACTGAATTATATCGGACATTCCAGGATGTCAAACCCATAAACATTGAAATCAGAACACATGTTTACAATCTCTGTAGAATCATAGAATACTTAATACAAGAGAGGGATGTCAGGCCATCATGACTCTACTGATGAAACTACACGACATACAAAAATATCAGAGTTCAGCATTAGAACAGTAGTCGTGAACGTATTCATATATCAAAAGCGCATTGAAAACGTATTTCAAAGGTTAGTAGGTTAACTTAGCTAACAAATAACCTGCTGGACATTGCAACTCAGGCACTCAACCCCTGAGCTCACAACACATCATCAGTAAGATAGAAAATAATCAAATCTCCACTTCATAAGCCTCCAATTTAAAATTATGCCACAGTTACTCACCTTCAACTGGTTGCCTCTAATTTGCAATGTTTTCCCTGTTTTTATTCTTAACAAAAAGAAAAAGCATCGGCCAATCTCCTGTGTGCTGGAACCTTACCTGCCGTTAAAGAGGATGTGAAGACATCTGCTGATGCCCCAGATATTTCTTCTCTTGACTCTCGCAGTAACCTGGGATAGATCCCATCTGGCCATGTGGTCCTCTCTATCTCAATGCAATTTTGGATTCATAAAACTTTCTCCTTCTGTCTGCTGACGTTCTCTGGATTTTGTGTCATGCATTCCTGTCCTCGACATTAGTCCTATTATTATCCTGTGTGAAAACCGATACAAAGTGCTCATAAGGATCTCTCCCACTTCCTGTGGCTCCATGCATGACTTCTCTCCTTTGTCCTTGAGTCGGCCTACTCTTTCCCTTCCCACACTCTTTCTTCAAATGCATGCTTATAAGGTATTGCGGTTCCACATGGCACTGTGTATTAAAGATATTTTCTGTCCATTTTCAGCCAACTGATTCCACATTTAACTTTCTTACTCATATCTGTCTGGTCATCACGGGTTTCCTCACTTTGCGGCCTCCCAAACCTATTGTACACTTTAATTTTCATTTAGACGAAGCTTCAAATATCTCTTGTCATCCATGGTTCATCAATCCTGACACTCTTATTGTTTAGTTATGCAGGTAAGTCTATTCCCCTTACGTTCGTCAGTGCGTCTTCAAATGGTTCACCGAGCATATGTGCATTCGCCCTCAAGGTACTGCTTTAAATGAACATACCCAAATTGTTGTCTAATTTGCATGCGATTGACCCTTTAATTCAGCACCCTCACCAAATGGCTCCAGGTTTTCTTGAACATCAGTATTTAAAATATCGCAAGTTATCGTCCGGAAGGCCAAAATGCTCTCCTACTGAGACATTGATCATCTTCCCGCATATCCAGTTCATTTTCAAGTTCTCTGTGCTGAAAACAACTGATATAGATGTATCTCCACCGTGTTTGAGCTGTCAAACAGCGCACTGTGGCAACAGCAAGGCATCGCATAACCTGCCATAGCAATCTCAATTTATTTAATTTCGACATCAGTCTGCAATTCCGGTTCTTTGCACTTCATTGTTCCATTGAAAAAAAACGATTTGTCTCACTTTCTTTCCTGCAGGACCAAAACACTTAAGTGAATTACTGCAGAGCAAAATACAAAAAAAAAACTACTCTGGTATAATCTTGAAAAGTGTAAGGATTTGCGAAAAGGACTGTTTACTGCTCAGTTACTTTCGCTGTTGCAGTTTGTGATGACGCTGCAATACTAGGCATGGAGAATGTTTTATTGTCACAGCAAGAGAAAGATCTGGACACGAAGGTGATCAAAAGATAATCCAGTTGCCATGAATGCTCGCAGCTCAAGAAACTGTTGCAGTTGAAATCTCGTTTAAAAGGAGGATTGAAATTCAGATTGATTTGGTATTGACAATTGAAACTAGATCCAGTGAAATAGCGTCTCGTCCTGGCGCCATTTTGGAATACAGAACGAGTAACTGAATAAACTGCATGAATTGCACATTATGCATAATATAATGATAAATTGATACTTCGGAGGTATTAAACAACTTCAAACTTTTATCTTTCCCTCGCTGTATACATAAAAGAGAAAAATATAGTTCATTCAGTCTAAACTGATTGAGACACGAATCAACTGGAAGCACTTCTCGGAGTCAGAATTAACTGGACTTGGAGAGGCAGAGATTAAGCAAGGCCATTCAGACTGGTTTTGGTTTTTGAGTTCATATATGGCCAACCTGATTGCATTTTTCGAAGTGGCAACCTCGGGCTGCAGATGAGGTCTGTGTATTTGACGTATGTGACGTGGGCATCAACCACGCTTTTAATAATGTTCCAAATGGGGCCTTGACAGAGAATCTCCTTGCCATGAAATCCAAGCAATTTTTTTCAAATTAGACCAAGATCTAGCTGAGTGGTACAAGACACAAGACAGTGTCTCAAGTCGTCCCATAAATTTGGAATTATTTATCCAATTGGCTTTGGCAGGGAATACCTTTGGAATACTTCGTTAAACTGACAGATTCGGGAAAATATAGACAGCTTGCGCATGTGGGCTACAGAATGGAAGATATAATTTGATCCAGATAAATGAAACGTGGTGCACTACGACAGGACAAAACAGCAGATGGACGATACAATCAACGGTTGATTCTTGATGCAAACCGGAACAGAGAAATCTACGTTTGCATTCACACCTGTCAATTACAAAATCAGACAAAAAAGCTGAAGTGATGCAGAACGCTAATGGGATAAAAACAATCACTTTCGAGTAATTGGCTGACGAATAGCAAATACAATCAGAGAGTTTATGCTAGAATTGCATAAAGCAGGACGTTGTCTCCTGTTCTGGAAGCAGTATGAAATGAAGCATTTAATTGCAGTGGAAAGTGTGATTAAGAGATTTTGTCGCATTTTGCCAGGATTCGACAGTTCAACTTATAAGGATAGAAACATTAGTGTTATTTTTCGTCGATAAGAGGAGATTGATGGAGTCGTGATTGAGATGCATAAAACTATGAGTCGCACAGACACTGCAAAAAGGAACGAACATTTCCTCTTGCTCAAGTGGTCAATTATTTTAATGTAGGAGACAGGAGGATTAGAAGTCATGCCAGGAAAATTTCTTTCGCCCAGCAAGTAGTGGGGCTCTAGAAACCATTGCCAATAACTGCAGGAGTCATAAATATTCTGAAGCGTAAATATTTCCTTTGTATTTTTGAAACAGTGGGTGACAGTGAGGGGGACTGGGAGGAAGCAACCAGTGCAGGGACACCCCTCAAGAACATGTATACCGTTTTGGATACTTGTGGGGGGGACGACTGACCAGGGGTAAGCAATGGGTTTCAGGCCTGTGGCACTGAACCTGTCCCTGTTGCTCAGAAGGGAAGGGTGGAGAAGAGCAGAGCAATAGTTATTGGGGACTCGATAGTTCGGGGCACAGATAGGCGGTTTTGTGGGGGCGAGAGAGACTCACGTTTGGTATGTTGCCTCCCAGGTGCAAGGGTACGTGATGTCTCTGATCGTGTTTTCCGTGTCCTTAAGGGGGAGGGGGAGCAGCCCGAAGTCGTGGTCCACATTGGCACCAAAACATAGGTAGGAGGAGGGCTGAGGATGTTAGGCAGTCTTTCAGGGAGCTAGTTTGGAAGCTCAGAGTTAGAGCAAACAGAGTGGTTGTCTCTGGTTTGTTACCCGTGCCAGTGATAGAGAGTCGAGGAATACGGAGAGAGAACAGTTAAATGCCTGGCTACAGGGATGGTGCAGGTAGGAGGGATTCCTGTATCTGGATAACTGAGGTTCTTTCTGGGGAGGGTGGGACCTCTTTAAACAGGATCGTCTACACCTGAACCTGAGGGGCACCAATATCCTTGGGGGAACGTAAGCTCGTGTTCTTTGGGGGGGGGGGGTTAAACAAATTCGGCAGGGGCACAGGAACCTAGACTGTTGTTTTAGGGTGCAGGACCTGGAGTGTAGGGAGATTAGGAACATGGCATCAATATCAAAGGAGGGTGCCTGTAAACAGGAAAGTGGCTTGAAGTGTGTATACTTCAATGCAAAAAGTATATGAAATAAGTTGGGCGAACTTGCAGCGTGGGTTGGTACCTGGGATTTCGATGTTGTGGCTATTACAGAGACATGGATAGAACAGGGACAGGATTGGCTGTTGCAGGTTCCAGGGTTTAAATGTTTTAGTAGGGTCAGAGATGGGGGTAAAAGAGGGGGAGGTGTGGCGTTGCTTGTCAAAGATAGTATTACAGTGGTGGAAAGGACGATGGATGAAGACTCGCCATCTCAGGTAATTTGGGCTGAGGTTAGGAATAGGAAAGGGGAGGTCACCCTGTTGGGAGGTTTCTACAGGCCTCCTAATAGTCCTAGAGACGTCGAAGAAAGGATTGCGAGGATGATTCAGGAGAAGAGTAAAAGTAATAGGGTGGTTGTTATGGGGGACTTTAACATTCCTGATATTGGCTGGGAAAGCTATAGCTCGAGTTTGTTAGATGGGTCGGTGTTTGTCCAATGTGTGCAGGAGGGTTTCCTGACACAATATGTAGACAGGCCAACAAGAGGTGAGGCCATGCTGGATTTGGTTCTGGGTAACGAACCAGGCCAGGTGTCAGAATTGGAGGTAGGTGAGCACTTTGGGGTCAGTGACCACAATTCGGTGACTTTTACTCGAGTGATGGACAGGGATACGTGTGCATTGCAGGGCAAGAGTTATCGCTGGGGACAGGGAAATTATGATGCGGTGAGGCACGACTTAAGATGCGTGCCTTGGAAAAGTAGTCTTCAAAGCAAGGGCGCAATCGATATGTGGAGCTTGTTCAAGGAGCAACTATTGAGTGTCCTTGATAAGTATGTACCTGTCAGCCAGGGAGGAAACGATAGTGTGAGGGAGCCGTGCTTTAATAAGGAATTGGAATCCCTTGTAAAAGGGAAGAGGGCGGCCTACGTGAAGATGAGGCGTGAAGGTTCAATTGGGGGCGATTGATAGTTCTAAGGTAGCCAGGAAGAATCTGAAGAGAGAGCTAAGAGCAGCAAGGAGGGTAATGAAAAGTGCTTAGTTGGTAGGATTAAGGAAAACCCAAAGGCTTTCTGCAGGTATGTCAGGAATAAAAGAATGACTAGCGTAGCAAGAGGTCCAGTCAAGGACAGTAGTGGGAAGTGGCGTGTGGAGGCTGAAGAGATTGGGGAGGCACTGAATAAATACTTTTCGTCAGTATTCACTGAGGAACAGGACATTGTTGCCGATGTGAATACTGAGTAACAATTAATTAGAATGGACGGGTTTGAGGTATGGAGGGAAGAGGTGTTGTTAATTCTGGAAAGTGTGACAATAGATAAGTCCCCTGGGCCTAATGGCATTTATCCCAGGATTGTCTGGGAAGCAAGGAAGGAGATTGCAGAGCCATTGGCCTTGATCTTGATGTCCTCGTTGTCTACAGGAAGAGTGCCAGAAGACTGGAGGATAGCAAATGTGGTTCCCTTGTTCAAGAAGGGGATTAGGGATAACCCTAGTAACTATAGGCCGGTGAGCCTCACTTCTGTTGTGGACAAAGTCTTAGAGAGAATTGTAAGGGATAGGATTTATGAACATCTGGATAAGAATAATGTGATCCAGGATAGTCAGCATGGTTTTGTGAAGGGCAGATCGTGCCTCACAAACCTTATTGAATTCTTTGAGAAGGTGAGTAAGGAGGTGGACGAGGGTGAAGCGGTAGATGTGGTGTATATGGATACTAGTAAGGCGTTTGATAAGGTTCCCCATGGTAGCCGACTCCACAAAATACGGAGGTATGGCATTGAGGGTGAGTTGGAGTTTTTGATTAGGAACTGGCTGGCTGGAAGAAGACAGAGGGTAGTAGTTGATGGTAAAGGTTCATCTTGGAATGCAGTTACTAGCGGAGTTCCGCAAGGATCTGCTTTGGGACCATTGCTGCTTGTCATTTTTATAAATGACCTGAAGGAGCGGCTAGAAGGTTGGATGAGCAAGTTTCCAGATGATACGAAAGTCGGTTGAGTGTTGACAGTGAGGAAGGATGTGTCAGGATACAGCGGGATATAAATAAGCTGCAGAGCTGAGCAGAAAGGTGGCAAATGGAGTTCAATGTGGGTAACTGTGAGGTAATTCACTTTGGTGAGGATGAGTACCAAAAAGATGGGGTACTGGGCTAATGGTCGGATACTTGGCAGTGTGGATGAGCAGAGGGATCTTGGTGTCCATGTACACAGGTCTCTGAAAGTTGCCACCCAGGTAAATAGTGCGGTGAAGAAGGCATATGGCGTACTGGCTTTTATTGGTAGAGGAATTGTGTTCCGGAGTCCTGAGGTCATTTTGCAGTTGTATAAGACTCTGGTGCGGCCGCATCTGGAGTATTCTGTGCAGTTTTGGTCGCCATACTATAGGAAGGATGTGGAGGTACTGGAACTGGAGCAGAAGAATCTTACCAGGATGTTGCCTGGTATGGTAGGAAGATCAAATGAGGAAAGGCTGAGGCACGTGGGGCTGTTTTCATTGGAGAAAAGAAGATTTGGGGTGACTTGATAGAGGTGTACAAGATGATTAGGGGTTTAGATAGGGTTGACCATGAGAACCTTTTTCCACGTATGGAGTCAGCTATTACGAGGGGGCATAGCTTTAAATTAAGGGGTGGTAGGTAGAGGACAGATGTTAGGGGTAGATTCTTTACTCAGCGAGTCGTGAGTTCATGGAATGCCCTGCCATTAGTAGTGGTGGATCTCCCCTCTTTATGGGCATTTAAACGGGTATTGGATAGGCATATGGAGGATAGTGGGTTAGTGTAGGTTAGGTGGGCTTTAATTGGCGTAACATCGAGGGCCAAAGGGCCTGTACTGCGCTGTATTTTTCTGTTGTATGTTCTATGAAATAAAAGCAGTGTATCAAGTGCTGGACGTGAGAGTAAAATCGATGTTGTTGTTTTTGACCGGTCGTGATGCAATGGGTTGAACGGCATTCTTGTGAGTTGCATGCTCAGCGCAGATTGGCCTCTCCGTCTGTTTTTTCCTTTTTACCTCTCAAGCTTACGTTTAACCATGGGGAATTTGCTGCCTGCATACAATTTACTTTGAATCAGTTTCTTCATCTTCCAACCCATATGATGATGAAGTTGATGATGTTGTAAACATGATATCAGTAAGTCAGTATGGAATGTACGAAGCCAGCTCTTGACGAATACATCAGCTTCTAACTACACCTCTTCAAAACCAAGACAATATTGCTGAAGTGCTGAAATAAACACTGTAATATTCAATGAACCACAATGATAGTGAAAGCAAACTGTTTTAAATCTGAAGTTTGTGGCAGCAGTCAACCCCTGAGAACGAAGCTCAGCCGCACATTGGCTCATGTGGCCAGACTCACTCAGCTTGTCACTGTCGCTATCGAGAGAAGGAGAAAATGGCAAGGACTCCAGCGATGATGTGGGGTGGCGGTGACTGGGCGATCAGTGAGAGCAACGTCTCTTGAAAGAGCAGTATGATTTGTCGACACTGTTCCAATAACATCAAATTTTCTATCGATTAATTCTTTTTTTTTACAATTTCCGCAAAATACTTTGATATTCTGCAATCGAAGGAAGCGCCACAGCGTGGCGGCATTATAGAGTTTTCAGTATACCTAGGTGCCACTGACACTATAACATAAATCTTAATCCATATCTACATACCAATGACAACTTCGAATGAAGTTCTGAGATTCATTGAGAAAAAAACAAAGTTTCTTTAAGGATGCAGAACACATTTGTGTTCAACGGGAACTGACACACTGAATAAATATAATTATATCCAAATTAGTGTACAGTTTCAAAATAATGTGGAACCAACTTCCTCGTGAGCTATGATCACATGGTTGAAGAATAGTGAGTGTTGATAACTTGACAAGACGTGATGGAGTTTGTGGCCGGACTGCAAATTTCTCGTCAGTAATATGATGTGCTAAATCAACTGTTAACCTTGGCAATAATTTGTGTGATGCGGCCATTTCCAACTTTGAAACCATTGATTTTATTTTTCCTTTGCATTCCAGAAGCAAATCTAATTTCTGACGATTCTTGGATTGCACTTCACACACGAATTTGGTTCCGTGAAAAATAAATTATATTCATTGAAAAAAGAAACAAAATTTTGCTATGTTTACCTGGTTGTGTCAATTCACGGATTTTAGTTTAAAAATAAACAAATGAGCTAATTATCTCCCGGGAGATTGCCATTATGTATAAGTGTGACAGTCATTCATTTGCATTTCACAATGGCAAAAGTGTTCCTCATAAAAAATGCACGGGACACCAAAAGGTCTGATCTTTGCCATTTACTACCCTGTCATTGCAGCTATCGGGATTCCAGGTAGGGAATTCAGTTCTGTTGAATGGAGTAATTGTGAAATACATCAATGCTAAAAGTGTCTTTACGTCAATGGCATTAAATCTTGCGAGTTCACTCGAGTGTAATATTCCCCATTTTAATTTTCAGAATGTATGTTTGTAAAGACAAATTTCAATCTCTTTGAACAGAATTTATTTTTGTATTTAAGAACAAATGTTAACACTTCAACAAACAGATCTGCAATTTTGCAACAGATTCTCTTCTTTGAAAGTTCCATTAAGAAGTTATAATGTCGTTGATTCTCCATTGTATCCGAAGCACGTACTTGTTCCATACATTTAACATCATTTTTGATGCAGTGAACATTCTGTTAGTTCCAAAGAACCCCACACGTCAACGCTGCTTTCTCTCCCCAGAGATTACGATGCTGGGGGCAAAACTGAGACATGGATTTCACGGGGGGGGGGGGGGGAGTCGTTGCTGGACATTCCCGGGTTTCGTTATTTTATGAATAACAGTAATGGTGTAAGAGAGAAAGGGGATTAACATTGTTAATTAGAGAGTGCATCAAAACTGCAGAAAAAATTGCTAAGGAAGGTTTGTCTACTGAATCTGTTAGGGTCAATATCATTAAAAAGAAAGTAGCAGTCAATTTATTGTGCGTTTTGTATCGGACGTCCCAACACCCCGGCCCCATTTTCAGCAAAATCACGAAAGAATAGATTCAGCAGAAGATCTCGCAAAGGTGCAAAATCAATAGAGTTGTTATTTTGAGTGACCTTCAGTTCCCCAACATTGATTAGAGCCTCCTTATCGCAGATTGTCTAGATTCTGTCATTTGTGTTACGTGTATCCAGGAAGTATTTCCGACTCAAGTTGTAGTTCTGTGCACCATGGAGAAGGGGTGTGGTGGATGGTACATATTAGTTTTGGTACTGGACAACGAACCAAGCCAGGTGTTAGAACTCACAGTGGGAAAGAATTTGATGACAGGAACCACAACTGCATCGCATTTACCACAACCATGGAGGGAGATAGGTTCCGACATTAAACGAAAGTATTTAGTTGGGGGAGGGAAGATTAGATTGCTAATTGACAATTGTTGTGGATAATCATTTGGGAACAATTGTTCTACGGGAAATGCACAAAAGAAGTGTGGAGGCTGTTGTGGAGTATTTGTTGCGAGTGTTGAATACATTTGTCCCACTGAGACAGGCAAGGAATGGTAAAATGAAGGAGTCTCGGAAGACAAGAGCACAGGAACTTCTTTACAAAAGAAAGAAGGAAGTGTACTTAATGTCGAGCAAGGCAGAATCTGACACAAATTTAGACAAGAATGACCTCTAAAATTGACTGAGAACAGCATGGACGGGGCACGAAAAAGCCTAGGCAAGAATGATTAAGGAAAACCCAAAGGCGTTCTCCATGTCTGAAAGGAGTAAAATAATTTTAAGAGAGACAGTAGGGACAATCACGGATAGTAGAGCGAACATGTGCCTGGAGTCAGAAGAGATAGGAGAGGATAGAAATTTGATTTTTGCTTCTGTATTCACTCGAAGGATGGTCCTTCATGATAATTTGAACACCGTATATCAGGTGGATATGCTTGAACAACTCTAAATTAAGGAAGTGGATGTGCTGGAAATTCTGGGAAGTATCATCATCGATAAGTCCCCTGTGGCGGAACAGACACATCCAAGGTTACTATGGAAGCGAGGCATTAGTTTCCTGCGCCGTTGGTGATAAGGTCACCATCTTCACTTTCAACGTGGAAAGTGTTGGCTGAGTTAAGGGAGGGGGATGTTGTTCCTCTGCTCAAGAAAAGAAATGTGGAAATCCCTGTGAATTACGGAGAAGTCAGTCTTATGCAAGTGGTAAGCAAGTTACTGGAAATAATTCTGGGATACAGCATGTTTGCCTCTGAGAAAAAAAACACTGTTTGCTTTAAGATGCTCAGCATGGCTTTGTAATGGCACGTAATTCCTCAGAAGCTTCATTGAGTTCCTTGAGAATGTGAGGAGTCAAGCTGATGAAGGTCGGGTGGAATATATAGGTATCAGTAAGGCATTTGATAAGATTCCACAAAGTGGCCTCATTCAGAAAGTTAGGGGATATACGATACAGGGAAGGTTGCCTGTCTGGGTGCAGTATTGGCTGGCAGAAAGAAGACAGCAAGTGATAGTCAATGATAAGTATTCCACTGAATGTCGGGGACGAGTGGTGTCCCACTATGGTCTGTTCATGGGTTTCTGCTCTTTGAAATTTTGATGACTGACTTGAAGGAGGAAGTGGAGAGGTTGATGAGTAAATTTGCCGATGACACATAGGTCGCTAGTGGTGCAGGTAGTGACGAGGGCTACGGCAGCTTACAGTAAGTGTTTTACAGAATGTAGAACTGTGCAGAGGTGACAGATGGAGTTCACTCTGAAGACATGCGAAGAGATTCATTTTAGAAGGTCAAATTTGAATGTTAAATACAAGGATTAAGACAGGATTCGTAGCAGTGTGTATTAACAGTGGGATCTTGGGATCTCAGTCCGAAGATCAATCAAAGTTGCCACCCAAGTCGATAAGGCTGTTAAGAAGGCGGATGGTGTTTTGGCTTTGATTAACTGGGGTATTGAGCTACAGAGCAGCGATGTTTTGCTGAAGCTCTATAAAACCCTGCTTCGAGAACACCTGGAATATTACATCCAGGTCTAGTTGCCCCATTACAGGAAGAACTTAAATACTATTGAGAGTTTGCGGAAGAGATTTACTAAGATGAGGCATGGTTTGGATGGTTTGGCTGATGAAGCAAGGTTGCGTGACCTGGGTTTTTTTCACACTGGTAAAAAAGAAAGTACAGAAATCATTTGTTAGAGATGGAAAAGACAATGAGTGGCAGAGATAGAATAGATAGGCAAATATATTTCCCCAGTACAGAAATAGCTGTCACAACTGGTCATAATTTTAATGTGATTGAAGGAAGCTACGGTGGACATGTCAGAGTTAATATTTTTGTGCAGAGAGTAGTTGGTGCGTGAAAATAACTGCCATGGTGGTAGCAGAGTCAGTGGCATTAAGCTTATTAAAGCAACTGCTGCGCCAGCACATGAATGGCAGTAAACTGAGGGGTGTGTACGATACGTTGAACTCTGATGAATATAAAAGCTCGGCACAACATCATGGATTGAAGGGCCTATGCTCTGTTCCAAAGTTTTATGTTCTGTGTTCTATGCTGCAAGAACTGCTGAGTGATTACAGCAATTCCTGATTTTATTACATTCATTTATTTTGTTGTGATTGCAAATCACAGCCTGCAACCGTCAAGAGATAGATTTTATTGGATTTTGTCAGTTGCACGTTTTCTTCGAGAGAAAGTATGGCAATGATCTCATGCTGCAATGATATCTTGTTTTTTCTGCGAATGAAGCTGTGCATTTTTATTCCAGTTTATTGATGTTTATATTATCAGTATAATACCTGACAAACGAATAGTTGGTTAAAACAAGAAGTTGAAAACTATCCATTTACTATAACCAAAACAATTATTTAATTGAACATTAATCAAAGAAAGAACACGTCACAAATGATAGACGCAATAATCAGATCAGCCATTGAATATATTATTTTTCCTTCTATACGGAGTAAAAAACGTTTTTGCATTCAATCGCTGAAATGTCTTGTTCTCCTTTTTCCCATCCTCAAAAAAAATTGCCTGGGATTGATCTGCAGTAACGTTTGCTGTGTAATTATGTCCTTCATTGTTCTACTCTCCGAAAATGCACTGAACTCTCCCTTTATTCTTGCCTTTTTTAATTGAGAAAGATGCATATTGTCAAAGTCTTCTTTTTAAAATTCGCATCTATCAGCACAATTCGTGAGAATTGACATCATAAATTGTGAGCATTTAGACTGCACGAAAAGTGAATTCGTTTGTGTGGCCAATCAATTGCAATAAGAAACTATCTTTCACAAACAATCAAATTCTGTACTCCAAAATAACCATCCAGTGCCTTCACTGTTTTCAACAGATGCAGGGTGACATCATAGTGACTCTATCTAGCATAATTTCAGGAACCAGCATTTATAATGACAATGAAAATTATCGTTCATACCATCAATGCAGATAAGCGTTGAGGAGGTTTTGCAAGGCAGGACCTCGATCGGTTTTTCTTTCTAAATGAGAAGCAACATTAGAGAATTGAAATCTTGCGTTTTTGCTGAGTTACGTGTTCTCTCATCCTTCCTTTTGCAATCAAATGTCCTGAGAGCTAAATCGCCCCTTCGGCAAAGTCATCTCCAAAAAAGTAACAAGTAAAGTTTCGGTTCTCTTCTTTTGAAGGCAAGAAATTTGTCGAGTCCAAAAACAAAACCACCATCTCCCACTGGATTTGGACATTTTTCGGCCATTAAGGTTTTTTGAATATTTTCGACATTTATTGTTGCTGCATTAACTGTTTTCTCCCTTCGATTTTCTCAGCTATGTAATTATTATACGAGGCATATAAATTACCAAGTGACAACAAAACATTCCTACTCCATGTGTTGTCACAAAACTGGACATCCAACTCAATTCCTGTTCCATTGTTCATTTAGTGATAACCAGCGAAGCTTCTTTTTTTATACTCACTCTCTATCTTTCCTGTTCATACACCCGTGCACGCAAACCACCTCCCAAAATCGATGTTTTAGCCATTTGGCACAACATCCCCCTAACAATCTGAATGTCTTTTTTTGCAGCAAACATTGCAGTTATTCTAATTTTTTCTCGAGGAAAGTGTGGTCTCTCCAGTTGTGTCACTGGCTACCTGGTATCCATGGCAGTGACGGATCTACTGGTCATCATCATTGCTGTTTTACTCAACCGAATTACTGGCATTTATTTCCCGTTCAGTTTCATGTCCGTTACACCGATCTGCAGCCTGCGGATTGCTTTAATATGTGGATCCATAGACTGTTCTGCCTGGTTGACAGTTGCTTTCACCTTCGATCGATTTGTGTCCATTTGTTGTCAGAAATTGAAAATTAATTACTGCACCGATAAAACAGCCCAGTGGATCATAGGAATAGTCTGCACACTGAGTTACCTTAGGAATATCTTCTGGTATTTCATATTTGAACCTCTGTACATAATCGACAATGTTCCCTGGTTCTGTGTTATCAAATTGATATTTTATAAATCACGAGCATGGGTTGCATATGACTTGATCCTCGTGATTTTTAGTCCTTGCCTGCCATTCTTGGTAATTTTACTGCTCAATGCTCTTACCGTGAGGCATATTATAATGGCAAATCGAGCTCGCAGAAGACTCCGAAATCAAATAAGTGGAGACAATCAGAAAGATCCAGAGATGGAGAAGCGGAGAAAGTCCATTGTTTTACTCTTTGCCATTTCCACGAGCTTCATAGTGTTGTATATTTTATATTTTATAACCATAGTCTACGTCCGGATTGCAAACGTTACTTATTTCACGGATTCTGATTTCAGTGACTCAACATTTATTCTCGAAGAAAATGCGTACATGCTTCAATTTTTGTGTTCAAGCGTTAATCCGTTCATTTATGCGGGAACCCAGAATAAGTTCAGGGATGAGCTAAAGAGGGGAGTGTTGCGTCCATTCCCTATGATTCTAAAGTTCAGCACTTCACGAGTTCAGTAAAGAAACACATTAATTCCATTCTATGTTGTTATTTCTTGATACACTTATTGGATTCACACATGATATCAAAGTGAAGATCTATCATGGTTTGCTTTGAAACCAGTAGCACTCTGCAAATTGCATAATTTACTACGATAACTACGTGTATCCACATCATAATTATGTAACGTGTTCGCCATTAATTTTCAGTCCATTCCCTGGAGATGACTGCACCTCAATGAGGAAACACAAGTATCAAGTCATTATTTCATTGAAAAATCAAAACACCTGAGCTCTGATCTGCAAGTGATTACCAATTTTGACTCTAACTATGGAAATTCAATATTTATCCACCGCACCAGATATTGATTATATGTTGCTCTCATATGCTCTGAAATGAAAAGACATGTTTTACACTCACGTTTTTCGCTAGTCACTGTTAACCAACCTGCAACTAGTTATGCATGCTTGCAAATATGGTGTCAGAGGAAGTAAAAACACAAACAATTATTAAATAAGAGCAATAAATCAGTTAATATTACTTTTGCCGAACTATGTTGTCAACCCCAAGGATCAAATAATTGTTTCAATAAAATAAGCAATTGTAAGCGCTACAAATGAGAAGGTTTGGGAGTTAATAAATTATCTTCAAGTTGATTCATTGACCATATCATCTTTTAACTTTGCATTGATTTGTGATTCGCAAGTTTTCAAACTGATAAAATGGCAATTGAGACATACATTTACCATCACAATCGAATGTTACACATTGTTTCAAAACCAAATAACAAATTAACATTCTATTCCTGGGTGGACTAATACCTCCATATATCTGAACAGTTCACCATATTCTGACCGGAACTGTACAATTGTCAGCTTCGGCCAAACTGATGTCTCAGCCAATGGCAAGCCATCAGGATTGGTAGCGTTTTCTGCTCCTGCTCTCTCTGACTGTTCATCTCTTAATCGCGTATTCTCTCTCTCTCTCCCTTTTTCCGATTGCCCCATCCAACATTTTCTCATATTTTTCGCATGTATTGTGCAAACAATAAAAGGGTTCGAAGAGATGCGATTTTTGATAAAATGTGTTGCAAAATTAAGACAACTGTGGCGTGAGCCCTCTCACTGTCAATACAATCTCGCTTGAACTTTTATGCTTCCCACAAACAGTGGGGTGAAAGTCTCGCACAGATGTTAAGTGAAATATGGAAATTGATTAATGAAGGTAAAGTCGCTACAGTCATATCAGGCCATAGGACTGCTCTCTCATTCGAGAGGAAAGACTGGTGTTGGTTTAGCTTGAGAAGGAGTGTGCTTCCTCATAGCCTTAGACGATGCAGGGGTTTGAACCATGCTGTGTGCGTCAGTGTGCATGGCAAAGTGGCCATCGAGCTGACTGACCAAACTTAATAATGGACGGGTAACATTGTCACAACCCTTCACGTCATTGCTGAGACTGCTTTGAGAGTATTGCGTAGGGAATTGCCTCCCCTGACCTGAGGAAGGTTATAGTTTAATTGCATGGGAACCAAATCAAAGTCAAACTAGAAAATTGACTGCAAAGGAAATTCTTGTCTTGTGAGGGGATATTGAGTAGTTTGGATCGATACTCATGAGAGTTCAGAATAATGAGGGAAAATGTACGTAAGGTACATAATTTGCTAAAGTGAATTGGCAAAGTAAATGGAGAGCATTAAATCTTTTCCGTGCGGGGTGCTTGGTGAACTTTCAATTATCCATACCATGGATTCTCAAAACATACCAGACAACACACGGGCTTTTCATGATGACAGAATCTCTTTTTGTGCTAGGTGAATAATGAAACTTCAAACAAAACATTACACTCTTTGGGTTACCTTAAGATTAGTTGGTGAACAGTATTTCAAAATGTGTGCATTTTATACTGATGGAAATCAAGTACAATTATTGTCCTTGGTTACTTCATTTCTCTCATATTATTTTATTCAATTCATTCCAGAATCAACACAACTGTCTGAAGATAATAAAGAATTTCGAATAGAGCACATTTATGTAATTATGTTGTTCAAGATCTTTTTGAAGTCCATTTTTGAAAGTCGCCAATTGTGCTCAACGCTGACATTTGACTGCCTTATGATTACCAGTTGTCCATTTGGCGCAGTGCATTACATTCAGTTCTGCCATCAGCTGCTTTGCATTCTGCGACTGTAAAATTCATGCGTACAGCGCCTCTGTCTTAACCTACCCTGCCCAAAAGAAAAACCACTTCGACCCTTTGTATTTTCACGGAAGGGCCAATTTGATGTTGAGAATTTACCCTTTTAAAATAGGGATGTATATCGCGGAATAATGAGGGCAGCATATTAAACGGCGTCTCTGGAGGCAACATGATATGGTAGACGATAAAAACATGACCCCTATTGCTACCATGATCATCATCATCTGAAAATAAACCGTTCCCATCAGGCAGTTATACTATTTGATACAGATTCTAAAAAAACGATTTCCATCACGCACTTGTAATGGATTATTTGAGCCCAGTGGCTGACAAAATGGCAAGTTGCAATTGTACATGTGTACGAACTGTTGACATATTATTGGCAGTTTTGGCGACATTTCGCAAAATATTGTCTCGTGGTATTTTCTCATTTCACTGGCAAACCTGAGCCGCCTCACGAAGTTTTAAATATATTCCCCAATGTTCTGGCTTGTTGGTGGAAATCGTATACATTTAGTAAATTTGTCACTGGTATGCTGACGCTGGAGCAAATCAAGTTCATTAAGATTTTGTTGATTTCACCTGTGATAAAATACTGTTTAATCGACCTACACGTGTTTGGATTTGAATTCATCCAACAATGGCCAATTTGTTACTCTGCTGTCGATGCGTGGAAATTTAATTATGCATGAACACAAGGAGACATGCATGTTAGTGTCACATATTCCCTTTTCATAACCAGGCTTGCAGTAGTCATATGAACGTGAAAAGACTGTGGAGTAGTGACGAAATTCATCATCCTTTCAATGGCTGTTCAGAAATGTCCTGCACCGATTGGGCCTTTCAGCTGTGAAGTTTGGAAAAAGAGAAATGCTTTTTGTTCGCTCTCTCTCTCTCTCACTCTCTCTCTCTCTGTTAGTGCGTTGGCATATAGAAGTCTGCCCTCACTGATGTTCTGATTCGAACTCTTGTTTACACAGAAGAAATCCGATCCCGGAGTGATCTCTGGCTCGATGTACCATCGCATTTGGCTTTGCTTTGTAGTTACATGGTGTTCAATTGTTGACAACTGCTATCGAGTGTACTTTGTAGAAAGTACAAACGATAATTGCACTGGCATATAACCAACATTACCATGAACTTCTATTAAATTTAAGGTCAGTTAGTTGACCACGGCAGATTGGCTGGCCAAGCTACATCAACAAGTCGTTAGGCATTTCTTGACAACAATCTACAAATTTCACAAAACAGCCGTTGTGTATGTTTTCTTTAATTCAGAAACGTTTCTGTAAGTTTATCCCAGTCACATTACATTAACACGAGTACCTCCCAATGTCGTGAGAAACTCGAGTCAACGGAAAGATTGGCTCCCTCTGTCCATTCGATATTCCTTTCAACCGGCTCTTGAGTGATGTCCAAACCCCTTAGCTTCAAGGTATGTCGACAGGGAACCACTGTCACCAGCAATCCGAGAACCAAGAACGATACTTTCCACGACTCTTCATGTGCTCCTCAGAAAGGCAACGTGATGATGGGTTCAGGGCTGCTCTATTGCACAAATTAATGAATCATTTCAAAGATATCCATTGAGCACTCGGTGAACTGCTTCAAGTCATATAAGTAAAATGAGCTGTTGATATCAATATGAGCTCTCATCAACGAATAAACGTGACTCCGGAGGTATTGCTCCATTTCCACAGTGGAAATGCTTTATAGAAAATTAATTAATGAAGTGTGGAAGGAATCATTTATTTTTCTGACCGTTGCATTAGGCTGCGAGGATTGTAGACATTTGTTACTTGAAATAATTATTTGAAATTCCAAAGTGTTTAACGTTAAAACAAAATCCTCAGCACCCTTTTTTTGCCCATTGTTCAATTACTAGTTCACATTTCGGCTATGTATGCAGTTTTTACCCATATCACACCCCCACCCATGGTCGATCCCACCATGCCCCAACATTGAAAGCGAAGGTTGCTTCTGCTGCTGTTGGCCCTTCAGGAAGCAGATTCCAGGCCCAAGCAAAGCATGACAAGGCAATGGCAGACTGGTATTGCTGCTGGATTGTTCATCCAGAAAACTGGGTAATGGCCTTGTGGGGCAGGGTTCTTTAAACACCATGGTAGATGGTGAAATTTTAATTCAATAAAAATCTGGAATTAAGCGTTTAATGATGATCGCCATTCCAGCGCCCGCGAACACGGAGCATGCAACATCCAATTTCAGTAATGTCCGTTCGGGAAGGATGCCGCCATCCTCACCTGGCCTGGCTGTCAAATGACTCCAGATCCAAAGCGATGTGCCAGAAATGAATTTCAAAAACCGCAAAATTGTCACCATCTTCCTCGGATTCATTTTGAACAATGACCTCTCGGGGTGTTTCTTGTAATTATTGAACTTCATGGCTGAGATGGCCTTCCGAGCCAAACTTCAGAAGACATGGCGAAGACTGCCGCTTCCCCTTCTTCAGCAAGCATTGCACGTCAAAAATTCAGATTCCTAGTTTATTACCACACTGTTAGTGCCGGCTTCCTGTTGACAAATTAGATAGAATGTTTCTTAATTTTAATGAGAGACAATAATTCATAATAGTTAACGGGTTCTGATTGTCTCTGAGGGTACAATTTCCTCAGAAAATAATTGGCATATCATTGTCTAGCTAACTTTCGATCAAGTTTCTCTTGCCACCCCTTTCTCTTCATCTCTCCTTCAGCTCTCTTCTTCTTGACATTTCTTTTCATTTTTGACCCCAGTCTATTAATTTGTCTTCCTGTCTCTTTGAACATTGGCTGGGAGCGAATCCCTTTACCCACATCATTGAAGTTCATCTCTCATTCGTGAAATGCTGTCAATCACAAAAACCCCATAAAGGATGATTTTATCTACAAAACACATGAGTCTTCATGGACAATAGTTTAATCATCTCGAATCCAAGGTAATTTACTCAAAACCCTGAGATTTCTTCATAATTCCACACAAACGACTGAGATCCTAAGTTAATCCTTTCAAACCATCTCTGACCAGAGGGTATACTCTGAAATTGTCTGAGATACGTCTATAACATACTCAAATTCTTTCAGTCACCAGCATTATCGGCTCAAAACCTTGAAGATCTTGGGTAATCGGCTTGACTTCACAAGGTATCCAGAAAATACATTTGCCTTTTCTGCGACACCAAGCAAATCTTCTGTAAACATCTGGGACTGCATGCAAGTGCGTTTGGATGCAGTGAGACCTGAGCCATACCTCTTGAATCATCTGTGACAAACGTCGAATAATTTCAGATCTTTTGGAGATTAAATCACTTCTGGGACAACATATTAATGCTGTCGAGCATCTTGGAACACTAGCCGAATCCTTTCAAATTTTCTGGGAACATAGGCTGATCATCTAAATTCTTCGCATCATCAGCCTGATCCAACGAAATCCTCCAAGATTCCAAATTTATCTTCTCTTATCTCTGGGAACTCAGACTTTCAAATAATATTCAACCCCAGGCTAATCCTGCAGAACCATCCAGGACCAGAAACTCATCTTCCTGAATCTTCTGCTGCTCTCGGCAATTGGTCACACTTCTCTCCAAGCCAACCCTTCCTCTCCAAACATTTAAATCCTCGAAGAAGCCGGGAGACTCTCTCGGTTGGACTGAGGGAGGAGCTTTTCTTTTCTACACAACAGAGAACCCAGAAAAATTCACGTTAATCGACCTGGACCGGAAGCTAAACCTCTGATTTCACTCGGAACACAGGCTGATCCTATCAAAACCCCTGGAATCCCATGCTAATCTCTTAATATTATCTATGGGCATCGGATAATCTCCCTTAATTATTTTGGACAATTGCCTAATGATCTGGAAATCACCAAGACTCCAGATACATTCACTCAAGACCTCTGAGGCCACTGATAATCCACTCAAACTCTCTGGCACATCAGCCAAAACGTTGCGAATATTTTGGCACACGGGCATCACCAACTAAAATCCTCTGATAACACAGGAGAGCTCACAAGCTGGGGACCTAGTTAATCATTTCGAGCCATGTATGACCGGAGAGTAAATGACTGGAATCGTCAGGTTCCTGATATAAAAATTTCTAATATTTTGAGGATATAGTTAATCATTTCCAATGCTGAGTGACTCCAGCTCAATGCTCTCACACTCATGTCCAATCTTATCTGCGTTCCACAACGAGTTTTTCCATGCAATACCTCCTCCAAAACTCCACTTCCCCCACCAATCCATCCTGTGCACACAGCATCTTCCCTCGCCGCGGCAAGAAGTGTAAAATGTCGGCCCACAAATCCTTCAAAGCCCCCAAAGTATCTTTTCACATCAGGCAGACATGATCCTGCAGATCCACCAGCTTCATCTATTGTATCCGTAGTTCTCACCGTGGGCCTCTCTACATTGTAGCGACAGGACGCTAACTCATGGAAGATTTCAGGGAAAAGCTCGAGTACAACACTTAACAAGGAACACCACCACCCTGTGCCCGACTACGTCAACATATTCGGCACTCCCCCAAGGTCATGCAAAACGGCCTCCTGAAAACACCAAATCCAAGCCAACCAATAATTGCAGGAAGAATTCCACATCTTCCACCTCGCGAAATTTCAAAGACCTAGCATCAACATTTTTTTCGCGAGTTTCCACTCTTCCCATCATCCACCTCATCCCAATTACAACCCTCCAATGCAGCACAGCCTACTTGATCTCTTCTATTTGTCTATCTTCCTTCCCACCCACCTGCTACATCCACCCCAGCAAGCTATGAATCATGTTCTCTTCCAGATTACCAAGCAACAGTTCAAAGATACTGATCTGATTCATGGTCAAAGATGCCCTCACTGGTTTAGCACATTGTCACACTTTAGAGTCTGAAATAAATTGTCTGCAGTGAAGTTCCAGACCACGATTTTTTTTATTCATTCTCTTCTATAAAACAGCCAGCTACATATTGACCAAAAGCCACTGTTGTGCTCTAAGACTTATATGACACGTTAATTTACAATGATAAGGATTAATGCAGTGCAGTGATGAGAAAGAGCGTTAACTCACGACATAGATGGAGTGTGTCTGACACTACTCATTGGAGTTAATCAATCAAAGGTGTGATGAAACATGTCGGATTCTTAATGTGCTTGAGATTTGAAAAGTTGAGAGGATGCTTACCCTGATGGGAGCGCCAAGGTCTGTTATCGTAATTTCAGAATAAAGCGGACGACGTTAAAACAGTGATTAGGAAGAATTTCAATTCAGAGTCGCAAGCCCTTAACACCAAAATGCAGGACCATAATTCAGGCTGATATTGACAAATCGTTGATCAATACGAAAACCAAAGGTCATAAGAAAAATACTGGGAAGCAGACACAAGGAATTAACACTCAACCACGATCCCAAAGAACAGCAGAGCACGATAGACCGGCCAAAGACCACCTCCTGTTCTTGTCACATATGGTCATCAAGTGAACTGTGGAGAGCGCTGTAACAGTTCACAGCCTCAGTGAGTATTCCAGTGCAACGGCTGCGCACAGTTTTTTCAGTTGGAGTCAAATAAAAGTTGAGAGAATTAATATGCCTGCTTTGTCGATTAATTAAAATTAATCTGATCATCCAGCTGGACGAAGCAAAGCTCCTGAAATGATGGCGATCCTGCGTAAATATCAGGGTAATGACAGAAATATAGATCCTCACCTGAGCTGGTCACCCAACTGAGCAGTCACACCAGGGACAAACTATTCCCCTCCTCCATGTGCACGATCGATCCAATCCGAATTCGACTGCTGAGCCCATGGAAAATTACATGGTGTTACAGAGTTGTATTCTGGTCGTATTTCATTCGTCGTATCACATCCGGCTTCGCCTTCCCTTTACATTGCACCGTTAGGACAGTAAGCCCTCCTACCAGTTGCAATCAAACAAAACTGAATAACTGCAGATAGTGACATTGGGTCAGTTTGGGGACAGAAGGGGAGAAGTGTAGGCGAGGGCTCGATGGAGTTCAGGAACTGGTGGGAGAGGCAACACAACAACGTCGCCTCTTCTCTGTTATATCAGCACACTAACTGCCCCCATGCAATCTTGTCTATCGCTTTACCAAGATGGCTAATATTGTCACAGACTGTGACATACTCCTGGCAATGGTGTGTGATCCCATTCCTAATCTGTTAGCCTAGCAATTGCCCGTGACCCTATTCACACTCTGTTCCCGTATCAATGGACTGTGAATCCAACAAAGTTCTGTATACGTAACCACAACCTGTGCGACCATCCACACTCTCTTTCCCTAGCAACCCCAGCAACAACATGTGAACCAATTCTCACCCTCTTAAACGAGCAATCGTCTGTGAACCCATTCCAACTCTATTCTTCGAGCAACATCCTTTCAGCCCTTCGCCATTCTGTTCCGCTGGGAAGTACTTTAAACCAACTTCACTCTGTTCCACTAGCAAGAGCCTGTGAAACCATACCCACTTTTTTTTTCTGGTAGCGTTGTCCTGAGCAAGCACTCCACTCTGTTTTCCTCGCAAATACATCTGAGCCCAACATCAATCTGTTCGCCTAACAACATCCAGTGAATATATCCCTCCTCTGTTTCTCTAGCAGCGTCCTGAGAAATCAATGCAGTAAGAATTCAGGTATACGATCAGTTATCCGGTCAGAACAGCCCATGAACTCATTATTTGCACGACACCATAATAAAACGTTTGAACTCATCGCCAGTCTTTTCTCCCCACAACAGTCTGAATCCATTCCCACTCATTTTTATATTTCCTCGCAACGGCCTGTGAAGGCATATGTTCCTTCGATCATTGCATCCCTACTCAGTTCTGCGAGCAACAGCTTGTGAAGACATCATCATCTGTTCTCCGTACGATGACAAATAAACTAATTTCCACTGTGATCCCGCAGGAAGGGCCTCTGAAACTATTCCCACTCTGTTCGTGTCACAATGGCCTGTGAAACCAAACCCGTTGCCGTCATTCAGAATGGCACGCAAACCCACTATTAGAGGGAAGTCCGAGCAAAGACCTTCGAACTCATTGCAATCTGTTCTCCCGATAAACAGCCTGTGATCCCCATCATCACACTGTTCCCTAAACAATGGCCGTAAAACCCGCCCTCTCTGTTTTACCCACGAAACGACATGTGACCCCATCCCACCCTGTTCTCTTAGCAATGGCCTGTGACCCAACTACATTCTGTTGGAAAGGCAACGGCCTCTGAACCCATCCCAACTTTATTCTCCTATCAACTATCTGTGACACCATTCTCATGTGTTACCCTCACAACGGGCTGTGGCACGAAACGCACTCTGTTCTAGCAATGGCCTCTGAAATCATGCTGCCTATTCTCTATCAAAACAGTGTGACCCAATTTCCATCATGCTCACCAGCAACGGTCTGTCAATCCATTCCCACTCTATTGTGTGCAACCAGCTCCGCACTGCTTCCGCTGGAACTGACTGTGATCCTATCCCTGAACTTTATTAATTGCAATGGCCTGTGAACTAATCGTCAATCTGCTCTCCTAAACCGGATAATGAACTATTCCTCATTCTGTTCTCCGAGTAACCGCCTATGATCCCCTCCCCATGCTTTTCTCCTAACAATTTTGTAACGCCTTCCCAGACTCTTCTACTGGCAACGACCTGTGACACTATCTCCACTCCATTTCTGCAACTACAGCATGAACCGATTCTCATTGTTTCCCCGAGCAGTGATGTATATACCCATTCCCAGCCTCTTCCCGTATCAAAGGCCTGCAACCCCATTGTCACTGAATTCTCCTTGCAACAAACTGAGAGCTAAACTTCACTCTGGTTTCTGAGGGACTGCCATTGACACTATTCCCCATCTGTTCTTCCAGTAACAGCCTATGACTCATCACTATTATGTTTCCAGAGCAATTATCTATGAAGCCATTCCGATTCATTTGCCGTACCAACGAACTTTGAATGCGTCCTCATTCATTTCTCTTTGAAAGAGAATGTAAATTCATTCCTACACTGTTCTCGGAGCACAGCCTGTGTCTCCATATCTACGTTGTTACTAGCAACTGCTTGTGAACCCATCCCCTCTCTCTCAGCTTGTGATAACCTGTGAACACATCCTCATTTTTTTTCTCCTTGTTAGAGACGGTGAATTCGTTCCTGCTCTGTCACTGTAACGATAGACTGTCAATCGTTTCCTCCTCTGTTTTCCTCGGAACAGCCAGTGAGCCAATTCCCACTATAATCCCCAAGCTAAGACCTGTGAACCCACCCCCATCTTGTTCAGCGAGTAATGGTCTGTGAACCCATCCCAACTCTGGTCATCTAGAAACAGCCAGACAACACATCCTCACTATGTTCCCCGAGCAATGGACTTTTTACCATACTCAAATTGATCCCCTGACAATGTTATGTGAGTCAATATCCACACTCTTCCTATTGCAAAGTGCTGAGAACATATTCTCATTCTCTCCTCCTTGCCACAGACTGTCAACCGATCTCTTTCTGTTCTCCTAGCCATCTCCACGGAGGAAATCCGGACTGCGTTCTCCCAGCAACAGGATTTGAACGCATCCATACTCTGTTCCTTGAGCAACGTCTGTAATTTTACCCCAACATTGCTGTTTTGGCAACTGCTTGTGAAACCATTCCCATTTATGTTTACCTGACAAAGGCCTGTGTGTCCATCTTCACTCTTTTCTCCAAACAAAACCCAAGAACCCATGCCTATTCTACTCGACAGGCAATGTACTATCAACCCATCCCAGTCTGTTGCCCTCGTAAGTACACGTTCATCCGGAATCACGCTTTTTTCTCGCACTTGCCTCTAACTCCATTCCCACTCTGTTGTCCTGGCAACTGCCTATGAACCTAGACCCACAATGTTGCCACGGGGAAGGCCTGTGAACCCCTTCCCACTCTGGTTATCTATTCATAGACTGTGAAACCATTCCCACGCTGTCGAACTAGCTATAGATTGTGAACCGTTTCCCACCCTTATTACACTAGCAATCGTCTGTGAAACCATTCTGTCTATTTTCCCTCGCAATAAGTTGTTAAACTATTCACACTCTGCTACCCAAGCAATAGTGTTTGAACCGATCCACAATCTTTTCTCCTACAAATGGCCTGTGAATACATCTTCTTGCTGTTACTCTGGCAACAGCCTGTGGCTTCAGCCGAACTCTGTTCCCCTATCAACAGAATGTTAGCACATCGAAACTCTTTTCAGCTAATGTCCAGTGAACTCGTTCCCATTCTGTTCTCCTTGCAATGGCCTTTGAACAAATCATCACTCTTTTCGTCGTGCAAGAGACTGAATCAATTCCTGCCCTCTTACCATAGCAAAATCTCCACAGCTACTCTGTTCTCCTTGCAACCACCAATGAACCAATTCCCACACTATTACCCGAGAAAATGCCTGTGAATCTATACGTAATCTTCATGCGCTCGAAAGCCTGTGACACATGCTCACTCTTTTACAATTGAAAGAGTCTATGAATCCGTCCCTGATCTGTTACCATATCAACAACCAGTGACCCACTCCTACTTTTTTCTCCGAACGACTGCCTGTGATCTAATTCCCACTCTATTTCCCGAGCAAGGTACTGCATACCCATCCTGTATCGATCTACATTCTGTTCTACCAGCAATGCCATCACTGCTGTGTTCCTGTAACAACGGCCTGTTAACCCATCACCACTCTTTTATGCCGGCCCCTACTCTGTTCCCCTGGTAACCGACTGTTCAGTTATCTCAAAACTGTTCTAGCAACACCTTGTTCATCTATCCCCACATCAGTGTCCAGCAAGGACATGTGAATCCTTTCCCACTCCGTTATCTAGCACAAACATGTGAAGACATTCACATTCTATTTCCCAAGAAATAGCCTGTCATTACATTCCCAATCTCTTGTCCAAGCAAGTTCCTGGAAGCCCATACCAGCGCTGTTACCTTGGGAATAGCCTCCATCCTATCCCGTTCCCGTGTCAACAGCCTGTGATCTAATCTACACTTTGTGTTCCAAGTGCCAGCCCGTAACCCGATCCCAACATTGTGTAACTCACAGTGGCCGGTAAGCTCATTAGGTCTCCTCGTAATGCATTTTGAGCCCATCCACACTCTGCTTTCCCACCAATGCCTTGTGATACATCGCCATTCTTTTCTCCTCCCAACAGAGTGAACCCATCCCAGCAACGGCCCATGAACCCATGCCCACTCTGTTCCAAAAATCGCCTCAGAATCATTCCCCACACTTTTCCCATGGTAACATCCTCTGACCTCTTTCTTGTGTTTGGAAAGCATGGCCAGTAAACCTATCCACGCTCTGTTCCCCACGCAACAGCATGCAATCACATCACCAAACTGTCTCCATCGTAAAAGACTGCTAACTGTGTACCCCTATAGACGACCTGAGAGCTCATTCCGACACTTCTGTTTGAAACAACTCATGATCCCATCGCAACACTGTTCCCCTCACCAGGACAGAAGAACCAATCCCCTCTCTGTTTTCCTTGCAACGATCTGTGAAATCGTCCCCAATGCGTTCTCCCAGCAACATCCTATGCTCGTCTTCACTCTTTCCTCTCAGCAATGGTCGATGAACCCAGCTCCACACTGTTACCCGAGAAATAGCTGGTGACCCCGACCCCCGCCTGTTCGATCAGCAACAGCATTTGGCTCCATTCACAATGTTCTGTAGAAACGTCATGTGAAATCTAGCGTTCTCGTAGCAACGCTTTTGACGCTAGCCCCATTCCGTTCTCCGAGCAATGGCCTGTGACCTCATCCCCACACTCATCTCACAGCACTGCCTGTGGCTCCCGTAAACAATGTTTCCCTAGCAACGTCCCCTACCCATCCCCAACCTGTTGGACTCGCAACGTTCTGTCGACCCATCCTCCATCTGTTCCCCCAGAAAATACCTGTGACCAATCTTTGGCTCTTTTCTCTTCGTAACGGCTTGTGAAACCATTCCCACTCTCTTTGCCTACCAAGCGAATGTGAACTGATCAACACAGAATTGTCATAACGACATCCTGTGAATATATCCCAACACAGGTCCCCGAACAACGTTCGTTGAATCCATATGCACGCTGCTCTCCAACGTTGGAACTTTGACCCAATCCCCATTCTGAACGCCTCGCAACAGGCTCTGACCCTTTTCCGATTTTGTTTCCCTTGTATAGCCCCGTGAACCCAAATGCATTCTGTTTTTCTCTCAACAGTCTGTGATCCTATCTCTACTCTGTTCTCTGAGCAACGGCTTGTGATCCAATCCTCACTCTATTTCCCGAGCAATGGTCTCTTAACCCATTCGTCGTCTGTTCCCACAGCAAATGCATTTGAAACCACCATGCATTTGTTCACCTAGCAATGTCCCGTGAATCGTTCCTCACTCTCTTCGCCTGGCAGCGGCCTGTGTCCCCATGCTCACTCGATTCCACTAGCAGCGGCCTGTGAACCCATCCCCACTGTGTTCTCCTAGCCATCTTCATTGAACCTATCCATACTCAATTCTCCAAGTGCTGACCTGTGAATCCATTCGCCATTCTTTTCATCGAGCAATGGTTTGTGAACTTATCCCAACTTTGTTCTCCTTGAAAGGCCTGTGAAGCTATCCCAATAATGCTCATCAATCAACTTCCTGTGAAACCATTCCTTACTATGTTTCCCAGGCAACCAGCTGTGAAGCCAAATTCACTTTGACTCACAAAGGTCGAAGTACTAATGCCTACTCTATTATGTCATCAATGTCCTGTGATGCCATCCATGCTCTTTTCTTCTTGAAATACTTGTCATCCCATCACAACGTTTATTCTTCCAGCAAAAGCCTATAACTCCATTGACACATTGTTCGCCTTGCAACTGCCTGTTAAATTATTTTGAACCCTGTTCTACTGTTTTCCGCCTGTGAATCATAACTCACAACCTTTCCCCAGAAAAGGCATGTGCACCCATTCCCACTGTATTTATGGAGTAATAGCCTATGAAACCATTCCCACTCTGTTTACTAAGTAACAGCCAGTGAAATCATTCCCACTCTATTTACCTCGCAATAATCTGTGAACATATTCACAGTGTCTGTGCCTCGCAACATCTTGTTAGTTCGTTGTTTCAGCAGCAGGAAGATCGAGAGCACCGACCAGGGGCTAACGGTTAGGTGAATTACTGATCTAAATGCATACTTTGTGAACAGGCGGCTCACAAACTGAACAGGAGTGGACGCAGGACTGCCAATTGGATGAAATAATATAATTACGTGTTAGTAGTAGTAGAAGCACTACGTAGGTCATGTCTCCGGCACACTCTCCTCCTCTATCCAAAAAAAAGTTGTGTGCTTTGGATATTTTTTTCAACAGTCTCTTTGGGAATTTATTATCGCAGGAGGAATGATCAGTTTAGGGTAACTGATCATCCCTCCACAGAACGTGAGAGGTATGATTCAACACTGTTTTTCCTGCTGACATCATCTACTGGGAGCTGAACCCAACTCCAGCTCCGCGTAAGGGAACGGGAACCAGTTTTGGATAAACTTCTGGTCATTCAAGAGGCGGAGAGGGTTAACGAGAGGAGTTACACGTAGGGAGTAACACCTCAAGTGCAAGATAAAGGCAGATCGCTTCCAGTCAGGGGACAGTAAGGGAAATGGCAGGCGGTGCAAGGAACCACTGTGGCGAATCCCCTCAATATTAAGTGTCCCGTTTTGGATACTGTTCGGTGGGACACCATACCAGGTTTGGACAATGGGACACAGGGCTCTGGAATAGCATTTGACCCTGTTGCTGAGAAGGGAAGGGGGTAGATGATCATAGCATTAGTCATTGTGGACTGCATCATGATTGGGACAAATAGGAGGTTCTTTGTGAATGAGAAACTCATGGTTTGTTTGTTGTCTCTCAGATGCCAAGGTTTGTGATTTCGTGGACAGTATTTTCAGGATACTTGAGGGGTCGGGGAAGCAGCCCCAAGACATGGTTCATATAGTCAACAGCGAGATAGGTAGGAAAAGGGATGGGGATTTCATGCAGAAATACAGGGAGCTACGCGGGAAGCGTAGTGTGACAACAAATAGAGCTGTTATCTCTGGTTTGTTGTCTGTGCGAAATGCTAGCAAGGCGAGGACCAGGGAGAGAGTGGAAGTCAACATGTGGCTACAGGGATGTTAAGAGTTAGAGTTTCGGATACATGGATATTTGGGGTTCATTGTGGTATAAGTGGGACATCTACAAGCAGGATAGTCTGGAGCTGAACCAGTGGGGTACCTTTACCCTTGGGGGAAAGTTTCTAATGCTCTATGTGAAGGGTTGACTTAATTGAGCTGGGCATGAGAACCTAGATTGTAGTTCCGTTATAGAGGAGTTTGAGAGAAGTGAGGTCAGAAATGAGATTTCAAGGTTTCAAGAGTTCACTGACAAGCAGGAATGTGGTTTGAAGCCTGTCTACTTCAACTCCAGGAGCATCCGGAATAAGGTAGGTGAACTTGCAGCATGGGTTGGTACCCAGACATAGCATTTTGTTGCAAGTTCGGGGTCATGGATAGAGCAGGGACAGGAATGGTTGTTGCAGTTTCCGGGATTTATGTTTTCAGTCGGAACAGAGAGGAGGAGTGACATTGTCAGTCAAGCACAGTATAATGCTGGCAGAAAAGATGTTTGAGTACTCGCCTACTGAGGTACTTCCTGTTGTGGGTAGAAGTACGAAATGAGTGGTCAAACTGTTGTTAGTTATCTACAGGGCTTCGAATAGATCTAGCGATGTAGAGGAATGGATAGCAAAGCTGATTCTGGATTGGAGCTTGAATAAAATGCCGGTTGACATGGAGGCCGATAACTTTCCAAATATTGACTGAAAAAACTAGAGTTCGAGTGCTTTAAATGGGTCAGTTTATGTCCAACGTGTGCAGGATTGTTACCTGACAGAGCAAGTAGACTAGCCAACAAGGGGCAAATCCACATTGGATTTAAAACTGCGAATTTAACAAGGCCAGGTTTTGAATCGGAAGTATAAGCACTTTCCTGGGAGTCAACAAAATTCGGTTATGTTTACTTTCACATTAGAACAGGATAGATATATGAAATAGGCAAGTTTCAGTGCCGGAGGAAAGGCAATTATGATGCTATTAGGCAAGATTTCGGGTGCATACGATGGGGAAGGATACCACAGGAGATTGGAACAATTGTATGTGGAGCTTATAATCTGAACAGCTCCTTCGTGCCCTTGAAAAGTGTGTTATAATCAGGCACTACGGAAGTAATCGAGCGACGACCATGGTTAACTAGGGCAGCTAAACTCTTGTCAAGAGCAAGAAGAAGGCATAATATAGGATGAGACGTGGAGGCTCAGTCAGGGCGGTTGAGAGTTACAAGTTAGTCAAGAATGGCCTGAACAGAGAGCTAAGAAAAAGCAGGAGGGGGCATGAGAAGTCGTTGGCTGACAGGATCAAAGAAAGCCCTAAAGATTTATATAGGTATTTCAGAACTAAAAATAAATACGAGAGAATAATTAGGGCCAGTAAAGTATAGTTTTGGAAAATTGTTCGCGGAGTCCAATGAGATATGGAAAGCTCAAATTAAATAAACTTTATTTGTTTTCACACGAGAAGAAAACAATACAGTTGAGAAGAATACTAAGATGCCGGCAACTAGACAACACTTGATTAAGTGCCACGAGGAGGAGATATTGGCAATTCTTGAGAGTGTTAAAATAGATAAGTAACCGGGCTGGATCCCATCATTCGTATAATTTTCTGGGAAGCCAGGGAGAAGATTGCAGAACCATTGGTTTTGATCTACATGTCGTCATTATCTACAGGAGGAGTCCTAGAAAACTGTACGATTAAAAATTTTGTTCCCTTGGTCAAGAAAGCGATGAGAGGCTACCTGAAAAGCTTACACCAGTGAGCCTGACTTCGCTTGTGGATAAAGTGTTGGAAAATGTTATAAGAGATGACGTTTATAAACATCTCGAGAGGAATATGTTAATTAGAGATTGTAAAACGGTTTTGCGAAGAGTAGGTCGTGTATCACCAATCTTATTAAATTATTTTAGATGGCAAATAAACAGGTGCATGAGGGTAAAGCAGTTGATGCGCTCCGCATGCATTTCAGTAAGGTGTTCAACAATGTTCCCCACATTTGGCGACTGCACAAAATACAGAGGCATGGGATTGATGGTGAATTAGCGGTTTGGATAAGAAAATGGCTAGCTAAAATAAGAGAGAGGTTGGTGGCTGATTGGAAATATTCATCCTGGAGTTCACTTGCTATTGGCGAATCGCAAAGGTCACTGCTCCTTGTCATTGTTATAAATGTTTGAAATGGGCTCATAGAATGATGGGTTAGTAAATCCGCGAGTGACACTGAGGTCGGTGGATTTCTGAATAATGCTGAAGAATGTTGCATGTTACAAAGGGAAATAGATAAGCTGCACGGGTGGGCTGAGAAGTAGCAAATGGAGTTTAATGCGTAGAAATGTGAGGTCATTGACATTGGAAGAAGCAACAGGACTAAAGAATTGCGGCTAATGGTGACATTCTTTGTGCATAAGAGCAGAGAGATCTCAGTGTCCATGTACACAGATGCATGAAAGTTGCCACCCAGTTTGCAATTGTTGTGAGGAAAGTATATGGCGTGTTACCTTTTATTGGTTGAGGTATTGAGTTTCAAAGTCACGAAGTCATGCTGCAGCTGTACAAAAT
Organism: Chiloscyllium punctatum; assembly: GCF_047496795.1. NCBI lineage: Eukaryota > Metazoa > Chordata > Chondrichthyes > Orectolobiformes > Hemiscylliidae > Chiloscyllium > Chiloscyllium punctatum. The sequence continues at coordinate 65,397,093 of NC_092773.1, forward strand.
CTGCTGCGGCCACACCCAGACTACTGCGTACAATTTTGGTCACCACATTACAGGAAGTATGTGTCGGTTTGGGAAAAGTTCCGAGAAGTTTTTTCTGGAATGTTTGCATGGTTTGGAGGGAAGGTATGTGAGCCAACGCGGAGGAACTTGAGGCTGTTTTCAGCAGAGAGAAGAAGGTTGAGAAGTGACTTAATTGATACATGTAAAATAATCAGACAGTTATATATGGTGGACAGTGAAAGCATTTTTCCATGGATGGCCATGGCTTCAACGAGGTGAAATAGCGAAAGATTGAGTGTGGTAATTATTGGACAGATGTCGGAAGTCATTTCTTTACCCAGTGTCACAGGTACTGCGAAATCACTGCCTGCAACAATTGTTGTCTCACCTTGTTTAAGGGCACTAAAACGGACTGAGAACACATTCCCACTCTGTTCTCCTGGAAACATCCTTTGCACACATCCCCCGCTCTGTTCCCCAACCAATGGCCTGTGAATCCATCCTCTGTCTTTTTGCTGAGTTACGCCCTTTGAATCAATCCTAACTCTCTTCCTCGAGCAATAGCCTGTGAGCCCATCTTCACACTGGTCCCCAAGTAACGGCCTGTGAACCCACCTACACCTCTGTTCTCCTAGCAACGGTCTCGGAAATCATTCCCACCCTTTTCATCCAGCAACGGGCTTTGAGCAAGTCGCCACACTGAGCCCCAAGCAACGGCCTGACACCCCATCCATCCTGGGTTCCGCTAACTGCGGCCGATGAACGCATGCCCACTCTTAGCTCCCAGCAATATCCGGTAGCCCACCCTCACTCCGATCTCGTAGCAACGTCCTGTGAACATATCCCTGCTCTGTTCCACTAACAACTGCTTGTGAAAACTTTCACACTGTGTTCTCCCAGTAACGGCCTATGAACCCATTTACACTGTTTTCTCTTGACAGCGACCTGCGACCCCATCTGTCTATGCTCTACTAGAAATGGCCTGTGAGCCTATCTCCACTGACTCCTGTTAGCAATAGCCTGTGAACCCATTCCCACTCTGTTTTCCTGGCAGCGACCGGTGTTGCCTTCCTCAGTCAGTTCTCTTGGCAACAGTCCATGAAGTCATCCTCTCTGTCTTCCCAGATGAACGGCGGATCAACACATCCCTAAGTCTGCTTTTAATCAAATGGGTGGTGGATCCATCCTCACTCTCTTCTCCTCATTTCATAAAGTGATACTGTCCGCACTCTGGTCTCCGAACAACGACCTGTAAAACTAGACCTACTTTGCTTTCATGGCAATAGCCCAAAAACACATCTACACTCCCTATTCCTGGCAATCGTCTCTTAAACCGTCATCACGCTGTTTCCCAAGCAACAGCCAGGGAACACATCTCTTTGTGTTCCCCGAGCAACTGCCTGTCATCCAATCGCCGCTTTGTTCTCCAGCAACATCTGAAACCATCCTCACTCTATTCCACTAGCAATGACCTGTGGACCCATCCATTCTCTGTTGTCCGACCAACGTCCTGTGACAATTTCAATACTCTATTCTCCCAGTAAGGGCCTATTAACCGATACCAACTCTGTATTTCCAGCAATTTCTTATGAACTCACCCCACGCTTTTCTCCTAGCAACAATCTGTGACCCCATGCACACCCCTATCAATGACTTCTAAGCTCATCCCACTCTGCCTGGCAATGACCTGTAACCACATCCCGACCCGGACCTCCTCGCAACATCCTGAACCAGCACCGTTCCGTTCCCGTACCAATGGTCTGTGAATCCACTCTCAATGTTTTCCCCTTGCAATTGTCTGTGGATCTATCACCACTCTGTTCTCCGAACAGCGGCCTGTGGCCCCATCGCCACTCTGTTGCCCCAGTAACGGTCAGTGAACCAATCCAAACACTCAGCCCCATGCAACGACCTGCGAACGCATCCCGATTCTGTTCGCTTGGAACCATCCTGTGACAATATCCCCAATCTGTTCTCTGAGAAACGGCCTGTGAACTGATACGAACTCTTTCCTTCCAGCAGTTGCCTGTGAACTCACGCCCACTCGTTTTGTTCCGAACAACAGTCTGTGACTCCATCCCCGCTCTGTTCTCCTAACAACTGCCTGTGTCCCCATCGCCATCCTTGTTTTCCCTAGATACGGTCTGCGAAGCAATTTCCAATTGTGTTCCCCTTGGTCTCTGGACCAATCCCCACTTTGTTCTCCTTGCAACAGTCTATGCCCCCATCGCCAAACTGTCCTGAATCAAATTGCTTGCAATACCATCCGAACTGTGTTCTCCTTGCAACGGTCTGTGTAGCCGTCCTCTCTCTCATGTCCTAACACCAGCCTATGACACCATCGCTTTTTTTCCCCGAGCTCCAGTCTCTGGACCGATCCCACATCTCTTCCCCCAGCAACGGCCTGTGGACAAATGCACACAAAGTTCTCCTAGAAAGAGTTCCTGAATCCTCTCTCTCTCTCTTCCCATAGGAACGACCAATGAACACTTCTCTACTCTGTTCCCAATGCAATGGCCAGTGAACCCATCCTCAGTTTCTTCTCTGCACGACATACTGTGAACCGTTCCGCGCTGTGCTCTCCAAGCATGCGGCCTGTGAAAACAGACCGACCCACTTCACTTTCCAAGAAATGGCCTGTGAACCAAACGATACTCTGTTCTCCCTACAACAGTTTCTGAAAACATCCTCACTCTGCTGTGCTAGCAGCAGCCTGTGAACTCATCCCCTTTGAGATGCCCGAGCAACTGCCAGTGAACCAATCACCATTATGTTCTCCAATCAACGGTCTTTGAAAGCATCCTTACACTGTTCCTTCTACAACTTGTGAACCCATCCAAATTCTGTTCACCTCGCAACGGTCTGCAAACCCATCCCAAATCTGTCGTTCTGCCAATGGCCTTTGAACCAATCCCCTCTGTTTTCCCAGTAATGGACTGTGAACCCGTCCGCACGTTTTAGTCCCTTTATTGAACATTGAATCCATTCCTACTTTGTTCCACTAACAACGGCATGTGACATCATTGCCACTCCGTTTTCCATGTAACAGACTGCCATCCAATCCCTGCATTCTTCCACTAGCAATGGCTTGTGACCCCAATACCGTTCTGCTCCCCTTACAATGACCGGTGTACCCATCCCAAATCTCTTGCCCAAGCAACAGCCTGTGATACCATCCACGTTTTTTACGAATAGAAACGGCCTATTAGCGGCACGGTGGCACAGAGGTTGGCGCTGCTGCCTTACAGCGCCAGAGAACTGGGTTCAATTGCCGCCTCAGGCGACTGTCTGTGTGGCGTTTGCACATTCTCCCTGTGTCTGCGTGCGTTTCCTCATGGTGCTCCGGTTTCCTCCCACATTCCAAAAATGTGCAAGTTAGGTGAATTGGCCTTGCCAAATTGTCCGTAGTGTTCGGTGAAGGGGTAAATGTAGGGGAATCGGTTTGGGTGGCTTGCGCTTCAGCGGGTTGGTTGGACCTGTTGGTCCAACGGGCCGGTTTCCACACTGTAAGTAATCTTAAAAAAGCACATGTTGACTCTGTTCTCCTCGCCACAACCTGTAAGATCAACATTACTGCGAAATCCTAGCAAAGTCCTTTGAACTCATCCGTGCCCTGTTCCCCTACCAATGGTCGGCGAGCCCATCCCCACCCTGTTCCTCTAACAACTGGCTGTGACGTCATCGCCACTCAGTTCCCCGAGCAACGGTCTGCAAACCAATCCTAACTCTCTTCACCTGGCAATGGACTGTGAACCCAACGTCACTGTTCTCATTGCAACGGCGTGTGATTCAATCACCTTGCAAAATGGCCCGTGAAATCATTCCTAATTTGTACTGTTACCAATGGCCTGTGAAGAATTCCATACTCTGTTCTCCAAGAAAAAGCACATGGTCTCAAGCTCACTCTGTCGTTCTTTCAATGGCGAGTGGCACCAATCCCAATCCCAATCTATTACTCTAGCAAAAGCCTGTGTACCCAATCGCACTCTGTTTACATAGCAATGTTCATGTTACACATCTCCACTTTGTACCCCGAGCAAACGCCTGTGTAGCAATTGCGACACTGTCTTCACTGTAAATAGCTGTCACCTATCCCTTCGCTGTTCTACCCGCAAAGACCTGTGAGCCCATTATTGCTCTGTCTTCCTAGTAATAGCCTGTGTCCCTATGCTAACTATGCTCCCATAGCTACTGCTTCTGAACCCAACGCCACACGGCCCTAGTAACGGTCTGGAAGCACATCCCCAACTCAGTTCCCCTAGCAACGGCCTGTGTATCTATCATGATACTTCTCCCCAACGAACAAACTATAAACGCATCCCCATTCTGCTTCCCTATCAACGGCATGCGAAACCATCCCCAGTACTTTTTCCTGAGAAAACCTAGGTTACACACCTCCACTCTTCCCCGTGCGATGGCTTGTAAACCCATCCCAACTCTGTTCACCTTACAAACGTCCATGGATCCATCCTCACACTGTTTTCCCAGTAACGGACTGTGAGCTCACCCCTACACTGTTCTCCTGCCAGTCGCCTGTGTCACCATCCTCACTCAATTCACTTAGTGACTGCCAGTGAACACATGCCCACTCCATTCGTCTCGCAACAGACACTGACTCAATTCCCCACAGTCGTCTTCTAGCAATGTTCTCAGAAACCATTCTCATTATATTCTTCTAGCAATGACATATTAACACGTCCCCAGTCAATTTGCCTTCCCTTTGGCTTATTGCCATTCTTTTCCACTAGCAACGACCTGTGAACACATCCCCACCATATTCTCAAGACAAAGGCCTGTGAACCCATTCTCACTCTTTTCGCCTGACAACAAACTGCGACACCATTGGCACTGTTCACTCCAAGCAGCAGTCTGTGAAGCCATCGCACGGAATGGAACACAAGCGTGATGTAAATTGGAATGGGAGGGGGTATGTTGAGAGGTAGAGAGAGTGCAAGATGGGTTTTGAGTGATGGTGAATATGGCAGGGTGAATAACACCAGAAGGGAAAGCAAAGGCGGAGTGAATTGAACCCAACTCCTGCACTCCACTATCGTTTCCTCCCCTTCACTGCTGACCAGGACTCGGGGCTGTGCCTGTCTCTCTACAAATCAGCTTCATCTACAGAAAACAATATAGCTCATTCTGCTGCTTGTTACATTTTAAAGTACACTTTTTATTCTTTTGCAATGGAAGTGATGGGTGCCGTCAGTGGGATGGTGACTTTTTGACTGATCTCAGAGTTGAGAGACACAGTGAACGGTCCCTGTAAGCCGTTCAGAGATAAGGTTGGACAAACCACCAGTACACTCAATCTGTTTCCATAGCGTCAGGCTGCTTCGTGACTTAAGCACTGAACTGAAATGATAAAATCCCGGATGGATTGATTAATGAGTGATATTGAATGATTCATGAATTTGAGACTCCGGCGGGCTCTGCTGGTCACTGAAATGTGTCTGACGGTGAAAACGTTGAAGAGCAGAATCAGGAGAAATGGTAGGACCGGAGTCATAATGTTGTGGATGAACTCGATTGTGAGCCAGACACTAGAGGATTGAACCGTTAGTGTTACCCAACAAAAGCAGGGTGTGTTCCACAACCGATACCGATTTGTGAGCATAAAATACCAGAAAGTGTTCTTTAAACAGTGCTGTACAGTCACTGTTGCCAGAAGTACAGCAACTGTTTTCGCCCTGCAATATTTAGTTTTCACCTTCTGGCAACAAATGGCCACAAATCGATCAAAGGTGAATGTGACGGTGAACCAAACAGAACAGTTAGTAGCTGCAAAAAGCGACACGGCGTGAATATTTTATAATCAGACAGAGCGCATCAGAATATATGACTGTTCTCGGTAAAGAATGGAGATGTGTCTTAATATTAGGTCGAGGATAATGACCAGTAGATCCGCAGCTGCCATGGCCCCCAGGTAATTTCTGACACGTGGAGACAATCCACAATCTTTATAAAGCAGGACGTAGATCGTCATTATGTTAACTGTGAGGAAGGAAAATAAACAAGTTATCAATCAGCCTGGAAACAAAGTTTGATTGAGGACTCAGTGTGATCTACAAGTATGTAATTGCATTCAGAGATTTTCTAGAATAATTGGAACTGAAGTAACAAATAGAAAGGTCTCAAATTTTCAAAAAAACATGATGCAAAACAGTAGAAACCATCCCTCCACATACACACGGACACACATCCATAAGAACAGCCGGTTTTTTGAAAACTCCGACACACTCGACCATTCGAGAGCAGACATAGGTCAATTCTTTCCAGTTCTTAATGCAGTGGGTGAAAACCTTGCTGTACTGAAGGATTCTCTCCCAGTTCCTTGAAGACATATGTAGCTTGTAAATTTCTGTCAACACAATCCATTAAGGCCTAGCAATGCTTGAGTTCAAACTCATCACAAGGAGTTGACTTCCCATCCACTGGTGCCTGTCATATTGTCCCTGATAGATGGGTGAGATCCTACACAAATAAACCGCGTCACTATTTGATATTCAGAAAGGCATGGAATAGAGGTAACTTGGGGAAATACATGCATGTAACCATGCTTTGAAATGAGGCTACATTACAGAAAAGGAAACGCTGGAGTTCTTAAAATGCATATTTGCAGCGAAACCCCAGCATGTGTTGAAGTGTTTCCCGGGCGAATGTGGAAAGCCACGGATGCAATTTTGGAGCTCAGAGCTGAGACATGTGTATCATGTTTTATAGTTCAGAAAAAGAATCACTGGACACAAACCGTTAGCTCTGATTTCACTGCAGAGATGCAGCAGGCCTGCTGACCTTTACAAGCAACTCTTGTTTTTGTTTCTGATTTTCAGCATCCAAATTTTCTTCGGTTTTGTTTGTGGCCATTCGCGGCCATGGATGAGGGGCTGAATGACTGAAACGCAGCTCATGTTGTGACATTAGTGTAAAAACCCCAACCTGGAAAAAAAGCCAGGGAACTACAGGCCGGTGAGTCCAATGTCAGTGGTGCCTAGGTGTTTCGAGGAGATTCTGAGAGACAGGATTTACCAGTATTCTGAAAGGCAAGCACTGATTAGGAACAGTCAGCACGATTTTGTGCGTGGGAGCATGCGTCTCACAAACTTAATTGAAAACTTTCAAGAGGTGACCAAAAAGATAGATGAAGGAAAAGCAGCATACATTATCAACGTGGAGCTCAGTGGGGCCCAACGAGATTCCGCACTGTAGACAGGTGAATATGGTTAGATCACAGGGAATCAGGGAGAGCGAGCCATTTAGATAAACATTTGGCTGGACAGTCGGAAACAAAGGGTGGTGTGAGATATCCGTTGTTACAATTGAAGGCCTGTGACCCGTGGTGTGTCACGATGAGCAGTGCTGGGTCCACTGGTGTTTGTTATTTTATAATTGATTCGAATGAGAATATAGGAAACGTGCACAGTCAGTTTAGAAATGACAACAAATTTGGCGATGTAGTGGACAGTGAAAAAGGTCATCTAAGAGGACAATGGGATCTTAATAAAATTGGCCACTGGTTTGAGGAACGGCACTTGGAGCTTCAAGCTGAGAAATATGGGAGATGTTGCATTTTGTAAGGCAAAACAGGGCAGGATTTACACTGTTAACGGTGGGGCCTTGTCGAACAGAGACAGTGGTGCAGGTATATTGTTAAATGAAAGGGACATTACAGGAAGACAGGGCAGTGATTGAAGAGTTAGAGATTATACAGTTATGGAAATTTCACTGGATTCCGAATCCAGACCAGGCTAATGCTCTGGCAGTTTGTGGAAGTTAGAACTTTTCAATAAAATATTGAGATGCAAAACAGGCGAGCAGGTGGCTCAGTGGTTAGCACTGTTGTCTCACAGCGACAACGGTGGATTTGCACACTCTCCTCGTTTCTGCGTCGGTTTCTCCCGGTTGCTCCGGTTTCCACCCACAATCCAAATATGCGCAGATTTAGCGAATTATCCATGCTAAATTGCTCAAAGTGTTCAAGGGTGTATAGGTTATCTACATTAGCAGGTAATAATAAGGGTGGAGAATGGGTCTGGATGGGTGTTGTTTCACAGAGACGGTGTGGATATGTTGAGCCGACGAACTTGATTCCAATCTGTAGGGATTCCGTGAAAATATGGTGAAAGTAAAAGTGAACTTAAAGTCAACATCGATTGTAATCCGCAATTTGCTTCTCAAATGTACTTACAAGAAGCAAATTGCCTGCATCTTCCTGGTCTCGCCTAAATTTGACCCAGGTGCACAGACATGTGATAGACTCTTCAATTGTCTCTGAACCGATCAATCAAGGCACTGACTTCTTCAAACTGCTCCGAGGGCTTAAAGGATAAAACTGGAAAGACACTGGGCACTAGCCTCAGTATTGGAAAAGGGAACGGGGAACACAGTTCTGTCGATCCAGCAGAGACTTCCTTCCGAATGTCGGAGAGCTTGTGACAACATTTCGACAGCTTTCAAACAAATTGAACAGAACCATGGGGAAAGTAGTAGGCCATGGAACATATAGAGCCTCCAGCATTCTAATTCATTGTCGAACATGTCCTCAATGCACCTGTCCCACACAACGTGCACATGTCCCCAAATGAGATTAACCATCGGGAAAAAATAACCAACAGTAGTCCATGTGGTCTATCGATTTTGTTTGACCTGTCACACTCGTTGATTCAAAGCGATTTAACTCTAAGGCTATAACGGAAGTGTAGACAACATTTTTAAAAAATTGAGCGAGCTACCGTTTACTGTTACGTGATTGCATCCCCGGCACCAGCTGAACAGCAAAACACAGCCTCAGAATGTTCTGTCTGCAAAGTGCACATTTAGTATGTCCAGCTAAATCAGGGATGCAAGCCTTGAAACTAGACCTTAAACTTGGAATTGTAGTTTACATTTAAAACGAACTGAATTTCAAATCGAGGGCATCCTCTCGAGGAAAACTGTAATTCCCCGTCGGCATCACGTGGACAGTCGACTCACGTTCTTTCTGGTGACGTGCTTCATTAAAGATACACTGCAGTATCAGTGATCGTTATGTTAAAGTGCTGTATTTACAGTACTATTTCTTTGCAATATACGGTTTAAAGATTTACTTAGATGGTGCTATTGTGTGTGTTAGACTAACTTTAATTTTTGGTTTTTACTGATATTTTCAGCATTTCGCCTCAAGACTGTTTTCACATAGACACCATTACTGACATTGTACGATTTTCTACAACACAGCCACCGCATTATAGAACAACTAACGTTAATGATATTTGATGCTATATCTTCACAATGTACTCCAGACCTCTCCCATCGCTCTCGTGTCGCGAAATCGTTATTTATATGCAGTACATTGGCTTCCATAGACTTGTATGGTAGACAATTCTCCAGGTTCACCAGTGTCTGAGTTCGACATTTATTCTCATCTCAATGCAGTTTGGCCTACCTGCACCTAATGTAGTGCCCCATGGCTTTAGACGTCGCAGCCACGGGAATTATCATTGCTGTTTCCAATCTGTCTCCGCTCTTCTTTATGTACACCAAGGAACACGGTCCCAATTGACCCAAACTCTGCCACTACAACAGGTCTGTCATCCCAACGATCAATCTGGTCGTCCTTCGCTGCCCTCCCTCAATGACAAGTTTGCTCTTCATTAGTTAAGGAGACGAAACCGGCACACAATACTGCACAATGCTCGAAATATAGTCTCAGCACGTTGCTGTAGAGCTGCAGGAAGACAGCCTTACTCTTGCACTCAAACTCCCGTGAGGTGAAGGTTACCAGAACAAATTTGTTCTAAACTGCTGTCTGCTACTGCAATATTGTTTTCAGTGGCTGGTGAGTAAGGAGATCCACAGCCTTTTCAATATTACAGCTACCCACTTGGTGGGTATATGACACTAGTCAATGTGCCAATGCCAGTCCCAAAATTGGCTTCTGGCATCAGAACTCACTGCTGTGCATAGACCCGGAGGTCTGCGCATAATGAAACAAAAAAGAGCAGAAACGTTTTCTTTTCAAACAATTGCTTTTGAGATGGTAGGCTGCCATTCTGTTTTTCCCACTAAAGTGCAAAATGTCACATGTACAAATATTGCGTGTTATTTGCCACGTCTTTGCTTATTCAATCTATCGTCTCAATCACCTTGAAGCGTTTTCCAATACTCCTCACACATTCAAAAGCCAACTTCGCTTCGTGCCATCAGCAGCGTTGGAAATATTGTGATTGACTTCCTTAGCTGAATGTTTGAAAATGTACTGGGTAAAGGTGGGTTCCATGCCCCGATTTCTGTGAGACACCACAAGCCTTTGAATCCAATAAAACGATCCTTTTGTTCTGGTGCTTCCGGTACAAGGGCTCATGTGCCATGGCTTGTCTGGTGGGAAGTTTTCCTTTTTCTTTTTGTGATGCCTCCATTTTCTTTTGTAACTTACTTACCTAGCTGCTTGTTCAGCATAGACAGCAGTGAGAGGCCAACGCGTGCAAATTGAGCTGACTCAAGGAGCGGACATCGAGAGGTCTCAAGCCGGGTCCAGGGTCGGGGACTTCGAGCTCAGCCAAGTGCGGAGGAGAGTGAGTACCTACTTACTTTTCTGGAGCAAGCACAGCACCTGGAATCAGCAGCAGCTACGTCTGTAGAGGGGACATGGGTGAGGGAGGCCCAGCAGCAAAACATGATGCCTGAGGATTGGAGATTACTTTTTTGTTTGAATCCTAAGCTGTTGGTAAAATAGAAAATTTTGGCAAGATACCCTGACTACAACGATGAGGTGAACCTAACAGTGACAGACTTGACTCTGACATTGGAGGGTCTGGTACAGAGTGCCACGAAGAAGTGATGGAGGACTATTGGCCGACTGGTAAAGATGGCGCCTGAGGATCAGTAACTTCCATGTTGCTGGGGTCCGATGTGGATGGCGATGAAGCTTCTGCAGAGGAATGGGTGTTAAAGCATCGTCGATGGTAATAAACTGCCTTTGGACTGATAGCCTCTCTTCAAGTGTGTCTTTGATTTTATTCATTTTCTTAAAGTGTTCAAATCTGTGCTGTTGTGCGGCAACAAGGGAAAGCTTTTCAGTGGATTTTATTGCAACTATCCTGTAAAATACACCTAATAGCAAAGTCAAGTTCAAAAACTACTCACTGTTCCCTGTCAGCTCTCCAATTATAAAACCATGTTCAATCATTAACCTCAGTTCCATAAGATTTAATTTTGCACAACAGCCTTGCGATTTCATCAAAAACGTTTCTGAAAATCCAAACACATTGCAGATATTGATTTATCATAATGTATATTAAGTCAATTTCTCAAATATATTTTCAGTTCATAAATCTATGCTGAATTTATCTATGACCCTTAATTTCAGTCCCAATAATTTCTCCAAAACAATGCATTTACAATCCTGATACCTTATCTCAACTTCAAACCCTTCCCTTTAAACTTGTGTTTTATTCTTCTTGGTCCTTTAACTCCAACAACAACTGCTTTCTATCCAACTTGTCTTTGCCCCTCTAATCTTATACTTCTGAAACATGTGCCTCTCCGCCTTCACTGATCCAACGTCTCTTCGTAGCTGATATGCTCTATCCGGGGGAACAGCCTGGTGAATATGCTAAACAAATCCTCCAGTGTAATCACATCCTTGATGTAAAGTGGTGATCAGGACTCCACAAAGCATTCCATCTTTTGACGATACAAGATCTTTAGATTGCCTACAGTGTGGAAACAGACCCTTCGGCCCAGCAAGTCCACACCGACCCTCCAAAGAGCAACCGACCCCGACTCATTCCCCTGCATTCACCACTGACTCATGCATCTAAAACTATGGATAAATTAGCATGGCAAATTCACCTAACGTGCACATCTTTGGAGTGTGCGAGGAAACTGGAGCCGCCGGAGGAAAACCACGCACACACGGAGAGAATGTGAAAACTCCCCACAGACAATTGCCCGAAGCAGGAATTGAACGTGGGTCTACTGGCGCTGTGAGACCGCATTGGTAACCACTGAGCCACCGTGTATGACATTCGCAACTTATGTTTCGATGAATAAAGGCTTAGCCTGCACTCCCGTGTGCCTTCTTAACTAACACATTACATTGTCCAGTTGCATTCAGGAATCTATGGAGAAGCACCGTCTGAGTTTCCTGGTGTGCTGCCATTCATTGAGTGCACCCCTGTCTGGTTCCTTCTAACAAGGTGCATTATTTCGTATTTATCAGGGTTTCATTCCATCTATCATTGATCTGCCATCTTACAATTCCATCTATATCTGCCTATAACATAAGATCTTCCTCCTCACTGACAACCAACCGGCCAAGCTTTGTTCAAATACAAGCTTACGTATCACACTCTACCCTCCCCCGATAACTTTTGCATCTACATCATTTATGAATACCACATATAATAAGGAATGCAGCTCTGATCCCTGTGGTACACCAGGGTCCACTTGTCTTCAGTGAAAACAAAAAACCTTCTACCACCACCCTCTGTCTCCTGCCACTAAGACAATTTTCCTTGCAACATTCCAAGTTACACTTGATGCAATGTGGTGTTACTTTCTTTATCAGTTTCCCATGTGAGGCTTTGTCAAAGGATTTGCTGATAATCTTCAAAAGGGCCACCTCAAATAAAAGAATGATGAAGGAGCAAAGCTTGAAAAGCGAGTATTTACAAATAATCTATTTAACGATAGCCTGGTCTTGTGTGACATTAACTTAATCTTATCTGTTAAAGTCATGCTGACAACCTCTGATCAGACATTGCCTTGATACATGTCAATCAATTTCCTCCTCCTCTGTCTTCTTCAAAAGTTTACCTAGCACTGGTCATATTTGCACTAATGTATAATTCCCAGGTCCATCTCTACCAAGCTACCTGTAATGCGCGACAACAGCAGCTGTTCTCCAGTCCTCTGGCATCTCCGGCTCCCACGAGGACAGATTCGAATTAACCATTTGAGCGAGGACCCTTCCGCCCTTGTCTCCGAGAGCAGCCTGTGATAAAACTCGTCTGAACATGATAATCAGTTCAACTTTATATCAGACAAAGCCTGCAATACCTGCTTGCGTTTTTTTATCAATCTGTTGAACAGCTTCACAGTCCATCTTCTGTCCCTGATGCTCCTTTGCCCAAGCCAAACAGATGAGAAGCGCTCACATAACAAACTATCAATTTTCTTCATCTTGACACACCAAGTGCCCCTTTGGTTTGTATTGGATCCTAATTGTTCCCTGATTATTCTGTTCCTTTTGGTGAATATGTAGACTATCTTGGTACGTTTGCGTCAGTCAGACGCTCTATTTGAATTTTCTCAGTTTTACTGCAATCACCTCTAATGCGTTGATTCAGGATAAAACACAGATTGATTTTCTCCATCTTTGTTTCTACTCTGTGAAGATAGACATGAAAGTGATTGTTTAATATCTCTGTAATTTCCCATTTCTCTGCAAGAAAATGTTTGTGCTCGGATAGTAACCGTTCCACACCTAAACTTGCCTTCACTTCCCTTCCAGTATCAATAGAGACGTTTGGTCGTCCTTAAGTTTCTTGTTAGTTTGTACTCTTGTTCTTTTGGATTTCCTTTTAGGTTCATTGGTCCTACTTTCCTGGTCCCAAATTTCTCTGAATCCATAGTTTAACACAATGCGTGGCATTTTTGGTGCTGATTCCTTTGATCTCATGCAATCTTTAACCTATTTTCATAACCATCGTTGAATCACCTTGCTTTTTTGCGGTTTGCACTATAGTGGGTGTATATATATATATATATATATATTGTACATGTTGCAGTGTTTATTTAAACAACGGCCATTCCTTGCCTTGCATTAAATCTTTCCCATACACTTATCCAACTCACAAAAGACAATTTGCTCCTCATACTTTCAGGCCTTGCATGAGGCAGGTTTATACACAATTTGAAAAAACACTGATTTGTATTCAGACGTCTGATAAAATCCAATTTACTTTGATCATTATTCCTAAAAGCTGCCTTTCAGCAGGGTTTTCAATTAGCCCTCCTTATCACACAACATCAATTCGAAAACTTCCGAATCTCTACCTCAGTGTTCAACATACTGTGAAAGCAAACCATCTCATACACACACATAAAACTCCATATCTCACAGCTATCGCATTCACTTGAGTTAACACGATTTAGGTGTAACATGAAGGTGTCAATTATTACAGGTGTACCCGCAATCGTGTATGTCTATTTGCTGTTTTACAAAATGATCGACATTTGTATTACAGTTTTGTCTTTGATATATAATTCACGTCAATATTTCCTCCTCCTTGCGGTTACTAAGCTCCACCTTAGCATATTTTGTGGAAGCTCAGCGACGTGAGCTCTGTGGAGATTAATGGCTGATTCATGTGAGATGTTCATGTTCAGACCACAGGCCCCAATTATTTGCAATCTATTGTATTACGTGGATGAGGGGATTGAAAATCTCACAGCCTTATTTTCAGATGATACTAAAACAGGTAGAAAAGTAGATTGAGGCAATCTAAATGCATAAAAAGTACAAATGGACATGAATAGTTTCGAAGAATGGGCCAACATTTCACATAAAGTATAACATGGATAAGTATGGGGTTATCGTTTTGATCAGAGGCAAAGAAAGCCAACTTGTTATGGAGAAAAATTTCGAAGAGTTTACTTGTCGAGGGATGTGGGTGGCATTATGCATATCACAGAAAAATCACCTGCGGGCACAACAGGCAAAGACAAAGTAAAGTGCAATTTCAGCATTTACTTACAAATGAGTTAGAAAGGACGGGAAGTAATGCTGCAAATCTGCAAAGGAATTAATGAGACCACAACGGAAGTCCTGTACTCTGGAGAGATCTGGGGCCCTAACTGCAGGAAGGTTGCAGTTGCAATCAAGGCATTTCAGAGGACGATCACAGAATTGATTGCAGTGATTCGAAGTTTGTCTTATGTAGATGGATTGAACAGTTCATGCCTATACTCACTGGAGTTTTTAAGAATCAGAGGAGATCTCTTTGAGGTCTGGAAGATGCTTAAGTCCGTGTTTACTGCCGCTAGGATCCGTTTCGGGGAAAATGTTGTTTGACATTTTCATAAATGACCTGAATGAGGGCGCAGAAGAATGGATTCGTAAATATTCGGATGACATTACTTTCGCTGCATTTGTGGATAGTGTTGAAAGTTGTTTCAGGTTACAGAACGACATAGATGAGCTGCAAACGTGGACTGAGAGGTAGCAAATTGGGTTTAGTGCAGAAAATTGCAAGCTGAATCACTTTGATCATGAAAACAGATCATTGGGATAATGGTAAAATGCTTGGTAGTGTAGTTGACCAGAAAGGTCATGATGTCCAAGTGCAGAGATTGCTGAAAGTTGCCTCTCAGGTTAATAGGCATTGTTACGAAGGCGTACGTTATATTGGGCTTTCATTGGTAGAGGGATTTAGTTTCAGTGTCATGAGGTCATGTTACAGGTGTGCTAAATTTTGGATCGGCCGGGCTTCGAGTATTGCAGTGCATCTCAGGTCACCTCTTAATAGGAATGATGTGGAAGCTTTGGAAAGTTTTCAGAGGAGATTTCCAGGGATGCTGCCTGGTAGGGAAGGAAGGTCTTATGGGGAAAGGAATCCCGACACCAGTGCGTTTTTGTTAGAGAGAAGATAGTTGAGAGGTGACTTAATTCAGGCATTAAAGGTAATTATAGGATTAGAAAGGGAGGAATTTTGAGAGCACATCCGGTCTTGAAAATTCCAGGTCCTGAATTTAAAAGTGATTTTGCAAGTTTGCAGCTGTATAGTCAGTGTAGTGTGTATTTGACTTTTAGAATGCTAAACAGTTTTTTGAGGGGTTTTAAAAATGAAGCCATTATCAGAATACTGAGTTTCATTTTTCTTTGATGATGTAGATGTGAACGAAAAAAAACGTGAATTGTTGGAGAAACTCATCAGGCCTGGCAACATCTGTCAAGCGAAACCGAGTTAAATGTTCAGATCGACAGAAGACGTCAGTTATACACTTCCATACTGTAATGCTGGGGAAATAATCAGTCTGATGTGTCGACTCAGGACATTTATCAAAAAAACTCAGTGACTGACAGCTGTCACCTTTAAAAATTCAAAAGCACTTTATTGACTGTTAATGCTGCCTCCGTTGCTCTCAGCTGGTAAAAGGCTGTGCTTAAATGATTGCTTTTTCTCGTTTCCTTCCTGTCAGTTTGCAGCAACGTCGAATGGAGAATTGTTTCTTTCAGTATCGAACTCAGCATGTGTCTCCATTTGTCTCTGTGTATCCACCTCACCCTCTTTCCCTTTCACATTCTCCAACACTCTGTCTGTCCATACAGCTCATTACCTATTAATGCTCGATAAAAAGTCTGACATTTCGGGACAGTTTGAGTGTGCAGCTGATGAGGAGATTTTTGCTCATTGATTGGATTGTGTAGATCTGGGCTTACATTCTCCGGATAATGTGTCTGTCAATTCGATCTCAGGTCAGGCGACATTTCTTCCACAATCATTTGTGACTGTTTCGAATTCAAAGTAGAATTCTGAATACACCATAAGAAAAAAACCGCAAGTATACTACAACTAAAGAATCACAACGATGTATATACTGTTGGTTTTAATGAATGATCGTTGACATCAGAGAATGAGAGTGATCAGCTGGTGGTGTCTCGGTCATTTCCACAAAGTTCTCTGGCAAATCTGCAACACCTCCTGCGTAATCTCGTTATCCCTACCAAACTGGGAATGAAGGACGGGGTAAAAGAGGAAAAAAAGCTTGTTGAATAACGGAACGAAACCACAGACTTAATTGATAGTTCGGAACTAAAAAGAACAATCACTGTTGTAACTTAACCTGGATCTCCAAGTGCCCAAGTCGACGCTGACTTTGTTGACACGGCATTTGTAAAGAGTTGAAACACCAAGCCCAAATACGAATGCAACAAACAGGCACCGCTGGGAGTTGAACCCAAGATCGCCTGTTTACTAGACAGGCGCTTTAACCAACTAAGCCACGGCGCCGCATTGCTTTTGTGCTTGATCATCCAGATGTGAAGTTGGTTAACCACTTCTTTACAGTACATGGAAAGGTGTTTTCGGATCAATGTTGTTCACAGAGAATTGCAATCTTTCCTCGAATTTAAAAATTCAGACAATTTACAGCTGAACATTCTCCACTGAAAAGGCTTAGAAAAAGATAATCTCCACTTGCATTAATTTCAAACTGATACCTTCACCTGTTTAAACTGACAAGAGAAAGAGGATGTGTTCATCCTCTCCGTGCCCATGAACCACGTTAATACACACAGAGAGGACCTCAACAAGTGGAACAAGGTCATTGTGGAGATTTGACGAGGTGTAATGTGTAAGCAATTGTAAACATTGGGCCGTAAACGTTGACCAATTGGCACTGACATTAAGTCTTGCACCACCAGTTGCACGCTCACTTCCTGCCTCATGCCTCCCAGACATCATTGCCGATCACTTTATTTCACTGTCCTGCTCCACTTCTCAACTTATTTCCAAACGATTGCAGATGTCAGATAGGAACCTTAAACTTTTAGAAACGATATCCTGGAATATAGTCGTCACTCAATGGGATAGTATTCAGTTCATATCCAGAATTACCCCAGTGATAGAGGGAATGAGTTACTTTGCTGAAACTTTGTGCTCCTCAGCACGGACACACAGCCATTAGAGAGATGGCGGAGGCGGGGGGTGGGGTGCGGGTAAGTTTCAGTATTTACACACAGCGACACTGAAGGATCAGCGAGATACTTCCAAATCAGAAAGTTGATATGATCGTAGGGGGATTTGCGGTGGTAGTTTCCCATGAATCTGCTGCCATTGTCCTGATAGACGGATGGAAAGATTCACTGGACCAAGTCTGGCACGATCCAGGTGTGTGCTCTGCGCGCAAGCAGGAATTAGCTTTCTTTCGAATAATTCAGAAAACGAGAAAGATATCTTCATTATCTGCGTGGGAATTATATCCAGGTCTGTGTGATGAAAACTCGGACTCCAAAGCAGAGACCTCCAGTGATGCTGACCATAAACCTTGTGACCTGACTTGTACACATTCTTGTGTCTGTAGTTGACTCCATAACTAACTTCAGCAGCAAAGCTGCATTCCCCAAGTTTCGAAACAGTTCATATTATCGCCCTGTGTTTCAATGTGAAATAAACAGCTATGATAATCGGATGTTGTTCAGCAGATGTACTGCAGGAAGGCACAGAACTGGCTGATGGTCACGGGGCCTGGTTTTGACGCGCTAGAATCCAGTGAGCGGGCGGCACCAATAAGCGAACTGTTCACATCATCTTATTCTAGATTCAGCGCTAGAAATGAACAGAGTTTTCTCGCTGAACTTGTTCAGGCTCTTGAAGGGAAGAGCCCTTGACTCAAATTATGAAAGTACATTTTACTGAAGTGGATCATGAAATCGTGTCGTGGCTGTGAATACAACAATGGAAACTTTCAGCAGAGATGCTGACAACAAAATGGGGGCTCCTGAAGACAAATGTGTTTCCTTTACCAGGGAAAGGCACTGCTTCACAAAGTGGGACTTTTTGAATTAAAGCAGTGACGCTGATTACCTTTGCTAGTTCTTCACCTTGTCAATCTTATTTCTCCAGATCTAAATGTCTCCATTACACATGGAAAAGCTGAGAGGAAGTCGGCGCTCGGTCGGCCAGTATTGTAATGGATAACGCGTCTGAATTCGAATCAGACTGTCATCGTTTTGAGTTCTACCGAGCTCAATTGCAGCATGTCGCTTTGATCACATCAGACATAATTGGTTTTATAAATACATTAAAGACAAAAAAGAGTCTGCGAAGATTAGAGGGACACCTCAAAAATCGATTAGCCCGTCTCTGTTTGGTGCCACTCGAGATGGGGGAGATATGAATCCTGTCCTTTATTTGAATAATTCCTGTGGGGAAGGACATTTTACATGGAACATAAAGGAATACAGCGCTGAACAGGACCATCGGCCCTCAATTTTGCGCCGACCTTTGAACTATTCTCAGCTCATCCCCCTTCATAATCCCACCATCATCCATGTGCTTATCCAAGGATTGTTTAAATCTCCATAATGTGCCTGAGTTAACCACCCTGGTGGGTAGGGCATTGCGCGCCCTTTCAACTCTCCCAGTAAAGAACTGGCCTCTGACATCTATCTTAAATCTATCACCCCTCAATTTGTAGCTATGTTCCCACGTGCAAGCTGACGTCATCATCCAAGCAAAACGACTTTCATGTCTACCGTAGTTAATTCTCCGATCATCTTGTATGTCTCTACCAAATGTCCTCTGAGCCTTCTTCTTTCCGAAAAGAACAAACACATTTCTCTCAGCCTTTCCTGATTAGACCTACCCCCTGACCAGACAACATCCTGGTAAACCTCCTCTGCACCTTTTCCAATGCTTTCACATCCTTGCCAACATACGGCGACCATAAATGTGCGCAATATGCCAACTGCCACGGCAATGGCGTTTTGTACATTTGCAGCATGGTTTTCCGGCTCCGGAACTCAATCCCTCTACAAATGAAACCTAACACATCGTATGCTATCTTAACAGCACTATCAACCTGGGTGGCAACTTTCAAGGATCTATGTTCATGGACTTCAGGATCCCTCTTCACATCCACACAAGCAACAATCTTTCCGGTGACCCAATACTCTGCCTTCCTATTATTCTTCCCAAAGTGCATCACCTCACATTTAGGTGCATTTAACTCAATGTGCCACCTCTCACTCCAATTTTGCAGTTTATCCAAGTCCCCCTGCAACCTGTGACATTCTCGCAAACTGTCCACTACTCGACCAACGTTATTGTTATCTGCAAATTTCCTAATTCATCCACTTATGCCTGCATCTAAATCATTTATAAAAATTATAAACAACAGTTGTCCTAAAACAAATCCTTGTGAGACACCACTGGTAACTGGACTCCAGGTTGAATATTTTCCATCAATCACCACTCGCTGCCTTCTTTCAGAAAGCCAGTTTCAATCCAAATTGCCACATTACCCTCCATTCCATACATCTGCATTTTTTTCAACAGCCTACCATGTGAAAACGTCTCAGAGGCTGGACTGAAGTCCAGGTATAACACGTCAACTGCTCTACCCTCATCTACATTCTTGGTCACGTGATCAAACAAGACTCAATGAGGTTTGTGAGACATTACCTGCCCTTGACGAAACGATGTTGACTATCTGAAATCAAATTATTGCTTTCGAGATGATTATACATCTTACATTTTATAATGCTTTCCAAAACCTTTTCTACAACAGAAGTAAGGCTCACTGATCTATAATTACCTGCGTCATCTCGACTGCCCTTCTTGATCAAGAGCACAACATTTGGAATCCTCCATTCCTCTGGTACTAAACCTGTAGACAATGACGACTCAAATATCAAATCCAAATGTTCTGCTATATCCTCGTTGGCTTCCCAGAGTGTCCTCGGATAAATCCCAACTGGCCCAGGTGACTGGCCTACGTTCACTCCTTCTGGAATTGCTAACACCTCTTCATAAGTAACACTGACCGTTACAAGTCTAAAACCTTGTATCTCATTCTTCTCCTCTACAATATTCTCCTTTTCCTGAGTGAAAACCGATGAGAAATATGCGATCAGTACCTCTCCGATCTTTACAGTTTCCGCACTCAACATGTCACTTCTGTCTTTGACTGGCCCTATTCCTATCCTAGTTATCCTTTTAATCTTCACATTCCTATAGAAAGCTTTAAATCTCTCCTTTATCTATTTGTGAAAGGCTGCTCGTGTCCTTTCTTTGCTCTTCTTAACATTCTCTTTAAATCCTTCCCAGACGATCTGTAACTCTCCATTTCCTCATCTGAACCATTTGTCTCTCAACTTATAAGCCTCCTTCTTCCACTCTACAAAAGATGCAATTCCTTTAGTCAACCACAGTTCCCCAACCTTATCACTTCCTCCCTGCCTGACTGGGACATACCTATCAAGGACACGCAATACCCGTTTCTTAAACCAGCTCCACGTTTCCATTTTCTGCATCCCTTTCATTTGCTACCCCATTCTATGCATCTTAACTTTGTCAAATCGCACTACAATTGCCCTTGCCCAATCGATAACTCTTGACCTGTGGCATGAAAAATGAAGTCTGTGGGGAAATAGATGTTGTTATCTTGAAATAAAGATTATGTGAGAGAGGAGGAAGCACTGGACGTATTGAAACGAATAAAATTTAATAAATCCCCATGACGTGATCAGATCGCACCTCAGAGCTCAGTCGAAAGTGAGGCAAGTGATTTCTGGGTCACTTGCTGAATATTGTGTCACAACAATGAGGGACCACAACACTGTAGTCTGACTAACATGATACTACATTTAAGAAAGGAGGTAATGAAAACCAGGCAACTATAGACCTGCAAGTCTGACGTCGGTGGTGGGCACATTGTTGGAGGGAATCCTGAGAAACAGGAGTTAATGCATTTGGAAAGGCACGACTGATTAGGAAAAGTCAGCAATGGCGTTATGCGTGGGAAATGATGACTTGTTAAATTGGAAGAGTTTTTTATGAAGTAACAAAGAGGATTGATGAGGGCAGAGCCATGTGCGGGATCTATGCGGATTTCAGTGGTCGACAATGTTCGCCATGGGAGTCTGGTTAGCAAGGTTAGGAGATCCAACCATTTGGATTCAGAACTGGCTCGAAGGTAGAATACAGAGGTTGGTGGTGGAGTATTATCTTTCATAATGGAGGCCTGTGACCACTGGAGTGCCACGAGAATCGATGCTGGGTTAATTTTCGTCATTTTCATAAACGTTTTGGATGTGATCGTAGAAGGTACAGCCAGTAAGGTTGAACATGACACAAAAGCTGGAGAAGATTATCACCTCAGATTACAACGGGATTTTAATTGGATGATCGAATGAGCCGAGGTGCAGCAGAAGATGGAAATTGAGAAATATGAGGTCTGCATTTCGGAACGACAAATCAGAGAAGGACTTGTACATTTTGTAGTAAGCTCCTGTACAGTGTTCAAGAACAGAGAGACCGTGGACTGAATATTCATTGTACCTTTAATGTGGAGTTGCAGGTACATAGATGGTGAAGAAGGCGATTGTTATGCTTGCCTTTTATTTTGCACGACATTGGGTACATGAGTTCGGAGTCGAGAGTGTGGTGCTGGAAAATCACAGCAGGTCAGTTAGCATTCGAGGTGCAGGAGAATCGACCCTTCGGGCAAAAGCCCTTCATCCTGAATTCGGGACAGTTAAATAAGATGGAATTCCAAAAACTGAAACCAGACGGGACCAACACCCCACGATTCTACAGACTACCAAACATCCATAAACCAGGAGACCCCTCAGACCCGTAGTCTCACTACACGGAACACCAATTTACAGACTGGGCAAAGAACTACACGCAAGACTGAAATACCTAGTAGAAGAGTCACAGCACCACATCCACTCCATCCATGAATTACTAAAAAATCATCAAAAACGCCAAAATAGAGGAAACTGAAGCAATAATCTCATTCGACGTAACAACACTGTTCTCCTCCATCAACATCGACCTGGAAAAGAAAACACTTTTAGAAGATACAATTACACACACCTCTACCACCATCAATCACATTACCAAGGAAAACATTATGAACCTCGTGGACCTGTGCCTCACCACCCACTTCACCTACATCAACATAATCTACAAACAAACCAACGGCACACCCATAGGAACTCCGCTATCAGGATTAATAGCAAAAGCAGTAATGCAAAGACTAGAACAAACAGCCCGACCAACCATCAAACCAAAAATTGGAGTCCGCTACAGTGATGGCACTTTTGTCATCACAAAACGAAACAAGATAGAAGAGAAATTTAACAGCATCAACGACACCCTCACAGGCATAAAGTTCACCAAGGAGAAAGAAACCGATAACAAACTCACATTCCTGGACGTCAGAGTCGAAAGAACTGACAACGGAGAACTACAAACCTGCGTACACAAAAAACCCGACAAATACTGATCAAATACTTAACGGCACCAGAAACCATCCCAACGCACAAAAAACGAAGCTGTATCAGAACACTACTCCAACGAGCCACCTCACACTGTAGCACAGACGAACTTCGTAAAACAGAGGAGACCCACCTTTACAATGTATTCAAGAAGAACGGATATTCAAAGAAATTCAGTCCGCAGATTCCTCAAGAACGAACCACGACAAGCAGACCAAGCACAGACAGAAACACTAACCACCTTACCATACATCAAAGAAGTTTCTGAAATGATAGCCTACTAAGACCCCTCGGAACACACAACACAAAACCACCACCACTCTCAAACAAAAACTAACAAACTTAAAAGACCCAGTACAACCTATGGACAAAACCAACGCCATCTACAAAATTCCATGCAAGTACTGCGACAAACACTACGTAGAACAAACAGGAAGAAAGTTAGCCACCAGGATACACGAACACCAGTTAGCCACAAAAAGACACGACCCTCTCTCCCTCGTAGCCCAACACACGGAGAAAGAAAAAATCACTATTTCGACTGGGACAACGCACTTACCCTGGGACAGGCTAAGCAAAGACATTCCAGAGAATGCCTAGAGGCCTAGCACTCCAACCACAACGCCATAAACAAACACATAGATCTGGATACCATCTATCATCCCTACAGAAAACGAACAGGAAATGACATGACCACAAACTCCAGCAACCCCATCCTGGACAAACATATAATTAGAAAGCAGGACACAACAGCTTCACTTCACTTGGAGGTCGCCACTGATGATGTTACCAAGTCAGGTAATGAAAGGACTGGATATCAAACCTACAGCCTAAAGCTCAACCTGAGCTACAAACCTTCACAAAATTTGCAAGAATGCAGTGTTTTTTCCAGCAACACACTTTGGACTCAAATATCCAGCATCTGCAGTCCTCATCTCTGCATAAGTGTTAGGAGGTCATGCTGTGGCAGTACAGGAAATTGGTTTGGCCTCTTTTGGAACACTGCATGCTGTTCTGGTCACCTTGCTACCAAAAGAGTGTTGTGAATATTGAAATATCTCAGATAAGATTTGTTAGGTTATGATCTATAGGGAGAGGCTGAATAGGTTCGGGCTATTTTCGCTAAACGTCATGCTGAGATATGACCCCTTAGAGGTTCATAAAGTCATGAAGGGCATGGATAGGGGACATGGACAATGTCTTTTTGTCAGCGAGGGCTTGTCATGACTTCAGTGCATAAGTGTATGGTGAGGGGAAATATTTAAAAAGAACATGAGGAATAACTTTTCCACAAAGTTGAAAGTGCTGTATGAAATAAGCTGTCAAATAAAGTGGAGGAGTTTGGTTCAATCAAAACATTTAAAAGGCATCTGGATGGGCATATACAAGGAAAGGTTGACAACGATATGAATCAAATGCTTGCAAGCGGGACGAAATAAATTCAGGGTGTCTGGTCGACATGGATTAGTTGGAATGAAACAATTGGTTCCATGCTGTTCATCTGGATGACTCTATGACTGCATTGTGCCATAATATTCAGCTTACAGTCAGTTCCTTCCCAAACCCATGCTCTGTAACATTTTGGATATCTCAGTCCCAAGTTCCCATCTATTCCATCCGTTCACCTTCCGTACGTGTCATTCTTCTAAAATATACTCTGCAGTACCTGGGCGATTATATTTTCTCGTGATTCTTTCTATTCGTTTTCCAACCACTCCAAATCTCTGCATAATTGTTCTCATTACTTCGAAGTGAGTATTTTCTTCATCTTGCTTCCATCTGTCCTGCCTCCATGCATTTAGAAAGTTCTGTTATATATCATTCGGGTGATATATTTCTCTTAGAAGTGTCCCAACCTTCCAATCTACCTCGTCACTGACATTCCTCGTACACGTTACCTTCTACGTCAACTTGTTCAGCGCTGTTTAAAAATACTTCATTTCCCGCTTCCTGACATTTCATACTCAAGATTGAGCAATAATAGACCTGGAGGATTCATTCAGAGTCTGGTGCACTGGTGCACATTCAGAAACACTTACTTTCACTTTGAACAAGCGTGTCCATTTGCTGTGGTCGCTGCAAGGGTAGCTCCGAACCACCCCTTCTGAAGGTAGATTGATCTCGGTAAATGAAGCTGCTTTTTGATAAAATTAATCTGGCATTTTGGATAACGTGATAACATGAAACGAATGCTCGAACGGGGAACCCAACCCATGATCTCTCACATGTTTCTATTGCAGGTGGCACAAAGAGAAAATCATTCCACTTGACCAATGACCCACAGACTCAGCACCGTGTCTCAACACGAAACAGCTGATGTTTTCACAGCATGAACTACATTCCACTTTGCTCGAGGATTTCCAAGAATCAAAGAGTTCCAGGATATCTGCTTTTCATTCTGTGTCCCTGCTCCCGGGACTCTGCTGTGTGTCCCTTCCCCAGGGACCAGTGTTTCTCCACTGGCCGTTGATTAATCCATTTTGTTTCGAATTCCAAACTGTACTGTGGGAGGGATGACCCCATTCCATATTCTGCTATGTGGTGTTCATTTGATGTGGGAGGAGTCAGTTACTCCAATGAGCAGGATTTTCTCCAGACGTCTATTAGCAGTGAGATGGAAAGATGCTCAGCTGACTAGAAAGAGAGAAATGGAAATGCGAATCTCCCCCCTCAGGTACATTATTATAACAGAGTTCTGTTTTGTGCTACCTGTTTAGTGTCCAGAAACCAACCTCACATTGCAATCCTGTAGAAAATGCTTTAACAATCAGATTCGCGTTGTTTGCTGTGAGAGGGCAGCAGTTAACAGTGGAGTTCTCGCTGTTCCAGATGAAGAGAATCCGAGTGAAACCTATCCGCGCTCCCCTGAGGTGCGAAGCTGCAGACAGTCCAAAGTGGAAGGGAGGGCTTAAAATGAGCTATTGTGTCTCTGTAAGCGGCTCTGTCCCAGAGGAGAAAGTGAGGACTGCAGATGCTGGAGATGAGAGCTGAAAATGAATTGCTGGAAAAGCGCAGCAGATCAGGCAGCATCCAAGGAGCAGGAGAACCGACGTTTCGGGCATGAGCCCTTCTTCAGGAATGAGGAAAGTGTGTCCAGCAGGCTAAGATAAAAGGCAGGGAGGAGGGACTTGGGGGAGGAGCGTTGGAAATGCGATAGTTGGAAGGAGGTTAAGGTGAGTGTGATAGGTCAGAGGTCAGGAAGAAGATTGCAGGTTAGGAATGTGGTGCTGAGTTTGAGGGTTGGGACTGAGACAAGGTGGGGGGAGGGGAAATGAGGAAACTGGCCAAATCTGAGTACATCCCTTGTGATTGGAGGGTTCCTAGTTGGAAGATGAGGCCTCCTCCTCCAGCTGTCGTGTTGCTATGGTCTGGCGATGGAGGAGTCCAAGGGCCTGCATGTCCTTGGTGGAGTGGGAGGGGGAGTTGAAGTGTTGAGCCACGGGGTGGTTGGGTTGGTTGGTCCTGTTGTCCCAGAGGTGCTCTCTGAAACAATCCGCAAGTAGATGGCCTGTCTCCCCAAAATAGAGGAGGCCACATTGGGTGCAGCAGATGCAGGAAATGATGTGTGTGGAGGTGCAGGTGAATTTGTGGCGGATATTGAAGGATCCCTTGGGACCTTGGAGGGAAGTAAGGGGGGAGGTGTGGGCGCAAGTTTTGCATTTCTTGTGGTTGCAGGGGAAGGTTCCGGGAGTGGAGGCCAGGTTGGTGGGGGTTGTGGACCTGACGGGGCAGTCACGGAGGGAGTGGTCTTTTCGGAACGCTGATAGGTGAGGGGAGGGAAATATATCCCTGGTGGTGCGGTCCGTTTGGAGGTGGCGGAAATGACGACGGATGATACGTTGTATATGGAGGCTGGTGACGTGGTAGGTGAGGACCAGTGGAGTTCTGTCCTGGAGGTGATTGGAGGGGCGGGGCTCAAGGATCGCGGAGCGGGAAGTGGAGGAGATGCGGTGGACAGCATCGTCGTTCACGTCTGGGGGAAATTGCAGTCTTTGTAGAAGGAGGCCATTTGGGTTGTACAGTATTGGAACTGGTCCTCCTGGGACCAGATGCGGCTGAGACGAAGGAGACATGGTGTTTGAACCCACCCTGCCCGCATTTGAATTCTCTCCCCGAGGTGAAAATTATACCCTTAAACCAACGAAGCAGTTTCATGCCAGTTGTGTTATCAATAAACTAGTTACATGTTTCTTTTTAATAAAGGATATTTTTGTTGCTGGTGGGAAGGGAAAGAAGTACTGAAATTTAAAACAGCTTCTTCCCATTGTGACTCCATGCTCCGAGAAGGCACTGAAATTTCCCTTTCCCCCATGCCAGTTTATGTCAATCGGCGCCTCGACTCACCCGTCTTCAACAGACAGATAGTGCTGGGGGAGAGCAGCACAAATACGTTCTTCGGCCCCTTGTCAAATACTGAATTGCGGGACAGGGGAGGAAGGATATCGTGATTTGTAATTATAGAAGGTGTGGTAGGGTGTGAAAAAGTGAAATCATGCATGCACGAGAACTAACATTCTGGTGGGAACCTTGATAAAATTATTTCATCTGAGACAGACTGGAAGTTGCAACGGTGCTGTGAAAGAGACAATCCTGCCCAATAATGGGGAACTTTGCCTCTGTCATTCTCGATGATGCAGGGTGGTCACTGCAGTCTGATTCAGCATGGGGTGTTACTGCAGGAATTCATGTCGGTCAAGCACAATTAAATTCATGTACATGAACTTCAACACATTGTAGGATAAAGTGAGGACTGCAGATGCTGGAGACCAGGGTTGAAAAATGTGAAGCTGGAAAATAACAGCATCCGAGGAGCAGGAGAATCGACGTTTCGGGCATAGCCCTTCTTCAACACATTGTACTCAGCTCAGAAAATAAATGTTACTGTTCAATTCATTCCACAGTGGCAGAGAACAGGAGAAAGGAATTCAGACCAAATTCTTGACATAACCTGTTGAAACAAACGGATGTGTGAGAGTGAATAGTGTCGGATTGGACTAGATTGGGTTGTGATCTCTGGTCAGCATGGACGGGTTAGACCAAAGGGTCTCTTTCCATGCTGTACATCACTAGACTCTCTGAGTTGTGAATTGTTCCGCATTTACAAATTTGGTTCGTGTGTCAATGAACGCAATTTGAGAGATTAATTCAGTTAATTGAGAGATAGAGAGAAGGTAGAAAGTGAGAGACAAAGAGAGAGAGAGATTTTGAATACGAGAATTTGCCACTTTGTCAGCAAAGTGAAATTAACAGGGAGGAGACGATAACAGGATATAGTGATGTATACAAGCATGTCGAATCTCTGCCACATTTTTGATGAGAAAGATGTTGAATCCCTTATTTATTTCATTGAATAAATGGCGAGGGAGATTGAGTGATTCAAGGATATGTGGGTAATGCTCGTCCAGAAGAAACTGGTCGATAGAGCTTGTGAGATATTTGCGAGCTGTCAGATGAGAGGTGACATGATTCTAAAGAAATGAAACAGGCTATTTGAAGTGCTCATGAATTGGTTCCAGAAGTGCACAGACAGCTGTTCAGAAACATAAAGAAGGAACCAAGTCAGACTTATGTTGATTTTGAAACAATTAAACATCGTAATTTTGAGGGGTCTTTGCGTACCTTAAAAATAGAGTTGACATATGAGGCTCCAAGAAGTGCTAATCTGATGGTGGAGTTTAATAACTCAATTCCAGAGATGGTAAGAATTCACCTGGTGGAACAGAAATTTCAGGAAGTGATGAATACATTTTTCCAGCATCACATCTTTCAACTCTGGTCTCTAGCACCTGCAGAATCTTGTCGTGTGAGAGATAGAAGGTGAGACAGGAGGAGATCCTAAACGACAAAACCAAGAGTAGAGACCACTGGTAATAGTTTACCACAGATTAGGCAACGTCCATGAGGGGGCGAAGGGCGTGAAAGGACTTACTTGATTCCATTGTGGTAAATTCGGACACATAAAGTCACAGTGCTAGTCGTTAAAAACAGGCACTGTGGGATAAGATTCAGCAAAAGAAGGTAAGCCGGTGGCATTAAGGAATGTAGTAAAGGAAACCCTAATAAAAGCCGAGGGGCTGCAGGACCGTGCACAGCCCAGGCAGGGGCTGGGAATTAAGTTAGTACCTGATCTCTATAAATAATTCCCAACTCTGTGTAAAGCTCATGCTAAACGTACTGGGGAGAAGGTCAAGAAGTTATGATTTTGAGAGATACATGATCTAACCGGTCGCTGATTGTAAGGGATGAGTGAATTTTCTGATTGTTCATTTCACTCATTTTGTAGAGGTATCTTAACTTTTATTTTAGTGATAGCTTGATAAAAGTTGATTTATCGTGGATGTATGTATGTTTATACATACCTTCATGAATGGATTAATACAATGGAGGAAAGTATCAGTGTTTAGATGCGTTGCTGGAGTGGAGCGGGGCGCGGGGTGGGGTGGGGGCGGCGGATATGGGTGAGGGTGTGGAACGCATAGTTCTTTCTGATGTGTTACCTGAGAGTGTGGTAAATTGTTGGCGACATGGACAAAACTATAGCGTTCCTTACGAAAGTTTAGTTTGGACTGACAACCGAAAACTGAGGAATTTACATTACGTCTGATTGACAGAGTCTTAGTTCCAGGTTTTCTGGTCCTAAAAGAGTAAAAGACTTGCAAGAGGAAGACAAAACTATAAAAGATATATATTGGACGCATATTCCGATAAGGAGGACGAATATACTCCTGAGGATAATTATCGAAAAGATATAATTTTTAAACAGAAGCGGAGACCATGGCAGGTTAGTGCAGAGGAGAAATGGGCCGAAATGCACCAGATTGGGTTGCTGGTAACTTAAATGGATGTGTTATGTGTAGCACCCGACCTAACTGTAGGAGGTCACCTAGCGGTATGAAAGATATAGACTCAGGCACAAAAACATTTTCATTGGACTGGAATGCACAAGGATGTGGATACGTTTTTGCCTTACCTGTCATTCATGCCAAAATCTTTAGCAAGCCAGGAGCGGTACTGAATCCACTACATTTGTTAAAATGTCAGCATTTGAAGAACATTTCACTCGGCTTATATTGATTGTGTCGGTCCCCAACCGAGAACAAAAAATGGGAACCAGTACTTGCGAACCATAATGAAGGGGTCTACCACATTTCCAGAAACAATTCCATTACGGTGTTTCAAGGCACATAGATAGGTGGTGAAGTTAGCAGCTTTCTTCACACCGTATGGGCTATACAGAGAGAGTCAGTCGGATGAAGGGGCACATTTTACTGCTCGGCTGTTTGTGGAAGCATAACTCAGATTTACAGCACTTTAAATCAAATGTGTATCATCCTGAGTGATCTTTAGAAATGTGTTATAAGACATTGAAGACCATGTTGAGAGCATACTGTCAGGATAACCCGAAATATTGGCATAATGGTATCCCATCCGTATTGCTTGCCATTGGAGATGCACCAAACGAATCGACTCACTTTGTAACCTTCGAGTTCACAATCGGACATGAAGTGAGAGGACTTTATTAATTAATTCAATAGAAAATGACAGTAGCAAGTTCAGAGATCTCACAATTAGATTATGTATTGGAGGTGAGATACCGATTAAATAAAGTATGTGAGTTAGCTAAACAGTACCGAGGGAGGGCACAACCTACAATGAAACAGGTCGCAGATTATAAATCTGAGAATCGAACGTTTACCGAACTGGATGACGTTTTACTGCTATTACCAGAGTTAGCATATGCCTTCAAAGCCATGTTTTTTGGACCCTATCAAAATGAGAAAAAGAAATGAGACAGGTGCACTATGATGCCAGATTTTTTAAAAAATCACTGTGTTGGGTATGTCACGAGCACGTGTTGAAACCGTATTATATGTGAGAGTTTTAGTTCCTGCCCCGCAGAGTAAGGAATGAAATTCAGGAAGTGTGGATTTTGATGTGCCTCAAAATAAGTTTTAAAAAGCCCTTGACGAGTGGGATAGGTGTGTAAACTATCTGTCGCAGAAGCAAAGAACACACAAGAACGTTTTGTGACTTCAGTGTGAGGGCAGATGTTGGAATCAAATGGGGAACACTAATGCTATTGCCCATGATGGAGAAGTTGGGTTCGCTGTTCCAATAAAAGAACACGCGAATCAGATTTCTCCTTCAAATGCAGGCACGTCCTGAGTGAGGTGGAAATCATTCACAACGGGGATTGAACCGAGCCAGAGCAAGTGGAGATTTCCGATCGTCTTCGTTCCCATACCGATTGGTACTCAACAATTTTGCGTGGATTATTAGAAGGTCAACGCTGTAACAGAATTGGATATATATCCGCCACCAAGATTGGAGAACTGCATGGAAAAAGCTTTACAAGCTATTAACATCACCAAGTTAGAAAGCCTGGGTGTTTATTGGCAGGTTCCTTCATCAGAGATGATGAAATAAATTTCGGTTATTTAAATACCAAGTGATGAGTTTTGGAATGAAGAATGGACCGACCACATTCGAAAGACTGATGAGCAAAGCTGTTGGCTGGTTTTTTTTAAAAAAAGTGCAATTTATCTGGATGATGTTGTGACCTTTGGTGAATCCTGGAAAAATCGCATGGTACAGTGGGAGAGCTCTTTGAACGACTAACAATAGCAAAAGCAGTGAGAAACATCCACAAAACTGACTTTGTGAAAGGAATGGTGATGTTCTTGAGGCATAACATCGGTCATGGAAGTTTGATCCCATGGAATGTAAAGACGAATGCCGTAGAGGAATGTTTTCATTCAATCTCGAACAAAGACGTGTTTTGATTTTTGCGACTAAGCAGATTCTATCAGAAGATCGTCTTAAGATCAGCAATGGAGAGGTACCATTAACAGATTTGATGAAGAAGAACAAAAAATTTCCGCGAACAAAACAATGCCAGGAGGCATTTGCTCATTTAAATGCAATATTAACCATCACGTCAGTTTTAATTACAACAAACTTTTCGAACCGTTCAAAGTTGTTATTGACATCGGAGTTTGAGCTGTATTGCTCGTGGAAGATGATGACAGCATTGAACTGCCTGTTGGTTTCTTCTCATAGAAACTCAACATCCACCAGAAAAGAAGAAACTCCACGACTGAAAAAGAATTATTGAGTTGGTAATGACATTAGAACATTTTAATGTGCATGTCACAAACAACTCGCCAGAGAAAATTGTGTTCGTGGATTACAATAGCCTTGATATTCTTGGAATGCGTTCAAAACAAGATTATAAGCATATTTCGTTGGAGTCTTATGTTACAGACTTTTAATTTGCAGACATAAATGTTAGGAGTTGTAACAATGTAATTGCAGATGAGCTTTATGATATTTAACTGACAAAATTTAGACAAGAATTCGTTTCCATCCAATGTTTGTGCACAAACACACACACATGCACACACAAGTTAAGATGAACTTAGGTTAAAGTTCTATGTATGGCAAAGCAAAAAAATGAAGCCATCTTTTCTTCATGATGAATTATTTGCAAGGAATGGGGGAGTTGTTATAAAGTTCTCAAGAAGTACTGTACCTTTAAAGGAGATGAAATTTCTGGCTGGCACAGAGTGTACTGAAAGACCGAAAAATGCAAAATTTGGTTGTAAAGCAAATGCTTGTGCCACATTGTTATGGTATGTATACAACAAATTAAAATTCGGACAATCAGTTTAAATTATGTCCCAAATACGAAAATCCAATCGCATTTGAATTTTACTCTTTTCGATTACATCAAACCAATGATCCGGTCCAATGTCTTCGGGGGTCATCGCAAGGATTGGAACATTTTGGTTCTCGGATTGCTGAATTGGATAGGTTTAGACAGATTAGGTGTGTGAATTGGACAGATTTGAGTGTCTGTGGCGTGCGAGAAAATCCAGTGGAGTTCAAACCTTGCAGGTTACTGCTCTAGATACTGAAATGAAATTAAGTAAGAAAATTTGTTTACTCTTGGTGACTTGTGGTCGGGAAAAATAACAGATAGAGACATGCATCTTAAAATTTAGAAAGAGTATTTGGGATTTCAAGATGATTATCAAATTTGCAACGAAAATTTAGAAGTTATGAATAAGGTCGTACTTTTATAACAGCAAAGAACAGCCAATCGCCAACAGACTACCAGCCGAATAGCTCTCTGAAATATACCTGACTATACGAGCGTTTTGCAGTAGAAGACCGAAGACGACCTACAGAAACGTCCAAAAGATGTTCGAAACTAAAGTCGACAAATGGTTTCGAAAATCGATTTGTCATAAAGTTTATGGTGATTTTATCGTACTATTACTGTAGGTTTTGAGGTAAAAATAGTGTTAAGAGAAAAGACTTGAAACAAGTTGTTGTTTAATTTTCTCTTTTCGGCTTAAAGAAAAAAAGTGTCATTTTTTCTTCTTTAAATAATGATATTTGGGATAACTCCTTGCCACTCGAAACTGAAGGGACCACGGGACGATGCGAGCTTTCCTGCGTGTCTAGTTCAAATTTGCAGAAGGGTTTACCCTGTGTCATAACACTACAAATGCTAAGAATTAGATAAAACAAAATCCTGGAGAAACTTTGCAGGTCTGGCAACAGCTATGCATAGACAAACGAAGTAAATTGTGGAGATGGTTCGTCCTATTTACTCAACGGAAATGAAACAGTATATTTAAAAAAAACAAACATTCATCGTTGCATATGGATGTTTATGTACGGGGAGAAAGTTCTCAGGGGGACAAGTACAACAGGACAGAATATAACGGGTGTGCCCAAAACATAAGACAAAGGGAGTGCTAATAGTAAGAAAGGACATTTAGAAATATAAAATACCCTTAAATATGAGATGTAAAAATGAGAAAATTTGTTTGCTCTACCTCTAGTAATACAAAAAAGTCACAACTGAATTTGCTGTGTTGGATTCTCATCAACAGAAATTTTGCTATGAAGCTATTAACTGAAAATTGAGTCCAAGAGGGTATGAATTGCTTTACTGGAAAACCAGGTGATTACCATCTGCATGCGTTTTCTGCGACTGGAACATGCATGCGTGTCGGTTGGATGACTGCAGACTCAGATATTCCAACTCTTGTCTCAACGACATTCCAACCAACCTCGAAAAACTTCAGCTCATTCACAACTTGGTTTCCTAGATCTCCAATTACTCAGAGTCTTGTTCACCCATCACTTCTGTCCACACTGACCTACACTGGCTTTTGTTGTGCTAAGGATTCCATATTAATATTCACTACATTTCTCGGGTCCATCTGAATTTTACCTACACCAAAGAGTCACATTCCCACATCTTTTTCACACTGACTCTGAATCTTTTCAATTCCAGAATTATGGAAATCTCTATTTTTAGAGTGAATGGACTTTTTCTTTATTTCTCTTCCTGACCATGAACGTGGACTCTGTACAGCGGTTTGAGCGTTATAAAGTTCAGACCCAATGAAATGGTATAACTTGCGCTGAATTCAATTCCTTTGTATGCAAAGGACCTCTCTGTTGAACATGGAATTTGAGTCATTTTGACATTCGTTTTTGTAAGTTGTTTTGATTCTCTTATTTGGTTGTCTGCTTGTCATTTTGAGCCAACTAAGGAAGCCCTATTCCACGCTGCCAACCCGTACCCATCAGCTTGAAACAGTAGCAAAGCAGAAACAAAGTTTTGTTTGAATTACGAATTAATTAAAGTCAGCCGTAAAAATAGACCAAAGGGAAAGTCAGTTGACGAACTGCAGCGTATATGTGAAGAGGTATTATATAACGTTTAGCAAAAAAAGTCAAAATAACTCAATGAGATGACAGATCATCTATGATTAACGGATTTTTTTTTTGCTGATGTAATTATCCAAATAAAAACAAGGTCTGACGCTGAATTCAGGGTGATAAGAATGCATGTAAAGCTGACCCTGGAAATTTACAGATGCAATGTACGGAATGAATTTTGGTCTACACTATGACCAATAAATTAAGCAGAAGTTGCCGACGTAGGATGCTTTGTGAAACGACGATTTGACAGGGGTTCACAGATCCGTTTGTGATCTTCCCCATGCTGCTCTGTCTGTCCATGGTTCATCGGTCAAAAATGTAAAGGAACCTCCATATAACTTAGAGACACCCAATGCGAGCATTTGTGTGCCACAGAATTCTACATTCCAAAGATCATTACGAAATATTCTTCATATCTGTCCGAATGAATTTTCGAATGATTACTCTTTCCTTTTCAGTCCCCATCATCAGGTCACAAACAAAAAATCTATGCAAACTGTCCTATGATATAGCCTCACACAAGCACTGAAACTGTTGGAAAACCTTAAGCCTAGCAGTATCTGCCAGAGAAAGCAGAGTGAACCTTTAAGGTCCAAGGACCCGGCGACACATCAGAATACTGTTACGGCTAATTATATGACGGTATGACGTTCAGTGTGAAGAACAAGTCAGCCAGGTTTCTTCAGTCAGCAGTAAATAACTGGTTTATTGTAAAGATCATCTTCCTCAACAAAGACACAAAAACATCTGATGAACAGTTTTGAATATGCAAACTTGCTGATGCATGTACAGTTCTGTAAAATACTGATGCATACACACACTGACACGACACAACTATTCTGATATAGACATACTCACTCACATGCAAATATTAAAACACATACTGATACAGACACACTTGAACATAGACATATTGACGTAGATACACATACACCTGATATAGACACGCACAAATGCATTAACGCACTTAGACATCGGTACAAACACAGACACACTGATGCAAACAGGCACACTGACCTGACACGCGCACAGAGGAACACACACGCACACACAGACGTGTCAGTGCATCATTGCAAGAACTGACATGAAAATTCCAAGAAATTATTCCTTGAAGCACTTTGTCGAAGTAATAGATAATGTATTGACAAAAGCGAAACTGACAGTTTCAAACGAATGGCATTGTAAAATTATCAATTTCAGGCAAGATCCTGCCTCTGGAAGTTCATTCTCGTACAGCTACATTCGATTCACTTCCTCTTTGCTACAGACAGTTGGAAGACTTTAATGAAATATCTATGGGACTCATTAAGGTGTCCCAACAATGTGACAGGCTTTCAGCTCAACGAGTTTACTGCGAGGAGAAACGAAAAAAGAAAGAGCGAGCATTCGGCTGTTGTTTCTCTTCTCAGTTGCATTTTCTCGTTCTCTGAGTTGAAATATACATTTGTATTATTTGGTCCCAAGTCCGACCAAGTGAACTTTCCCCAGTCGGTATGACTCCATCGCAGCTCCTTCTTTCATGCCAATGCATCATACCTGCTCTCATTCCCGGTGCGATCTCTTTGGAAATCAAGAAAATCCCATCTTTAAGGTTGAAAGTTAAGCTGGAATATCCTTTGTAAAGGTAATGTCCTCACGCTGTACTATTTTTTGATTTATGTTTTCGAATTTACTTGCCATTTCTGCATCCCATTTCACACTCTCTCCATCCATCTGACAGTTTATTTAATGACTGCGTTCTTGTGTGAGCGAGTTGAGCTCTGATCCATACATTTCCCTGATCCAAATTTTTGACCCAACGGTAAATATTTGCTGATCCGTTCTTGGATGCAGTCGAATAGTTAAATCTTCGCATTACAACTTAACAGTTTATCTAAATATTTTTTCCTGTTGTCTGAAAAGGGCTCTGCCTTTCTGTGGAGAAGCTGAGGAGTGTTGAATGGCCTCGTCGACTTTTGTGTAACTGTTTTTGTGTTGATTCTAATTGTCCTGACTCCTCGGATGATATCTTTATGTGTCTGTGCAACAGCCTCAAGAGGTTGACCGAGATAATATCACATGAGGTGGGAGGTGTCTTTCACGATTCGGTCCCTCGAGCCTATTACACAATTTGCAATCATTATGATTGAACAAATGGTAGCCGAAAAACCATTTTCTCTCTGTTCCCATTGAAGGGTACATTGAGGATCTGTCAAACACAATCCTGAAATCTTCAGTAACCTTCACTGTTCCGTGAAGAAGGGAAGGCCGACACACAGTGTATACTGACATCCAACTTCACTGGGAATACCAGTATTTTTGCAGAATGCTGCTTCACGGCACATGACTTCATTTTTATGATACGAGGCAAACAATTGTTGAACTTGCTGGTCCTCCAACTTTTCCAACACAACTGTTGGCTTTCACAGCAACAAAATATCTAAAATTACTCACGATTTCTTATCGTGGTGAGGAGATTTTTATTTAATGCTGTGAGTACTTGGAATAATCTTGCCTATTGAGCGGTGGAGCCAGAATTATTGGTTATCATTATGACATAAACATATGTGTGCATGTGTTTGTGTGCGCGTTTGTGTATATATATATATATATATGTATGTGTGAGTAAATATATAGATATATGTATGTGTGTGTGTATATATATATGTGTGTGTATATATAATATATATGTGTGTGTATATATATATATATATATACACATATATATAAATATATAAACATGACAATCAAGGGCTAGAGGTGAGGGTATGGGAATAAGGAGTTCGGAATGCAATTTGGTAACCATTGAGAGATAGTGAAGGATTTCATCGTATCTCTTTGATTCTGTTTATAACAAGCGACCCTGTTAATCCTCATTACAAAACATTGGAGATGAGTGACGTGTAGCTGCAGTGGAGAGGGCAGTGTGTTGATGAGATATATGGTCCAATGAGTGGAATTGGCCTTATCTGAAACTCAATTTATCGGGTTATTCTAGAAAATATCAACATAAAGTCAGTTGATTGATAAAAAGTCAGAATGAAAGTGGAAATATTGTATTTCCTTTATAAGTTACCTCGGGCGTGGGAGTGCTCCATTTCTGTTTTTCAGCAGCAGCAGTAACTCGAAAGCATCTTGGACCAGGAGCCTGCTGGGAGCGGTGAGTCACTGATGGGAAGCACACAGCGTCACTCTCTCTCTGTTTATCCCAAGAACATGAAATCTTCCAGCTCCCACT
Organism: Chiloscyllium punctatum; assembly: GCF_047496795.1. NCBI lineage: Eukaryota > Metazoa > Chordata > Chondrichthyes > Orectolobiformes > Hemiscylliidae > Chiloscyllium > Chiloscyllium punctatum. Next base: position 65,435,048 of record NC_092773.1, read on the forward strand.
CCACTCTGCTCCCTCACGGGTTTACCGTCTCTGTGACTCCCAGGTACGTGAAATGCCCCAGCTCCTGCTCCAATCTGCTCCCTGAATGTCTCACCGACTCTGTGTCTCTAAAGTAAGTGTAATTCTCCAGCTTCCATTCCACACTGCTCCCTCACAGGTTTACCGCCTCTGCGACTCCCAGTTACGAGTAATCGTCCAGCTCCCACTCCAATCTGGTCCTTCACAGGGTCGTCGTCTCTGTGCCTTCCAGGGACGTTTAGTATTCCAGCTTTCACTCCACTCTGCTCTCTGACAGGCTTACTGTCTCTGAGGCACGTGTTAACCTCCACCTCCCATTCCAATCTGCTCGCTTCTACTCACGGGGTCACAGTCACTGTGACTCCTCAGCAACCGTCCAACCACCACTCCACCTGCAGCTTCCCCGTCTCGGTGACTGCCAGGCACGTGTAATATATCAACTCCTGCTCCACTCTTGTCATTCACAGGAAAATCGTTTCTGTGAATTCCAGGTACGTGTAATCTTCCAGCTCCCACTCCTCTCTGCTCCCTCACACTGTCACCATCTCTGCTGTTCACAGGTTCGTGTAATCCGACAGCTCGCACTGCATTCTGCTCCCTGAAAGAATCACCATCACTGTGATTCCCAGGCAAGTGTCATTCTTCAGCTCCCACTACATTCTGACTCAGAATGTCACCCTCTCTTTCTCACCCAGGCACAAATTATTTTTTTTCTCCAGCTACCAATCCAGGCTGCCTCCTCATAGGGAAAACTTGACTCACTTTTACCAGTTGATCTTGAGCTTCACTGCCGATCTATATTGATCGACATGTTTCGAATCGTTTTCAAGTTCTCGGCCTTTGTGACTCCCAGGTTACGGTCGCCATCAAGCCTCAGATGAGAGTTGGAACATCATTGGTGCCTCATAGGGTCGCTTTCCTACCTACAAGGCAGCAGAAACGAGGATGAGATTAAGAGGGCACAGAGGACTTCCAGTGATTGAAAGCACCGTAGAGGTTGGGACCATTTATATGGAAACTTGAGAAAGTCGCAGGCCCTGAGATAGGTTACTGGAAATTGTCGGCAGAAATGCTGGAACTGAAGAGGCAAATGAAAGTTATTGTAGCTTGTTGATGTTGGAAATACTTACTTGAGTTAGTGCTCGATATGTCTAAATGGCTTCTACTAAATGGTTACAGAAACATGAATACTTGAACAAAGGGAAAATAAAATGAGAGACAAGGACATTTTGGTACTAGAATCTGGTGGATGTTAGAGTTAAGTGACTTATAGTGACTAGAGTGAGTACACACTTAGGTGGCACTCTAAGGCAGCATTATCGGGGCTGCATGAGATTATAGAAATAGAGGAGTTGTGGGGGATTGAAGAGGAAGCACAGACAAGGAGGATGATATGTTCCTGAACCATTTTACTCGATATTGAATGTGTAAAGATGTGTGGAAATGCACAGCATATCAGGCAGCATCCGTGGAGCAGCAAGATCAACTTATCGGGCAGGAGCCTTTCGTCAAGCCACTGCAATTCTTTAGGATTTAATGAGGGGAACACGCGCTGCGATTGGTTGCGGTAGCGATGGAAGAATGGAGGATCTGCAGGAGTTTACTGAGATCGTGAGGTGTGGAGGGGTTGGATGAGTTAACAGAGAGACAGAAATGTTTTGGACAGAAACAGGGAACACAGAGGGAATGTTACAGAGTTTCACTGGGAGACAGTGGTTGAGAAGCTGGCTGGGTTGTAGAGAGTACAGGAGCATACCGAGATGGTGGAATGTTATTGCAGCTCAGAGAGTTACAGATTATAGGCTGACTTGCAGCGCCTGAGGGCTGTTAGAAAGACAGTGGAATGCAGAGTCTGTCGGGACAGCTTTGGGTCTGACAGATGTGTAGTGATATAAGGGCAGGGGGTAGGTACAGACACAGAGAATGGTGTGAGGAACGAAGTAGTTTACAGACGTAAGGAGTGCTACGGAGGATCGTATAGGTTGCAGACACAGGAAGGACTGATAAACTAAAAAGGATCATTCAAACAGGGAGGTTTGTAGGATAAGTTAACCGTAACAGTTAAAGACACAGTTCAGGAAGAGTTGTCAGTGTGTGTGATAAGGCGACAAAAGCTGTTGGGATTGGAGGTGTACACAAAGCTATGGACGCTGGAGGATATGGAGTTACAGAGATCGGGTCGGTTCCAGCAGCTAAAAGAAGTCATAAAGTTCGGGAAGGTTTTGGGTTGGAGGATAAAACAGATTTGCAGGGCTGTGAGTACTGATGGAGAGATAAGAAATATTCTGCTGTCTGAGAGATTTCCATCGTGAGCAGGTCGTGTGGGTTTTACATCGATAAAGTTATAGCGACTGAAGGAAGTCATGCAAACAGAGAGTGTTTTGTAGAGGTGCAGATGTATGTCATTCAGTCCCACGAACCTACCCCTCTGTCTAATGCAGTCAGGACTGATCATCTAACTCAGTACCCTGCTTCCGCTTTCACTCTTTTACTTATAACGTTGCCATCACTGGAGGAAGTAGAATGACAGGTAGGGTGGGAGTGACTGGAGGTGTGGCAACGATAGGGAAGTTTGGAGTGAGTGGAGGAGGTTACCGAGGTAGGAATGTCTGGAGTGACTGGAGGAGGGAAAAACATTTAGGGCTAGAATGAATTTAAGAGGTGACAGCATGAGGGAGGATTGGAATGACTGGAAGAGGTGAAAACATCATTGTCGGCTGGAGTGACTTGAGGAAGTGAGAGAAATAGGGAGATTTGGAGTGACTGCAGAAGTTGACAGCGATTGGGCGGGGGGAGTGAATGGCGGAGGTCACAATAGCACGGAGGATTGGAATGCCTGGAGGATTGTACATTTCAGTCAAGGTGAAATATATAGGGAGGGTTGTTCAGTGTGAAGATTATGAATATATGAGGGGCAAGATTTTTCACACAGAGAGTGTGAGGAATCTGGAGAATGCTGAAAGGTGTGGTTGTGGATGCATACACGATCTGGGCTATTAAGTGGCGTTTCGATAAGCACATGATGATACAATGAATGGAGGGAACAAGGGCATGCAGAAGGAATTAGTTAAATCTGTGTCATGTTCAGCACAACATCTTTGGCCTGATTCTTTGCTGTATTGCTTAATGTTCTCCGCAACTCTTTTGCAATGATCCATCAAGGAAGGTTTTGGACTGACAAAAGACTCTCAAGGTTGACAGAGAGAGATAAAGGGGTGGGGAGCGGTTGGGATAAGAGTAGCAAACGGAATCGTGTGTCTAAGAGTGAGCACGATTTATGAAAGCTAGCAGGAGCTTTGGAGATTGCAAGTGATGCTTGCGAAAGAGGCCACGTATACGAGTAGAATACATTAGCAGCACATAGTTAAAGGGATCTGCCGTGGTGAAACCGTCTCTTGAATATGAATGGAATAAAGAACAGCAAACTAACTCACAGATTTAAGATGCTCATTATTAAAGGTACGACAAGTTGGACAATGGCAAAGTTTGGGAGCAGATCTATGGATGGTCATGGATTTACATCCACTGTGAAGGGATCACAACAGGACCTGACCAATATACCACAGCAAAGCAAGTTAGGTGTCGAATTCTAGATGAATGCTCAATGATATTCACCTCTAAAAGAATGACATCGTTCTTCAAGGCAAGCTGTCCTGATGGAACTTGTAGCTGAAAAGATAGCACAGAAATGGGATCAGAGAAAACCCTTCAGTTTTCATATCTTCCACTTCTTTTAAAAATGAGATTATAAAATAAATATGTTGAGAGACATTCAGAAGAAACAAATACATCTCTTCGTTTGAGTGCCAACCATTCACATGTTAAAGGACTTTCCAAAATCCATCACGCTCTGTTCAGGATGGGAATTTACAAATGGTTTGAGGAATCAATTATTTTAATGACAAGGTTATGTTGTCGAGAGGTTTTAAGAGATGTGAAAGATGCATGCAATTTAAGATGTCTTTGTAACCACCAATTTACTTCTCCAAAGGTTATTTGGAAGCAGAAGCTTAAAATGAAGAAAGAGAAAATGAGTAGTGAATACAATCCACATTCTGTAACAATTGGACTCAATTGGATTAATAGTCAGTTCAGAACACTTTGTGTTGTCAGGTTGTTCTGCTAGATTTCAACTGTCTTAAAGCTACAGGACTCTTTACCGATTCATAACACCTCCCGCCTTCAGAAAAAAATAGCAAACATAATTAAACAGTGATTTTATTTTATTGTTTTCATTAAACACATTACCCTCGCAAACCGATAAATTCAACTTTCGTTCATTTTAACTTCTACTCGTATAACTGTATAGAGCATACAGCACTCAGTAAATGCAGACGTCATCGAAACGTCATCAGTTAAACCCACGACAACACACCTGAAATTCAAGCATTACAATTCGCAACGTGTACGAAATTTAAATTAGAGGGCTGAAGCTTAAGGTCCAACGAAATAGTCGCATACTCTTGACTTCAACGCGTTGTGTGAACGTAAGGGGATTGTGACACGTGCACAGAACCGTCTCCAACACATTGTTCGCGACATACACATTAAAATGTTGTAAGACCAGTACCAAACACAATAGTTTTTTTTTGTTCGTGTAGCATTTCCTCTGTTGGATGTTGATCTTCTTCGAAAAATTTCAAACCAGCTGTTCCACATCTTCCTGTGCAATTACAACTCCAACTCCTATGTCAGTAATATCTATGCCGACTTTCAAAGGTTCTGAAAGGTTTGGTGTAGGTAAAACTGTTTTGTTGCTTAATATTATGTAAAAATGGTCGAATTCCGCCTGGAATTTTTCTGCTTCTGCAAACGTTGAGTTCTTCTTCAGCAAAGCGGTTAAACGCTCCACTACACTGCGGAAATCTGGAAGCAATTTCCGATGGAATGTGCTGAGTCTGATAATTCGAAGCATCTCTTTCTTCGAGGTTGATTGTGGAAATTGCTGAAATGGCCTTCGTCTTTCAGTTCTCTAGGATCAACCCCCCGTGACCGATGCTGTTTAACAAGAACGTCCCTTCAGTTTTGTTTAAGTTTATTACCAGTTTTGTTTCCCGTCGTCGTTCAAAGAGCTCAGCCATCTGTACCATGTCATCACTACATCGTACACAGGTTGCTAACCCACCCACATTACTGTGCATGAGTCTTCGGAATGTGGCGGGTGCATTCGTCATTCCAAAGGGCATCACTTTAAATTGATATAACCATTTGGCGTTACAAGCACAGAAATTTCTTTTCACATCTTGATAAAGTACCTGTCAGTTACCACGCATTCAGTCCAAATTGGCGAAGCAACTGGCTTGTTCGACTTTCTCCATGCTCGAAATTAGATATGAGTGCGGTTTTGTAGCGATGTTGACCTTCGGATAATTCACGCAGAATAATGGAGTCCCGTCTGATTTCGTAACCAAGACTATCAAAGATGTATTGAGCAGATGGGTGCGTTGTTTTGTCAGAGCAATTTTCCCTTTGTTACTTCCTGTACAGTGGCATTAGTCCTCCCCATCTGATTGGTACATATGTCCTTGTACTGCAGTGAGAAATCTTTCAAATTAGGTTTATCCTCCTGAGACAGATAACTTACTTAGTTATCGCACTCCTCAAGGACTTCTAATCTATTTTGAGGAACATCAAAATCCACATCACCTGACTTTGATGGCTCATCCTGCAGAGCAGCAAGTCACAACTGTTTCTCCAGCTATTTCTCTCGCCTGTTTCCTTGGAGGGCACCGATACCCTCAAATATAATGCAAGTGAAATAACCTTCAAATATGAGCATTAGCAATAAATGTGCAGATTTTATTGCCGCTGTGTCTTACCTACCAATTTGAATATACTACACAGAGACCAAAATCTAATCATATCTTTGTGCATTCCAGGCATAGAAAATATGTTTTTGTGCCTTAGCCTGAAACCTTTGTGCCTCTCGGTGACCTCCTACATACATGTCATGTGCTACTTGCCACACCCGAGGACGTGTGTGTGTGTGTGTGTGTGTGTGTTTGTGTGTGTGTGTGTGTGCGCACACGTGTCCGTGTGTGTGTCTGTGTGTCTTCTATTACCTTTCTCGCTGCTGCAATTCCCTTAGCTTTTCAGGACTATACACATTGGCTTGCCATCTACCTATTTAAATAACAAATAGCAAAGAAAATTTACAGCCGAGGAACATTCGGCCCTCCAATCCTGAGCCGATCCAAATGGACTGTCTAAATCTGTCGGTCAATTCCGAAGGATTTGTATCCCTCTGTTCCCCACCTTCTCATGCATCTGCCCAGACGCATCCTAAATGAATCTGCCCTGCCTGGCTCTACCACCTCTGCTGGCAACGCGTTCGAAACGCCCACCACTCTCTGTGTGAAGTACTTGCAGCGTGTTTCCCCCTTAAACTTTTCACCTCACCTTGAAATCTTGACCTCTCGTTATTGAATCCTTCACGCTGGGGAAAAAAAAACTTGTCTCTATCCACCCTGTCGATACACTTCTTGATTTTTAAAACCTCAATCAAGCCCTCCCTCAATCTCCTTTTTTTAGTGAAAATAAACCAAACCTCCTCAAACTCTCTTCATAGATATCGCCTTCCATACCACGGAATATCCTTGGAAACCTTCTCCGCCCCCTCCCCAAAGCGTCCAAATCTTTTGCTAATGTGGAGAGCAAAACTGTACCCAGTATTCTAAATGAGGCCGAACTAATGTCTTGTACAATGATAACATGACTTGCTAGCTCTTGTACTCAATATCCGGTCCACTGAAGGCAACCGTACTATTAGATTACCTACAGTGTGGAAACAGGCCCTTCGGCCCAAAAAGTCCACCCCGCCCCGCCGAAGCGTAACCCTCCCATACCCCTACATCTATATCTACCCCTTACCTAACACTACGGGCAATTTAGCATTGCCAATTCTCCTGCCCTGTACATCTTTGGACTGTGGGAGGAAACCGGATCACCTGGAGGAAACCCACGCAGACTCGGGGAGAACGTGCAAACTCCACACAGTCAGCCGCCTGAGGCGGGAAATGAACCCGGGTCTCTGGCGATGTGAGTCAGCAGTGCTAACCACGGTGCCACCGTGCCGCCCACTATATGCCTTCTTGACCACTCTATCCACCTGTGCAGCAACCTTCAGGTCACAATGGACCTGCACTCCCAGATCTCTCTGCCCATCAACTTCTTCCAAAGCTCTTCCATTCATTGTATAATTCACTCTCGAATTAGGCGTGCCTAAATGCATCACATCACATTTGTCTGGATTGAAAGCCCTCTGCCACTTTTCCGGCCAACTGTCCAGTCCATTTACATCCTCCTGAAATATCTTACAGCCCCTTACGCTTTGTGCTGCTCCACCAATCTTTGTGTCATCTGCAAGCTTGCTGCTCATACTAACAGAGTCCTCTTCTCGATCATTTATGTCTATCACAAATAACAGTGGCTCCAATACTGACTCCTGTGGAAACCATGGTCAACTTTCTACCTTTCGAGAACGTCCCTCAACTATTACTCTCTGTCTCCTGTTGCTGACCCAGTTCTTTATCCACCTATACAGAACATCCAGCACTCCATCTGACTTCACTTTCTCCATTCGTCTACAATTCGGAACCATATCAATTGCTTTACTAAAGTCCACGTGTATGATATCAACAGCCCTCCCTTCATCTAACAAACTGTCCACTTCCTCGAAGAACTCTATTAATTTGATAAGGCATGATCTCCACTCATCCCCCACAAAGTCATGATGCCTATCACTGATTTTCCAACTATTTTCTAAATATATGTCGGTCCTATCCATCAGTACCTTCTCCAGAAACTTTCGCAGCACTGACGTCAGGCTCACTGGTCTGTAGTTACTGGAATATCCTGGCTTGCCTTCTTGTACAGGGGGAAAACATGAGCAGCCTTCCAGTCCTCCGGCACCTCACCTGTATTTAAGGATGCCACGAAGATATCTGCCAGTGCCCCAGCTATTTCCTCTCTCGCTTCCCTTAGCAACCCGGGATAGCTCACGTCCGGTGCTGGGGATTTGTCCACCTTTATAACCTCTCGCATACCCGTCATATCTACCCTACTAATGCCAACGTGATCCAGACTAATAAAACCTCTCTCTCTCATCTCAACAATCATCATATTCAGGTTTCAACTGCACCGTTAAGTCGAACAAGGTATCAGTAGACAATAGATAATAGATAAGAGGTGCAGGAGTAGGCCATGCGGCCCGTCAAGGCAGCACCATCATTCATTATGATCATGGCTTATCATTACCAATCAGTATCCTTTTCCTGCCTTATTCCCATAACTCTTGATTCCACTATCTTTCAAAGGCCTATCCATTTCTTTCTTGAAACTATCCAGAGACTTGTCCTCGCCTGCTTCTGGGGCAGAGCATACGATTTATCCTCGACTCTCTGGGTGTCCTCTGACTGAACCTCAACTTCTTCATCTTTCTCTTTACTTCTCACTTCGTGCTGTCATTTCGATAGTGAAATCGGGTTACCACACAGTCTGGGAAAATACCGAGATATTTCTGTTTTACCTCGTCAGTTTCTTGGTCTTTCTTGGACTTCTTCACAACAATTGGTGTCACCCCGACCTTGGATCCTGCCAAGTCATTCACAAGGACAAACTTAATTCCTGCAACTGACATTTTGTCAAACACTCACACTGCTACTTCCCCAGACTTGATTTGATATTACGACCTAAACTTCCATAGGCATACGCTAACTTTCTGTCAAACTATCCCACAAACTAGGATATTCTCGAGTGACAGATTAGGAAGAGTGCATTTTCACTCATCCCTTACTATCAGTGCATGGTTAGATCCTGTATGTCTCAAAATTCGACCTAGTTTTCCATCTTCCACGTTCTGTCTGATAAACTTGAACCACAGAAGCGAATTGTTTCTCGAGATAAGGTACTAATTCCATACCCAGCCCTGTCTCAGCTGTACAACCTCGTACAGCTCCTCTGCTCTTCTGGGATTTCCTTTCCAACCTGTACTCATGCCACTGGTGAAGCTTCTTTTATGGAATGTTTTCCCACTGCGTCTTTACTTATCGACCAGCACTGTGTCCATGCATGTCCCACTTTCAGGCTTTGAAAACATCTTTTGACAGAGACGTTCTGAAATCACCAACACCGTAAACTTCAGTGTCCCACTCCATTATGGTGAAAACAACTAAGGACGTTCACCTCTTGTCCACCTTCTTGGGCTTCTTTAACCTGTGGTGAACACTTACCAGTGTTCTCTACTCTTTGTTTCTTAGTGTAGGGTCTCCCATTCTCCCAACATTTGTCCATGACCGGACAAAAGTTTGGCCGGAAGATTTTCTTATGCACCGACATGTATTCATTGGCTAATTCTGGTAGCCTTCTCACTTTCTGAACGTTTTGTTCCTCCACATGAATTCTTACAATCTCCGGAAGTGAGTTATTAATCTCATTCAGCAGAACAATCTCTTCGAGCCTCAATCGTGTGATCTAATTTCAAAGCACGTCAAGTATCAAAATGACTATGTCTAATTCTTTCGAACTCGACGCAAGCCTGAATTACTACCTTCCTTGTGTTTCTGAACCGCTATATATATATTTCTGTTACCAACTGATAAGCAATTAAAACAGCTTGGTTAACCTCTTTAAAATCTCTTGACTCATCAGCTGCCGGCACGGCAAATGCCTCACTATCACTGCCGAACAGGTTATTCGGAATTAGCATTATAAATGAATCCTGGGAGCACTCCATCTGCCTTGCCAATTCCCCAGGTGAAATAAAGAAGGTAGGAATATATCTTTCAACAAAATGTAGCAGAGTTATGACAACTTTGTACATGTCACTACCTTCTCATTCTATCTCCTACCTGTGAACTTGAATTGCTGACGAAGTTGCAAGTTCCGTAATTCAACTTCTCTCTTGGTTTCTCTCTCCATTTACTCTCTCTCTTTTCTCATGTTTCTCAGTTTGAATCAACAGCAAATCACCAAAATTAAACACATTGTCTCATGTACACTTTACATAAAGATCTAGGATCTGCAAGTGTTTAAATTTGCTCGGATTTGTCGTTTCATAGCATATAGAATATCGAAAGATTCAGCACAGAACAGGCCATTTGGCCCACGACGTTGTGCCAAGATTTAATCCTAATGTAAAATATGGCAACTGAACTCGGCCACCCCTCACCTCACTGCTATCCATGAACATGTATAGTCGTCGCTTACTTGTCCCCACTGACTCTGCTTCCACCACGACAGCTGGCAACGCATTCCATGCATTCACAACTCTCTGCGCAAAGAACCGTCCTCTGACGTCTCCATTATAACCTCCTCCTAATATTTTCAAACTATGACTCCACCGAACCAGTCAACCCTGCCCTGAGGAAATCTCTCTGGCTATTGACTTGCACTCATTATTCCACTCATTATTTTGTACACCTTGATCACGTCTCCTTTCTTCCTTCTTCGCTCCAGAGAGAAAAGTCCAAACTTATTCACCTTTCTTCATGAGGCAAGCACCCCAGTCCAGGCAGCATCCTAGTAAACCTTCTTTGCACCCTCTCCAAAGCCTCTGTATCTTTCCCATAGTAAGACGACCAGAATTGGATGCAATATTCCAAGTGTGGTCTCACGAGGGACTTGCAGAGCTGCAGCAAAACCTCACGGCTCTTAAACTTGATCCCCTGTGAATGAAAGCCAAAACACCATATGCTTTCTTAACAACCCTATCCATTTGGGTGGCGACGTTGAGGGATCTATGTACTTGCACACCCAGAACCCTCTGGTCCTCCACACGGCCAAGAATCCTGTCTTAAATCCTTTCCGCAGCATTCAAGTTCGACCTACCAAAATGCATCACCTCGCATTTATACAGGTTGAACTCCATCTGCCATTTCTCAAGCCAGCTCGGTTACCTGCCTATGTCATGCTGCAGCCTGCAGTTGCCGTTTATACTGTCGAAGATACCTGCAAACTTTGTGCCATTTCCCCAAAATCTATTGAAAATGTTCAAACCTGTTCAAATCACCAATCAGCGACCTAAACCATTCAAATCCAGCCGACAAGCCCACAAACTGTTACGACACAGAGTAAACCCCCACTGCAACACTGCTCATTCCAACCAGCATCACTACAAAGATTAGTCCAATGCAGTAATCTGTAAAATTTCAAGAGGCAAATAACTATTTAAAGTTAACATTAACAAGTTCACTTCTTAAAGAACAACAGAAAATAATTAACAAGCAAGTATTTGCAACTCATTCCTCTAAACTATCTCTTCCTTTCTCTAAATAATATTATTCCCATAAACACCCCAGTAAGATTTCCCAAAAAATTCACATTTCAGAATCAGGCATCTGTCGAAACTTCCTGTTCAATTTTCTTCTGCAGATATTCTTCTTCTTCATAGCGATATCTGATGCACAGATTATTGATAGATAATGATACTTTTAAGAGAGCTGCATTTCGGGCAGTCTCTACATGCTGGTGGTTTGGTAGTTCTCCCCAGCTGTTCATTTTTTCTTGGTCTAAACTCCAAAGCATCTACACGTTCCATTGGTTCTTAATATTGTCAATGTACTAAACATAAACTTGATTGGAGATTGGCATTAATTTAAACTTATTGTTCGAATGTGAATGTGCTATTTTACCCTGGCAACACAGCCAGTGCAAGATATTCTGAACCAAGAATTACACAGTAATTTTTTTAAGAACACAGATTCCTTCTCTAAGTCCTTGCTTTCATTCAACTTTCTTAAAGGTACAGTATCGCTTAACACTTTCACCATTACCACCGTGTTCCCTTGCAACGTTACTTGAAATCATATCCACTCTGCTGCCCGGGAACATCCTATGGAACAATGCCCACTCTGTTCTCCAATATCCAAACGTTTCTCTACTAACAACTGCCTGTGAAACAATCCCCACACTGTTGCCCTTACAACACCCTGGCACCCCATCCAAAATCTGTTACCCTGACAAAGGCCTGTGACCCCGTCCCCACTCTGTTCCCCAAACAGCTTGTCAACCCATCACATACTGTTTTTCCAGCAATTACCCGATAATCCATCATGGCTCTGACAATGGCTGGTAATGCATCCCGCACTGTTTCACTAATAACTGCAAGTGAGCCGATCCCAACTCTGTGCTTCGCTCAACAACCCGTGCACCAATCGCCATCCAGTTTCCCTGGCAGCGTCTTTTGAAACCATCCCCACGCTGTTCCACTCGCAATGGCTGGTGGTCCTTTTCCTACCATGTACTCCTCAGAACTAACTGTGGCCACGTCCACACCATGTCCTCCTCGCAACTGCTTGTGAAGTGTCCTCATTCTGTTCACGTCATAACAGTCTGTATCCCCATCCCTGCTTATTTCCCTCAAAGTAGTCTGTGAAGTTTATCCTATTCTGTTTCAAAGAAACTTCCTGTGACTCCATCCACACTCTGTTTAATGAGCAGCCGCGTTTGACCATGACCTCATTCTGTTTCCTGAGCAACGGCCTCTGAACCCATAACTACTCTGCCCTCCGAGCAACAGCTTGTGAACGCATTCCCTCTCTGTGCCTCTCGCAACAACATCCCAGGCCTGTTTCCATAGCAACGACCTGTGAAGCCATATCGACGCTGTCTCCGGCACCGGCCAATGAGCCCTTCACCTTAGTGTGGCTCGAAAAACCACATTTGATTCCATTCCCATATTTTTCTCCTCGCCATTGCCTTTGAACCCTTCCCCAATCTGTTTGCGAAGGAACAGCCTGTGAAAACTCTATTCTGTTATCAACAGTTTGTGAAAGCATTCTCACTCTGTTCTCTGAGCCTCGAATCCCTCGTCACAAAGAATGGTCATCCGATCCCCTCTCTTTTCTTATCACAACTGTTTGTGAACACATCCCAAATGTGCTGTCCGAGCAAATGCTTGTGATTCAATCACCACACCGTTCCCCTCACATCAGTTTGTGAGTCCATTCCCTGGCAACAGCCTGTGATGGTCATCGCCAATTGGTTTTCCATCCAATGGCCGGTGAAATGATCGCCACTCTGCTACCCTAGCAATGGCCTGTGAACTCGCCTGACTCGGTTTTCCCAGCAAAACTGCTTGAAACAATTCCCACTGTTTCCATAGGATCGGTCTGCGACCCCATCCCCAGCTTGTTCTTCCAGAAAATGCCTGGAAACCCAATGCAGTCTACTCTCCTGGAATCGGCCTGGAAACCTTCCCCACAGTGTTCTAAGTAGGAACTAACTGTGAACCTATGGCCAACCTCTCTCTTTGCAACAACTTTTGAACCATTCGGAACTCATTTCTCATGAAATGTCCTTGGAACCAATCCAGACACTCTTTCCTTAGCAACGTTAATTGATGACCCTCTCCACTTATTGTCCTAGGAACTGCCTATGACCCCCTTCCCCCATGTTCTCGTAGCACCGATCGCTGACCTAAACACATCTCTGTTACTCGAGCAAAAGCGTGTGACGCTAAAGCCACTCCATTATCGTAGCAACAGCCTGAAAAGTCCATCCCGACCCTGTTTCTCTGCCACTGGACTGTGAACCTGACCCCACACAATTCTCCGAGGAACCGTCAATGAAGTTGTCCACACTCTAGCAAACATCTGTAATACATTCACAGGCTGTTCTCCTGACAACGGCCAGTGAACCCATGTCCTCACTTTTCGCCTAACATTAGCCTGTGAACATATCCCTATTATTTTCTATGGCAACTACCTGTGAAACCATCCCAACGCTGCTCTTCTCGCAATAGCCTGGTTATCCATCCCCACTCTGTTACCTGAGAAAGAGCCGGTGACTCCATCCCCCTCAATCTCCCACCTACAGTCTATGAAAACCTCCTCACCCTGCTCCACGTGCAATGGTCGTTGAACCAATCCACACTCTGTTTCTCCTGCAACTGCCTGTGAACTCATCCCCTTTCTATTCTCCTCGGAATTGTGTTCCCCACTCTGTTCTAAGTAGTAACAGTTTCTGACCCTATCCCCTGCTTTGTTCCTTAGCCAGAGCTTGAAAGGTCTATCTCTACACTGTTTTCCTACCAATGGACCGTGAGCCTATCTCCAGTCAGTATATTAACCCATCCCCATCCTCGCAACAACCTGGGATACATCCACACTCTGTTCTCCTGGCAACGACCTATGAACCCAATCTCCACTCCGTTCCCCTAGGAATGCCCCGTGAAATCATTCCCATTCTGTTCCCCTCGGAATTGGCCTGTGAAGTCAACCCGCTTTGTTTCTCTAAGAGTGGTCTCTGACCCCATCCTCACTCAGTTCTCCTAAAAACTGCACGTGAACCCAACCATACTCCGTTCCCTGGGGAACAGCCTGTGAACCCATCGCCGCTCAGTTATCCCAACAACATCCGGTGAACCCAACCCCGGTCTGTTCCCAGAGGAACATTTCTGATGAAGGGCTCAGCCCCGAAATGTCGATTTGCCAGCTCCTTGGATGCTGCCCGACCTGCTGTGGTTTTCCAGCAACACACTCTCAACTCTGAGCTCCACATCTGCAGACCTCACTGCCCCGGTAAGCGTGCTGTGAGCATAGCCGCAGTATTTTCGTCTGGCAACAGCATTGGACACACAACTGCTCTGCCGCCCATGCAACGGCTAGTGAACTCATGCCCAATCTATTCATGTCGTAACGGCTGTGTTTCCAAAACCACATTGTGCTCCGAGCAATAGGCTATGACACTGCCCCCATTCTTTCCTCCGGCAGCTACTTGTGACTCTATCCCCATTCTGCTCTCTTACCTCTGTGCTCTGCACTCAGAGAACACTCTTGCATTCTCAGAAATCGCCTGTGAACTCAGGCCCTCGCTGATTTGCTAACAACAGCCAGTGAGACCACCCTCAATCTGTTCTACGAGCAATGACCCATGAACGGTCCCAAATCTTATCACCAGCAATGGCCTGGTTTACCAATCGTCACACTTTTCAGCGACCAGCAACCTGTGAAACCATCTGCACTCTGTTTCCATACGACCTCTCTATCACTCCCTACACTGTTTCTATAATAATGGCCGGTGATCCCAACCTCTCTCTGTTCACGTACCAACTGCGTCTTATTCCCACCCTGTCAATTCTTCACAAGTTGTTCTCCTCACAACCACCTACTAACCTTTGCCAACAATGATTTCCGAGCAACTCCTCATGAATACATCCTCCCTTTCTTCTGCTCGCAATGTGCTGGGAGCCCAGACTGACTCTTCTCCTTTTGTTGTGGCCTGTTAACTCATTCTCACTCAGTTTTCCTACCAGCTGCTTCTGAAACGTTCCCCACTCTGTTCTGCTATTAACTGCCAATAAACCAACCACTGTGTTTGCCAATCAACAGAGTGTGACTCTATCCCCACTCTGTCCTCTTAGGAAACTACCTGTGGCACCATCCCCTCTCTGTTCTCCAAGCAAAAATCTTGCGAACCAATCCCTGCTCTGTTCCCCAGGCTTGTGACACCCAACCCCACTGTGTTTCACGACCAACAGCCTGTGCAGGTCATTCCCATTTTCACAGTAACGGCCAGTGAACCCATCACCCCTCTGTTCACAAAGCAATAGCCTATTATCCGCATGTTAAATGCGCTCAAAGTCGCAACGGTCGGTAGCACCAACCACACTCTGTTCTCCCAGCAACGGCCACTACATCCACATCCTAATCTCCGAGCAACTGTCTGTGAACCCCTTCCCATTCAGTTCGCCAAGAAATACCCTGTGAATACATCCCCATTGTGTCCTGCGAGCAGTGGCGTGGACAAATATTCACATTCTGTCCTCCCACCAAAAGTATGTGACCGCTCTCAATCTCTGTTCACCTCCCAAATGCCTTTGAATTCCATCAGCACTCTGTTTTCCGAGCAACTGTCTATGAACCCATTTCCACTGTATTGTCCTTGCACCTACAGCTGAACCCATCACAAATCTGTTCCCCGAGCAACAGCCTAAGACCCCATCCCCATTCTATTAAACTAGCAACAGACTGTAAAGTCCATCCCCATTCTGTTTTCCTACCAGTGACCATGAACCCATCCCCACTCAGTTCTCGTTGAATCTGCCTTTGAACCCGTCCAAACTCTGGAAGCCAGCGTGCCATCCACCTGCACTCTGTCCTATCAACGGCCTGTAAACCCTTTCTCACTCTGTTCATTGAGCTTTTGTCTGTGACCTTATCCTCACTCTCTTCTCCCATAATAACCTTTAACTCCGTCCCTGCACTGTTCTTGTCGAAACTGCCTTTGAACCAATCCCCACTTTTTTTTTCCACGCAAGGGCCTGTGTACCATCCACATCCAACATCTGTGATGACAGCCGCACCTGTTTCTCCTAGCAACTGCGTGTGCACCGAACCCCGTCCTGATCTCAGAACACCTAACTGTCAATCCCTCTCCTTTCAGTTTGCAAACCCGTGAACGCATCGGCTTTCTGATTTCCAAGAAACAGCATGTGACTACAACCCCACATTGTCCTCCAAGCACTGCTACGTGACCCCATCCTAAATCTGTACTTTTAACAGCGGAATGTGATCCTGTCCTCACTTTGTTACCATCCCAACAGCCTGTGGATTCCAACTCCACTCTGGTGTCCTAAAGGCGGACCGTTAATCCATCGTCAATCGGTTCTCGGTGCAGCAACCTTCAATCCGTCCACACTTTGTTCTGCTAACAACAGCCTTTACTTATCCCTGCACTGTTCGCCAAACTATCTGCTGTGAATCCATCCCGACACAGTTACCCGAGCAGAGTTCGATAAATCCATTCCCACCCTGTTGCCCGAACAATGGTGTGTGACCCCATCCCTAGTCAACTCTCCTAAAAACTCTCTGTGAAACCATCACCACCCTGTTCTCCTCGCAATGGCCCATGAACCAATCCCCACTCTCTTCTACAAAGAATCCCATGTGAACATATCACTTTTTATTTCATCCTGGCAACAGCCTGAGAGCACATAACTGCAATGTTTCTTTTGCAACAGCCAGTGAGCTGATTTCCAAATCATTCCATTAACTATGGCACGTGTGTTCGTCAGAACACGGATCTCCTGGCAATAGCCTCCGGCCCCGCCAACACTCTTTTCACCTGGCAACGGCCTGTGAACATATTCCCACGCTAATACCCCAGAAATGATCGATAATCTAATCCCCACTCTCTTCTAATCGTAATGCTCTCTGGCTACAATCCCGCATCATACTCCTAGCAATAGCCTGTGACACCATCCCCTCTGTTTTCTGACCAATTACCTCTGCTCCCACCCCTACTCTGCTCACTTGGCACTCTCGTGTTAGACCATTCTGACTCTGTTCCCCTTACAAAATCATGTGAGCCCATCCAAACACTGTTCTCCTGTCAATGACAGGAATGCCCATAACTACGGAAGCTGTGTGGTAATCTGGGAGAGGGAAATCGAGAATTAGAGAATGTGCAAGAGGGAGGGACAGTGAGGACAATGGGCAATTTGTCATGGCCAATTCAGTCTAATCTGCATGTCTTTGGACTGCAGACGGAAACTGAATCATTTGAACGAAAAACCCACAGACACTGATAGATTGTGCAAACTTCACATAGCGGCTCGCCCTATGTTGGAAATGAACCCAACTCCTTGGTGGTCTGAGGCAGCAATGCTGACCACAGATCTACAATGCTCCTCCTTTAGGTTCTAAGATTTTATTGTGGTTGACGATAAAAACCTGCCTGATTGTTCCTTTCACTGAACCTGACGCAGTCTGAGGCCTTTTTCATTTACCATGTCTTCAAATTGATTACAATTGAAATCTGTTGTGATCACTGGAGGAGTGGAATTTGAAAATGAAACAGCGACTCTCTGAGTCAGAACAGAGAAGAAATTCACAAATTAGGAATTCAGTCAGTTGATAATTCTCCTTCCGAGAAATTTGTGTTGGTCGGAAATTTAAATTCTATCGAAGCTGAGTTCATTTGTTTATTGATAGACAGGCGATTGAGGGACAATGATGTATTGACAGAATAGTGCTTCGGGGAGCACAAAGAGATGAGCCATGACCATATTTACTGGTAGAGTCGTTTCAAAGGATTGCATTTGATGCCCCTCACTCCCATGTTCTGATGTTCCAATTAGTCCTAAAAACCTGCTAAACAGGATTTAGGTCGACAAGACAATAGACGTCACCGGTTAGCTATTGTTTGGAAAATGTGTTTCGAAAATCCAGGCTGAGGTACGAGTCGGACCACACCTACAATATCATGAACAGCGTGGGTACCAAAGGAACGATATTCTTCCATTGGAGGAGGGTCAGAGAATTTTCACTCGACTAATCATGGGAATGAAGGGATTTTCTGATGACAAGAGTTGGAATATATTAAGGTTGAACACATTGACATTTTAAAGAATGATCTATAAACTTGATGAAAGATCCAAGGTTCTGAAGGGATTTGAGAAAATAAATGCTGGGAAGGTAGAATATCGAACAGGAAAGCACATGAATAGGCCATTTCGTTCACCAAAGTTTGACTGACCATGATGTCATTGCAAACTAATCCCATCTGCCTGCACGTGGTCCACACGATTCTATTATCTGCCCGTTCACGTTTCTATCTAAGGGCTACTTCAAAATGCTGCTCAGATGTCCGCTTCAACACACCTTATGGGTTGCTTCACCCCACTTTAGACAAAAAAATCTTTATTCAGTCATTTCGTTTAAAATTTCTCACTCTCATCGTAAACTGATGAGTCCAATAATATTACATTTCCACATTGGCAAAGAAATTCCGATTATCCACATTATCCACACCTCATGTGATGCTACAAACCTGTATAAGGTCGACCTTCCAACTCCGACACTCAAGCAAAACATTCAATTACGTCCAAACTTTCCTTATCATAACATATTCTCATCGAGGCAACAGGTAAACTCTTTTGCATCCTCTCCAAATCCTCCACATCATTCCTATATTGGGGCGATGAGAATTGCACACAACATTGCAAAAGTGGCCGATTTGAAGTTTTATTAGATCACAACATATCGTGCAAATGTCTTGACTCAATGTTGTGACAGAGAAAGGGAAGCGTGCCATTCCGATACCGTATTATCTATCCTGCTGTGTTTTTATTTTCGGAGAGCTATGATTTTCCATAACCCCACTGTATATGAATGTTCCTTAGAGTCTGGTCATTTGCAGTGCAATTTTCTCTTCCTTTTGACTTCCCAAAATGCATCACCACACATTTCTGCCGATGAAATTGAATTTTCCATTTCTCTGTCCAGCATTCCATTTGATCAACATATTGCTGTAAACTTCAACATATATCCTCACTGCCCACTATTTCCCTCAAATATCACTAATTAGAACATGCCTTTCCAAGTGTCGACGGCAGATTTACCAATCAGGTTCTGGAAATTTCCATCTTACTTACGAATGAAAATAACAAGTAGCAATTACAACACTGATCTGTGCGAATCACGACTGGCCACAGACCTCCAATCAGAAATGCACCACTCCACATTCCTTACCCTCAAAAATTAACGTTGCCACTTCCTTTGTTTACTTGTGCAAAAATATGGAACGGGGGCATAAAACCCCAGAAAGAGCTCACTCTTTCAAGATGGAGACGAAGAGTAATTCCTTTTTTCAGATGGTAAGAAATCTGTGGTAATTCCTCACTGCAAAGGGCTGTCGAAGCTGGGACATTAAGTATATTTAAGAAGGGGTGGCGTTTATTCAGGAAGCAATAAGGGAGGAGGTGTAGTCTTGGTAGCTGTGGGTCTCGGTGGAGTTTTATTAGATGTCTGTGGTTAGTTGGTCGCTGGAGATGGTGATGGAAGGTCCAGGAAAGGGAGGGTGATGGTTGAGATTGGTCAGGTGAACCCCGTTCTCTTATTACAAGCCCACCGACTCCCACAGCTGCCTAAGTTACTCCTCTTCCCATCCGACCTCCCTATTTCCCAATTCCTCCGCCTCTGCCACATCTGTTTCCAGGATGACTAAGTTTAACTCAGAATGTCCCAGATAACCTCTTTCCTTTGAGCTAGTAACTCCACAGGATTAATGAAGCGCTCTAGTGCAGCTTCTCGACGTCAAGTACCACTGCCATTGAACCCCACCCCTGCAAATGCAACAAGGTCAGTTTCCCCGCTCCTCAGCTTCCACACCAGCAATCTCCACATACATCGCATCATTCTCCGTGACTTCCTACACCTCCACACGGACCCCTCCACCAAAGATACATGTTCCTTGTTGTTTCAATCAGCGACTCAAAGAGACTTTCCCCTCCGTGACTCTCTTGTCACGTCCACGCCCCCATCAGCGCGCACACTATTCCTGACACCTTGCCCTGCCACTGCAGGAATTGGAAAACTTGTGCCCAGGCCACTCGTCTCATCTCAATCCAAACGCAACACAAGGATCCTGTCACCTCCTTCAAAAATTTATCTCTACTTCTACCAATGTCATCTGCAGCAAGCGTTGCATCCGATGTGGGCTGCTCTACTTCGGGGAGAAAGGATGCCTTCTTGCAGATCGTTTCAGAGAACATCTCTGGGGCACTCACACCCACCAACCCCACCACCCCGTGGCTGAACATTTCAACACTCCCTCCCACTCTATCAAGGACACACAGGTCCTGGGCCGCCTCCACTGCCAAACCGACACCAACTGACGCCTGGAGGAGGAACACCTCATATTCCGCCTTGGGACGATGCAACCTCACCGGCTAAATATGGATTTCAACGGCTTCGTCATTTCCCCACGCCCACACGTTATCCGAGTCCCAAGCGGCCCACTAGGCACCGCCCTCCTCATCTGCCCACCAATCCCTGCTCTGACCAACCACCTTCTCCCTCACCTTCAATCACCTATCTCTTTCTCAGCCACCTTGTCCCCAATACCACCCTCTCATTTTCATCTCTCAGTATCCGGCCCACAAGCCTCAATCCTGATGACGGGCTAATGCTGGAAACATAGATTCTCCTGCTCCTCGAATGCTGCCTGAACTGCCTTGCTTCCCCAGCAACACACTCGCGACTCTGACCTGCAGCATCTGCAGTCCTCACTTTCTTCTGTGTTCTCTAAAAGACTTCTTCACTATTTGCTACTCCCTCAGTTTTAATGTCATCTGGAAACTTGCTAGTCAGGCAGCTTATATCTTTCTCCAAAAAAATGTACGTACATCAAAAAAAAGTGGTCCCAGCACCAATCCCTGTGGGACATTATTAGTCACAGTTCTCCATTTTGAGTAACTCGATTCCACTATTCGTTTCTGTCTCATGTTTCCATTCCATTTCTCTGTCGATTGAGCTATTACACGCTTGAACCCAAGCGAATTGGCCTTGTCCACCAGGGAATGAGATCAAGCGCCATACGGAAGTCCACTTACATGATATTTGCAGCCCTTCCCTCGACATTAACTTTGTCACTTCCTCAAAGAATTCTATTAAGTTTGTAAGACATGACATCCTCTGCAAAATAACATGTCGCCTTACACTGATAAGCCTATTTTCCTCCAAATGGTAATAGATCCTACCCTTCAGTATCTCAGCCAGCAGCTTCCCTACCATTGACATCAGACTCACCGGTTAATAATTTCTTGGATCATTCCTGTTTCCTTCTTTAACAAGGGGCAATATTATAAATTCTCCAGTTCTTCGGACCACACCCGTGTTAAAGAAGGCTGGGAAAAATATATGTAAAAACCACAGCCTTTTCCTCTCTTTGGTCTCTCATTAACCTGGGATAGATCCCATCCGGACCTCCGCATGTGTCCACAATCATGCCTTTCAGAATACAAACATTTCCTCCTTTCTAATGCCGACTTGCTCGAGAGTAATCAAAATCTATTCCTCACCTTAACATCCGACATTCCCCTCTCCCCGGTGAGAAACGATGCAATGTACTCATTAAGAATCACATGCATTTCCACTGACTCCAAATATAACAATCTTGCTTTGCCCTGTTTGAGCCAATCCTTACTCTAGTTGCACGCTTTTTACTTTTATATGAGTAAAAAGGATTGAGATTTTCCTTAAACGTGCATGTCTCATGGCCCCCTTTAGACTTCTTAATTCGTCGTTTCAGGTGGTCATACATTCCCGATATTTTTACAAACCTTTGTCTGTCTTCAGCCGCCTAAACCCTGTACACGCTTCCTTTTTCCTCTAAGCTAACGCAACAATTTCACCTATCATCCATTGTTCCCTAATCTTGTCATTTCTATCCCTCATTTTCACAGTAACCTATCTCTCCTCAACTCGAATTAAACTCGTTTGAAAAGACCTCTCACATTCAAATACGGAATTACCTCCAAACGGCTGCTCCCAATCTATTTTCTCCATCTCATCCCGAGTTTTGGTATTATTGGATATCTCCCAATTTAGCAGCTTCAATTTGGTCCACACTGGTCTTTGTCCATAAGTATTGTAAATCTGATGGTATTGTGACCAATATTCCCAAAGTAATTCCCGACTGAAACTTCAAACAACTGGCCAGACTCATTTCCCAAAACCAGGTTCATTGCAGCCCCTTCGCAAGTTGGACGAGTTACATACTGCGATAGAGAACACTACTGGATGCTCCGTACAAATTCATCTCCATCCATACCTCCACCGCTACGTAAATACCAACCAATCTGGAAAACTAAGATCCCCTATCGCCACCACGCTTTTACTGCGACATCATGTCAAAATCCGTTGACATATGCTTCTCAATCCCGTTTGCCTCCCTTTACTTCCCGCCTGAAGCATCGATACCTGAGGATATTTAGATGCTAAAAATAACCTTTGGTCAACCAAGTCTCACGAATCGCAATAGCATTTAAGAAGGTTAAGAAGGCATTTGGCCTGCTTGCTGTAATTGCTCAGATATTCGGTCATAGGAATTGGGACATCATGTCAAAGTTGGACATGACAATGGTGAGGTGTCTCCTGGAGTACTATGACAAGTATTGGTTACCGTGTTATATTGCGGATATTTTAGGTTGTGGAGGGTTTAAAAGAGATTTAGAAGGCTGTTTCCATGAAAATTGCGTTTGAATCAAATCCAATAGAACAGCTCAGTTTCCGTCAGCAGGGTCAGCAGTTGGAATCTTTCTGCAAAGTTTGCTTTGTGTAAAAATGGCTTCCACAGACATGTTGTGTCACATCTGCTAAAGTTTTCTTCCATAATCCCAAAGCTCTTTTTGGACAGAACAGATTGGAGGGGTCAGCAAAATGAGGTCTATACTCAGAGCCGGGTGACTTTCAGGGGTGGAGGTTAGAGATCGGATAGATCATCCTCAGGTTCAGAAAGGAAAGGGACAGAAGGCTGCATGGACTGGGAATCATCATCGGGGGTTTCATCAGGAAGGGGAAATCGGGGCACCTGCGAGTGCGCTGGAGAGGTGGGTGACAACAGTGAACTGAACCAAACATGGGATTGTGTGTAGATTTACTTCGATTTATCGTCCAGAAGTTTCAAATGCAAGCGAAAGCTGCAAGTCGCTCAAATTCGATACTGGCTCAATGGTGCGAATTTGGACCGGATGGGAATATGGGTGCATGCCCATCAGCTAGAGTTCTTGAAATTTTGTGCACAAACTAAAGTATCTGACTCCTGTTTTTTGGAGGTTATCAGGTTATCTGTTGTGCCCCAATTAATCACAGTTCGTGAAAGAAAGAAAATAAAGAATGTCGCAAAAGGCAGGGAGATCAGGCTGAGCCATTCACGGAAGGAGGCTGAACCGATATCTCTTCAGGACCTTGTGGTTTTCCTCCGGGGTTTCACACTCTTTTGCATTGAATCGCGTGTATCCTTTTGGGCCTCCAACTGACCTTGCCTGAAGTACAGATGACCAGCACGTCAAGGCATAGACCTTTTCACCAAGGCTCCAATTGGTCCCGGTCCTAATTATTTGGCTTGGCGCACATGTGAAAATAAACTTTGAAGTGTTTTGATTAACAGATGCAGTTATTCCCAATTGTTCAACATTATTGTTGCTGCGTCGTCAGTCGGTAGGATTCTTTTCTATTATCTACTCAAACATCTGCTATTATTAGACTACATTCATAAAAATCTATGCAATGTAATACTATCAATGCAACTTGGAGACGAGTAAATATCCCAGGACGCAACGGAGTGGTTCAACAAAACAGGACATTCCCTGTACAGCATTTGTCTTTTTTCGACAAAACATGCATTCTTCAGCTCATTAATCAGCCGGTTCCTGGACATCTAGGTGCCACCAAGTTTGTAAAAAAGTATTGAATATTCACTTCTCTCGCACGTGAGTGAGGAGATCAACTCGAACAGGCATCAGCGAATAAGGAACACAAAATTTCCAGCAGTGCCCACCCACTTTAATGGTTTAAGAATCGAGGGAAAACCCGATTTGAAGCAATAGGTTGTGAAATTCAGCAGGGGCTTCCGCTGTGATTACTGTAACCTGTGCGGGTCTGAATTGTCCGTCCTTATCTTATCTCTAAACGTGTTTTGCTGGACAACCAATGCGACGAGAAGATTGGAGTGTCATTTTGCCTGCTTGGCAGCAGCGACTACCAGCTCGTTTCCCTTCGAGACTGCATCAGATATCTCAGCGTAAGTCGAAGAGTTTAATAACTGCCAGGCTGTTTGGACAAACCAGAATTACTAAAAGGATGTCACTTGGAGGTTAAATTCACTGAGTTCCCACAAGTCTCCGTTATCGTGGGTCACATCAAAAATAGAATGACAACCAGTGTATATTCACAGAATTTCGCCTTGCGAGGATGGAAGCATACCGTTCACCAGGTTATCTCCAAGTGTACATTCAGGACGCATCGCCCCCACAGTGGTTATATTTCCACAGTTAAAGCAAAGGCTCGTCATTCATCCCCAGGAATCATAGCTGATTTGTCCCAGTCGTAAATGTGCAGGACTGAGGCCTGCTTGTCCCCATATCCAGGGTGTCCTTTTGAAAGGGTTGCTCAGCAGTGCTCCCTGGGTGGTCATCGGAGGTTCCTTCCAGCCCCAGTGGATACCTTGTTCCAATCAAGCATCTCACGCGTAGCAGACGGTATGCGGGATCGGGAGGGCACTTTTACCTGTAAGTAGCGTCCTGGTTCAGTCTAGTTCTGGCCATCCATATAGAAAATCTCTGCCCTCCTCATTTGCGACTGGATATTCCTGGATTCGTTCATATTGTTTGTCTGGATCATGTCAGTGGCAGCATGAGGAAGAAGCGTCGGGTGAAGCAAAAGTGAATCAGCTTCTCGATTATTTTCCAAATGTGGGCTGTATAACACCTCCCTCAGAGAGGGACCAGTTTTTTCAGTTTAATAACACAAACCATTTGGATTCAGGCCACTCCCAGAACTCTGGTGACTTGACAAATATATCATCCTTTGGACATATTGAGCAAATTGGGCCATTTTGATCATGCACTCAGCATTTCGCTCTGATGACTCTGATTCCCCGGATGGCGGCTGGTTTAGGATAGCTCAGCCCGCTCATTCCCATGATATTAGCCATGAAGACTGGACGCTTTAGTTTCAAAAGAAGGAAAGGTTTGTAATGAGGGAGTGTGCTGGGGACAATTCGGAGACCTTAAAGGCACATTGTGTATCCTGGAATAAAGTGCCCATTCCTCATTCCTATCAGTGTCATCACCAATCCTCAAATAGCAGCAGTATGCCAACCATCATAGGCTTTGTATTCCTGAAGAGCATAATGTCTTTGTGTTTCGTCAACAGTGCGGTGCTGAAAAGCACAGGAGGTTCAGCAGCATCCGAGGTGCAGGAGAACCGACGTTTTGGGGAAAAAAAGCCCTTCATCAAGAAACACACGAGGAGGGAGGGGCTGGGGTGAAGCTAGCTGAGGTGTGGGTAGCTATGATAGGTCGAAGCGGCTGGTGGAGTTGAACAGGTGTGAAGTAAGATAGACAAATGGAACGTGTCATGAGGAAGGTGCTTGGGTAAGGTGGGGAAATGGGGAAATGAGGAAACTGATGAAATTCACATTGATGTTGTGTTGCTGGAGCACGCCAAGGCAGAAGATGAGGTGTTCTTCCTCCAGCCGTCGCGTGGTGAGGGATTGACGATGGAGCAGGCCTACGATCTGCATGTCCCCTACAGAGTTCAAGGGAGAGTTGAACTATTGGCCAGAGGGTGGTCAGATTGATTGATGCGAATATCCCAGAGGTGTGATCTGACGCCCTCTAAATGTTGCATCCTGTCTCCCCAGTGTGGAGGAGATCACATCAGGAGCAACAGAGTAGAAAAGACATGTGTTGATGAGTAGGTGAAATATTGATGAATGAGGCAGACTCCTTTTTGGCGGAGAAGGAGGTGAGTGGGAAGGTGTGTTCGCAGGTTTTGCAACTCCTGAGGTGGCAAAGCAAGGTGTTGGAAGGTGTGGGTGGCTCTTTATGTAGGCGTGATTCAGACAATGTTGTGGAGGGAATACTCTTTACGGAAAGCAGATATGTTTGTGGAGGAAATTATATCTTTGGTGGTGTGGTCCGTTTGCAGTTGGCAAACTAATTGAGGATGATGGGATGTATAAGGAGGTTGGTGGTGAGAAGTTGAGTGGTTGGAGGGCGGGTTTCGAGGGTGGAGGTACGGGATGTGGTTGAGATCAACTGGAGGGAATCATCGCCAAAGTGGGTAGGAAAATTGTTTTTTTTTAAAGAAAGATGCCATCTGGTATGTTCTGTGGTGGAATCTGTCCTCCTGACGCAGATGCGGTGGAGGAAGAGCAGTTGGGAATAAAGCATAGCATTTGTGCAGGAGACAGGGTAGGAGGACCTTTACTCCAGGTAGCTCCGGGAGTCTGAGGGTTTGTGGAAAATGTCAGTGTTTGGTAGGGCACCGTCGGTGGAGATGGTGTGATCCAGGAAAAGGAGAGTGGTATCAGCTATTGTCCAGATGAATTGAAGGTGTTGTGGAATGTGTTGGTGAATTTAATGAACGTTCAACCTCTTCGTGGGCGGAAAAGGTGGCGCCGACGCAATCATCAATGTCGCGGAGGATAATATGGGGAGAGGTGACGGTGTAACAACGAGAGATGGTATGTTTCATTGACCGACAGAGACAGGCATCGCTGGGACAGTGGTGTAGTCTGGCCTTCGTAACATTTGCAGTGGTGATTCTGTGGCCCTCATCACGTTCAGGGCAGCGGTTGTCTGTCCCTCATAACAATAGCGGTGGCAGTTCTCTGGCCCTCGTAGTGGTTGTGGTGGCTGATTCTGGCCCTCGTTGTGGTCACAGCAGTGGTTTTCTGGACCTCATTGCGATCACGACGGCATTTCTCTGGCCCTCATCCCGATCGTGGTTGCAACTCTGTGGCTCTCGGAGCGATAACGGAGGCAGCTGTCTGGCCCTCGGGATGATGATGGCAACAGTTTTCTGGCCCTCGTAGCAATTGTGGGGGCGTTTGTCTGCCCTCATAGCGACCATGGCAGTGGTCATCACGGTCAACACCACTGCCCCCAGAACCCCTGGATGAGCATCTCTTCCCAAATGTCATCACTCCCAGTACCCCAATACTCAGCCCACCCCAGTTACAGTCTCCCCCCCCCCCCTCGCAGATCCAGCCCCATTCCAGGATCTGACCCCTAGCCCTCCCAAGTTTTCACTTTCTTTCCAGATCTCTCCCTCACTGAGAGCAAACAAACAATCATGAGTATAGGCCGTATCTTTATTCCCATCCCTTCACATACCAACGGATTCAATGTGTGATGTGACGTCAAACACTGCTGCGATGTCTGCCTCTGAGCTCACCTTTTCAACGAAGACTCCTACCCAATATCCAAGACCCCATAACCCACCTACAAAACACTCCATCTCCCTGCTCAAACCATACCCAGTTGTTTCCTGCCCTCAAGCCCTTTACTTTGAAATGACAACGAGATATTCACAGCCTCAGCCTGTCTACACACTTCCGCACTCCAAGGTCTTACACTAACAAAGCCCAGTCCACCACTCCCTTTGCTCCAATGTTAAACTCATCATCAAACCAGCAGAGACGGAGGTTCAGTGGTAGTTTGGTGCACTGACCTCTACACTGCTGAAGCCAGGGACCAACTTAAAGACACCTCCTCCTTCCACCCATTCGACCACGACCTCACTCCCAGCACCGAACGATTATCTCCCAGATCGTACGCAACCTCATCACATCGAGGGATCTCCCAGCCACAGCTTCCAACGCTTCAGGAACTGCTCACCACCCGATTCAAACCCATATGGAAGATCTACAAGCCTGACCACCTCTGGTGACCTGTCATCTCAACCAGTCGTGCCCCAACGATACATCTCCAAACACCTCGATATTGCCATTCCCCCACCCCAAACCCACCCCCGCTACTCAGGGACAGGAACTTCCTTCATATGTTTGGGATGCCACTAACGCCCTGTAGCGCCTCCAAGATTTCCGTTTCCCTGCCCCCCAACGCTTCATCTTCACCATGGACATACAGTACCTATAAACTTCCACCCGCCATGACCAGGACATCAAGCGCTCCGTTTCTTCCTCTCCTGACCACTCCATCAGTAACCTTCCACTGACAGTCTTATTCCCTTGAGCGAACTGGCCTTCACACTCAACAATTTCTCCCTTCGAATGCTCCCACTTCCTCCAGACGAAAGTGGTAGCCATGGTCACCCGTAAGTGCCCGAGCTATGCCTGCCTTTTTATCGGCGACATGGAACAGTCTATCACCCACAACACTGCAGACATTTTCCTCCAATACATTGATGACTGCTTTGGCCCAATCTCATTCTCCCACGTGGAGGTTGAACAGTTCATCAACTTCGGCACACATTCCACCGGCACGTCATATTCACCTTGACCATCTCGGACACCTCTCTCCCCTTAATGGACCTCGCCATCTCCATCAACGTTGATCAATTGAACACTGAAACTTTCTGCCAACCCACCAACTCCCACAGCGACCTGGATGACACAACATCCCACCCTGCCTCCTGCAAAAAATGTTATTTTTATTCCAAAATCCTACGCCTTTTCCGCATTTACTCCCAGGAAAACCACAAAAAATACCAGAGGGCCTACTTCTTTGAACAACGCAATTTCCCACTCACGTGACTGATGATGCCTTCCAGTGCATCTCATGCACATCCCGCATCTCCTCCCTAGAAACCCACCCATCCAACCGCTACAGATCCAGAATCCCGTTCCTCACCTTCCACCTCACCGTATAATCTGCACCACCATCCGCTATATCTGCCACCTACAAACAAACGTTACCACCAGAGATATATTTCTCATCCCATCCCGATTAGCATTCTGTATGAAAATTCCCTCCGAGATTACCTCCTCAGAATCATGCACCCTTTCAATCCGCCCTACTCTCCCGACCCCTTCTCCTGCCAATGCAGGACCTGCAAAACCTGTACCCACACCTCTCTCTCAACTACATCTAAGGCCGCAAAAAAAATCCTTTAGTATTCAGCAATGTTCCACATGTACTTCTACACATGTCATTTACTAAATCACTTGCTCCCGATGGGGTTTCCTTTATATCATCTCCGGGACACACGCAACAATCAACCTAACCACACCGCGGCCGAACACTTCACCTCCTACTCCCACTCTGCCGAGAGCATGCAGGTCCTGGGTCTCTTCAGTTAGCTGTTCCTTACCATCTGAGGCCTGAAGGAAAAACGACTCATATTCCGGTTTGTGACCCTCCCACCCCAGGACATCAATTTGGATTTCACCAGTTTGCACATTTACCCGCCACCCGGCTTACTCCTGTACCAATCTGTCAGCTCAGCACTGTTCTCAGGACCTGTCCATTCTGTCCATCTTTGTTCACATCTATCCCTTCCACCCTCTCCTCCGACCTATCACCGTTATCCTCACCTTCAGCCACCTATTGCACTCTCGAGCTAAATTACTCAGCCCCACCCCATCCAATTTATCTGTCCAACCCCGCGCCGGCCCGCCTAATTCCTGATGAAGGCTTTTTGCCAAAAGTATCAACTTTCCAGCTCCTCGGATTCTGCCTGACTGCTGTGCTTTTCTCAGCAGCATACTCTTGGCCATTATCGACAGTATCTGCACTACCCACTTTCTTCTCTTTAACAATGTTTGTATATTCTTCAGCCTTAGTGGCCTTACACTGTTTCCCTTTTTTTTTAAATTTTGTTTCGACCCATTCAAGGTCAGCTAAGAACATCTCCAAGCTTATGCGAGATCCATCTGGTAAACATATCTCTATCACCCTATAACATGCAGAATTCTTTCAAATGGCCGGTAAGGTATCTTTCCGTTCTATAGTTAACAATGAATTAATGCAACAGCATTTCAAATTACGCGAGGACATAGATCACTGACAATGTATAAAGAAATAAAACCAATCAACCCTGCCAAATAATTATGACTTTGTGATTCATGACAATTGATTCTGAAAAGAGAATGAAATAAATGATTAACGGTAATTCAGAGGTGGAAACTAAACAAGTGATGAAGACACTTCAAAAGTCACCAATGGAAATTCAATAATTCAACATTCAATATGAAAATCTAAAACTCGCACAGTTTTCAACACTGCAGTCCATTATAATTATCTGTTGCTAATTCGTTAATATAAATCCCAGATGAGAAACCTTAAGTAATTCTGACCAATAAGTGTTCATTTATAATGTTAACGGCTGTGACATGACTGCAGCTGCATTAAAACGTGTGTCCGCTTTCAAAGATTCATAAAGTTATAGAGATGTACAGCATTGAAACAGACTCTGCGGTCCAACCCGTCTGTGCTGACCGGATATCCCAACCCAAACGAGACCCACCTATCAGTACCCGGCCCATAGCCCTCCAAACTCTTCTTATTCATATACGCATCCAAACAGCTTTCAAATCTTGCAATTGTACCAGTCACGAGCAGTTCTGCTGGAAGCTCATTCCATACTCGTACCACCCTCTGCGTGAAAAAGTTACCCCGCAGGTCTCTTTTATACCTTTCCCCTCTCACGCTAAACCCTCTGTTCTGGACTCCCCCAACCCCAGGGAAAAGACTTTGTGTATTTATCCTATCCATGCCCCTCATAATTCTGTAAATCTCTATAAGGTCACCACTCAGCCTCCGACGCTCCAGGGAAAACAGCCCCAGCCTGTTCAGCCTCTCCCAATAGCTCAAATCTTCCAACCCAGGCAACATTCTTGTCGATCGTTTCTCAACCCTTTCAAGTTACAGAACACCTTTCCGATAGGAAGGAGACAATAATTCGACGCAATATTCCAACAGTGCCCTAACCAATGTCCTGTACAGCCGAAACATGATCTCCCAACACCTGTCCTCAATACTCTGATCAATAAAGGAAAGGATACAAACACCTTCTTCACTAGCCTATCGAACCTGCGACTCCACTTTCAAGGAGCATTGAAACTGCACTCCAAGGTCTCGTTGTTCAGCAACACGCCCTCGGAACTTACCATTAAGCACAAAGGTCCTGCTAAGATTTGCTTTTCCAAAATGCAGCATCTAACTTTTATCTGAATTAAATTCAATCAGCCACTTCTCAGCCCATTGACCCATCTGGTCAAGGTCTTGTTGCAATCAGAAGTAACCCACTTCGTTGTCCACTGCACCTCCAATTTTTTTGTCATCTTTTTGATAACTTCATTTCCTAACTTTCTTAGTTAGAATACATCTTTTGCATTTATATAAATCTTTGATATGGTTTGCAAATAGCACTGGTCACTCTGTCATTGCAGTTGTTGATTTGTGTTAAAATGATAAAAATCGATTTATCCCTAATTTATCCCTGTTTCCTGCTCAATGACCTGTCCTCCCCCATTCACATGTAGCGACTTTTGAATGCTGAATATTCCCTTTCATTTCCTGTGTAACAGCCATGAGATTTAAAAGATCAGTTCCAATTGCTGATTAAAAGGCTCGAATGGTGAATGGCCTCATTCCGTTCCCATGTGAAACTCTCGATGGGCTGAATAGCCTGCTTCAGTATATGCGCAGTTATGAATGTTGCTGAATATTTTGGAACAATCAGTGAACAGCCTACTTCTGACCTTTTGATGGAGGGAAGTGCATCAATGCTGCAGGTGCTGATGAACTGAAGTAACTGATGGATACGCAGTTTCCAGTTGCTTAGACCTTGAGAAGAATGTCCTACATCACAGGAGGAAGTGCCACATAACACAGTGGGCAGTACCTTCAGAATGAGACTGAGACATTCTCTCCATCTGGACTGTCTGTTCGGTATTCCTACAGAAGTTGTCAGAGACAGATCCATCTGTGCCAAGGTGTATGTTGTGTATGCCTCCTTCATGTCGTTTCCCCCATCACTTCCCACAGTCTGGCTGCTGCGTCTTAGAGGCTTCTGTCTGCTCAGTCAGTTGTGGATCTATCGAGACACGCTTTGTAATTGACTTTGAAGTCCCACATGCTGAGTGTGTTCTGTTTCCTTGTCACCCTCAGTGCTTCCTCTGAGGAACTGAGTTATCACCAAGCGGTGGTGTGTAAATAAAATAGATGCCGACCAACAGCAGATTTTCTGGACTGGTTACCATGAGATTTCCCGATTTCTGGAATCAATGTTGGGGAATTGCAGGTTAACCCCTTTCCTGACTGTATCCCCGAGGATTTTCCCACCACTGGTGGGTCTGCCTGCCCGCGGGACAGGATATTGCCTGGGATGGTGATGGAGCTTCATTCAATATTACCCATTAGACATGATTCTGTGAGTATGGCAGTGTCAGACTGTTTCCTGACCAGTAGTAGGAAAACACAACCCGTCAGGCAGAATAACACGAGCTGGACAAACGATATTTCTGGCATAAGCCCCTTAGCACGGATGAGGCTTGTGTGTCATTTGGGGCGGGGGAGTTCGAGAAAGAAATGGGAGGAGTGCTGGGCCTGGGGTTTAGGTACCTGCGAATGCGATATGAAGATGGATCTGAGGGAGTAGTTGATAGGTTAGAATATATAGTAGAGTGGATCGATGGGAAAGGCGATGGACTTGTCAAGAGGGCGGTGCCGAGTTGGAGACTTGAGACTCGGATAATGCTGGGGAGAGGAAATGAGAAAACTTGTGAAATCCACATTAACACAGTGGGATTGCAGGATCCAATGTTTAAGATGAGACGCTCTTCCTCCAGTCATCGTGTGGTTCGGAATTTTTGATGGAGGAAGGCCACGGCCTGCATATCCTTGGTGGATTGGGAGAGGGTGTTGAAATTTTCACCCACGTGTCTCGGTTGGTGCCAGTGTCCCGAAGACGTGCTCTGAAATGATTCACAAGTTGGTGCCCTGGCTCCCCAACGTAGAGGTGTTGACATTGTGTGAAACGGATGCAGTAGATGACATGTGTGGAAGTGCAGGTAAATTTGTGACATATGTGGAAGGGTTCTTTGGGGTATTCGACGGAGGTGAGGGGGTAGGTGTGGGCACAGGTTTTGCAATTATAGCGGTGGCAGGGAAATATGCCAGAATTTGGGTCTAGGAATGGTGTCACCATGGACTTAAAAAGGTTATCACAAAGGGAATGGTATCCCCAAAACGTTGATAGGGGTCGGGAGGGAAATATATCTCTGGAGATGGGTCTTTTTGTCTGTGGTGGAAGTGATGGAGGATGATGCGAAAGATACGGAGTGAGGTGGGTTCGCAGGTAAGGACCAGGAACATTCTGTCCTTATTGCAATTGTGGGTGGAGTTCGAGGGCAGAGGTGCACAAAGTGGATGAGAGGCGCTAGAGACGATCATCGATTATGTGGGAGGCGAATTGCGGCATTGGAAGAAAGAGGATATCTGGGATGTTTTAAGGTGGAATCGGTCATCCTGGGAGTAGATGGGGCCGTTGTGGAGTAATTAGGAATAATGGATGGCATTTATTCCAGCAGGTAGATTGGGAGGATGTGTAGTGGACGTAGCTGTAGGAGTCGGTGAGTCGGTCGAAGATGTCCATTTTGGGACGGTCACCAGAGATGGAGATGCAGATGTAAGGAAGGACAGGGAGTTGACCGGGATGGTACAGGTGAACTTGGGTTTGGGATGGAACGTGTTGGTGAAGTTGAGAACCTGTACAACCTTCTCGTGGGAGCACGAAATGGCGCCGATAAATTCATTAAAGTAGCGTCAAAAAAGGTGGGGAATGTTGCCAGTGTAACTGTGAAGTTTCCCCGCAGCATTCTGCACAAAACATTCTGTCTGTACCTGGAATTTGCTAGAAAATACTCTAACCGTCATTCTCTGTAACATTCTATCCCCAACATGAGATGGGAATGGCCGGACGGCAGTAAAATGAAAGAAATTATAATATCGCAAGTGAAGAGGCCCTGTTGCAGGGTGAGGGAGACACTGTTACGAAGTCCCCACAGGCAGTTAAAATGGTGAATACGTTGTCCCTCCGTTTACACTTGTTCACTGAGCATGATCGATCACAATTGAATCTAAAAGTCAGAAATTTCCTAACTCCATTTGTCTTCAAGGAACTGGGAGAGAATCCTCGCGAAAGCAAGGTTTCACCCTCCGTGTTAGAATATGGAAAAAAAGTGACCTGGGTCTGCTCTCCAACGATCGAGTATGTGGGAGTATCCTCGAAATCATCTGTTCCTTTGGATCTGTCTCAGTCTGTTTGGGGAGGGAAGGTTTCTTGTGGTTTATGATACATTTCTGTCAGAAATTCAGATTTTCACATTTGTCATTTCAGCTCCAACTGTTTTAATAAATCCCACAATACTGTGACACATTTGAAATCTCACTCTGTCCTCAATCAAACAAGTCACTTTTCCGCCATATTGATGTACTTTTTTTTACCTTCCCCACAGCTAACGGCGTGACGACCTACGTCCTGCTTTATAAAGATTGTGGATTGTCCCCATGTGTCAGATGTTATCTGGGGGCCATGGCAGTGGCGGATCTACGAGTCATTATCCTCGATCTGATATTGAGACACATTCCCATTGTTCATCGGGAACAGTTTTATTTCATGTGGGACATTCCCGTGTGTAATATCCACGCTGTCCTGCTTTATGCAGCCACTGACTGTTCTGTCTGGTTCACCGTCACTTTCACCTTTGATCGATTTGTGGCCATTTGTTGCCAGAAGCTAAAAAGGAAATATTGCAGTGAGAAAACGGCGGTTGTTGTTCTGGCAACAGTGACTGTGCTGAGCTGTTTAAAAAATATTTTCTGGTATTTTATGTTCACAGGTGAATATCGGCTGGCGAACCAGCCCTGGTTTTGTGACGTAACAGACGGTGTTCATGTCTCCCCTTTCTGGGTGGCAATCGAGTTCCTCCACCACATTCTAACCCCAGCTCTCCCATTTCTACTGATCCTGCTGCTCAATGTTTTCACCGTCAGACACATTTTAGTGAGCAGTAGAGCCCGCAGGAGACTCAGAGCTCACACCAGTGGGGACGCTCAGTTTGACACAGAAATGAGCAATCGCAAAAGATCTATCATTTTACTGTTTGTGATCTCGGGCAATTTCATCATATTATGGTCAATGTTAATGATGTTTTCCATACGGTACCGGATGGATGTGATCGGGCGTCGATCTGTGTCTTTACCTGACTTTGTGAAGGAACTGGGCTACATGCTGCAGCTCCTCAGTTGCTGCACAAACACCGCAATTTATGCTGTGACACAAACTAAGTTCAGACAGCAGCTGAAGAATGTGCTGAAATATCGTTTCACCCAAATATACCAATCAATCAGATTCACATTTCAATCAATCCATCCGGGAGTCTCTCAGTTTAGTTGAATTTTTCAGCGATGAAGCAGCCTGTCGCTTTTGTATCAGCCTGTGGGTAGCGCGGGTTTGCCCATCCTTATCAGACAGGCGGGTTACAGGGACATTTCAATCATTCTATGAACTCAGGTGCCAGTAAGTCAAGGCACCATCCCACTGACTGCATCGATCACTTCAAATTATAAACATTAAAAATGTGCATTAAAAATTACCGAGCAGCAGAGTGAAGGATCTTGTTGTTTGTCGTTGTTTTGAAGAAGCTGAGCTGGACAGAGGCAGAGTCAGCCGCAAGTCTTAGTCCTTGGGGAAGGGGAGGGAACCGGGGCCTGAGCTCAGGAGTTCGATTTAAGTTGCTCTGTCACTGCTTTCACCTCTGGGTCCCCCCACCGACCTGGTCTTCGGCACAGTTCATCTCTCTACCCCGTTGCCGCGATCTCCAATCAACCTCATCTGTCTCTCGCTTTCTCTATCACTGGCTCGCTCTTGAATCCTTCATTTACACACAGTCCCAAATTTATCTCCCCCGTTATTTAATCTCATTTTCCTCCTTCACTCCCTCTGTGCACTCGCCCTTTCTCTCCACTCTCACTTTCACTTCCATCTCTTGCCAGCCCACTTTTTGTCTCGCTCTCTCTTACCTCCATGGTTCCGCCACCCTTATCCACTTTTCTCTCTCTCCAGCAACTTCTCTCTAACTCTGACTACCACCTTCATATTCGTCTCCCATTTTCTCCCTACTCTCACAGTCAGAGACAAACGGAGTGAGGGCGGGGAGAATGCGAGAGTCAGAGGGAGACGGTAAGAAGAAGTCACACAAAGGGAGAGAGAGAGAGAGAGGGCGCAGAGTGTGTGGAGAGAGACGGTATGAGTGAGACAGAGAGAGAGGTAGCGATGCAGCGAGGAGCGCGGAACCAAGAGGAAAAGAGGCCGAGAACAGGCGGTACAGTGGCGAGAGAGCAGCGAGAGAGAAAGAGAGGGGTGAGCAAGAGAGGAAGGACACAGAGCGGGAGGGGAGGTGAGAAAGAAAGGGTGGGGTGGGTGTGGGAAGAGAGTGATAGCGGGATCGGGAGAGAGAGAGATGGAATCGGGAGACAAAGTGGGAAGGCAGGAGGAAGAGACAGTGGGCAGGGAGGGAAGGATAGAGAGAACGGGAAAGAAGGGGAAGAGAATGGGAAGGGGATGGAGAGAGAGAGGGAGAGTGAGAAAGGGGGGAGAGTGTGGGTGACATAAAATGGGGAGAGGGAAACAAAGATAGAGGGAATAAAGGGGGAGAGAGAGTGGGACGGGAGGTAGGTGGACAGAGAGGTGGGGAGAGATTGGGAAGTAGGGAGATAGAGGAATAGACGGAATTGGTGTGGGAGAGAGGGAGAGACGTAGCGGGAGGGAGGCAGTGAGGGAAGTGGAAAGAGAGTGTAAGGAGGTAGAGGCAGAAAGAGAAATTGCGGGGCGAGCGCAGGCGGGGAGAGGTGGGAGAAAGAGGGAAAGGGAAAGAGGGCAGAAAGACTGAAAAAGGAGGTTAGGGCTAGCAGAGAGTCTCTGGGGGATTCCGGGAAGAGAGAAGTGATGGGGAGAGAGATTTTAAGAGAGAGAGTCTCGAGTATGAGAGATGTGGAGAGTGTGGGGTAGATGGTTGGAAGAGAGAGTGTGACAGGGCGATGGAGAGGGGAGAAATCGGAGGGGTCGGAGGAGAGAGGAGGTGTTGGGAGACAAGAGTAGAAAGTGGGAAGATGTGGGGCAATGAGACTTTGGGAGAGACAGAGAAAGAAAGCGAAATGGGAGAATATGAGAGAGAGTGGAACGGGCGGGAGAGCGGGAGAGGGAGAGGGACAGAGACAGAGGTTGAGGGAGAGAGATAGGGAAGGGGAGAGAGAGAGTTGGGGTAGAGGGGGAGGGGTAGAGAGGTAATGGCAGGGACGGAATGAGAGAGGGTGGGGGAGATGGTGAGGGAAAGAGAGGGGATTGGAAGAGACAGAGATAAGAGTGAGAGAGGGAGGATGGACAGTGATAGTGAGAGATGAAGAGGAGATGGAGAGAGACTGAGAGATCGCATGAGGAAGGAGGGGGAGGTTGCGCGAAAGGGCGAGTGGAGGTGGAGAGCGTGGGAAGAGAAGGAGGGAGAGAAAAGGAGATGGGGAGCATGGAAACGTAAGAAAAGGGGGAGGGAATAGACATAGTGGGCAGAGCGAGAAAGACATATTGTGGAAGAGAGAGATAGCGCCGTGGGGATAGACAGACAGGAGAATTAGAGAGAGATGGAAGTGGAGGAAGCAAAGAGAGAGAGGTGGGAAAGGGTGAGAGCAATTGGGGATACGGAGACAGAGGGACAGGCGTGAGATAAAGTGAGCGAAATAGGCGAGAGAAAGATGGGAAAAGGGAGAGCGTGGAGAGTAGGAGGGTTCTGGACAGATTAGTTTAGATTCCCGAAGTGTGGAAACAGACCTTTTGGTTAAACATGTCCATACAGACCGTCTGACTAATGAAGCTAACACTACGGGCAATATAGCACGGCAAATTTACGCGATCTGCGCATCTTTGGACTGTGAGAGGAAAACAGAGCACCCGGAGAAAACCCAAGCAGATACGGAGAGAATATGCAAACTCCATACCGAGGCTGGAATTCAACCTGGAGCTCTGGTGATGTCAGGCAGCAGTGCTAACTACTGAGCCACCGTGCCACCCACTTGACTGAATCTGAACAACGCACGAGTGAGATTTGAAAACACGACCTCTGTTTTTATAAGTATCAACGTTCACAGTAATCTCAGCTGGTGTAGGTTTTAAACCCCTGGGGTTAGAACTATTCTGCATTGGAAACTAGCTACGCAACCAACTGAGCTAAACTGACAGAGAGGATTAGAGCGGTGCTGGAAAAGCACAGCAGGTCAGGCAGCATCCAAAGAGCCGAAAAATCAACGTTCTGGGCAAAAGCCCATCAACAGCAAAAGAGGCAGGAAGCCTCCAGGGTGGAAAGAGGGGAAGAGTGAGACAGAGGAAAAGAGGGGTGAATGGAAGAAAGAGAGAGAGAGGGATGTTTGGAAGGGGAGGTGGGCGAGACAGGGAGCAGGAGAGAAATGGACGGTGGGATAAACAGGGAGAGAGATGGAGACAGATAAGAGTGGGGGCGAAAGAGATAGTGAAAGGGAAGCAAGTGAGAGAGAAACAGAGGAAGAATGAGAGAGTGGCAGACGGATTCAAGGGTGAGAGGGAGGGATAGGGAAGAGGATGTGAAGAGAGAGAAGAATGAAGAGAGAGCGAGGAGGAGTGAATTGGAGATAGATGGAGTGAAAGGTTAGAGAGAAGGAAGCGGAGAGAGGCAGCGAGGTTGTAGAGACAGAGAGAGACGGAGGGAAGACAGACAGGACGGGAGGAAATTGAGATAGAGAGGAGGAGAGAGAGAGATGAGTGGTGAGAGAGTGGGTATCGAAAGAGGGTCGGGGCAGACAAAAAGGAGCGGAGACAGAGGCAGCTGTGGAGACAGAGAGAGGTGGATGGGGAGAGAGAAAGAGAGGTGGGTCAAGAGAGATATAGAAAAAGAGGGTTGTAGAGAGTGAGGCGCGGTGACAGAAGGAGACAGGGAGGGATTAGAGGGAGAGATGTTGGTGGGGAGAGATGGTAGGGGGTAGAGAGACGCAGAGGGTGGAGAGAGAGAGGTCAGGGACAGAAAATGGAAGGAGAGAGAAAGAGAGAGGGGAGGTGTAAGAGAGGTGGAGAGAGAGGGGGTTGGAGAGAAAGGTGTAGAGAGCGAGGGAGAGAGAGGAAGGCACGGGTAGAGAGACGGTGAAAGTGAGAAGAGGGAGGAAGGAATGGAAGGGGAGAGAGGACAAGACAGAGAGAAGGTGCAGAGAGAGGGAGGAGAGAGAGAGGGAAGGAGAGAGAGGGAAGAGGCTGAGTAGAAGTTAGTGGGAGAGAGAGATATGGAGAGTGGAAAAAGACAGACGGAAGGGGTAGAGATAGGGAGGGAGGTAGGATTAGAGATTGAAGGAGGGAAGAGAGAATGATTGCGGGGCAGACACCAAGAGAGACCGAGAGAGAGAGACAAACAGGAGAGAGATGAGAGAATGCGACAGTGGGGGAGGACAGGAGGGTGAGAGATGGGACGGAGAGGGATACGGGGAGGGAGAGTGAATGGTCGAGGTAGGGTCTGAGGGAGTAGAGAGAGAGGGAGGGATGAGGGAGATTGGGTTGAAAGAGACTGGGGAGAGGAGCATGACGGCAGAAGAGAGAGAGGGAGAGAAAAGTAAGAGAGATGAGGAGCGATCGAAACACGTAGCAAGACAGGTGGGTAAGAGAGTGGGTAGAGACAGAGAATGGAGAAAGCGAGAAAGGGTAGAGAGCGATAGCAAAGGGGAAGATAGAGGGGAGAGGCAGAGAAAAAGAGGGAAGGAAAGGGGAAAGAGAGATTGGGAGGCTGGGACAAGTGGAGAGATAGTTCGTTGAGAAAGAGTGAGTGGAGAGTGGAAGACAGACAGACGTGAGAGAGGGAGAGACATGAAGGCAGAGGGATGAGCGAAAGATAAAGAGGTAGGCGGGAGAGAGGCAGAGAGGGAAAGGAAGAGTCGGCTCAGAGAGGGATAGAGAATGGTAGAGTTACAGGGAGGCACGAATGGCAGGGAGAGAAAGCGAGGAGGGTAGAGATAGCGAATAGAGAGGCTTGAGAGAGTGAGAGGAGAGAGGGGAAAGAGAGAGGGCGGATGGGAGAGAGTTTGGGATGGACTGGAAATTAAAGGGGGAGAAAGAGAGACGGGGTGACAGGGCGTGGGAGAGCAGAAAGAGAGGGAGGGGAAAACAGAAAAAAAAGGGATGGAGGGAAGAGAGAATGAGGGAGCGGCGAAAGGCAGGCAGCAAAGTTGACAGAGAGAGAGTGGGAAGGGCAGAGAGCGAAAACCACATGTGGAACAGAAGAGGGAGGAGGACAGACAGAGAGGGAAGGGTTTAGAAAGAGAGTGGATAGAGAGATACAGGCTGGAAGAGAGAGAGGGTGGATTGGAGAGACAGAGTGGAGAAAGAGAGTGAAAGCCAGTGAGAGGAGGAGGGCGCGAAAGAGAGAGGAGAGAGAGGGAATTGTGGACGTAGAGAAGGCCGATGGGAGAGAGACGGAGAGTTGGAGGAACGAAAGGGGGAAAGAGAGGGTGGTGCGGCAGAGAGGGAGGGATACACAAATGGAGAGGAGAGAGAGGGAGCCGTGAGAGTGAGCGAAGATGGTGGGGAGAGAAAGAGAGTCAGAGATAAAGAGATGGAGGGGGTACAGACACGGAGAAGGAGAGGATAGAGACGGACGAGGGAGAGAAAGAGAGGCAGGACTGAGAGATTTTTGGGAGAGGAAGGCGGGAGAGAGAGAGGGAGGAGCAAAAGAGAGAGAGTGAAGTGGAGCAAAAGAGGCAGCTTGACGAGAGAGAGAGGAACAGAGACAGAGGGGATGTCAAAGAGAGAGGACAGCGACTGGCAGACAGAGGGAGAGGGAGATTGATAGAGAGACTGGGAGGGAAGAGCAGTGGAACGAGAGAATAGAGAGAGAGAGAGAGCGACAGAGGGAGGGAGAGAGAGAGAGAGAGTGATGGAGAGAGCTGGAGTAGAGAGAGGGAGAGGTTGAGGGAGAGCGGATGTCAGGGTGCGTGGAGAGAGGCAGGGGAAAGAGAGAGGGTATGTAATAAGAAAGACAGAGACTGAGAGCAATAGAGAGAGGGAGGAGGTAAAAGGGAAGAAGAGACATTATAAAGAGTGAGAGAGGACATAGCGAGTGAGAGATAGAGAGAGCTGTGGATCTAGAGAGAGGTGGAGACAGAGTGAATGAAGAAGGCACGGCGGAGACGGAGAGAGAGTGAAGCAAGATGGTGAATGGGGACAGAGTGAGGGAGGACTGGAAGAAAAATGAGTGAGAGAGATTGTGGGGAGGGGAAGGCAGGAGAGAGAGGAAGGGTTAGGGAGTTGGTGGGTTGAGCCATAGCGGCAGCTAGAGGAGATTGGGAAGGGAACAGAGATGGAGGGTGGTGGTCATAGAGAGCGAACAGGGTAGGACAGAGAAAGACAGAGGAAGATGGTTAGAGATGTAAGGAAACGCTATCGAGAGAGACAGGGAGGGAGTTGGAGAGAGAGAGAGAGCGTTAGAGAAGGGGAGAGAAAGTGCAAAGAGTGAGATGAGCAGATGGAGGGAGAGAGAGTGAAACGAAGAGAGCTGAGTTTGCAGGGAGAGAGGTTGAGATAAAGTAGATGGGGCGCGCAGAGAGAGGGAGGTGGAAGAGAGAGGGAGGGGAGAGGGAGGGAGAGGGAGAAGAGAGGGAGTTCGGAGAAATTCACGCAGCTTGGGGAGAGAGAAAGATTGATGCACAGGGAGGGAAGAGAGAAAGGACAGTCTGTTGCTGAAAAAGAGAGATAGTTTTAGAGAGAAGAGAGGGAGGGGGAGACTGAGAGAAAAAGAGACTGGGGAGCGAGAGACAGATGAGGAGAGGACAGAGAGGGCTGAGTGGAGAGAAGGAGGCAGATGGGAAGAGAAACCTGGGGGAATGATCGA
This sequence comes from Chiloscyllium punctatum, assembly GCF_047496795.1. Classification (NCBI taxonomy): domain Eukaryota; kingdom Metazoa; phylum Chordata; class Chondrichthyes; order Orectolobiformes; family Hemiscylliidae; genus Chiloscyllium; species Chiloscyllium punctatum. The sequence continues at coordinate 65,477,216 of NC_092773.1, forward strand.
GAAAGAAAGAGCGGGTTGTAGTGTGAGAGAGAGTGATAAATTGTGAGGCAGAGGTGAGGGGTGAAAAGAGGGAATGGGAATGGGGGGAGAGGGACGAAGGCATCGAAGGAGGAAAGGAGATAAAAAGAAACTGAGGGGGGAGAAAGAAACTGAGGTGGGTGAGAGGGAGAAAGAGAGGGAGATGACAGAGATTAGGGAGCTGGGGAAGACAGGCAGAGTGCAGACAAAGACAGGCAGCAGAGAAGAGAGTCTGAGGGGCGAGATAGAAACAGACGTGAGAGAGAGAGGTAGAGGTGTATCGAGCGAGGGAGAGTTTCGGATAGTGAGAGTGGGAATCGAATGAGAGTGATGGGGGCACAGATAACCAGGACGAGTAGAGAGAGAGAGATGGACGGCTGTGGAGAGAGAAGGCAGACGGTGAGAGAGGAAGAGAGGGCTGTGGGGAACGAGAGAGACAGAAAGAGCTAGTGGGGTACAGAGAGGATGGGGAGTTTACAGAAAGGGAGACGAGCAGAAAAGAATAGAGAGAGACGTCAGAGAGTGAGAGGGTGATGGGAGACAGGGTGGGGGCGAGATAAAGGGAGGGGGAAGAGAGAGTTAGGAGGGAGAGGGAAAGGGAATAATGGAGACAGAGATATTGGGTTGGGGCAACACAGAGTGGCAGAAGTGGAAAAAGAGAATACGGAGGGTAGGAGAGATGGGGACATGTGGAAGAGAGGGGGAGTGGGAGCGAGAGGGAGTGGCGAGAGGGAAAGTGGGCGACAGAGAGATGGAAGGTGCAGAGAGAAAATTAGAGAAACGGAGAGAGCGAGATAGCGAGGTTGAGACTGGGTGGAGAAAGAGTGGCAGTATGGAGTGACACAGACAGGAAGGTGAAAGATATTGAGTGTTAATAAAACTTTGGGAAGCGTGATGACAGACCGAGAAGACAGGTATCAAAAGAGAGACAATTGGAGTGGATAGAGAGCGAATGAAGTCAAAGAAGAGAGATGACATGGGCTGGCAGACAGAGGGGGAAGAACAAGAGAGAGGGCGGGGTTATAGACAGAAGGAGGGCACGAGAGGAGCTGAGTGATGTTTAAGAAAGAAAGTGGGGAGAGAGAGGCGAGAAAGAGATGGAGAGTGAATGGTTAGAGAAAGGGGGTGGAGAGAGGAATGAGTGGGGAGACCCAGAAAAGCATGGGGAGAGCGAGTTAGATGTGGAGTGAGAAAGAGAGAAGTGGGGGACGAGAGAGAGCGAAAGAGAGGTTGGCAGAGAGAGAAGGAGAGAGACTTATGGAGAGTGAGTGAGAGAGAGGAGGCAGTGAGGAGCGAAAGAGAAGGGAAGACGGGGAAGGAGAGAGAAAGGGATAAGTAGGCTGTGGAGAGAGAGATGTTGAGAGAGAAACGGGGGAGTGGGGGAGTGAGAGTGCGGGGATGGAGTGAGGCGGAGAGAGACAAAGAAGGGGAGAGAGTCGGAGACAGGGGCGGTTAAAAGAGGCGTGGAGGGCGGGTAGATGGTGAGAGAGACAGATAGAAAACGACAGAGTGAGGGAAGGGGAGAGACAGTAAAAGAGCGAGAGGGAGACAGAGTGTGAGGTGGAAGAGGGAGACGGAGAGACTGGGGACAGAGAGGAGGGAAGAGCGACAAAATGGGGCCGAGAGAGAGTAAGAGGAAGTGAAGAGAGAGATGAGGAGCGTAGACTGATTTGGGAGAGACAGGCGGAACGAGAGAGAATGAGTGGGAGGTTGGGGAGGGAGAGACGGCGGGGGAGAGTGGCAGGGACAGGCGACAGGATAGGGGTGAGAAACAGGGAGCTAACAGAGAGAGAGGGGCGTGCAGAGAGACAGAGAGAGAGGGGGAAATTGAGAGAAATAGAGATAGGAAGGCTAGGAGAGGTGTGAGAAAGAGAGAGAGGGTGGATAGACAAAGAGAGTGAGGTGGAAGAGAAAGAGAGAGTGATTAGGGATAGAGAGACGTGAAGAGCGAGCGAGAGAGAGAGGCGAGAAAGAGTGAGTGGAAGGAAGGAGGGAAACAGCGGTGGAGAGTGAGAGGAAGATGTGAGAGAGAAGTGCTGAGAAAGAGGGAGGGTCAGAAAGAGAGGGAAGGTGCAGAGGGAAAGAGAGGGAAAATGGGAGAGAGGGAGGCTGAGATACGGGGAATAAAGAGAGGGCGGATGGTTAGAGAAAGACGGAGGTGGGACAGAGAGAGAGAGAAACATCACAGAGATATCGAGAGATAGTGAGGCCGCGAGAGAGCATAGAGAGGGAGGGGTGGAGAGAGAGATGGAGGTGTGAGGAACGAAATAGAGAGGTGGGGACAACGAGCAGAAAAGAGAGAGGGAGTGGAGAGAGACAGGTAGGGAGAAGTTTACTGAGAGGGAGTTGGGAGAGAGAGGGAAAGGGGGAGTGAGAGACAGGGAGAAGGAGAGATAGAGCGGGAGGGAGATAGAGAGAGGAGTGGAGAGGGGGGAAGTGAGGCGGAGAGAGAGAATGTCGGCAATATGGAGATATGAGTTGAGAGATACTGAGGGTAAGAAGAGAGAGAAGTAGGGATGCTGGGAGAGAGAGACGACAGAGAAAGGGGTTGAAGAGTGAAAGAATAGGGAAGGGGAGTTAAAGAGAGAGTGGGAGGATGGGAGAGAGAGTGAATGTCGGGCGAGAGACAGATTGAAGTGGACAGAGAATGAGAGTGAGGAAGGAGAAAATACAGAGACGGGGATAGAGGATAAATAAAGGGAAGGTGCAGACAGAAGGACAGGAAAGCTGGAGAGAGGGAGATTGAGAGAGAGAGGGAAGTGGGCGAGTGAGAGAGAGGGAAGTGGGCGAGTGAGAGGGAGGGGATGAAGAGAGTGAGCGAGGGAGAGAGACAAGGAAGGGGAAGAGAGTGTCGCTGGAGAGGGATTTAAGAGAGGCTAAAGGGAGAGAGAAAGAGGATGAGATATAGAAGCTGAAAGAGACAGACAATGGAGGGGATAGACAGTTAAAGTAGGAGTGGGAGATAGAGAGGTTGAGAGAGTGAGGTGGAAGAGGAAGGGGAAATGATTAGGGACAGAGAGGGGGGAAAAACGAGAGAAAGCAGTGAGAAAGGGTGAACGGGAGAAACAGAGAGGGATACGGCCGGGGAGAATAAGAGAGAGAGAGAGGCAAGAGAGAAGGGGTGAGAAAGAGTGAGACGTCAGAGATCGAGGGATGGTGCAGAAGAGAAAAGGAGGAAAAGTGGGAGAGAGAAGCAGTCTTGGAGAGTGGGAGAAAGAACGTGAGGGTGCAGAGAGAGAAAAAGTGTTGGGGAGAGAATGAAGGACGTGGGAGTGAATGAGCGAGTGGAGAGAGTGGGAGAGAGAGGCAGTGCGGAGAGAGCCTTAGGGGTGGAGAAAGATAGGCATATGGGGAGTGAGATTAAGAGGTGGGGACCGAGACAGGGAAAATGGGGTTGGAGAGAGAAAAAGAGAAGAAGGGAAGGAAACAGACGGAGGGAGAGTGTGTAAGAGAGACACTGATAGGGCCAAAGAGACAGAGAATGAGGGGGGAGGTAGAGAGACAAAGGGGGAGAGCGGGAGATTCAGGGATGTGAGAGGTATGGGAACGTGGAGGACGAGAGAGAGGCGCAGAGATGGAGTGGAGACGGATAGACAGAAATTGTGAAGAGGGTAGGGAGAGAGATATAGACAGGGATGTGGGGAGAGACAGAACAGAGGGATAGAGTGGGACAGGTGTAGAGAGAGAATGCAGCAGAGTAAGGGAGCGGGAGAGCGTGAAAGGAAGAGGATGAGGGGTGGAGAGAGAGGGAGCAGGGAAGAAAGAGGGATGGATTGCAGCGAGAGAGGGAACGGGAGATAGTGAAGGAAGGGATGTATGAGGGAGAGATGGGGAGAAGATGGAGAGAGGGAAGGACTTGAACGTGCGGCAGCAGAGGAGAAAGGTCGAGCGTGAGAGGTAGAAAAAAGGGTTGGTGTGAAAGAGAGGGTGAGGTTATAGAGACACAGCGGGGGAGAGAGAAAGATAGAGACAGAGAGAGCAGCGGAGAGAGAGGGACGGTGGGTAGAGAGGAGGAGGAGGTGAGAGACAAAGAGGGATGGGGAGGGAAAGAAGGTGGAAAGAGAGGTCTGAGACAAAAGGAGAGGGATGAAGAGTTGTGGAGACACACGGAAAGGAGGATAATGGGAAAGGGAGAGAGAGGAGAAAGAGTGAGGGATGGAGAGAGAAAGAGATGGAGGAGAGAAAAGGAGAGGGTCAGGGTTAGAGGGAGAGACTGAGACAGAGGGAGGAGTGACGGAGATAAAAACGGAGGAGGAGGGGAGAAAGGGAGAGCAGCCGGTGGTGAGAGACAGAGAGGGACGGGAGGGAGAGTAGAGTGAATGAAATAGAATGAGAAAGTGAGTGAGAGACGGAAGCGTGAGGAACAGAGAGAGAGCTGAGGAGGGAGCGAGAGGGAGGGAGCGAGAGGGAATGGAGGGGTACAAGGCAGAGAATGAGAGATGTAGAAGAGGGAAGATTGCTGCGTACAGAAAGAGGGATGAAGATTCGACGAGAGAGAGGGAGTGTGGGAGAGATACGTGGGGAAACAAGGGGAGATATGGAGCGGGAGTGATTGTGGATAGGTTGCAGAGAGTGAGTTTGTTGTAGAGAGGGAGGAAGTGAGGGGAGAGAGAAAGACAGGGAGAGAGAGGAACGCGGGAGAGAGCATGGGCAGGGGCGATAGATTGGGAGTTGAGAGAGATTGGTGAGAGAGTACTTAGGAGAATGGAAGGAGAGGAGTCGGGACAGCGAAAGACAGAGAGGGAGCGGAAGAAAAAACAGCAAAAGGGTGTGAAGGGAGTAAGAGTGAGGTAAGAGTGAGAGTGAACATTGGAAGGAGAGTGGGGGAAGAAAGGACGTGTAGAGAGATTGGTGGGTGAAAGTATGAGGTGAGAGAGAGCAAGTGGTGCAGACCGCGGTTGAGAGAGAGACAGGGAAAGTGGAGAGGGTGAGTGGAACGAGAGAAAGTGTGAGGGGGAGAACGGGTTGGTGGCGGAAAGAGGAATGGGGAGAGAGAGGAAAGGGGAGAGAGAAGCGTGTGGTGAGAGTGATGGGGAGAGAGAGGGGAAGCGAGAGATGGTGGCAGAGAGAGTTCAGGAGAGACTGTATAGGGGATGTGGAAGGAGTGCAGCGAGGGGATGTAGAGAGTGCGGGGAGAGATTGTGAGAGAGAGGGAGTGTAGATGGGGAGACGATAGTGGGTGTAGAGAAGGTGTGTGGTTGGTTAGGAGAGAGGTCAGGATGGGGAAAGAGAGTTAAGAAGGCGATTGAGGAAGAGAGTGGGCGTGTTCAATGTCGAGAGTGTGGGGGTTAGAGAGAGTGAGGTGGAAGGGGAGACAGGAGAAAGTGTGAGGGAGAGGGGATGGTAGGAAGCGAGATGGGGAGGGGAGAGAGACAGGGGGCGGGAGGGCTGTGAAAGATCGAGAGGGAAAGCGAGAGCGGTCAGCCAAAGAGAGAAAGAGTGATATGGGAGTGAGAAAGAGATGGAGAGAGGGCGGAGAAAGAGCGCGGGCAACAAAGGCAGGGAGACAAAAAGGGTATGGAAAATCGAGAGGGAAAACGTGGGGTAGAGAGGGAGAGAGAGCGCAGTAGGGAGAGACAGAGAAGGGGAAGAGAAAGAGAAGGGAGAGAAAGGGAAATTGGAGAGAGAGATAGAGAGAGTGGGGGAGAGTGTGATGGCAATACAAGGAGTGAAATGCAAACAGATAGAGGAAGAAGCTGGTTGAGACAGAGACAGAGTAGGAGCGAGAGGGGGTAGATAGAGAAATGTGGGAGCGTGAGACCGTGTGGGCTGGGCGAGAGAGGGCGAGAGGATGGGAGAGACAGTGGGAGAGAGTGGGCAGAGAGAGGGACGTAGGGATGAGGGACGAGATAGCGAGAGAGACAGAAGTGAGACTGTTATGTGGAATTAGAGAGAGTGGGGAACATAGAGAGTGAGGGAGGTGGAGAGACAGTGAGGGAGAGAGAGAGGCGTGAGGGTGGATGGCGAGAGAAATGGAGGGGAGAAAATGAGGGAGGCAGGAGAGAGTGAACGAGTGGATGGAGGGAGAGGGGGTAAATCGAGACACTTTGGAGAGAGACCAGGCGGGGGGAGGCAGAAAGAGAAGAAGGGAAAGAAACATATGGACAGAGAGGGAATGAGAGGCAGAGAGTGAGGGGTGATAAAGATCGGCAAAGGGGGAGAGCGCAAGAATGAGTGGTGTGAGAACGAAGAGGAGGGGGAAGAAGAGAGGGAGGCCTCGCCGGTCAGGGAGTGGGGAGCGAGAGAGAGAAATGGGGGAGGGTTAGGGAGAGAGGGGCACAGCGAAGTGGTGAGAGACAGAAAGGAGTGGGAGAGAGGGCTGGAGAGAGAATGTGGTAGAAAGACAGAGGGGCGGATACTGAATGGGGATGACGGTAAGATGCCGAGAGAGGGAGAGGAGTGAAATGAGACGGAGTTGGGGGGGACAGAGAGGTAAATGAGGAGAGAGAAAGAGAGGGTAGGAGGGAACGAGAAAGAGAGAGAAAGTGAGGAAGTGTCCAGAGAGAAAGGGAGGTGTTACAGAAAGGGAGGTGGGAGAAAGCGTGATAGAGGGTGGTGGTGTGTGAGGCTTTCAGAGGCAGAGACGAAGAGAACCAGCGAGAGAGGGGCAATGCGGGAAGACAGGGAGGTGGGGAGAGGGAGAGAGAGAAAGACAGTATAGAGAGAGAGGGGAATGATGATGTGATCAAGCGAAAGGATGGGAGAGAGGAAAGGGCGAAAGTCAGAGAGCGAGGCTGGAGGAAGAGTGAGAGAATGTGACGAGGAGGGAGAGAGAGGGGAAGTGAGGCTGAGAGGGATTCGACAGGGTCAGGTGGAGGAGATCGGCAGGAGGGACGGGGAAGGGAGAGGTTTAAAGAAAAGAGAAGGGGAGAGGGAGGGAAATGAGGGTAGAGAAGGTGGGGAGACAGAGAAAACGGGTGAAGAGAGAATAAGGGGAGAGGGACAAGGACGGGTGCGGGGGAAGGAGAGTGAAGGAGGGGGCAGATAGGGTCTGGGAGGGATGTGGGAAACGGGGAGAGAGTGGGTGGAGAGAGGAATGGGGAGAGAGACTTGATGTGGAAGAGAGGGAAGGTGAGAGTGGCTAGAAGGACAAAAATGAGAGTGAGGAAAGAGGAGAAGAGAGAGTGGGATAGTGGATGAAGAGAGGGAACAGTAGAGACAAAGAATGGGTTGGGAGAGAGAAGGAAAGGGAATGGGGGAAGAGGGAGGGAGGAGGGTGGAGAGAGACTAGGGTGTGAGAGAGAGTTTGGGCGGTGATAGGAACTCGTGGAACGGGGATGGGTGAAAAGGGGAGAGGGAGACACAGAGACAGGAGAGAGAGACAGTCATGAGGGGGAGAAAGATAGGTAGGTGTGGGGGTGAGAGGGGAGCGAGAGGGAGTGATAACAGAGAGTGAGAAGCGGGAGCGAAGGGGAGAGAGAGAGGGAGAGGAGAGAGAGAGATTGGACTGGCAGAGGGGGTAAGTGAGAGAGTGAGAGATGGGAAAGAGAGAGTCGTAAGATAGTTAGAGAACGAGGGGCGGGCAGAGATAAAAAGAGCTGGAAGGGGGCAGACGGGGAGAGAGAGAGAGAAGGTTGGGTGAGTGACAGGGATGGGAGAATGGGGGAAAAACATACAGGAGCGAGAAAAAAAAGAGAGAGGGTAGAGACAGAGTGGGGCAATCAAGAAAGCGAGATCAAGAGACCGAGACGCGTGAGACACAGGGAAGGGGAGAGAAATGGAGAGCAGACAGAGAAGGAGTGGTGGAGAGCGGAAGAAATGCGTGGGGAAGCGAGAGGGAGAGAAAGAGATGGAAGGGAGTGAGAGAGTAAGTGGGTTAGAAGGAGGAGGACAGGGAGATATGGAGTGGGGAAAGTGATGGACAGGTTGAGTGAGAAATTGGGAGAGAAGGGAGAGGGTAGAGATAAACAGAAAGGGAGGGGAAGAAAGGTAACACCAGAGAGACAGAGACAACGGGGAGAGCGACAGAGGGATGGGGAGGGGGTAGAGATGGAAGCGTTTAGCAAGTGGAATGCCGGTGATAGAGGGAACGGGGGATTAGGAGTGGGAGAGGGAACGACGGAGGCGTTGCTCTCTTAGAGAGAGAGAAAGCAGAGAGAGGGTGAAGTCGAGAGGGAGACGGAGAGAGAAAGGGGAGAGACAGAGACAGAGAGGGGATGGAGTAGATAAAGAGAGTGGGAGGGGGAGAGCGAGGGGAGAGAAATTCAAATGGAGGGGAGTGACAGAGTTGGGGAGAATCAAAGTGAGGAAGGGGAATGAGATGGCAGGGAGAGTCAGAGGGAGGGTTTGAGTGGGAGGGAGGTGCCTGGTACAGAGAAGGTGAAAGTGGGAGAAGAAAGACAGAGGACGGGAGAGATAGATGTGGAGGAGTGGAAAGGGATGGGGTAATGGAGAGAGAGCGGGAAGGAAGCAAAAGGGACCGGGCAGTGGGGAGAGCGCGAGAGAGAGGCAAGATGTAGAGGGCGAATGAGAGGGGTGCAGAGACAGGGTTGAAAGAGAGAGATAAATGGTAGGGGATAGGAAGAGATAGAGTATGAGAGTGCAGACAGAGAGAGGCTGTGTGCTGGCACAGAGAGAGAGAGATAGGGGAGTGAGAAACTCAGGGGAGTGGAAAGAGAATGGGGAGAGCAGGATAGCCGAAGGTGGAAAGTTTCAGAGAGGATGAAGAGAGAGTGTAATGGCGAGAGAGATTTGAGAGAGAGAGAGATAGAGTGAGGGGGAGGTTCAGAGAGACAGGGTGAGGGAGATAGGGAGATGGTGATCTGCAGAGACCAAGTGAGAGGCAAGAGAGAGAGGAGGAAATAAAAGGTTTGGAGATAGTGTGTGGGGCGTGGAAGTGAGAGGCAATGGGAGAATGTGGTCGGGGAGAGACTGTGATAGTTTGGCGGAAAGAGAGAGATGGAGTGGATAGACAGAGAAAGATGAATGGTGCCAGCGAGCTGGAGTGAGAGTCAGGTCGAGCGGCATGGCCGAAAGAGAGGGAGGGGCAGAGAGTGAGGGTGGATAGATAGAGGGGGTAGAAATAGCGAAGGAGTGGTGAGAGAGGAAAGGGATGGGAAGGAGCAGAAGAAGGAGGGGCAAGGGAAGAGGGACGGGAGAAAGGAGAGAACGAGAGAGGTGAAAGAGAGAGATAGTGGACTGAAACGGAGGATAGAGAGAGGAAGAGGCAGAGAGAAAGAGAGAACGATGGTTGTGGAGATGAGAGAGAGGGGGAGAGACAGGGAGATGGATGAGAGAGTGGGAAAGAAGAGAAAGCTAGACAGGGAGTGGAAGATAAAGACAGAGCGAGAGAGATGGGAAAGGCAGAGAGGGGGAGAAATAAAAGGAGGCAATGGAAAGAGAGAGGTCGGGATAGAGAGTGAGAGGTAGGGGAGAGGAGAACGGGAGGGAAGTGGGAAAACAGTGGAAGCGGAGCGAGAGGAAAGGGACAGAGAGACAGAGGGAGGGATTAGAGAGACAGAGTGAGGACAGGGAGAGAGAAGGAGCAGAGAGAGTGAGGGACGGGGATGTAAGCGATCGGGAGGGATGAGAGAGTGAAGAGATAAACAGAGAGGGGGAGAGGAAGAGGAGCAGGGAGATAGAGATAGAGAGTCATGGAGCAAGAGGGGGGAGCGGGAGAAATAGAGGTAGGTGTAGAGAGCGTGAGACTCAGGAGAGGTAAGGAGCATGTGGATAATGAGGGGAGAAATAGGGCTGGAGGGAGAATGACAGGGTAATATACGAAGGAGGCGAGTGAGAGAAATAGAGAAAGCGAGGAGAGTGGGGAGAGAGAGAGCTTTGCGAGAAACAAAGAGCAGGAGGAGAGAGGTGATGAAAGGTGAGAGAGGGCCAAACGGATAGATAGATGGAGACGGGAAGCGGGGATGTGGGGAGAGTCAGAGAGCTTAGGGAGACAGCGGGAGGGTGAGCAAGAGAAGGGGTGAGAGAGAGACGGAGAGAGGGCAGTGACAGGGAGGGAGGGGAGCTGAAGAAGGAGAGAGGTAGAGGGAGAGGTAGAGAGAGAGGGCAGTGAGGACAGACAGACAGGAAGGGGAGACAGAGGGTGAAATATAGTGAAGGTGGAGAGGAGGAGAGAGGGGAGGGGAGGAAACGAGACATAGACTGAGGCGGGAGGAAGAGAGAGAGACAGAGAGGAGGAGGGTAAGAGAGGGGAAGGGAGAGAGAGGGGAATGGAGCAAGAGAGACTGGAGAGGCAGAGATCAAGGGAGAGAGTGAGACAGTGACAAGTGGGAGAGAGGACAGATAATTAATTCGTGACAAAAGGAGGAGCCAGTGAGAAAGAGAGGGAGAGTGGGTGCGAGAGAGGGAGGGCTGTGATAGACCGGGGAGTGGTGATGGGAGCAACAGAGAGAGGGAAATGCTGGAGGAGAGAGGTGCGGTAAGCGAGATATGGCGAAAGACAGGAAAATGAGACAGAGTGATGGAGGGGATTAGAGAAATGGAGGCGGGAGAGAGAGGGAGCAGAGAGAGTGAGGGACGGGGATGTAAGCGATCGGGAGGGATGAGAGAGTGAAGAGATAAACAGAGAGGGGGAGAGGAACAGGAGCAGGGAGATAGAGATAGAGAGTCATGGAGCAAGAGGGGGGAGCGGGAGACATAGAGGTAGGTGTATAGAGCGTGAGACTCAGGAGAGGTAAGGAGCATGTGGATAATGAGGGGAGAAAGTGCGATAGAGGCATTGATGTGTACCTGGGAGAGGGGACGGGGCGCGAGCCTGAAGGAGAGAGAGAGGGGGTGGGAGAGATCGGGACATGAAGAGGTACAATGAGAACTAGAGGAAAGAGGAGAGAGCGGGAGGGAAGACAGTGAGAGTGGAAAAGTGGAAAGGGAGAGAAGAGCGAGGGGGAGAGAGGCAAGGAGTGGAAGGAGAGAGTGGAAGGGAGAGAGGGAGAGAGAGGAAGAGATGGGACGTGAAAAAGCAGTGGGAGGAGGAGGAGGAAAGAGAGGGGGCATGCTCGTGGGCAGAGATAGTGAAGTGGCGAGAGTGTTTGGAAGGGGAGAGTGAGGGGGAAGATAGACAGTGAGGTAGGTAGTTGAGAAGCAGAGACGGTGGGTGGAGAGAAGGAGAGCAGATGGGAAAGGACACAGAGAGAGAACTGGGCAGGGAGATTATGAGGGAGGGTGGAAGCTGTAGCATAACCTCATGGTTCTGGAACTCGATCACTCGATTCATATAAGCTATAGGACTGCATGCCTTCTTAACAACCATGTCAACCTGGGTGGTAACTTTCAAGGATCTGTGTACCTGGACACCGAGATCGCTCTGCTCATCTACACTACCACGAATCTTACCATTAGCCCAGAAATTTGCATTCCAGTTAATCAGACCAAAGTAAATCACCTCACACTTGTTCGCATTATACGCTATTTTGTACCTCTCAGGCCACCGCTGCAAATATTCTCTGCCTCTTTGTAACCGACAACATCCTTCATCACTATCCACAACTCCACCGACCTTCGTGTCATCTGCAAATTTGCTACCTGCCCTTCTATGCCCTCAACCAAGTCGTTTATAAAACTGATTACACCTCCAGTAACGATACTCCAGGATGATCATTTCTATCAACCACCACCCTCTATCTACTTTCAGCAAGCCAATTACTGATCCAAACTGCTGCATCTCCCACAATCGTATTCCTGCACATTTTGTACAATAACCTCCTGTGGGGAACCTTATCGAACGCCTTGCTGAAATCCATATACACCACATCATCCGGTTTACTCTGATCTACCTGTTTGGTCACCTTCTCAAAGAACTCAATAAGGGTTGTGAGGCAAAACCTACCCTTCCCAAATCCGTGCTGAGTATCCCTCATCAAATTATTCTTTTCAAATGATTACAAATCCTATCTCTCATAAACTTTTCCAACATTTTACCAACTACTGAAGTAAGGCTCACAAATCTGTCATTATCAGGGTTGTCTCTACTCCCCTTCTGGAACAGGGGAACCACATTTGCTCCCCTCCAGTCTTCTGGCACTATTCCTCAAGACAATAACGATTTCAAGAGCAATGCCAGAGGCTCAGAAATCTCCTCGCTGTCTTCAAAGAGGTTCCGAGCATACATCCCATCGGTCCCATGGGAGTTATCTATTTTCACACTCCGCAGGATTTCTAAAACCTCGTCCTTCTGAACTTCAATCCCACCTAGTCTGGTAACCTGTATCTCAGTATTCTCCTCGACAACATTGTCGTTTTCTCGAGTGAATACTTTCGAAAAACATTCATTTAGTGCTTCCCCTATCTCCTCTGACTCCACGAACAACTTCCCACTACTAACCTTGATTGGCCCTAATCTTAATCTCATCATCCATTTATTCCTTAAATACCTATAGAAAGCCTTAGGGTTTACCCTGATCCTATCCGCCAACAATTTCTCATACCACCAATGGCTCTTCTGAGCTCTCTCATCCTAACATCAGCCTTCTTCTTCTTCTTGACAAGGGTTTTCACTTCCTTTGTAAACCACTGCTCCGGTACTCTACAGTTTCCTACCTGCCTGACAGTTATATACTTATCGAGGACACTTAAGAGCTTTTCCTTGAATAAGCTCCACATTTCTAATGTGCCCATCCCCTGCTGTTTCCTTCCCCATCAAATGCTTCTGAAATCTTGCTAATCGATCGTCATTGCCTTTCCCCCAGCTGTACATGTTCATTTCTATCACAAAATTAAACACAACAGAATTGTGATTGCTATCACCAAAGTGCTCACCTACTTCCAAGTCTAATAACTAGGCGGGGCTCATTACCCAGTACCAACTCTAATGAGGCTTCGCCCACTGTTTGCCTGTCTGCATACTGTGTCAGGAAGCCCTCCTGCACACACTGGACAAAAACTGACCCATCTATAGTACTCGTACTGTACTGTTCCCAGTCAATATTTTGAAAGTTGAAGACCCCCATGACAACTACCTTGTGTCTCTCACTCCTATCGAGAACAATCTTTGCTATCCTTTCCAATACATCCCTGGAACTATTCGGAGGCCAATACAAAACTCCCAACAGACTGAATTCTCTTTTCCTATTTTTAACCCAAGTTCACACTACCTCAGTTGACGAGTCCCCAAACATCATTTCTGCAAATGCAATATTGCTCTTGACCAACATAGACAACTTTCAAGATATCACTATTTGTTTACCCATGCTTCCTCGCTTCCATTTCCATGTAGATGATAGACAGGATCTGGGGAGAGTCAGGAGTTGAGTTACAGGCTGCAATAATCCTGTTTACTGACATGGTCTTGGAGTCACCATACTTTCGTTGCAAGTCATATTGAGATTCTGGTGAATAGTAACCCGAGGATACTGACCGTGAAAGGGTTTGTAATGGTAACACGATTGCATGTCATGGGACAGTGGTGACATAGCGTCTTCATGGCGATGATTTTGCCTATCACCTATTTGGCGTAAATCTTATGGATGGCTTTTTAATCCATGTCTGGACATTGTCCAGATCTTCGTTCAATTGGATGTGGACAGATTGTGGATTTCAACAATCCATTATGAAACAGGACATAAAAATGTCATTGTTGAAAATCACTGTCATTGTGGGAAGATCATTGATGAAGCAGCTGGAGATGGTTGGGATGAGGAGAAACTTAGGGATTCCTGAAGAGATGTGCTCGAGCTGGGATGACACATCCCCAACAACCACAAGCATCTTCCTTTTCGGCAGAAATGAATGGAAAGTAATTGTCATGATTCTCATAGTTTCTTGTTTGTCTGCGGCTCATTGATGCTACGTTTGTGGGCGGCACGGTGTCACAGTGGTTACACTGTTGCCTCACCGCGCCAAAGACCCGGGTTTAATTCCCGCCTCAGGTGACTGACTGTGTGGAGTTTGCACGTTCTCCCCGTGTCTGCATGGGTTTCCTCCCGGTGCTCCGGTTTCCTCCCACACTCCAAAGATGTGCAGGTCAGGTGAATTGACCTTGCTAAATTGCCCATAGTGTTAGGTAAGTGGTAAATGTAGGGGTATGGGCGGGTTGCTCTTCAGTGGGTCAGTGTGGACTTGTTGGGCCGAAGGGCCTGTTTCCACACTGTAATGAAATCTAATCTGCATTCGGGCAGTTATGGCCTTGAAGCAAAGAGCTGACCTCAAATCTCGATTTAACTTATTTTTGACTCTGCTCAAACTAAGCGCTGCCATAGGTTCTGGCGTTAGTTAAAACCAAACAACCAGAAAACGCCTCACTTTGTAATATATTCAAATGTAGGGGGGAGGAGAGTTCCCATTTCCCATTTAAATAAAAATATCAATTTACTGTCCTCATTCTAATAGTGAACACTGAACAAAGAAGCTGTTCTCAAATCCAAGCTCCCTTTTCTTAACGTTTTACTCTTTCACGCAAATCTATATAATTTGCTGTCCCAGTGCAATTATTATACATCCCATCTTAATCTCAAGTATCTGCCTTGTTCGCTGACTTCAATCTTGGTCAGCTGATCACTCAACTTTATTTTCTTTTAACTGTTAGTATGTTTTACATGAAAAGGCACCTTCTCAAGAGAGATTGTGTAATTTCATTGAGAGAAAGATGTTAGATTGCTAGCAACGTCTCCAGCTTGATGACCGATACTTAACTGATCAGTAGCAGTTGTGCACTGTTCCAATTGTCAAGATTCCCTGGTATTTCAGGCGCATCCAACGTCGGAATGTTGCATTGGACTGATGTCATCAAAGCAATGAATTCAAATTTGATTTGGTTTTTGTATCATGAGGCTTATTAAACAAATTGGTTATCTTCGAATTGTTGTGATTCAGCAACCAAAACTCAGATATCAATTTCACAGCCATATGCCACATGCATCTATCTTGTTTCACAGCCTTTCCATTTGCACACCTGAGCATGCACTTGAAGTGTCCTTCAAAATTCAAAAACCCCTTTCTATTTTAAAGGAGACATAAATGTTGAGGTCATATAATTAATTGGTAATGTCAAATCTGCATTTATGAGAATGGCGCTTGTGATGGCACTGAGCGACGTATGTTGCTGCGTTAGAAACATTATGGAGAGCCTCGACCAGCGAGGCTGGAGTTGAGAGATTCTGAGTTGACATAATAGAAACAAAGAAAAAGGATCCTGAGGAAAATTCACTCGGTGCATTTGGAAATCGTGCTTCCTTTTGAGGGAGAACCAACAAATGAAGAATCATCATTTCTTTTAAAAAAGTGAGGTGACCCAATCTGGAGAGAAACGCTGGTAAAATAAATATCTCAGACATTCTTTGACTCTCTGCAATTCACTTTATTAAAATGAAGTTAATGCAGAAACTTTTAAGGATGTTTAGTCAAAGTTTGATACACTGTTGTGCGTAAATAAGTGAAGAAGCTGCTGATAAAAAAAACATTTTGTTGTTTTTACTTTTATTTTTCTAACCAGAGATTTCGTAAACGACACGGAGTCCAAAAAGTCAACGGGTGAAGTAATTGAGGGACAATTTGATAACAGCTAACAAATGCCTCCTCAGGTGGAAGGATTTCACTTTAAAAAGAGAAGTTGCGAAATGAAAGGGTGTGGCCAGTTCTCGCAGCTGAGCTTCGGTCAGTTTTGGTTTGGTTTCAAGCACGAGTGTGGAAGAAGTTACTGGACAAAAAGAAGCAGATCCAGGCAGGTATTCTCTTTCTGATTTCTATCCTGCAAGTACCTTTATTTGATTTTACTTTTTGTGTCCGGAATGTTTATGCGGACTGTTTCAAATGTTTGCCCATCATTAACTGGGATGATATGTTGGGTTTTCGGAGAGGTGAAGCTATTAGGTGTATTGTTTTCTGTTAAATGTGTTTCATCGATAATCCCCTCAATAAATTCTGCCTTGTTTAAAAGTAAATGATTTCATCATTGGAATTTTTTCTGAAATATCACGTTCAAGCTGCTTCAAACAAACCTGCAACGTTATGGTCTTCTTGAAAGTTTTGTGGGCTCTTCCTGGGTCCGTAACAGTTTGTGGGCTCGTTTCGGGGTTTGTTCTGTATTTTCGATTTGGAATAAGGATTCTTGGAGTCGATGGAAGCATATGGTAGGTATCAGGGTCGTTGTTTTCCGGATGTTGAACTCAGATGGTTTAAACTAATCTTGAAACAACAAGTTATGAAGAGTTTGCTATGAGTGGAAGAATTACTATTCGGGGATTTACAAAAGGTGATCAAGGCCAGCCTGCTGGAATGAGCAGACACCCTGGACTTAGAGATTATTTCTTGCACGAGGAAAGGAGAGATAATTCCAGCAATTGCTCAACATTTAAATTTGCTGGAAATGAATTCAGAATCAAAAACAATTAGAGCGGGTGAAATTTCGATTTTCAACAAAGTACCTTTACTTAGAGGAAACATACAATAATGATCCAACAGAAAGGAAAGAGCTTGACGCACGAATAAATCAGGTGAGAGAGAAAAGGAAAGAGACTAAGAAGAGAGTGAAGTTGAGAGAGAAGAAAGGAAGGCAGACGGGCATTTTGAATTTCAGAAATTGGGAATGATACAGGAAATTCGATCTAAAAGGATGGAGATGAATACTGAATATAAACTTAGTGAGGAAGAGAGTGAGAATGAGCAAAACCCTGACATTCAAAGATATGGTGAGAATCTGCTTAGATGCATTCATGCATCGTGTAGTTTTGATGAGAAGGATGCGGATGCCTTTTTTGTTAATCTCACGTGAGTTATGTTGATCCAAACAAAATTTGTGGTTTGAGCTGATGAGGCATTTCCATCACTGTAACAGGACGGATCTGGGGTTTATGAGGAGGTGAAGAAAGCCATCACGATTACATTGAAACTGGTGCAAGAAGCCGACAGAAAATGCTTCAGGAATCTGAGGAGGGAACCTGGTTAAACTTCCATTGAGTTTGAAAGGATCAAATAAAGTAATTTTTTGTATCGGTAAAGGCATGAAAAATAGAACAAACCTACGTAGCTGTTCGAGACAAAACCAGTTTGGAGGAATTCTCAAATTCACGTCATGAAAAAGCAACAATCCATCAAGAAAAGCAGAGGATCAAGACGGACAGATTGGCCGCTGAAATGGCTCATGGCTATGAATTGGGTCAGGTATACAATTGGCTTCCGTAATACATTTTCAATCAGTCAGGGACTTAAATACGGCAAAAGAGAATTTCTCACATGGACATGGAAAGGTAGATTTCGATGAAATTCATGAGGATAAAAATCAAACCGTTAAACGGAACAGAGAAAAGAAACAAAAAACTCCCGTGTTTGCATTGCAATAAAGTAGAACGCAGGAAATCACACTGTTAGTAGGTGAGGAAAATCTTTGGGAAACCAACTGTAAGGAAACATGATAAGTCAAGAAATATTGTTGCACTGGTGACAGAAAGTCCAGTGAAGGCTAGAACACTGAAACAGAACGGACAAGCTGGTCGGAGGTTGGTTGACGAGGAAATGACAGATTTTCTTAAATCATATACCTGCGAATGTAAAATTTACTCCCATATGTCAGGAGCAGGAAGTGAAGAGTTTACAATGTTCCGAGATACCTCTCAATATCTGACGCTGAATGATGTGGCATTATATATCTCTGAAAGTCTATTGTTCGAACAGGTCCCAGATACAACAATTCACGGTGAAACAAGGAACACCCCATTATGTAAAGTAATGTTACAGTGTCTCGAGAATAGTGGTGAAGTCATGGTCGGACAAGCTCTCAGTTACAGGAATGTAACTTTCCATTGATAATGATAAAGCTGATTCACCACGAGAAGTGCTTGAAACTGAATGGAAACTCAGGCAATTGAATTATTGCATAACGCGTATTCTAGAATTTTTCCTGAATCAATGGTATCGAGGTCACAAATCAGAGGCTGAAAGAGGAGAAAACTAGATTACAGATAAGCTAGTTGACGTTTCATTTGCAGTTATTTGGTTTGAACAGACGGTTGAAACAATCAAGGAGCAGGAATATCACTAAGCAAGTATCTATAGCTCAGATAAATTAACTCACTTACAGAAGAAATATTAACGCTGACATTAATCATATCAAAATTCATACTCAGAAAAATACTCGGAATGTATCCCTGTATCTTTAAAATTATGTCTTAATGGGCAAATGGAGACTATCACATATTCAGGCAGACGTGTAACGTGCAGAAGTTCATCAAATTCGATTGCCAGTGGTATATGGAAAGGAGCTGTTGCGGGTGGCACAGAAGCTACCTCCAATGGTTCATTTCGGAGTGAGAACAACTGAAATCAAAACAAAAAAAAAAAATTAGTAGCCTAGACTGTAGAAGGAAGTGTTTACATGTTGCCAGCCGTGTCGTACATGTCAGGTAATTTGAAAACCAAATTCGCACCTTACTACCTATTGCAACAGTCTTAATTGTTTGTGTAGCACCTGTACCCAAAACAAAAGGTGGGATTCTGTATTTGTTACAAAAAATGGATGTGTTGAATGGATTTCCAAAGGCCGTTCCATGATGCAATATAACAGCGAAATGAATAGTTGAGGCATGGCTCAAATTTTTCACAATTTTCGGACTACCCACAATGATATAATGTCATCAGTGTCAAAACTCACATCGACAGTTTTCAAGTAAGTTATGGACTGCTCACAATATAACAATTTAAATATACTGCATACCATTCTGAGTCACAGCGAGCACTAGATTGGTGGCATCGAAAATTAAATGCCACGTTAAGTACTTAGAGTGAAGACTATCCTGATGACTGGGGTAAGAAAATTCCGTTTGTGCTTTTTTGGGATCAGAAATGCACTGCATGAATCAACCAATTTGAGTCTATTTAAACCAGCTTTAGGCACGATGTGAGCGGTTAGTTAAAATTGATTAAGGAGAATTTGGTCAGTCAGAATTCAGACACCAAATATTTGAAATATGTGTCAAACTTAAGGGGTGGTTTAATAGAGCGGGTGAATTGGCTAGACGGCTTTAAAATTTCACAGCATACGATGAAACTGGAAGCAGACATAAAATCAAAAATGTGCAATTTTGCTCTTGCGGCAAAAGCATTAACGTTCCTTCCAGTGACAGTTGAACATATAAAACATACGTTCATGACCCTTAACAAGACGAAAGAAAATCTAGTGAGTTGAACTACTTGATCAGGACTCCAGACAGAATGAAGTCTCACAGAGTCTGTGAACTGAATTTGCTGAAAAGATGTATTGACAGGAAAAGAAGGCAAGAGGAGGATGTGGTATTGATTGGGACGCAAAGAGAATAACTTGGGAATTTGAGGAGTTTATTTAAAGTTTGTAGTAACGTTTAGCAATATAATTGCTCCACTCACAGAATTGTTAAATAAAGGCAGGAAGTTTCTTCCACAGCAGATTCTCAAAAGACACTTAACAGCTTGAATGCCGTGTTAACCATTATGCCAGTGTTAGCTAGACATATTAATGGAAAGCCATTCAAGGAGGGAATCGATGCACATGTTGTGGTGTCAATGCTGTTCTCTTGCAAGAAGGTCATGAACAGATATAGAGACCTATCGGGTATTTCCACCGGAAGTTGAACATTCAGTAGAAATATTCGACAGTTGATAAGTAGACTTTGAGCTTGGAATCGGATCCACAACAATTTCTATGTTTATATTACCTGTAACGTAGTGGAGTTAATAATATGATCTGCTTATAACCCATTGGAGCTTGTTATTGCCATTCAAATGGAAAGTAATGCAAGTGGCAGGATGAGGTAACGTGTCTGCCGACGCGTTGAACAGACTCGAAAGAGAAAAGGAGCTATTCAGTGGTAGGAGTACAACAGACTGAAACAGAATGCCTGTGTGAGTTATCGAGTACTAACAATTATGGCTTCAGGGGTTTTATAATGAAGACAGTTTTGGATATTGATGGTTCATTATTAAAGAGGGGATTTATAACTAAGCTGCTCCTTTATAAAGGCAATGCTGCTCTTGTTTCCTTTCATCGAGTTCACAAACTGCACAGACTCCAAAACGTCTGGGGTTGAAGGATTTTATTACCTATTTGATATTAGCTAAAAGATACTGCCTCAGCAGAAGGCTTTAAAGTTTTGAACATGATTACTTTACAACGAAAGGGAGTGGCCAGTTCTCCAAGAATAACTTTACGCTGGTTTGAGTTGTTCTTTTCTCGCAGAAAAGCGGATAAAGCTGCAGGACCTATAGAATCAGTTACAGGCTGTTACTCTGTCTGTGACTTCTATCCTGGAAGAAACTTTTATTTTTGTCTTTTGTGCCAAAGTGTGTTTGTATGTATTTTTACAAATGTTTGGGACAACATCAGGTCGATGTGTTTGTTGATAGAGTTGATAGACCTGGACCCAATATACCGGCTACTACAGCGGACAGCTGGAACTGACAACCGGAAGCGGCAGAGACAGGCCACTATAAATGCCGGTGGAAACATCACAGAAGCGCTTCACAGGAGGATCCCAAGCACTGAGGGTGTCACCGAAACAGGGGACGAAATGTTTGCAAGAAAAATTCCCAGCTCGGCGAACAGAACCACAACAACGAGCATCCGAGCTACAAATCTTCTCCCAAACTTTGAATTCTTTTAGAATATCCATTTTATGCCTGCTTATAACAATTACCGAAGTTTGGGTCTGGGCTATCTTCTTGAAATATTTTGAGGTGTCTGACCTGGTCTTTGACAAATGTAACGAGACATTGCTAGATATATGAAGTACATGAGCGTTCAGCTCAATTAAAAATAGTCACAAACGTTTTGAATGGCAGAGAAAAATCGAAGGTGGCTCCTGTCTTGTCTTTTTTTTTTCCATGGTCTATGAGCAGAAATTAAGTCGACAAAGCAGAGGTTTCTCCAATTTGAAAACAATAAAATGTCAAATGTCATTTTGGAACACAGACAATTACAAATTAATTCATTCAATTGATGCTCAGATAATGTTGCTTTTGACCTTAAATGGGATGCATAAGCTGATGTTAAAAATCTGTGCACTGAGATATGCACAATTTTTCATTCCTCTGAGACTTCTTGCTCCAGTCAGAGACCAGTCGGTGCAGAGCCAGCATGTGAAGATCTGAACATGGGAATGCACCACACAGGCAGAACTGACAGTTCAGTCAGAACTGCAAAGAATCATTGTAGTTGATGTGTCGAGCAAAACATCAACATCTGATCCGTTTATGTAAATATATGTCAATGATTATCCCATTTTTCTCTCCTCTCCAATCTTCCATTTTACCTCATATTTCCACCCTTCTCCTCGTATTCCTTCCCTCACACATTACTCAGAATTGAAACATACGCCACATCTTCACCCTTGCCTTATTCTCTTCCCTGCCCCGGCCTTCATCCATCTCCTCCAACGTAAAGTAAGTAATAATCTGTTTATAACGTGTATTGTTATAGCGATGTATATACCGTACATACTCAAGTAATTGTCGATGTTATGTAATGGTCGTCTCCCTGTTTTTGGCCAATAAACCTGGAGTTTTCCACATATCTTGTGTGAAAGTCGATCCTAGTTCCTCATCGATAACAAATCTACAGTGATGTGTGAGTGTACTTGCTGCTTGGAGTTGTTCAAATTAGCTGAAACCATTGTGTTTTGTCGTTTCTTCGTTCTCAAATCAATTGGTCTTCTGCTGCTGATGTGATCTGAAATTCTACGGGCATGAGTTTCAGCCCCTCAATAGTCATTTCAATGTTGTAGTTGACAGCATAAATTTAACGTTAAAAACTAGCGAAATACTCAAATATATAAAGTGCTTGTGAAACAAAAGATGTCTGCAAACCATGTTGTTCTGTTGTTGCTGCTTTTCTGAACACACCATGTGGATTGTTAACGACTGCCTGTTGCAGACGCTGTCAAAATCCAACCTGTACTTTCCTTATCTGTGTATATGCAGTTCTGAATCCAAAGACATTTATTCTAATCTCTATACCTCTGCATAGTCGAACACTGTTAAATGTTTAAGCAAATCTGTCAGGTACCTAATACAGCCAAAGTCATCTTATTTGCAGAACAGCATCATATCAAGCATTGAATTCAAATCGTAATTTGATGGTTACGTGAGAAATACAGATTTGCAAGGCCAGAGGGAAATGACTTCCAATTCCTAAACTTCAGAGGACCTTCATGAATTCGATTGGGGAGTTCTTCCCAATAAATCGAACGATCTGTGAATTTAAGCAAGTACTTATTCTTCGAGTGTAAACCAAAGAAACGTCACTTCAGTTGCAAAATTCCAATTTGTTCAGCTCGTTGCTTTTCCGTTCATTCATATTTCTTTTAAATTATTTCTTGGAAATTGTCATCCTGCTTTTCAATTCAGACTATTCTGTGACAGCTCTCCATTCGTGTTTATAATACAATTGCAATGGATGAATTAGGTGTTAGTGAAATAGAAATTGCCTGGTCTAGTCTGGCACCGGGTACCAGATTATAGAAATCAAGTATATCACTTCGAAAGGAATATACACCTCCAATCTAAATTTTCTTTTTCTCTTTACATTCTATCCCTGTTGAGGAAAGAGTTGGCTGCATTTTGTCATTCGTTTGGCCAAAAATTATTTTGTAAAATGGAAATGTCTGGTCAAATCAAAAGAAAGAGCCCAACAAGAACTTCAATATAAATTGAGGGTGCAGTGGCAGATCTGTTAATTCATTCAGAGAAGACCTGGTTCAAGTTGGTGAATATTTTCTGTGCCTCTTTCTGACTGTCTGCGTTTGAAACAATCTCCTTCCCCCTGCTTTCTCTTTCTCCGTATTACTCTGCCACGCTCACTATCTCGGCCTCTCACTTATTGACACTCTCCCATGTTCTTGGACTCTGAAAATTACTCATTCTCTCTGACTCTCACTGTCACCATCACTCTGCCTGTGTGTCCCTCTCTATCTGCCTCGTCTTCTGTCTGTCTCGATGTTTTTTCTCTCACTTTCATTCGCTCCCTCCGACTCTCTCTCTGACTTTCTGTCTTACACTGTATTTTTTCTCCTCGCTCTCTGTTTCTTTCTCTCTAATTCTGCCTCTGTTTCTTCTCTCTCTCGAATATTCTCTCTCTCTCTCTCTCTCTCTCTCTCTCTCTCTCTCTCTCTCTCCTCTCTCTCTCTCCCCCCACCCACCACCCCCCTTCTCTGTGTCAAATGGATGCACGGGCATTGCCACTGTCTGTACCGCTCTTTCTTTCTCTCACTTTTCCTCTATCTCCTTCCTGTTTTTTGAAAGCGCTTTGTTTTTTTTCCCCTCAGTGTCTCACTCACTCTCTGTCTCACGCTTTATCACTCTTCATCTCTGGACCAAGCTTCCTCTATCTTCCATTTACTGTCTCTTGGTCTCTGACTATCCATTTCTATCGCTCACTGTCAGTGCCTTTCTTCGTCTCCCTCACACACATTTCTCACTTCCACTGTCTTTCCAGCTCTGTCCATATCTACTACATCACCATCTCTCTCCAGTTCTCTGTGTCTTCTACGCTTTCACTGTCTGACTATTTCTCCCACTCACTCATTCATTCTCTCTCTCGAATTCTCCCTATCTCATTCTTTGAGTTGTTCTTTTCTCGCAAAAGAGCGGAAAAAGCTGCAGTCCCTAAAAAAATCAGTTCCAGGCTGTTACTCTGTCTGTGGCTTCTATACTGGAAGAAACGTTTTCTTGTCTTTTGTGCCAAAGAGTGTTTGTGTGTTTCTTTCTCTTTCTCTCACTCTCTCTATCTATCACTGTTGCACTGTTGCACTCTCTTCCCTCTCTCTATCACTCACTCGCTCTCTCTACCTCTCTCTCGGTCTCTGTCTCTCTTTCTCTTTCTCATTCTCTTTCTCTTTCTCTCTCTCTCTCTCTCCCTTGCTCTCTCTTAGAGCATAGAACATAGAATAATGCAGCGCCAAACAGGCCCTTCGGCCCTCGCTGTTGCACCAACCTGTGAACTATTCTTAACTCGTCCCCCTACATGATCCCAAAATCATCCATGTGCTTATCTAAGGATTGCTTAAAACCCCCGAATGTGGCTGAGTTGACTACCTTAGCAGGTAGTGCATTCCACGCCCTTACCACTCTCTGCGTGAAGAAGTAGCCTCTGACATCAAGCTTAAATCTATCACCCCTCGATTTGTAGTTATGCCCTCTCGTACAATCTGATGTCATCATCCCAGGAAAAGGTTTTTCTCTGTCTACCCTATCTAATGGTCTGATCAACTTGCATGTCTCTATCAAATCCACCCCACCTTCTTCTTTCCAATGAGAAAATATCCAAATCTCTCAGTCCTTCCTCATAAGAAATTCCCTCGAAACCAAGCGACGTCCTGTTAAATCTCCTCTGCATCTTTTCGAATGCTTCCACATCTTTCCGTAATGGGCCAACCAGAAATGTACACAATATCCCACGTGTAGCTGCAACAGCGTATTGTATAATTGCAGCATGATATTGCGGTTCAGGATCTCAATCCCTCTACCAATGAAACCGAACACACCGTATGCCTTCTTAACAACACTATCCTCCTGAGTGTCAACTTTCAGGGATCTCTGCACATGGACTCCACGATCCATCTGCGCATCCGCACGACGAAGAATCCTTCCACAGACCAAGTACTCTGACATCCTGTTATTCTTCCCAAACTGCATTATCTCACATTTAGCTTCATTGAACTCCAATTACCACCTCTCAACCCAATTCTGCAGTTTGTCGAAATCCCCCTGCAACCTGTAACATTCTTGCAAACTGTCCACTACTCCACCGACTTTAGTGTCGTCTGCAAATTTACTAATCCATCTCCCTATGCCTGCATCTAAGCTTTTTGTAAAAATGCCAAACAGCAGCGGTCCCAAAACAGATCCTTGTGGAATTCCACTATTAACTGGACTCCGGACTGAATATTTTCCAACAATCACCACTCGTTGCCTTCTCCCATAAAGCCAGTTTCTAATCTAAAATGCTAAATCATCCTCAATTCCATCCCTCTGCATTTTCTCCATCAGCCTACCATGTGGAAACTTATCAAAGGATTTATTGAAGTCCAAGTATACCACGTCAACTGCCCTACCGTCATCTTCATGCTTGGTCACATTCTCAAAGAACTCAGTGAGGTTTGTGAGACAGGACCTGCCCTTGACAAACTATGTTGACTATCTGAAATCAAATTGTTGCTTGCTGAATGATTATAAGTCCTTTCTCTGATAATGCTTTCCAACACCTTTCCTATAACAGAAGTAAGGCTCACTGGCCTGTCTGCCTTATTTATCTCTGATGCCCCAGTTGAACGAGGGCACAACATTTGAAATCCTCCAGTGCTCAGGTACTAAACCCGTAGACAATGATAACTCAAATATCAAAGCCAATGGTTCGGTTATCTCCTCCCTAGCGTCCCAGAGAATCCTCGGATAAATCCCAACTGGCCAAGGAGACTTGTCGACTTTCACTGCTTCTAAAATTGATGGCACCAGTGTGTAACTAACTTCGATAATTTCTAGTCTAATATCTCGTTCCTCATACTTCTCCTCTGTAATATTCTCCTTTTCCTGAGTGAACACCGATGAGAAATGTACATTTCGCACCTCTACAGGGTCCACACTCAACTTCCCACTTATGTCTTTGACTCGCTCTGTTCCGATCCTAATCATCCTTTGTTCCTCACATCCCTATAGAAAGCTTTAAGTTTCTCCTCTATTCGATTTGCTAAAGACTGCTCTCTTTGCACTTCTTAACTCTCTGTTTAAATCCTTCCTAGCTGATCTGTTACTCCACATCGCTCATCTGTTCCATCTTGCCTCATCAACACATAAACTTCTTTCTTCTTCTTAACAAGAGATACAATTTCTATCGCAAACCACTGTTCCCTTACCTTATCACTTCCTCCCTGCCTGGCTGGAACATACCTATCAAGGTCACGCAATGAATGTTCTTTAGACCAGGTCCACATTTAGATTTTCTGCATTCCGTGCATTTTGTTACCACATTCTATACATCATAATTCTTGCCTAATCGCATGATAATTTACCTTGTCCCATCGATAAATCTTGCCCAGTGTCATGGACTGATCCCTTCTCATCGCTAAACTAAATGTAACTGAATTACGGTCACTCTCTCCAAAGTGTTCACGTGCAACTAAATCAAGCACCTGGCCCACTTCATGACCAAACACCAGATCCAGTGTGGCCTTCCCTCTTGTCAGAACTTCGACATACTGTGTCAGGAAACTTTCCTTTACACATTGGACAAAAACGCATCCCTCTGATGTACTAGAGCGAAAAAAAATTCAAATCAATGTCGGGGAAGTTCAAGTCCCCCATAATGACCACCCTGGTCTTTTCACTCTTACCCAGGGATAATGTTGCTAATCCTCTCGTCCACCTCCCTGGAACTCTGCGGAGGCCTATAAAAAACTTCAAGAAGTGTGACCTCTCCTCTCCTGTTTCTAAACTCAGCCCACACTGCCTCAGTAGACGAGTCCTCATCAAAAGTTCTCCCAGCCACTGTTATATGATCTTTGTCTAACAAAGCCACGCCTCCATCTCGTTTACCGCATTGCTTGTTTTTAATGTAAGATCTAAATCATGGAACCTGCGACATCTATTCCTCACCCTGCTCTATTCATGTCTCCGAAAAGGCCACAACATCGAATTCCCATGTACCTATCCATGCTAAACGCTCACCGATCTTATTTCTGGCGTTGAAGTAGACACACTTCAAACCACTTCGCTGTCTGCCTGTGACCCTGAAATCCTGCCCCTGTCCTTCCTACTCTCATCTGCCTGTGCACTGCAGCTACACCTCCGGTTCCCAACCCCCTCCTGAGCTAGTTTAATCCCACCCGAATACCATGAGCAAATTTCCCACCAAGGATATTAGTACCCCTCATGGTTCATGTGAAGAACATCCTGTTTGTACAAGTCCCACATTCCCCAGAATGAGCTCCAATTATCCAAAAACCTGAAACCGCCCTTCTCCATCATCCTTGCATCCTCGGGTTTAGCTGATATCTCTCCCCATTCCTTGCCTCACTGTCACGTGTCACGGGTAAAAATCTAGAGATAACAACTCTGTTTTCTCGAGCTCTCAGCTTCCACCCTGGACCCCTGAAACACTGCCTTACTTCTCTATCCCGCTTCCTACCTATGTCATTGGTACTTACATGGACAACAACGTGAGGCTGGTCACCCTCTCCCTTCAGGACCCCAAAGATACGATGTGAGACATCAATGGACCCTGGTATCTGGGAGGCAACACACCAATCGCGAGTCTCGTTCGCTCCCAACAAACCTTCTATCTGAATCTCTAACTATTGTTTCCTCCATGACTAACAATCTCCTTTCCCTCGCTCCATTGTGTGCAACAGGGACAGGCTCTGTGCCAGTGACCTGGGCCCCACTGGTAAGTTGACACCCTGAATCATATCCAAAACGGTATACGTGTGTTTCAGGGGAACGACAACAGGATATCCCTCCATTGACTTCTTCACCCTTTCGAATAGTCAACCAGTTTTCTTCTTGCCTCGGAGTAACTACTTCCCTGTAACTCTTAACTATCACAGCCTTTGCCTCCCGAATGAACCGAAGTTCATCCAGCTGCCGCTCTGGTTCCCTAACACGGTCTTGAAGGAGTGAGAGTTGGGTGCACTTCCTACAGATGCACTACTGTCGTCCCTGACATCAAATATCGTGCAGGAGGAACATTGCTTTTCCTGTATTGCCATCCCTGCTCGACCCTATTCACAAAGTTAAAAAAGAGACGCTTACGTGATATGTCCCTGCTCTTTAAGGTGAGAGGAAGTGATTGGGTGGGAGGCCCTACAAAGGTCGGGTCTCGGGTTGAGAAGACACTGACTTATAGAGCTGGATCTAAATAAAAGTAAGAATTCCCGCCTTTCCCAGAAACCTCAGCTCTCTGACTTCAAATTTAAAGGCACAAATCAGTGGCCCACCGCTGTCAGCAGTCCCCTGGTGCAAGCTCCCACTCTTTGAGTTGCTGCTGCCTCTGAAAAACAGAAATGTGTCGGTCTTTCCTTTTTGTTACTTTTCTGTCTCTCTATATCGATCTCGAACACTTTTTCTCTCACTCTCTCATTCTGTCTCTCGTTCGCTCTCCCTCCCTTTCGTTTTTCTCCCTCCATCCCGCTAGCCCTCTTTCTTTCTCTCTCAATCTCTCTCTCTCACGCATGCGCTCTCTCTCTCTCCGACGCTGTATCCAACTGATGCTTGGGCATTGCCACATTCTCGGCCTAACTCTCTCTCACTTTTTTTCTCTTTCTCCTTTCAGCTTTTTGAACCGCTTTTGTATTTATCTACCTCAGTGTTTCACTGTCTCTCTGTTTCACTTTCTGTCCATTATTCTGTGTCTCTTTATGTCTATCTCCTGCATATTCCTCAAATTCACTCTATCTTCCTCTCACACTGCATCTCCCCTGATTACTGTGTCTTTCCAGGTCTCTGTCTCTGCCATTCTCGCTACCGATCTCTGTCTCAATATCTATCTCTCATTCGTTCTCTCTCTATAGAACATAGAACATTCGAAAATTACAGTGCAGTACAGGCCCTTCAGCCTGTTGCGCCGACCAGGCATACAAATCTGAAGCCCATCTAACCAACATGTACGCCCATATGCTTGTCCAATTACGACTTGAATGCATTTAATGTTGGCCAATCTACTCCCTTTGCAGGCAAATCATTCCATACCCTCACTACTCTCTGAGTAAAGAAACTCCCTCTGACATCTGTCCTATATCTATCACCCCTCAAGTTAAATCTATGCATCCTCGTGCTCGCTGTCACCATACTTGGAAAACGATCTCCCTGTCCACCCTATCTAATACTCTGAATATCTTATATGTCTCTATTAAGTCACCTCTCAACCATCCTCTCTCCAACAAAAACAGCCTCACGTCCCTCAGCATTTCCTGGTAAGACCTTCTTTCCATACCAGGCAACATCCGAGTAAATCTCGTCTGCACCATTTCCAAAGCTTCCACATCCTTCTTATAATGTGGTGCCCAGAATTGTACACAATACTCCAAGTGCGGCCACGCCAGAGTTTTGTAGCATAACCTTATGGTTCCGGAAGTCCATCCATCTATTAATAAAAGCTAAAACACTGTATGACTTCTTAAATCCCCTGTCAACCTGGGTGGCAACGTTCAAGGATCTGTGTTCCTGGACACCGAGATCTCTCTGCTCATCTACACTACCAAGAATCTTAACATTAGCCCAGTACTTTGCATTCCGGTTGCTCCAACCAAAGGGAATCACCTCACACTTGTCCGTATTAAAATCCATTTGTCACCTCTCAGCCCAGGTCTGCAGCTTATCTCTGTCTCTCTGTAACCTACAACATCCTTCGTCACTATCTATAACTCCACCGACCTTAGTGTCGTCTGCAAATTTACAAAACACCCGGCTACGCCCTCATTCAGGTCGTTTGTAAACATTACAAAGAGCAGTGGACCAAACACCGACCCACGAGGTACACCACTATTAAATGGACTCCAGGATGTACATTTCCCATCAACAACCACCCTCTGTCTTCTTTCAGCAAGCCAATTACTGTTCCAAATTATATCTCCCACAATCTCATTCCTCCACATTTTGTAAAATAGCCTACTGTGGGGAACCTTAGCGAACGCCTTGCTGAAATCGATATACACCACATCAACCGGTTTACTCTGATCTACCTGTTTGGTCAACTTCTCAAAGAACTCATTAACGTTTGTGAGACACGTCCTGGCCTTCGCTAAACCGTGCTGACTATTGCTAATGAAATTATTCTATTCTAGATGAATATAAATCCTATCTCTTATAGCCTTTTCCAACACTTTAAAAACAACGGAAGTAAGAATCACGGGTCTATAATTACCATGGTTGTCTCTACTCGCCTTCGTCAACAGGGAATCCACATTTACTCTCCTCCAGTGTTCTGGCACTATTCCTGTCCACAATGACGATTTAAAGATCAATGTCAAAGGCTCGGCAATCTCCTCCCTGGCTTCCCAGAGGATGTTAGGATAAATCCCAATCCCAATCCCAATTGGCCCAGGGATTTTTCACACTCTGCAGGATTTCTAATTCCTCTTCCTTGTGAACCTCAATCCCATCTAGTCTAGTAGCCTGTATCTCAATCTTCTCCTCGATAACATTATCGTTTTCTGGAGTGAATACTGTCGACAAATACTCATTTGGTACTTCCCCTAGCTCCTCTGACTCCACGCACAACTTCCCACTCACACCTTTGATTGGCCCTAATCTTACTCTCGTCATTTATTTATTCCTTAAAATCCTATGGAAAGCCTTAGGGTTTACCCTGATCCTAACCGCTAACAACTTCTCATGTCTCCGCCTGACTCTTCTGAACTCTCTCTTTCGACCTTTCCTGATAACCTTGTAATCCTCAGGCGCTCTAACTGAGCCTTCACATCTCATCCTAACATCAGCCTTCTTCTTCCTCTCTTCTCTCTCATTCTTTCTCTTTCAATCTCTCTCTCTATCTCTCTCACGGTCTCTTTCTCTCTCCGAATCGATCAGTCTGTCTCCATCTCCATCTGTCAGTCTGTGTGTCCCTTCCCGTCCCTTACACACAGTTTGTCTCTCTGCCGCTCAACTCTGGCAGTGTAATTCTCACTCACTCTCTGTCTGTCACTCTCCCTTTCATTTCCTCTCTCTGAAATCTTGGCGTCCAACTCTCACACTGCCTTTTTCTTTTACTCTCTGTTGCAGCATTACTTTTATTCTTTCCCTCTTTTATCTCTCTCTTTGTTGCTCACACACACAGGCGTGCGTGTACACACACACATTGCCTGCCTGTCAAACTCTTTCTCTGTCACACTGCTTCGCTCTCTCTCTGTCTCTCTTTTCTTTCGACGACTTCCTGTCTGTTTCTGTCTATCTCTGATCGTCTCCTGTTTCTCTCTCTCACTGGCGGTGTCCCCTCAATGCCTCTCCCTCTCTCATGACTCGCACTTACTCCATCTGTCTCCATCACTCTATTGCTGTCTCTGTATCTCTTTCCTCTCTCTTTTCCTGACCATACCTCACTCTCTGCGTCTATCGATTTCAATATCTCTCATTCTCTTTCAGCGTCTCTCTCCAGTTTACTGTTTGTCAGTCTGTCTTTCTCTGTCTCCTTCTCTCTCACCTTCTCTCACACTCTCTCTCAATCTCGCTGATTGTATCTCACCGTCTCTCTCTGTGCCCCTGCCTCCCTATCTCACTCTAACTATCTCTTTCTTTCTCTTACACTCTCTCTCATGCACAATCACTCACCTTCTCTGTCGTTTTATGATTTTTCTGCCTGACTGCCACTGTCCTCTTTGTCTGCCTCATTGCCTGCCTTTCTCTCACTATCTCTTTCTCTCACCGTCTCTATTTCACTTTCTTTGTCTGTCTCTTTCGCTCTTTCTCTCTCTGTCACACACACACCCCGATTCTCTCTCACATTGTCTCTCATTCGCTCACTATCTGTTTCTCACTTTCCGTCTCTCTCTGGTATAACTTCACTTCCTCTTTTTCTATTGCTTTCACTGTTTTTTCTCTCCCTTACTGTCTCTCTCACTTGAAATGTGTGGCGCTGAAAATTAACAGCAGATCGGACAACATATGGGAAGCAGGAGAGTAGACGTTCCAGGCCAAAGCCCTTCATCAGGAGATCCAAATGAATGGCTTATTTCGGAAGTGTCATCTCCTCTCTTTCTCAGATGTTGCCTGTTCTTTTCCAGCGCCACATTTGTCAACTCTAACCTACCTTCCTCAGTTGTATCCTCACTCTCTCACTCACTTTCTATCACTGTCCCTCTTTCCATCCCTGTCTCCGTCCAAGCGTGTCTGTACCTATCACTATCACTAAATTACACCATCTATCTCACAGACTGTCAACAAACTCTGACTCACTGTGACTTGCACACTGGGTTTTACACTTACTGTGTCTCTCTCTGTCTCTGCCTAAATATCGCTACCTCTCTGTTTGTCCGTTACACAATTTATTTCCCAAACCATCTCAATCCCTTAGCTCCCTCTCACTGTCTGGCTCACTCTCACTGTCTCTCACTGATTGTATCTCTGAAGTGTTACTCTTTATCTCCAACACTCACTGCCTCTGTCTCTTTGTGAATTTCTCTCTATCTCTCTCTCCTTCTCTCTCTTATGTATGTTTTTTATTTCCCTTTTACGGTCTCTTGCTCTGTGTTTTCACATCCATCTCACGTCTCTTTCTCTCTCCCACTTTCTCACTTCCACTGTCTCTCTTCCTCTCACCATCTCTCTCCAGGTGTCCCTCTCTTTATCTCTCTACCTCTTTATCTAACTCTTCCTCGTCCTCTCCATATCTCTCCCTCATTTTCTGTCATGCTCTGTCCCACTCACACACATATTCCCCACCAGTCTCTCTCGCTCTTTTTCACTGTTTGTGTGTTTGTGCTTCATTGTCTCACTCTCTGTCTATCTGCCTCTCTGCCCGACACCAAACCTCTCTGTTGCCCTGTCAATCATTCTGATTGTCTCTCCTTCAGTATCTTGCTCACTAATTTTATTTCTCTTTCACTCACGTTCACTCTATCTCTCTCTCTGCCTGTTTATATCCCTCACTATATCTCTCTCTCGGTGTCCTGCCATCCACCCATGGTGTCATAGAGACACAAAGATGTACAGCATGGAAACAGACCCTTCGGTTCTACCCGTCCATGCCGACCAGATATCACAACACAATCTAATCACACCTTCCAGCACCCGGCCCATATCCCTCCAAACGCTTCCTTTCATATATCCATCCAAATGCATTTTAAATATGTCAATGATACCAACCCAAACACTTCTGCTGGCAGCTCATTGCAGGAAGGTACCACGTTCTGTGTGAAAAAGTGGCACCTTCATACTATTTTATATCTTTTCCTTCTCAGCCTGAAACTATACCGTCTTGCTATGGACTCCCTGATCCCAGGGAATAGACATTGTCTATTTATCCTATCCACGCGCCTCATAATTTCGTAAACCTCTGTAATGTCACCCCCCAGTCTCTGAAGCTCCAGGGAAAACAGCTCCTGATAGTTCAGCCTCTCCCTACAGCTCAAATCCTTCAACTCTGGCAACATCCTTTCAATCTTTTCTGAACCTTTCCTTGTTTCACACCATCTTTCCGATAGGAAAGAGAAAGGAATTGCACGAAATATTTCAAAAGTGGTCGAACTACTGTCTACTACAGCAGCATCATGACCTCCCAACTCGTATACTCAATACTCTGACCAATAAAGTAAAGCATACCAGACGCCTTCTTCACAATCATATCTACATGGGACTCCACTTTCAAGAAGCTATGAACGTGATCTCCAAGGTCTCTTTATTCAGCAATACGCCCTCGGATCTTACCAATCAATAAGTGTTTAACACCTGCTAAGGTTTGCTCTCCAAAAAGCAGCACCTCACATCTATCTGATTTAAACTCCATCTGCCATTTCTCAGGCCATTGGCCCATCTGAGCAAAATCCTGTTGTAATCTGACTTAACGCTCCTCGCTGTCCACTACACCTCAAATTTTGGTGTAATCTGCAAACTCACTAACTATACGTCTTATGCTCGCATCCAAAGTATTAATATAAATGACAAAAATCAGAGGAGCCAGAACCGATCCATGAGGCACTCCACTGGTCACAGGCCTCCATTCTGAAAAATAACACTCCTACACCACCCTCTGTGTTCTCCGTTTGAGCCAGTTCTGTATCCACATGTCTAGTTCCTCCTGTATTCGACAAAATACAACCTTGCTAATCAGACTCCCATCGGTATACTTGTCAAATGTCTTACTCAAATACGCATAGAGTTCATCTACCGCTCTGCCCTCATCAATCGTCTTTGTTACTTCTTCAGAAAAACTCAAACAATTTTGTGAGACATGATTTCCCAAGCACAAAAGCATGTTGACTATCCATAATCAGTCCTTGTCTTTCCAAATACATGTACATCCTGTCCGTCAGTATACTCTCCAACCACTTGCCCACCACCTATTTCAGGCTCAAAGGTCTATAGTTCCCTAGCTTGTCCTTACCACCCTTTTTAAACAGTGGCACCAAGTTAGCCTACCTCTAGTCTTCCTGCACCTCACCTATGACTATCTTTGATATAAATATCTCAGCAAGAGACCCAGCAATCACTTTTCTAGCTTTGCACCGATTTCCAGGATACACCGGATTCGGTCCTGGGGATTTATCTAACTTTATGCGTTTCAAGATGTCCAGCAATTCCTCCTCTGTAATATGGACATTTTTTTTGAACGTGTCACCATTTATTTCACAACATTCTATATCTTCCATATCCTCTTCAACAGTCAGTACTGTTGCAAAGTACTCGTTTAGTATCTCCCTCATTTTCTGTGGCTCCACACAAAGGCCACCTTGTTGATCATTGATGGACCCTGTTCTCTCCCTAGTTGCTCTTCTGTCCTTAATGTATTTGGGCATTTGAAAACCCTTTGGATTCTCCCTTCTATTTGCCAATGCTATCTCACGCCCCCTTTTTGCCCTCCTGACTTCCATCTTAAGTGTACTCCAACTGCCTTTATACTTCGATAAGGATTCACTAGATCTATGCTGTTTATACCTGATATATGTTTCCTTCTTTTTCTTGACCAAGTCCTCAAGTTCTGTAGTCATCCAGCATTCCCTATACCTACCAGCCTTTCCTTTCACCCTAACAGGAGTATACTTTTTCTGGATTTTCGTTATCTCATTTCTGAAGGCTTCCCATTTCCCAGCCGTCCCTTTACCTGCGAAATTCTGTCCCCAGTCAGCTATTCAGTGTTCTTGCTTAATACCGTCAAAATGAGCCTTTGTCCAATTTAGAAGTTCAACTTTTACATCTGGTCTATCGTTTTCCTTCATTGTATTGAATTATGGTCGCTGGTCCCAAAGTGCTCGCCCATTGACACCTCAGTCACCGGCCCTGCCTTATTTCCCAAGAGTAGGTCAAGATTTACACTTTTATTGGTAGGGACATTTGCATACTGAATCAGAAAATTGTCCCGTACTTACTTAACAAATTCCTCTCCATTATAACCCTTAACACCATGGCAATCCCAGTCTATGTTTTGAAAGTTAAAATCTCCTACCATAACCAGCTCATTCTTCTGACAGAAAGCCGAGATTTCCTCACAAGTTTATTTCTCAATTTCCATATGACTCTTAGGGGGTGTATTATACAAGTCCAATAAGGCGATAAGCCCTTTCTTATTTCTCAGTTCCATCCAAAAAACTTCCCTGCATATATTCCAAGGAATATCCTCCCTCAGTACAGCTGTAATGCTAT
The DNA here is from genome assembly GCF_047496795.1 of Chiloscyllium punctatum. Lineage (NCBI taxonomy): Eukaryota > Metazoa > Chordata > Chondrichthyes > Orectolobiformes > Hemiscylliidae > Chiloscyllium > Chiloscyllium punctatum. Next base: position 65,512,433 of record NC_092773.1, read on the forward strand.
CACTTTTCAAAAACAATGTCCCCTCCTCTTTTGCCTCCCTTTCCATCCTTCCTACAGCATTTGCATCCTGGAAAATTAAACTGCCAATCCTGCCCACGACTTTAGCCATATTTCTGGAATTGCTATGATATCCCAGACGATGTTTCTAATCATGCCCCGAATTCAACCGTCTTCCCCGTTCGGCCCCTTGCATTGAAATAAATGCAGTTCAATTTATTAGTCTTACGTTATTCCTGCTTGCCCTGACCGTTTTAATCGCTTCTGTTCTCAACTGTACCCGTGTCAGATTGATCACTTCCCTCACCGTTTCCTGGGTCCGACACCTCCACCTCAATTGTTTAAATCGTCCTGATCTGCTCAAGTCAATCTCCCTGCCAGGATATTAGTCGCTCACTGACACATACCGAATGTGTCTCAAACAGTGTTTCTCTTTCCCTCACGGTCTCTGTCTCTCTCTCTCTTTCAAGTGTTTCTCCCTCTGTGTATTGTTTGCAGTATCCCTCTCTTTCAGAGCCCATCTCTGGCGCTGTCCATCTCCCTCTCTCTTGCTGCCCAGCTCTCTCACTGTTTCGCTGTCCTTGCTCCCTTTCTTACTGATCCTATCCATCTCTCTATCTCCTTTGCTGTCCCGCTCTCTCGTTCGAAGTCCCTCTATCTCTCCCGCTGCCCCCTCTCTCTCCCCTTCACTCTCTCGCTTTCACATTCTCCCTCTTTCTCCATTCCTCGTTCTGTCTAGCCGCCCTCTTTCTCTCCCTCGCTGTCTCTCGATCTCACATTGGCCCGAACTCTCTCTCTCCGTCTCTCTCTCTCTCTCTCTCTCTCTCTCTCTCTCTGTCGCTCTCCCTCTCTCAATTGCATTTTCTCTCCCCCTCCTTTTCCCGTTTGCTGTTTCGCTTTCTCTGTCTGTCTCTCTCTGTCTTTTTCTCGCTCTTGCTGTCTCTCTCACTCTGACTCACTGTCTCTCTTTCTCTTTCTTTCACTGTCCGCTGTCTCTTTCTACTTCTCGCTGAACCTTTCTCTTTAACTCTCTCTCTCACTCACTCTCTCTCTCCATTTTTTTCTGTCTCTTCTCATTGGCCCTCAATCTCTCGCTGTCTCTCTCTCTCTCACTTGCTCTCTCCCCCTCTCTCTCCATCTCGCGCCCTCTCCATATTTAGCTTTCTCCCCTTTGTCTCTGTCTCACTATGCCACCGTCTCTTCCTACCACTCTGTGTTACTGTCCCGTGCTGCCTTTATCTCACAGTGCCTCCCTCACTCTCGCCGTCATTCTCTCTGTTTCTGTAGTTGACCCTCTCTCTAGCTGTCTCTGTATCTCTTCATTTCTTGCTATCTGTCTCTCCCCCTCGCCACGTACATCTCAGTCGCTTTCCCCGTCATTCTCTCCCTCTCCCCTCGCTCTCTCTCTAGCTATCCATCAGTCACTCTCCAGCTCTCCTTCTCTCTCTCTGTTCCTCTCTCTCCGTGTCTCTCCGCTCTTTCTCTCTTTCAATTTCACTCTCTGTCTGTTACTCTTCGTTACTGTCTTCTCTCCCTCACTGTCTGTCTGTCTTCCTCTCGGTCCCTCTCAGTCTTGCTCTCTCCCTCACAAACTTTCTATTTCTCACTGTTTTTTTCTCTCTCCTCTGATTCTGTATCTCTCACATACGCATTATGCCTTGCTCTTCTTTCTGAGTGACACTTTTTCACGCGAGCTTTCTCCCTCTGTTTCTCCTCAAGTCTCTATCACTGTGTCTATGTCGCGCTCTCTGCCTCAAGCTCTGTCCGTCTCTTTCTCTTTTTCTGTGCACACAGTCGCCCTCTCTCACTGTCTTGCGCGCTCAAGCCCCCTCCCGTTTCTTCCATCTCAGTGTCTATATCTCCATATCCTTCGCCCCGCCCTCTCCTTCGCCCTCTGTCCTTTCCTCTCTATCTCGCTCTGTCTCACACTCCCTCTTTGTCTCCCACTGACTATATCTCTGTCTTCATTTTTCTCTCACTGTCTCTCTTCTTTTCGCAATCCCTCTCTCAGTCTCTTGCTCTCTTCCTCTCTTTCTCTCACAAGCAAAATGTGTGGTTGCTCCTATCTCTGTGCCTGTCGTTCTGGACATCTGGTTCGCAGCCCCTCTCTCTCACTGTTTCTCCGCTCTCTCTCTATCTATCTCACTTGTTCAGTCTTTGTCTCTTTCTCACACACACGCAGCCGCAGACGCATACAGACAGAATCTCTCCCTCACTATCTCGCTGTTTCTTTTTCATTCTCTCTCTCTCTCTGTCTCTCCCTCTCTCACTCCTTCTCTCTTCGTGTCTCACTGTCTCATTGTCTATCTGGGGTGTCTCTGTTTATCATTCTCCCTACTCTGTTTATCTCTTACTGTCTCTGTCACTTTCTTTGTCTCACAAAATCTCACTCGACTTCGTTGACGCTCTTGAACACATACCGTCTCCCTGTGTGTCTCTGTCTCTTTCTCTGTCTCTCACTGTGTCACTGCCTCACCAATTGTCCTTCGCTTTCTCACCTTTTCAGTCTTTTTTGTCTCTTTCCTCCTCTCCCTGCTTGTCTTCCTTCCACTGCCTGTCACTTTCTCTCTCACGCTGTCTCTCTCAGTGTCTCTCACTCTCTAACTGTTCTTTCTCTCTCACTGCCTCTGTCATTCGCCTTCTTTCCCTATCTCTCCCACACACTCACTACCATCTCTTTCTCCCCCCCCCCCCCCCCCGTGTGTGCCTGTGTTTGTGTGAATATGTCCCTCCATCTCTCTCTGCTTCACTGGTGTCTTTCACACTGTTTTTTCATCATCTATGTCCCTCTCCGTGTATATCTGTTTGCCTTTTCTCTCTCTCGCTGAAGCCAGTATCTTTCCACTCTCTCTCTCACTCACTCACTCACTGCCTTTCTCTTCATGTATCTCTCTCTTCTATTGTTTTATTCTCTCTCTGTGTCCCTTTGTCTCACTGTCCCACTTTCTCTCGCTGACGCCAATCATTCTCTTTCGCTATACCTCTATATTTTTAGCAGCCTCTCTCTCTATCTTTCTCTCTAGCTCTCTGTCTCTCTCTTTCGCATTCTGCTTCTGTCTCGCTCTCCCCCTCTGTGTCTAACCATTCTTCTCTTGGTCTTTCTGTATCTCTCTCTCCCCCTGCCTTTCCATTTTCTCCCTGAATCACTGTGTCTTTCTCTAACTGTCTCTATCTCTCTGTCTTCCTCAATATGTGATGCGCCTGTCTAGAATCATTATCTTGTCTAAACAGGTATTTATAAAACCATGTTGAGTCAGGGAATATGGGGAATAGCTATGAAGTTGTTTAATGCTAACCACAAAAACTCATCTTTCTTGATGGATGATAAATAATCATTTTCAGCAGCACTGTTCGTATCTTGGTGCTGGCCTGTGTGATCAAAACCAATAACGGTCAAGGCAAATGTCTGCACGTCAAGGAACAGCAGCTCCGTACCAATGTAATGAAGTCTGTCCACCATGAATTGTAATGTTCCGTTGACGAGCTGAATATCACTCAGTGTGTTCCAGGAGGCGCAAGCACACGCTTGGTTTTGAACTTTGGATCCGTTTCGTGATCATACATGGTACAGTTTAAAGAAGGGAGTGCAGTTTTTGAATCTCTGAGGCAGCAGTTGATAAAGATCAGCTTTTGCTCTTTGGTGCATTGACTGGGGTATTGAACTGTCATTACCTATCACTAAATATGTTGGAACTGATTATTGTAGTCCGCAAAGCACAACAGATCTGTCAGCATCTGTGTGAAGAAAACACACTTAATATTCGAATCCGAAGACCCTACATCAGAACTGATAGCATTATGCAGAGGACTGCCTTTGGGGCGGTATGGGTGGAAGGGGAGAGCTGAGCGGACATTGGAGATAGAGCGCCGAGACAGAGACACTTATGACGACATCTACCTTTAGGAGGAATTGGTTTTATTCTGTTTCTCTTCAAGAGAGATGTTGTAAACTTGTTGCTTGATGTGCTGCTTCATGTAAAACAGAGGAAGTTAAAAAAAAGCATGAGAGGGTCCAGTCAGTCACATAAACAGATAAAGGGTTTTAACTTTGCTTTCAGTTGTTGAAGTTGGGTTTTCGAGTTGAACCTGCTAGATACAGGTCTCATTCCCTCCTTGCTGCTGGATACCTACTGTTTGTGTTACTACTCCAGAACTGTTGCGATAATAAGTGAGGGATATCTGAAGAATTGCTTGTTTTGCCTCTGCCAAGGGAGTGTTGTAGTATGCTACTGTATTGAAACAGTTGATGATTAGTAGATATTTGTTCAGTATTTCGACAGAGTTAATGTTATCCCGATAAGTCAGATTCTTTGTAGTTTTTATTGTAACTGTGGTGTAAGAATACAGTATACTTTATTTAAAACCTAGAAGTTTGACCATTCAAATCACATCGGGTTTGCAGCACATTAGTCTGATACATTACTTATGAAAGGGGCTGGTAAACATTGAGATAACGAATAGCCCGCTAGGACAGATCAGATCCAAATGTAGGATAACAAAATGGTAAGATAGGAGAGAATGGGTAACTGAAGAATGGGTGACCTTCCCATCAGCCCTTCCCCGTCTTCCGTTATGACCTTGGCTGATCCTTTATCACAAAACCTTGCACCTTCCCTTTTGCCATACCAACTGACCCTTCTGAATTCTGGAAATGGATGTGCATTTTTCTTAAAAGAAATAGAACAGTGACGTTGCGCCCAGAAACTTTTCTGTTCGAGGTTTCCAGATGGTCACCATTGTCTGAGTGAAAACATTTCTGAACATCTCAGTTGGAAAGAGAGTCCCTTGTGTAAACAGAAATCATGGCCAATTTATCAGAACTATCAGGCGAGGGGAAACATCTTCATTGTATCCTGAGAACTGTCAGAATTCTAGACACATCAGTGAAAAATTTCAACTTCTTACACCATCTAGTATAACTCAACACCAACTCTCCTCATAGGATGAACATGGCACACCAGGTATTATTCGACTAAAATGTTAAAGTTCCCATTTCACGGGAGTCATGAATTTCTGTAAGTACCAGGATCAAGGTGGTGTGTAATTATTCAGCTCTTGTCTCACCAGCATTTCAAGCATCGAAGATGTACTGAAAGGGAACATGCCGTTTTTCTTTCTAACGAATTGCTACCACGCGACACCTTCATTTTGGATTTCTATGCCCTCTGGGCAAGGACATGCATCGGGTCATAGATTCATACAGTACGGAAACACAACCGTTCGGTGCTACTCCTCCAAAATTCCCAAACTAACTAGCTCCATTTTGCTGCATTTGGCCAACATTCCTCTGAAACTTTCCTATTCATGCCCAAACGTCATTTATACGTCTAACTCTACTTGCATCTACCTCTTCCTCTAGCAGTTTAGTCAACATACGAACTAACATCTGTGTGAAAATGATGCTCATCAGGCTTTTTTCATAATCTTTCTCCTCTCACCTAAAAGGTGTGTGGTGCGATGGCACAGTGGTTAACATTGCTGCCGCATAGTACCAGAGACCAGTGTTCAATTCCCAAATCAGTCGACTGACTGTGGGGAGTATGCACATTCTCCCCGGGTTTTCCGGTTTCCTCTCACTTTCCAAAAAATTGCAGGTAAGGCTAATTGGTCATGCTAAATTGCCTGTAGTGTTAGGGGAAATGGTCTGGGTGGGTTGGGGGACGGTGTGGACTTGTTCGGCTGAAGGGCCTGTTTCCACACTGTTAGTAATCTAAAAAACGATCGAAACACAGTGCCCTCTCGTTGAGCTTCCATGTTCGAGGGAAAGCAATTTTCCTATTTACCTCTTGTGTGCTCAAACTAATTACATGAAACACTATAAGGTCACCCCTCAACTTGCGAAGCTCCTTCGAAAAGAAATGTCTCAGACGATCACTCCTCTCCCAATGGATGCCAATGTTGCACAATTCTATCACCACTTTAATAATACTCTGCCATTCTATTACTTTGCTCACACTGACGTAGTTGATTGCACATTTGTTACATCCACATGCCAAGAATTTAACTGAACTCATATCTATCATTTTGACTTGGAGGTGCCGGTGTTGGACTAGGGTGTACAATATTTAAAATCACGCAACAGTAGATTATAGCCCAAAAGGTTTAATTGGAAGCACTAGTATTTTGAGCGCTGCTCCTTCATCAGGTGGTTGTTAAACCAGCATTCTGAAACCTCCTTATATCCTTTACATCGGTCACAGTGATGTGCAGAATTGAATTATTATCAATCTTGTAATTTTACGTTGATTCACTCCTCCAGATTGTGGACGTTTGTATTGACTAATTGGACCTACAACAGCGTCAGTTTTTGATCGGTTTATAATACTGGGATCCTGTGCAATATCCTATGGGATATTCGAATCTTTCAAAGATAGTATGTAAGTACAAATTGTTATGGATATTGTGGAATGCTGGGCTTGGGGACTGAGTAAACATCTCCTCCAACTACATCCCAACAGAACAGTGGGCCGTTGCAACAATTCTGAAAGATGGCTCCTAAGAAACTCAAATGTTCATCTAAAATCATACCCATGGGAGATAACAAGAACTTCTGATTAATTAATTAGCAAACATTGCCCAGGATGATACAGACACACTTGGTCAATATATGTGTGCTTGCATATTTGACACTCTCTTGCCAATGTAGTTATGAACTGAACTGTTCGGGGAGATGGCTCAAAAGGTAAAGGCAGCAGTTCTCAAGATCATGGCCTCGTGGCGGGCAGTGCTGTTCAGAAGGGCGGTAAAAGGTCTCGTAAGGCCGTATTCATAGGGTAATCTATTGTGCGGGGAGTAGATAGGCGGTTCTGTTGCCGAAAACGGGACTCCCGGATGGTATGTTGCCTCCCAGGTGCTCGGGTCGAGGATATCACTGATTGGCTGCAGAGCATTCTTCAAGGGAAGGGTGAACAGCCAGTTGTCTTGGTGCATGTAGGCACCAACGATACAAGTAGAAAGCGGAATGAGGTTCTGAAAGAAGAATTCGGGGAGCTAGGAGAGATGTTAAAGGGGAGGACCTGAAAGATAGTAATCGCGGGATTATTACCAGTGCCACGTGCTAGTCAAAGTAGAAATGAAAAAAAAGGCAGGAGGAACACGTGGCTTGAGAGATGCTGTGGGAGGGGTTAAGATTCGTTGGTCATTGGGACCAGTTCTGGGGAAGATGAGACTATTACAAATGGGACGGTCTACATCTGAACAAGACCATAAGCAATGGCCTTGGGAGAGCTTTTGCTACTGCTGTTGTTGAGGTTTTAAATTAATGCGGCAGGGGACTGGGAACCAGAAGAGAAAACAAGTAGACAGCGAGGTGGAAACTGCAGACTGTAAGAATTATGACAATAGCACTAATAAAGGGAAAAGATAGACTGAGAGTAGATGAGCACAAAAGAACTGGTGGCCTGAAATGCATCAGTTTAATGCCAGGAGTATCGTGTGTAAGGCAGATACACTTAGAGCTTGCATTGGTGCCTGGGTGTATGACATTATTGCAATCACAGAGACTTGGTTGAAGGAAGGACATGATGATTGGCAACTGAATGTACCAGGATATAGACGTTTCAGACAGGACAGGGAGGGAACTAAAAGATGGGGTGGAATTGCATTGCTGGTCAGGAATGATATCACAACTGTGCTGAAGTAGGACACTATGGCGGTATTGAGTAGTGAAGCATTTTGGGCGGAGCTGAGAAATAAGAAGTGTGTCGTTACGTTGTTGGGGCTGTACTACAGATCTCCCAAAAGTGAACGTGAGTTAGGGGGACAAATAGGTAAACAGATTATGAATAGATGAAGAGGCAATAGGGTAGTGGCGATGGGAGATATTAATTTTCCCAACATTGACTGGGATACACTTATACGATTATTGTCAGAGGTCTGGATGGAGTAGAATTTGTACGAAGAGTGCAGGGGAGTTTTCTGGATCACTATGTCAATAATCCGACATAAGGAAGAGGCTATATTGGACCCCGTACTGGGGAACGAGTCAGGACACTGGTCTAAGTTGTGGTGATGGATTTCTTTGGGAAGATTGACCACAATTCTTTAAGTTTTACAATACTCATAGATAAAGAAGAGAGTGAACCGAAGGGAAGAGTGCTAATTTGGGCACAGGCCAATTATATCAAATTTAGGCTAGAGCTGGGAAATATGGATTAGACACGGCTATTTGAATGGAAGTCCACATTTGAGATGTGGGAGGCTTCAAAGATAGGTGATCCAGAATAGGCATGTCCCGTTGAAGGCAAAGGATATGAAGGGTAAGATTCGTGAAACGTGGATGACAGGAGAAATTTCACGACGAGCCAAGAGGAAAAGGGAAGCATATATAAGGTCTTGGCAGCTGAGGAAATAGCGGGCTGTGGAGGAATATCGGAAGAGTAGGACAAGCCTTAAACAAGGAATCAAGCGGCCTAAAAGGGGTCTTGAAAAAGCTTTAGCTGGCAGAATTAAGGAAATTCCCACCGCACTTTATTCTTATATAAGAAGCAGGCGGGTATCTAGAGAAAGGTGTGGTCCAAGAAAAGAAATTGAAGGAAGGCTTTGTGCCGAACCTGAGAGAATGGGTGAGGTTCTGCATGATTGATTTGCATTAGAGTTCACTGAGCAGAGGAACATGATGAATTTTGAGATGAGAGATAGAATTTTAATTAATCTGGACCACGTTGGCATAAGTAGGGACGATGAGTTGGTTATGCTAGAGGTTATAAAATGGTAAATCCCCAGGACCGGAAGGGAGATATGCCAGGTTGTTGAGGGAGGCGAGAGAGGAAATAGCTGGGGCCCTGACAGATATCTTCGTGGCATCCTTAAACACAGGTGATATGCTGGTGGACTGGAAGCTTGCTTAAGTTGACCCTGTACAAGAAGGTTAGTAGGGATATTCCGGGTAACTACAGACCAGTGAGTCTGACGTCGGTCGTGGGGAAGTTGCTGGAGATGGTACTGAGAGATAGGATATGAGCTTGCAGGTGATGTACAACATGGTTTTGTGCGGGGGAGATCGTGCCTTACCAACTTGATAGAGTTCTTCGAGGTGGTAACCTAGGTGTGAGATGAAGGAAGGGCTGTTGATGTCATATAAATGGACTGCAGTAAGGCGCTTGATAAGGTTCCCCATTGCAGATTAATGGCGAAAGTGAAGTCACAGGGTTTGCAAAGTGTTCTAGTTAGGTGGATAAAGAACTGGTTGAGCAATAGGAGACAGAATGTAGTAGTTGAAGGGAGTTCTCGAAATGGAGTAAGGTGACCAGTGGTTTTCACAGGAGTCAATATTGTGGCCATTGTTGCTTGTAATATGCATAAATTAACTGGAAGAGGGAACTGTTGGCATGATCAGCAAGTTTACAGATGACACAAAGATTGGTGGAGAAGCAGAATGCATAAGGGACTGTCAGAGAATACTAGATATTCATGTACAAACAGTTGTAAGCATCTGTTTCCCGCTTCTGCAAAAAACAATAAAAAGCACAATCAAGATGTCATAAGGTTCAGTGTGGATTTGGAATGGAAGCAAATGTTGCTTCAGCCGGCAAGGAAGCAGATGACGGTGGAGGAAGATATGCTACCTATGGACCACTGCAGGATGTGGTGAAACAGCGAAGCAAGACTTGTACTTTGTTATACAAAAGGATAAGACAATAAATAACAACAGTCGTGGGCACCGGGTTTCGAGTCATGGCAGGAGGGAAACAGAAATGAATTGTTTACAAGTTGTGTATTCGTTAAGCTCGGTGTGCCTATCTTATAGACACCAGGCTTGCAAGCGCATAATAAACGACACTGCTGCTTCAGATCTTGTCGGACTGAAATTATTGAAGAGAGTGGATTCTATTTCCCACAGTTGCGGGCCCGTCCAGTGTATTCTTCCATAGCCGGGGGAGTGACTTGCCCTGGGCACTGGGAAGATGCGTCATGTTTCAGATTGGGGAGCTGTCTCATATTGCTGTTTGGTCGCCCTGAGGCGACTGGTGCGAATCTTGAAAGAGAGATCTGAATCAGACCGTGAACGGAGGTTGAGAGAAAATGCGTACAACGGGGCCAGGCAACTGTGTTCACAGACCACGGTAAGAAAACTTACTTTTAAGTTTTGCCGTAGTGGGTGGAGAAAGGGGAAATTAATAGCTGCTCGACTGGAGAGGGAACCGACAAATGAGGGGTAGGCAGACCTGCGATGGAGTAAAGTAAGAAAAAGTCCTCCAGAATGTCCGTTGGGGGGAATATTGCGGAAATGGAAAAGTATCACTTATAAAAGAGAAAAAGATAAAGAGAAAATGATTAAATATTGTTGTTTCGTATGGGCCAAAGAACAAATCCTTCGTCCGGCTTTCTTCTGGCCAATGTAAGTTTATGACAAGGATTGGGTATGTTCGTATTCAAATTTGTGTGTGAATGGAAAACAGCCTTTTCGTCAAGAAGAGACGGACTATATGTCCTGTTGGAAGGGCATTCAAGGAATGATGGTCGTAATGACAAGGGATTCCCCTTCTGTCCCACCCAATCACAGGGATCCTCTTAGTTGCTTCCCCCTCACCTGCCCCCGGACCATAAAATCAGATTGGGTGGAAGTGGAGGAGGAGGAGATACCGACAGACAGGGACAGGGAACAGCGGACCCACAAGAGGAGGAAGAAGGGGCGGTGGGCAGAAATGTTATTGTCCCTGACACTCAATCCTCAGCGAAAGAAAAGGAAGATAAAGTAGACATAGGGGAAGCCTCCAGGGTAGCTAAACCAATGCCAAGGGGAGGAAACCAAAATATGGGGGAAGAGCATAAAGACATATCCCCTTCGGGAGGTACCAATAGGCGACAAAGAGATTGGGTTTGCCAGTGCCCACCTCAGCAGTGGGGAGTTCACAGCAATTAGAACGGAGATGAAGGATCTGGTTGAGGATTCGTTCGGGTTGTCTGAACAAATTGATCATTTTTGGGGGCCCATTCCATGCACATTAACAGAGTTTACATTGAAAATAATATTTACTGGAGATGAAAGGGGTCTTATACGAGGAGCAGCCGTTAAAAAATGGGACAGGGAACATCCCACTGGGGATGGTGATGCTGGACAGGGAGAGACGAAGTTTCCACTCAGAGACCCCCAGTGGGCCAATCAAAACCCGGATCACAGAGAAGAAATCAGGGAATTGACAGACTTGATTCTAAAACGAATAAGTGATGCAGTTCTAAAATAGCAGAATTTGATTAAAGCCTTTGAAGTTCGACAGAAGAAAGATGAAACTCCCTCTGCATTCTTGCAAAGATTAAGAGACTCAATGCGGAAATACTCTAGAATGAACCCTGAGGATCCAATGACATAGAGTCTTTTGAGAATACATTTTATGACAAGGGTATGGTCAGACATACAGAGAAAGATACAGAAGATGGAAGGGTGGAGCGGTATACCCATTAGATGAATTATTAAGAGAGGCACAGAAAGTGTTTGCAAAGAGAGAGAGTGAGAGACAATAACAGAAGGCAGAAATGATAGTAGTTATGGTTGACGAGATGTTTAAGAAAAGAATGGAATCAATAGTAAGCAAACGGAGCACCGGGTGGCAGCTTGTCAGACAGAGAGGAAGAGGACAAGAGGGAGCAGTTGATAGAGGGTTCGGGTGACAGGGGCGGAGATGGAATTTATTATTAGAGAAAGATGGGGCATTTTAAGCGGAAGTGCCCTGATCTACACAGGGAAGAGAGTGCAATTCCGTTTATGAATTTAGATAAAAAATAAGGTTGCCCCCGGGGACCCATCAGGAACCCTTGATAAGTTTGAAGGTGGGACCCTATCGGGAAGAGGGAGTCTTCCTTGTAGATTCGGGGACAGCATGGTCATCGCTGAATTTCAAACCAAAGAAAGTAGGAATGTCAAGACGCTCAATTACTTCATCCGGGGTAAAAGGGGAAGGATTTAGTATTCCAGTATTTGAACCATGATGACAGAAAATCCGAAGTATAGAGTCACTGGGAAACTGTTGTATATCCCTGATAGAGGAAGTAACTTACTAAGGAAAGATTTAATTATCCTCTTAAGACTGGAAATTAGCTTTCAGGAAAAAAATATATTTGTACAAATGGCAATGTTGACAGAGGAATGGAGAAAGAGATAGACCCTACTGTATGGGCTATAGAAAGGAATCGTGGAAGACGACAGATCCCTCCCCAAGAAATAAGTTTTAACAGGAAAGGGGGCGTTGTCTGTGAGCGACCATATCCCATTTCCATAGAAGGTAACCGAGGACTTCAGCCAGTAATTGACGGACTGATTAGAGATGGATTGTTGGAGCCATGTATGTGTCCTTATAACACTGCAAATCTACCAGTGTGGAAATCTGATGAAACTTATCGATTTGTGCAGGAATTGAGAAAGTTGAATCGAATGGTACAGAACAGGCACCCAGTGGTGCAAATCCCTATACGTTATTAAATAAGATCCCTCATGATCACAAATGCTTTATTGTGGCAGATTTAAAGGATGCCTTTGGGCTTGTCCCTTTGTGGAGGAAAGTAGGAATTTGTTGACCTTTGAACAGGAAGTTCGCAAGACAGGATGGAAATAGTAATACCGGTGGACCGAGCTCCCCCAGGGGTTTATGGAATCCCCGAATTTATTTCGACAAATGTTGGAACAAATATTGGAGAAATATTGCAGCCCCAGTCCACCCTGTTGCAGTTTGTAAATGACCTCTTAATAACAGGAAAATGAAGAGAAAAGCAGGCGAAGCCGCTAAAAAATATTCAATTTCCTGGGTCAGCAGGGACTGCGAGTATCTAAGAACAAGCTATGATATGTGGAGAGAGAAGTGAAATACTTGGGGAATTTAGTTAGAACATAGAACATAGAACAAAGAGGGCACTCCCACGGGCAGCGCATTCCATGCCCCCACCACTCCCTGGGTAAAGAACCCACCCCTGACATCTCCCCTATACCTTCCACCCTTCACCTTAAATTTATGTCCCCTTGTAACACTCTATTGTACCCGGGGACAAAGTTTCTGACTGTCTACTCTATCTATTCCCCTGATCATCTTATAAACCTCTATCAAGTCACGTCTCATCCTTCGCCGTTCCAACGAGAAAAGGCCGAGAACTCTCAACCTATCCTCGTACGACCTACTCTCCATTCCAGGCAACATCCTGGTAAATCTTCTCTGCACCCTCTCAAAAGCTTCCACATCTTTCCTAAAGTGAGGCGACCACAACTGCACACAGTACTCCAACTGTGGCCTAACCAAAGTCCTGTACAGTTGCAACATCACTTCACAACTCTTGAATTCAATCCCTCTGCTAATGAACGATAATACTCCATAGGCCTTCTTACAAACTCTGTCCACCTGAGTGGCAACCTTCAAAGATCTATGTACATAGACCCCAAGATCCCTCTGTTCCTCCACCTGACCAAGAACCCTACCATTAAACCTGTATTCTGCATTCTTATTTGTTCTTCCGAAATGGACAACTTCACACTTGGCAGGGTTGAACTCCATCTGCCACTCCTCAGCCCAGTTCTGCATCATATCTAAGTCCCTCTGCAACCGACAACAGCCCTCCTCACTGTCCACAACTCCACCTATCATCGTATCATCTGCAAATTTACTGACCCACCCTTCGACTCCCTCATCTCAGTCATTAATACAAATTACAAACAGCAGAGGACCCAGAACTGAACCCTGCGGAACTCCACTTGTAACTGGGCTCCAGGCTGAATATTTACCATCTACCACCACTCTCTGCCTTCGACCGGTTAGCCAGTTTTCTATCCAATTGGCCACATTTCCCTCTATCCCATGCCTCCTGACTTTCCGCATAAGCCTACCATGGGGAACCTTATCAAATGCCTTACTAAAATCCATGTACACTACATCCACTGCTCTCCCCTCATCCACATGCTTGGTCACCTCCTCGAAGAATTCAATAAGACTTGTAAGGCAAGACCTACCCTTCACAAATCCGTGCTGGCTGTCCCTAATCAAGCAGTGTCTTTCCAGATACTCGTAAATCCTATCCCTCAATACCCTTTCCATTACTTTGCCTACCACAGAAGTAAAACTAACGAGCCTGTAATTCCCGGGGTTATCCCTATTCCCTTTTTTGAACAGGGGCACAACATTCGCTACTCTCCAGTCCCCTGGTACCACCCCCGTTGCCAGTGAAGACGAGAAGATCAATGCCAACGGTACTGCAATTTCCTCTCTTGCTTCCCACATAATCCTAGGATATATCCCGTCAGGCCCGGGGGACTTGTCTATCCTCAAGTTGTTCAAAATGTCCAATACATTTTCCTTCCTAACAGGTATCTCTTCTAGCTTAACAGTCCGTTTCACACACTCCTCTTCAACAATACGGTCCCTCTCGTTCGTAAATACTGAAGAGAAGTACTTGTTCAAGACCTCTCCTATCTCTTCCGACTCAATACACAGTCTCCCACTACTGTCCTTATTCGGACCTACCCTCGTTCTCGTCATTCTCAGGTTTCTCACATACGCATAAAATGCCTTGGCGTTATCCTTGATCCTATCCGCCAAGGATTTTTCATGCCCTCTCTTAGCTCTCCTAATCCCTTTCTTCAGGTCCCTTCTGGCTATCCTGTATCCCTCCACTGTTCTGTCTGAACCCTGTTTCCTCAACCTTATGTAAGCCTCCTTCTTCCTCTTTACTAGACATTCAACCTCCCTCGTCAACCAAGGCTCCCTCACACGACCATTTCTTTCCTGCCTGATAGGTACATACATATCAAGGACACGTCGTATCTGCTCCTTGAAAAAGTTCCACATTTCCACCGCATTCTTCCCTGACAGCCTCTGCTCCCAACGTATGCTCCTCAAATCCTGTCTTACAGCATTGTAATTTTTTTCCCCCAATTGTAAAATCTACCTTGTTGTGCGCACCTATCTCTCTCCATAACCAAGGTGAAAGTCACAGAATTGTGGTCACCATCACCAAAGTGTTCACCCACTAACAAGCCCACCACTTGTCCCGGTGAATTACCGAGTACCAAATCCAATATGGCTTCCCCTCTGGTTGGACACTCTACATACTGCGTTAGAAAAGCTTCCTGGACACACTGCACAAACACCGCCCCATCCAATCTACTTGATCTAAAGAGCTTCCAATCAATATTTGGGAAGTTGAAGTCGCCCATGACTACGACCCTGTGGCTTCTGCACCTTTCCAAAATCTGTTTCCCAATCTGTTTCTCCACATCTCTGCTGCTATTGGGGGGCCTATAATAAACACCCAACAAGGTGACTGCACCTTTCCTATTTCTGACTTCAGCCCATACTACCTCCAGAGGCAGATCCCCCTCAAACTTCCTTTCTGCAGCCGTTATACCATTTCTAATTAGCAATGCCACACCCCCCTCCTTTTTTACCACCCTCCCTAATCTTACTGAAACATCTGTAACCAGGAACCTCCAACAGCCATTCCTGTCCCTCATCTATCCATGTTTCCGTGATGGCCACAACATCGTAATCCCAGGTACCGATCCACGCCTTAAGTTCACCCACCTTATTTCTGATACTCCTTGCGTTGAAGTATACGCACTTGATCCCATCTCTGTGTCCGCAAGTAGTCCCTGTCAGTGCTACCTTCTCCACAGCCTCCCTACAGTCTTGGGCATCCTGACACACAGCTAGCTTACTTGCTGGACTACAAGTCCGGATCCCATCCCCCTGCCAAATTAGTCTAAACCCCCCCGAAGTGTGCTAGCAAACCTACCCCCCAGGATATTGGTGCCCTTCTGGTTCTAGTGCAACTCGTCCTGTTTATACAGGTCCCACCTTCCCCAGAATGCAGTCCAATTGTCCAAATATCTGAAGCCCTCCCTCCTACACCATCCTTGCAGCCACGTGCTCAACTGCACTCTCTCCCTATTCTTTGCCTCACTGTCACGTGGCACCGGCAACAACCCAGAGATGACGACTCTGTCTGTCCTGGCTTTTAGTTTCCAGCCTAACTCCTTGAGCTCTTGAATGACCTCTCCACCCCTCTTCCTACCTATGTCGTTGGTGCCAATGTGTACCACGACTTCTGGCTGCACACCCTCCCACTTAAGGATTCTGAAGACACGGTCCGAGACGTCTCGGAAACTAGCACCTGGGAGGCAACAAACCATCCGAGAGTCTCGCCCATGTCCACAGAACCGCCTGTCCGTCCCTCTAACTAGAGAGTCTCCTATAACTCGCGCTCTCCTCCTCTCCCCCTTTCCCTTCTGAGTCTCAGAGCCAGACCTCATGCCACAGACCCCTTCACTGCAGCTTACACCTGCAAGGCTGTCCCCCCCAACAGTTTCCAAAGCTGTATACTTATTATTTACAGGAACGACCACAGGGGAACCCTGCACTGCCTGCACACTAGAACACACCCACTCAAATACTAATCACTTACCTTCCCGACCAGCTCTGCGCTCCAACCTCACTTCTGCCCAGCTCGCGCCGCTCTCTGCTGTGAAAAGTCTCCCGGGTTCGCTTTTACTCGGCCGCTGCTCCCACGTTGATCCAGTTCAGAAGAAATAAACTCACTTGAATGACACCATATAGACGGACAGTTGCACATATGTACGGTAAAACAAGAACCAAAAATATCATCTCCAAGTTACACATTATTCTGACTTCGAAATATTTTATTATGCAATCATCGTCACCTTCTCAAAATCCTGGAAAACCTTCCCTGGCAAAATTATGGATTTACCAACAACACAGAGGCTGTAATAGTAAAGAAAATCCTTTCAACCACTTTCTCGAGCGTAATGGGGATGATTTTGAAATGCTCGCCAAACAGTGACTCCTATATCGCAAGAAGGAATTATAAAAATATAGATTACGCCTGAATAGTCAATTACAAAAAAAATTCTAGTGTCTTCAGGACTTCTCTTTTACCAAACCTGACAATGACAAAAGAGAAGGCTTTTTTTTAGGAGTTGGACACTACTCATAAAATGGAAATAACAGGTTTTGTTACTTGAAAAATTGCCATGACTTTCCAGAAAACATTCAGTAAAATAAGCAAATAACTAAGCAAATACTCATAATATGACACAGATCAGGTACCGTGAATGTCGGCGAATGTAAGATTCAGTGAGAGGGAAGAGCTGAGGGAGATCAATACTGGTGCAATAATCGTGCTGGTAAAATTGAATGGGATTGAAGGCGGCTAAATCCCCAGGGCCTGAAAACCTAAAACCCAGACAACTTCAAGAACTGGTTCCTGAAAGGGTGGATGCATCAGTGGGCAATTGTGCTCGACAAATCTGATGGAATTCTATGAATACGTAACAGATAATAGACGATATTCTGATACTTTTTAAGAAGGAAAATGAAGCATAAGTAAGATCTCGGCGACTGAAAATAAAACTAGGTTTGGAAGAATATCGGGAAAGAGAGATCAATCTGAAACAATGAATGAAGACAGCTAAAGGAGGGTCATGAAATATCTTTATCATCAAGGTTAAGGAAAATCCAAAGCACTTTATTTTTACAAAAGGATCAAGAGGAAAACTTGAGAAAGGTTCGACCAACTCAAGGACAAAGGAGTGAAGATATGCGTGAAGTATCCGAGATGATTAAGCAGTATTTGGCGTCTTTATTCACCAAGAAGACCGATATGATGGATGTTGAGATGAGGGAAAAGTGTTTGGTTACTCGCAGTCAAGTTAGCATAAATGGGGAGGAAGTGTTGGGTATTCTAAAAGGCATCAGGTGGACAATATCTCAGGTCCAAATGGGATCTAGCGCAGTTAACTGTGGATTTAACAGATATCTTTACAGCATTCTTGCACAGAGTACTGTTGAACAGCTAATATTACCCGATTGCTTCAGAAGGACAGCAAGAATAATGTAGGGTAGTTATAGACCAGTGAACCTGACGTCAATGGGAGGGAAGCTGCTGGAAAATATATCGAAGGATCAGTTTTATTTACTTATGGAAAAGTACGGGCTTGTCATTCTTAGGCAGCAAGATTTTGTGCAAGGAAATTCATGATTTATCAAAATAATTGAATTCATTTGGGGAACGTTGATTGACGAGAGAAAGGCGGCAGATATGGTATAGCTGGACTTCAGTAATGCATTTGAAAAGATTCCAGATGCTAGCCTGATGGAGAATGTGAATTCGCGGGGGGCCCTGGGTGCATGAACGAGATCGATAGAGAACTGGCTTGCCAGAAGGAAACAGCAAGGACAGGTGGATAGGGATTTCTGAAAATTAAGAACATTGACGATTGGGTTTCCACAGGGTTTCGTGTTGGGACAGCTGTTGTTTGTGATATACATATAAGATCTGAAGGAAGGTAGAGGTGGTCTGAATAGAAAGTTTGCAGGTAACACCAAGTTTGTTGAAGTAGCAGACAGTGAAGGTGATTGTCAGATAATTCCGCCGAATATAAGCAGATTGCAGGGTTAACCGATAAAAGGCAGAAGGATTTCAAACCAGACAAATGTGAGGTGACATGTTTTGGAAGAACGAGATCAAGAGTTAACTATATCATAAACGAAAGGCACTTGCACAAATTTGTGTACAGAGCGATCTGAGTGTAAACGTTCATTGTACCACAACGGTTACAAGAAGGCGAGGTCAAGAAAGCATTCAGAATTATTTCATTGATCAGATGGGATATGAGTACAAGTGTTGGCAGGTCGTGTTACAGTTATATAGAACTTCAATTTGGCCACATTTAGAGTATTGCGCAAAGTCTTTGTCACTCCATTAACAAAATGATGTGGATGATTTGGGGAGGCTGCAGAGGAGCTTCATCAGGATGGTGTGCACACGGACGGCGCTAACTATGAAGAGATGTTGACGAAGTTAGAAAAATGGAGGTTGACAGGGGAGCCGATTTTTGCCGACTCAGTCATGAAAGGTATCGAGAGACTGGACAGCAAAAAACATTTTCACAGACTGGAGGCCTCAGTTACAAGGTGTCACGAGTTCAAGCTGAGAGGTGAAAATTATGCATGAAAAATTCTTTACGCAGAGGGCGGTGGTTGCCTCCAACGCGTTGCCAACGGAGGTATGAGAAGCGGGCACAACAACGTCATTTTAAATGCATTTAGGGAGGTACATGACTGCGCAAGGATCAGAGAGTTAGAAATCCTTCGCAAATCTAGCACCGATTTAGATAGAGTACCTCGGTCGGCACAGGCTTTGAGGTGGGCAAGGCCTGTTCCTGTGCTTTCATTTCTTCGTTTTTTGTTCGAGTAATGTTCACAACGGGGAGGCAGTTGGTGTGGTGTAGTTGGAATTTAGCAAAGCGTTTGACAGTGTCCTTCATAAGATATTATTCTGCAAGTTTTAAGGGCATGTGATTAGAGTAAGTGTATTGACATCGATAGAAAATTGTTTGACTGAGAGGAAACAGAGTAGGAATGAATGGGTTTTTTGAATGTGGGAACAAAATGTTTGCAGATGATACCACTGTGGTGGGAGGATGAATAGTGATGAGGATGCAGAGTTCATTCAGTAAAACTGGATTGTTAGGGCAATTGTGTAAATACATAGCAGATGCAGTATTAAAATGGGAGCGATATTGTCAGGTAGGACAGGTCATGAGGACACTGCCGAGCTGGAAGGTTAGAACTGGGGTAAGGTGGGGGGAGGGGACATGAGGACGTTGCTGAAGTGCAGTTTGATGCCCTGGGTTGAAGTATTCCGAGGCCGAAGATGAAGCATTCTACCTCGAGGCGTTGGATGATGAGGTAGCAGTAGCGGAGGGGGCCTAGGACCTGCATGCCCTCGGGAGAGTGGGAGGGGGAGTTGAAATGTTGGGTAACGGGGCGTTGTGGTTGATTGGTGTGGGTGTCCCTGAGATGTTCCCTGAAGCGCTCTGCGAGGAGGCGTCCAGTCTCTGCCATGTAGGGGAGGCCACATCGGGGGCAACAGATCCAACGAATGACATTTGTCGATGCACAGGTGGAACTTTGAAGGACGTGGAAGGCTCCTTTAGGGTCTTGGATGGAGGTGAGGGAAGAGGTGTGGACGCAGGATTTGCAATTCCTGCGGTGTCACGGGAGGGTGCCAGGATGGGAGGGTGGGTTGTTTGGGGGGGTGCGTGTACCTGTCTAGGTTTTCACGGAGGGAAAGGTATTTTTTGGAAGCGGAAAGAGGTGGGGAGGGAAATATATCTCTAGTGGTGGGATCCGTTCGGAGGTGGCGGATATGTCGATAGATAATATGGTTAATGCGAAGGTTGGTAGGGTGAAAAGTGAGGACAAGTAGTTTCTGTACTTGTTACGGTTGGAGGGGTGGGGTTTGAGAGCGGAGGTGCGGTAAGTGGATGAGATGCGTTGGAGGGCATCTTCAACCACGTGGGAAGGGAAATTGCGATCTCTAAAGAAGGAGGCCACCTGGTGTCTTCTGTGGTGGAAACGGTCCTCCTGGGAGAAGATACAGCAGAGACGGAGGACTTTGTAATATGGGATGGCAGTTTTGCAGGAGGTAGGGTGGTAAGAGGTGTATTTCAGGAAGCTGTGGGTGTCAGTGGTTTTGTAAAAGTATCAGTGTCAAGTCAGTCGTCATTGATGGAAACGGTGAGGTCCAGGAAGGGGAGGGAGGTGTCAGAGATGCTCCAAGTGATGAAGGTCTTTTGCCCGAAACGTCGATTTTCCTGCTGCTCCGATGCTGTGTGACCTGCTGTGTTTTCTCAGCACCACTCTGATGAAAACTCTGGTTTCCAGCTTCTGCAGTCATCACCCTTGACTACATTTAACTCGTCTCCAATCTGACAAATGCACATCGATGCCTAATGTCTATTTACTATCATTTATTCAATGTCTAATTCGTGTTGCCAAGCAATGATCAATCTCAGTTATTTGGAAGTTGCTGCCAACTTATTATTTAATTTCTGAATGTCGAAGTGCGCAATGTCCTCAAAACAACTCTCATTCTCTGCCTGTATCTCCTTCGTAAATAACTCAATTAAATTTGTCAATTTTGACATGCCTTTGAAAAAGCCATGTCTAATACTAAGTTGCAAATCTCTCAGTTTATGTTTACGTTTTTCTGTGTTATGGCCTCCATCAGTTTTCCCTCCATTGCTGTCCATCTGATAGGTTTTTAATTTTCGAGATTATTCTTTCTCACATTTGAATTGTCGTGTCACATTTGCAATCTTCCAGCTACCAAGACGAGTCCTGTCTTCAGAGAGGGGTGGAACTTTTCTGTCAATGGCTTCGTATTTTGCGATTTCACGAATACAGCAATCTAGCATCCCGTGAAGTTCAGGAGACTGGAATGTGTTCTGGACCCAGCCAGACCCCTGGAAATATTTGAAGAAGTTAACCCAGACCCTGACTGGGATAGCTGTTTTAAGGAGGTGCAAACTGAACATTCCAGAAGACAATCAGCTGATCAGAACACTTAGTTTAAACAAAACAGATTTTTATTTTTCAGCATTACTGAATGAGACACAGAACAGAAAAAGAGAATACGGAATAACTTGTCCTACCCTAAAACCCAACGGACTACCCCAATTTAATGTTGCTATTCCTGATACTTACAACAATCCCAAACTCTCACATTGGCACAAGAGGCAAGATCAAGCAAGTTCTTACAGGACAGAATTCGGGGGAGAGTACCAGCCTGAGCCTGCTTCCGGCTCCAGGAGCTTTTCCAAACTACTGCTAAACTAAACAAAAAAACCCAGAAAAAACTGAGCTGGGAGAACTGACCAATCTCCTACCATTAGGCAAGTGTGGTTTTTTTACTTGAAAATCTTGTTCATGACGCAGTATCTGTTAGCTATAATCAATTTGGACTGAAAACCCTTCAACCAACTGACTTTCAGAGTTGGTGTCGTTTACGACTTCTCTGTAAAAAAGCCAAGGATGACATAGCCTTGCAGAAGGAGCAAGTTCGTCAAACACCGCCCGGCCCGTTAAACAAAAAAAAATCAACAACCAAATATGGCTTCATTTTAAAACCCCTTAACAATTGTTAGTTCTCTAACACACGAATATAAATTACACTGGCGATGAACGTGCAAACATGCACAAATACATCCCGTTTCAGTCTGTAGTAGTCCCGCTAACGAAAGTTTCCTTTTCTTATTCGTGTCTCAACACTACGTCAAAAATCACTTTTTCCCGTCCTGTCACATGCACAGTTTTGAAATTTAATGGCTATAATAACCTGCTCAATTTCAGAACACTGAAATGTTGTCCTTAAATATCTCCTTAACTTTCAATCATTTATGATCTCTGTATATAATTTTCTTTGAAAAGTCACATAGAGCATAGAACATAGAACAGTATACCATAGAACAGGCCCTTCAGTCCACGATGTTGTGCCGACCATTGATCCTCATATAAGGTAAACCTCATGTACGAACCCTCAAACTTCTGTGACCATATGCATGTCCAGCAGTCACTTAAATATCCCCAATGACCTCGCTTTCACAACTGCTGCTGGCAACGCATTCTATGCTCTCACAACTTTCTGCGTAAAGAACCCGCCTTTGACATCCCCTCTGAACGTTCTGCCAAACAGCTAAAAACTATAATCCATCGTGTAGCAATTTCTGCCATGGGAAAAAGTGTCTGGCTATCAACTCGATCTATCCCTCTCATTATCGTGTACACCTCAGTTAGGTCCCCTCTATTCCTTCCTTTTTTCCAATGAAAAAAGTCCGAGCTCAGTCAACCTCACTTCGGAAGATAACCCCTCCATTCCAGGCAGCATCCTGGTAAACCTCTTCTGAACCCTGTCCAAAGCATCCACATCTTTCCTATAATAGGGCGACCAGAACTGGACACAGTATTCCAAGTGCGGCCTAACCAAAGTTTTATAGAGCTGCAACAAGATCTCACGACTCTTAAACTCAATCTCCAGTTATTGAAAGCCAAAACACCATATGCTTTTTTAACCACCCTGTCCAAATATGTGGCAATTTTAAGGGATCTGTGTACCTGCAAACCAAGATCCACCTTTTCCTCCACACTGCCAAGAATCCTGTCTTTACTCCTGTACTAAACTTTCAAGTTCGACCTTCCGAAATGCATCACATCGCATTTATCCAGATTGAACTCCATCTGCCACCTCTCAGTCCATTTCTGCGTCCAGTCAATATCACGCTGATTCATCCAACAGTTCTCTATACTGTCAACGACACCTCCAACCTTTGTGTCGTCCGCAAACTTGCTAGCCCATCCTTCAATCTCCTCATCCAAGTCATTAACAAAAATTACAACGAACAGAGGCCCAAGGACAGAGACCTATGGAATACAACTCACCACTGACTTCCAGGCAGAATACTTTCCTTCCACGACCATTCGCTGTCTTCTGTCGACCAGCCAATTCTGTGTCCAGACAGCTAAATTTCCCTGTATCCCATTCCTCCTGACATTCTGAACGAGTCTACCATGGGGAACCTTATCAAATGCCTTATGCACCACATCCACCGCTAGACCCTTATCAACTTGTCTAGTCATATCCTCAAAGAACTCAATAAGATTTGTGATGCATGACCTGCCTATCACAAAGCCGTGCTGATTGCATTTAATCAAACGATGATATTCCAGATTGTCATAAATCTTATCCCTCACAATGCATTCTAACACCTTGAAGACAACAGAGGTGAGACTGACTGGTCTGTAACTGACGGGGATTCCCCTATTTCCTTTCTTGAAAGTAGGAATTACATTTGTCTCCCTCCAGTCCTCAGGTACGACTCCGGTGGAGAACGAGGATGCAAAGATCTTCTCAAGGGGCGAAGCAATTACATTTCTCGCTTCCTAAAGCAAACGAGGATAAATCTGGTCTGGCCCTGGCGAATTGTCAATCTTAATCTTTGTCAAAAATTTCAGCACATCAGCTTCCTCAATCTCTATCCATTCCAGCATGCTTACCTGCTCCTCAATGGTTTCATTCTCTGCAATGTCCTTTTCTGTCGTAAAGACAAAAGCAAACAACTAATTTAGGGCATCCCCTACCGCCTCAGACTTTATACACAAGTTCCCTATGCTATCCCTGATTGGCCCTCGTCTTTCTTTAATCATTCTCTTATTCCTCACATACGTGTAAAATGCCTTTGGAATCTCCCTAATCCTTCCTGCCAAGCCTTTTTCCTGACCCCTGCTGGCTCTCCTAGATCTTTTTTGAGCTCCTCCTTCGCCTGCCTGTAATCCTCGAGAGCTGAGCAAGACCCTCGCTTCCTCCACTTTACCTCGGCTGCCTTCTTTCTTTTGACGAGAATCTCCTCGGCTCTCGTCATCCGAGGTTCCGTTATCTTATCCCTTCTTGTCTGTCTCAGAGGAACACAGTTATGCATCACTCGGAACAACTGTTCCTTGAACAGTCCCTACATGTCTATAATGCCGTTTCCATGGAACAATTGCTCCCAGTCCATGTTTCTCAACACATGCCTAATAGCATCACAGTTTCCTTTTCCCCAAATAAATATCCTCCCACTGTAGCTGCTTCTCTGCTTCTCCATAGCTATGTAGAATTTGAGACAGTTGTGATCATTATCACCAAAATGCTGTACCACCACAGATCCTGACAACTGCCCCGGCTCATTGCCGAGCACCAAATGCAATATGGCCTCTACCTTCGTCGGCCTATCAACGTACTGAGTTAGAAACCCCTCCTGAACACACCTGACAATAACAGCTCATTCGAAATGATCTGCTCGAAGGAGGTTCCAATCAATATTGGGAAAGTTTAAGTCGCCCATTACAAAAACCCTACTACGTCCACAATTTTCCAAAATCTGCCGAACTATGCCTTCTTCAATTTCCCTGTTGCTATTGGGGTCCTGTAGGAAACCCCTAATGAGGTGACTGCTCCCTTACTGTTCCTAATTTCCACCCATACTGACTGAGTAGGCAGACCCTCCTCGACAATGTTAACTTCTGTAGCTGTGATACCCTCTCTGATTAGCAGTGCTACACCCCGTCCACTTTATCCCCCCTCCCTATTCTTTTTAAATGTTCGAAACCCTGGAACATCCAGCAGCCATTCCTGCCCCTGAGAAATCCGCGTCTCTGTTATGGCCATACCATTATAACACCAGGTACTGATCCATGCTCTAAGATCATCACTTTTATTCCTGATGCTCCTTACGTTAAACCAAACACACTTTAACCGATCCCTTGGTTTTTTCGAGGAAATTCCTTCCCACTGGCTGCGCTACCTCTTGCTATTGCCTCATCGCCATCACCTCCCACCACCGGCAGATAGTTCAGGTTCCCACCAACCGCCATACGAGATATAACCCTCCTGAACCACTCGATCAAATCTTCCACCGAGGACATTGGTCCCCTTTCAGTTCAGGTGCAACCCGTTCTTCATGTACAGGTCGCACCTTCCCCAGAAGGCATCCCAAGTATCTATATAACTGAAACCCACAACGTGTTAAACTGCCCACGCTCCCTGTTCCACGCCTCGCTTTCTCGTGGTGCCGGTAGCAAAGTGTATGTTTTTGATGGAGAGTTTCGGGTTGGAGCGGAGGTTGTGAATGGGCTGCGTGTTGTGAGGGTGAGAGTTTGGAGTGGGTGAGAGGGGTGGACAGGTTGAGGCAGTCAATGTCGCGGTGTCAGTTGGATATGAAGGAATCGAGGGCGGGTGAGAGGACAGCATGGGGTGTCCAGGTGAATGGAGTGTGTTGGAGGTGAGAGAAGTGCTCGTTAGAGGGTGAGCAAGAGTCCTTGTTGAAGAAGTAGGCGAGGAGGTGAAGGTGGAGGAAGAAATGCTCGATATCTATCCAACCTCAACCTCACCATCAAACCGGCAGACAATCGTGGTGCAGTGGTCGTTTGGTGCACCGATCTTTAGACCGCTGAAACTAGACACCAACTCTTGGACACCTACTCCTACTCCCCCATTGATCATGACCCCACCTCACACCACCAAACCAACATCTCCCAGACATCAATAACCTCATCACCTCAGGAGATTTCCCACGCACTGCCTCCAACCTCATAGTTTCACAACCCCGCACCACCTGTTTCTACCTCCTGCCCAAAATCCACAAACCCGATTGCCCCGACCGACATATTGCTTCAGCCTGCTCCTGCCCCACCGAACTCATCTCTGCATACCTCGACACTGTTCTGTCCCCTTTAGTCCAAGAACTCCCCACCTACATTCGGGACACCACCCATGTCCTCCACCTCCTCCATGATTTTCTCTTCCCTGGCCACCAAGGCCTTATCTTCACGATGGACATCCAGTCCCGATACACTTCTATCCCCCATCATGAAGGCCTCCAAGCCCTCCGCGTCTTCGTCTCCCTCCGACCCGACCAGTACCGTTGCACTGACACACTCCTTCGACTGTCTGAACTGATCCTTTCTCTTAACAACTTCTCCTTCCAATTCTCCCACTTCCTCCAAACCAAAGGAGTAGCCGTGGGCACCCGCATGGGCCCCAGCTATGCCTACCCCTTCGTCGGATATGTTTAACAGTCCATCTTCTGCAGCGACACTGGCACCATCCCCCATCTTTTCCTCCGCTGCATCGATGATTGCATTGGCGCTACCTCGTGCTCCCACGAGGAGGTTGAACAGTTCATCCACTTTACTAACACCTTCCACCCCTATCTCAATTTTAACTGGACCGTCTCGCACTCCTCCCTCCCCTTCCTAGACCTCTCCATTTCTATCTCGGGCGACCGACTCAACACTGATATTTACTACAAACCGACCAACTCCCACAGCTAACTAGATTACACCTCCTCCCACTCTGCCCCCTGTAAAAACTCCATCCCCTATTTTAATTCCTCCGCCTCTGCCGCATCTGCTCCCAAGAGGACCAATTCCACTACCAAATAATTCAAATGGCTTCCTTCTTCAAAGACAGCAATTTCCCCAATGACGTGGTCGACGACACTCTCCACCGCATCTCCTCCACTTACCTCACTTCCGCCCTTGAACCCCGCCCCTCCAATCGCCACCAAGATAGAAACACACTGGTCCTCACCTTCCAACCCACCAACTTCCGGATACATCATTTCCACCACATCCAGACAGACTCCACCACCAGGGATATATTTCCCTCCCCACCCCTGTCAGCATTCAGCAGAGACCACTCCCTCCGTGACTCCCTCGTCACGTCCACAACCCCCTCGAACCCAACCTCCACTCCTACCATCTTCCCCTGCAACCGCAAGAAGGGCAAAACTTGCGCCCACACCTCCTCCCTCTCCTCCCTCCAAGGCCCCAATGGATCTTTCTATGTCCGTCGCAAATTCACCTGCACCTTCACACACATCATTTAATGTATCCGCTGCACCCGATGTGGTCTCCTCTACATTGGGGAGACAGGCCACCTACTTGTGGAACGTTTCAGGGAACAGCTCTGGGGCACCCGCACCAACCAACCCAACTGCGCCGTGGCTGAACACTTTAACTCCCCTTCCCACTCCGCCATTGGCCTCCTCCATCGCCAGACCCTGTCCACACGACGCCTGGAGGAAGAGCGTCTCATCTTCTGCCTAGGAACTCTCCAACCACACTGGATGAACGTAGATTTCTCCAGCTCCCTCATTTCCACTCCCCCCACCTTATCTCAGTCCCAACCCTCAGATTCAGCACCGCCCTCTTGACCTGCAATCTCTTCTTCACGACCTCTCTGCTCCCACCCCCTCTCTGGCCTGTCACCCTCACCCTCACCTCCTTCCACCTCTCGTATTCCCAGAGTCCCTCCCACAAATTTCCTACCCCCACCCTTTTTCTCAGGCCGTTTGGCACACCAGCCTCATTCCCGAGGAATGGGTTATGTCCGAAACGTCGATTCTCCTGCTCCTCTGATGCTGACTGGCCTGCTGTGTTTTTCCAGCACCTCATGTTTCAGTGCCGGTAGTAAACCCGAGAACACTGTTCTGTTCGTCCTGCGCTGCAGCTTCCACCAAAACTCCCTGAAATCACTTTTTATATCGTCAATCCTTTTCCTGGCTATAACATTGGTACCAATATGTAACTCGATTTCTGGATGTTCGCCCTCCCCTTTCAGAATCTTATTCACTTGATCTGACCCTGGCACCAGGGCGGCAACGTACCTTCCGGGAATCCCGATGCTGACCACAAAATCTCCTGTCAATTCTCCTAACAATCGAGTCTCCTACCACTAGCGCTCTTCTATTCTGCCCCCTTGTCTTCTTGGCCACAGTGTCAGGCTCAGTGCCAGAGAACTGACCACTATGGATTTCCTCTGGTAGATTACCCCCCGAGCAGTATCCAAAACGACATACTTATTGCTGAGGGAAATGTCCACAGGGGATCTCTGCACTGTCTGTCTTTCCCCTTTCTTCGCCCTGACTGTAACCCATCCATCGTTATCCTGACCCTCAGGAGTGATCGACTGCCGGTAACATCTGGACTTGGGTGCACTCTCCGCAGATGTAGCCAGCGGAGATATGCGTCGTGTCTCATAAAGGGAAGTCTCGAAATGAACCATACCTTATTAACTTCGTTAGAGGAGGAGGGTGGGTGGGAGACTCTAAAATAGGAGTGCCTCGGGTTTAGCCGCCTTGCTAATATATATGATCACTTACTTGCCTCCCCGGCAGCCCTTCTGGTCCGCGTCACTTCCACTGCTGCTCCCGCTCCGACTGTGGAGGGAAGATACTGCTGGCCACTACCGGTAAGTAATTTTTAAAAATCTCCCTTACCTTACCTGTAGCCTTACTGGTAAGATAAACACTGAAATGTTATAATTCCCACACAAGCTGAAAGTCTCTCTCAACTGTCGAATATATCTGCTGACGAATATTCAATTTACTGAAGAAAACCCTATAGATCTTTCTATCTTCGCGTTGTCTTCTTGCAAGAGAACAGCACTCACACCCACATCACTTCTATCAATATCCGCCTTCACTGACTTTGAGTACTTAGGTCAAAGGTGAATACTGGAGCAGTGGTTAACACACATTTCAAGGTGTCAAATGTCTTCTGGCAGTCCGCTGCCCACTTAACATTTTTGCCACTCTTTAGCAATTCACTGAGTGGAGCAGCCACACTGCTAAAATTTGGTAAAAATTTTCGATAAAATCCACTCAATCCCAGGAATTTTAGTAATGATCTTTTTATCGAAGGTATGGGGAAATTCTCAATTCACTTTATGTTTTTCAGCATGTGGGACTACTTGTCCGTGTCCAATAACATGGCCAAAGAGGTTAACTTGGCGAAGGATAATTCACTTTTATCCAGGTTTATCACCAAACCTGCCTTTTTGAAGTTGATCAAACAATTCTAATAAACAATGTAATTGTTTCTTCCCTGTGTGACTAAATATAACCAGGTAATCGATATATATAAAAAAACATAGTTGGCTAGTCCAGCAATGACTAGCTGGATAGCACTCTCACATTACTTTACACCGTCAACAAACGTTGTGCCCCCAATGCAATACTGCTCCAACTTATATACTGCACTCCCACCCATGAAAATATTATTTCCTCAGGTATTGCATTTCTCCAGGAAACATAGTCCCCATAGTTGACTGGCTAATACTATTTTTCGAGCTCATGATTATGCCCTCTGAAGTAGATCCCTCCTCACTATCTTGTGCGCCCCTTTAAATGTTATCCACCCCGAATTGTTCTCCACAAGCATGTTGCCCTTCACAAAATGTTTCAACATGTCACTTTCTAATTCCACCCCGTGCAGCAACCATCCCCTCCGATTTCATCCCTGACACCTTCCCACCGCCGTTTATAAATCTGCTTAGGTCTACATTACCTCTCAGCCCCTCGCCCCCTCGCTGAGCCGCTGCGATCACACTTGGGGCTGGACGTCATAGAGACTCAATGGTCTTTCACTGACTGCCTTGCTGCATCGCAAATACCCAGTCCTCAGGCAGACAAACTGCCCCAAAAGAGAAACGTATTTTATCTAACAAACCCCTCCCGCTTTCAGGTTAGACCGAGAGAGGGTGGGGATAAAACCGAGGGAGTGGGGAACAGTGAGATGCCTCTGTATGACCGATGGAGAGAAAACGTGAGGGACTGAGAGGGAGAATGAGAGTGAGAGGAAGAGAGAAAGAAACAGCGACAGAGATAATGTGAAACCTGGAGCAAGGAGAGGGAGGGCAGATGGATACAGAGAAAACTATTGAGAGAAAGAGTGTGTGAAACAGTTAGGCAGAGTGAAAGAGAAGGAATAGAGACTGAAACATCCCAGGACAAAGACAGTTTGACAAACTGGGGACGGTTGGCTTTGGGATGTGGTGTAATGTGACAGAGAGCGAAAGATATATCAAAATACCTCATAACGTAACTGAAGGACAGAGAGAGGAGAGCAGAGAGAGGTCCCAATGAAAACAAGAAAAAGACAGAGAGAAAGGAGAGGGAAAATAAACTTAAGGAGACAACGAATAAGGACAGACAGAGAGCGATTGAAATACAGGAGGACAGAAATGAATCAAGGAAGAGAAGTTCAATAGCCATAACGTCAAGCCCGAATGATGGGCGTGGGATTATGGATAGACTGTCACTCAGGCAAGAATATCATGTTCTCTCAGGACAGTGAGAGAGAAAGGTGTGCAGAGAGCAGAACTAGGAAGGTGGGAAATGCACAAGATCGAACGATTGGACAGTTCCTGAAAAAACTGGGGAGGAGGTGAAGATTCTGGGGAAGATGGAGTTTGAAAGAAAGCATCTGTGAGTGTGAGAGCATGAGTTTAAGAGAGCGTGAGGGAGGGATGAAGCGACAGGCAGCTGGGAATATGGAGGCAGGTAGAGAGGGAGGCAGTGAAGTCTATGCGATCGGGCTGTGCAAGAGAATGTGTTTTGCTCTATTGTCTCGCCCACCTGCAGCCAACAGCTCACCCCCCTTGTGGCAAAATCCCTGGATACAGACTGAGCCCCAGAAGTGTCGGCACTGGTGAGCTTATGGCTGTGTAATTGGATGCAGATTGGTTTATCATAATTCTCTCCGTCTCACCCCCCCCCCCCCTCTCTCTCTCTCCCTCTCTCATCCTCTCTCTGGTTTCAGCTATTGTATGTGGATCTCTCCTGGCAGAGTAATTTGATTCTGTTTGTCTCTGCATCATACGAGTTTCAGCTCTCACATGTAATTTCCTCGAAAAAGAGAGATGGAAAGACTGAGAGAAAGGAAGTTTTAAATTTTAAAAATCCAGCACCAAAAGCACAGCAAGATACCAGTACGCGCTGCCTTCCACAATCTGACAGCAATATACCACTGCTGGCCTTGAACTTCCATAATCTGACACTTTACCCAAACCTCTCGTATACCAAGATCTCACTACCACCCGAAATTCCACATTCTGGCACTGAACATCTCCCCCAGCATAGCGCCTGTTATTGAACCCAGATAATTGGAAACAGGAAGGTGTTTCAAAAACCTCCCCAAATTGTCAGCAATTTACCCTGAATTCAAATCAACAGAACCGGACCAGATTTCAACTGGGATCAAGAGGCAATTGCTTTCTGACTGAACACAGGTTTATTTTCTGTGAGACAACGCGATGACTCAATTTAAAGGAGTCTCTACCCAGAGTCGATGTCGCTTCATCCCTCGCTCACGCTCTCTACAACTCTCACTCTCTCACACACAGGTGCACACACACGCGCGCTTACACACACACACGCTATTTTCAATCTGCCCTTTCCAGCTGGGTCTCTGACACAGCAGAAGGGAAGAAAAAAGAAATCAACATCAATGCCTCCGCCCCTTCCCATGCATGACGCATAGTCCACGTGCACAGCCTGTCTGCGATTGGTGCTGTTCCAGGCGAAATATTAATTATAAAGCCGTAACTGGTACAATCACCTCTCCATCTTTCACTCCTTTCCCCTCTAACTCTTTCCTTTCTTGTCCCTGTTCACCTCTAAATCTGCTCAACTTCCGCTTGCGAAAAGGTCAATGTCTGTCTCTCTACTTCCTCAATGTTTTGATTGAAATGCTTTTTGTTTACCACGTGCTGAAATCTTCCCGAACTGTCTTGAAAACATTTGTGACATTAATGTCACAGTTTGGAGGACGAGGAGTTGAAAAGACGGGTGGGGTGAGTGTCGGAGCTGTGGGAAAATGAACGGCAATACACTTGAATTGGGATTGGACCGTCTTCAAACTCAGACACGGGGAAACATAAACAGGATCACTCCACAGACCAAAGGGATGCACAGCCAGATCCATAGGCAGCCACATTCAGGAGCACAAACGATTTCCCTTAACACCCTGTCAGAGCACAACCCCTACCCAGTAACCCGATGCTCCCAAAAGAGAGTGGGTCGAACTGAAATTAAGGACATTGTGCACAGCAGGATCCCACCAGCTTTCCTCAGCTCAAAACTCAAACTGAAAGACAATGCAAGTTCTTGCACTTTCAATGCTCATATTCAGAACCCCTTCCTCGTTTGGATTTGGAAATTGTGGCGACCTGCTACTGTAAAGTAAAATGCTGCAGGCTGTCCTCGCACAAAAAAGATTGCATTGGGTGCAATGTGGTAACAGATCTCCCCCACTGAATCCAAGAGCAAATTCTGAACTGACCAATTTCAGCTTTGGAGCTGGGCTCGAACTAAAAACTGGAGTCAACGCCTCAACCCATTCCCCAGAAACTGTACTTGCCCCAACTTTTCACGTGCCTCTCTTTCAGCTGTCTCCCATTCACATGCAATGGGCCGATCTTGCCGGCCTCCCGCGCCGATCCTGCCTGCTATGCGGGATTCCACATGCAGCAAAACATCGAATTGACCATTGACTCAATCGTAAATTTGTGCCTCGTAGGAGTCGGATGAGTCAGACCCAGCAGTTTCTACTCCTTTGTACAGTGGAGGCATTTTTCCCTCCTCATTTGCAGAACTAGTGCCTCACCATTCTCTCACCACCCTGACGAGACAGTAATGTGGTCCCTTTCATTCGGAACACATCCTTCCCTTCAACCTCAAGACTCACAGACTGATTAAGACCAGAAGACATAAGAGTGGAAGTAAGGCCATTCGGCCCATCGAGTCCACTCCGCCATTCAATCATGGCTGATGTGCATTTCAACTCCACTGAACCTCATTCTCCTCGTAGCCCTTAATTCCTTGTGACATCAAGAATTTATCAATCTCTGCCTTGAAGATATTTAACGTCCCAGCCTCCACTGCACTCTACAGCAATGAATTCCACAGGCCCACCACTCGCTGGCTGAAGAAATGTCTCCGCATTTCTTTTCTGAATTTGCCCCCTCTAATTCTAAGACTGTGCCCACGGGTCCTAGTCTCCTTGCCTAACAGAAACAATTTCCTAGCGTCCACCATTTCAAAGCCATGAAGAAGGGAGTGGACATGGACTGTTAAGATCCCACTCCGTTTGCAAATTCTGATCATGCCCACCCTGTTTCACATTAAAATGACACAGCCTTCCACCCAGATAGTTCACATTTCCTGCAATTAGATCTCAAACCCACAGAGGCCTCGTCATGGAGCAACTGACAGACTTTGCCATGTGTCAGTGGTGGAGTTAGCAAACGTCTCACTGAAAATTAATATGTGGAACATTTTTTTTCAATTCAGTCTGAAACTCTTTTATCTATCTCCTGCTGGTACAACACAGTGTAAACCCCTCTGCTAATTTCAACCACAAAAACAGATAAAAATCAGCCCGTGCTATCATCTGTTAAATTTCGACAGCAAAGAACTACCCTAGAAGTCACTATTTACATTGAAGATTACCACCTTTCTTACTTACGTCCGAAAGGGCATGTTAAAACCAAAAATTATTTACAATTCCTTTTGAAAGCTATATTTTACTTCCCACTCTACAATACTAGTCCAATAACAATATCTCTACTAAGATATACAACAAAATCCAACGATCAAAACCAGTCAGCTTTCGAATCTTCTCTTTGTATTTTCCTTTGCAGATCTTTCTGTGTCTTGTTTGAGATGACTTGCTGTGCAAACTTTTATAGACAGGTACCTTTCAGACCGCTGTTCTGTTGGCAGATTGTGCCTGTTGGTGGCTTCGCAATGGTGCCCTAACAATTAAAAATGTCTGGTTTTACAGAATACAACATCCGATCGTTTCATTGGTTTTAATTTTCTCAAAACACGAAATTCAAACTTGACTGGATTTTGGGATATTGGGGCATAATTTAAAGTGATGAATGAATATAAAATTTATTTTTTCTCATCGGAACCCTGCTGCTCCTAGCTGTTTTAAAAAAAGTTACATTGTTACCTTGTTCAGAATTCTATGTGCTATTTTCCTGCATGTTTCATGTTTTTCTTAAAGGTACAATAGCTCTCCACCTTGATAATACCCGCCCAAGAAAAAATTTACTGTCATGTATGTATGTCTTTTCTCTATTCCTCAATCACATTATGATGACGTATGTATGACTTTCATCTGAGCTCATTTTAACTTCTTTACATATAAATATAACATTGAATCGATACCAAACTCATCTGTAATTTGTAAGTTATATTCACAATAATGCATCTGTGATTACATGTAGCCGAACCTACAAAGGAATTTCAGCACATTCTGGAATAAGAAGCAACAACCTTTCGGAAAGCATTGTAGGTCAATGGCCTGCATTACTGGCACACAGCCAGTTGGGAAGCAGTACACCGATTTATAAAACAGAATGCAGTGAAACATAAACGCTTAAAATCTTTTTAAAATATTCGGAGAAAGGTTATAATGTCCAAGATTACATCATTTGAGAGAGGGAGAAAAAAAAATCAGGTGATGAGGAGAGAGACAGAAAGAGACAGAAAAACAAGAATGGACTGTGGAGAGAACATAGAAATTTGCAACTTTCTTTTCAACTTGACAAGTAGTATGTCTTGTCCCTCTTTGCATCCAGGAACCAAAGCTGAATCATAACGCAGCATCACGAAAACGCACAAAATGTCTGCAGTCCCACTATGGCTTGGGAGTTCTTGGCATGGGTCAAGTTACCTGCAGTGTCTTCCACTTTGAAAATAGTGGCTCAATGTCAAAACTTTGTTTGCAGAAGCTCTAATATAACATTTTCTGTCTTTCTCTCTCTCTCTCTCTCACACACACACACACACACACACACACACACACACACACACACACACACACACACACACACACACACACACACACACACACACGTTTTATTTCTATCTCGTTCTGCCCACACCTCTCTCCAGTACCAGCACCTTCCTCAGTCTTCGGTATTCATCGTTTTCGCTCTATACCTAGTGCGGCTCTATTTTTCTCTCTTCATTCCTAACTCTCACTTTCTCTCCCTCGCAAGTGTCAATAGATTTGCAGCTGGAAAAGCAGAAAAGGTCAGACAGCTTGTAAGGAGCAGCAAAACCCAAAACCCACAGTGCAGACTGCTGCAAATTGCTCTCTCTCTCTCTCTCTCTGGATTGAACACCTGACAGTTCTCACTCTCCACCTTTCCCTGCCGATGAAGTAGTCTGGTCCACAGAGGGTGACGTTGTATTAATTTAAACACAAGGGAGCAATTGGTGAGAGAGACAAGTTGAGATTCTGTCGCTGTCTTTCTCTTTGTCCTTCTCTCTCCCATCTCTCCTTTCTTTTCTCCCTCTCTGTGTCAGTGCATCCATATGTGTGTTTGCGTCTCGATTCAAAAGTGTGTACATATGTATAATATAGACAGAAATATATATATATATATGTGTATATATACATATATATTACACATATATATACACATCTAGTTCTGTTTCTGCCTCTATCTGTGTCGATCTCTGTTGAACAATATCCGTGTGCTTTCAGCTCTGTGCGTGTGTGAGCTAGTGAGTTTGAGTGAGTGCATTCGTGTGTGTCTCAATCTGAGTTTGTCTCTGTGCCTGTATAACTGTACCTGTCTGCTATTTTGGGGTTGACTCCATTTAAATTTGCTTCTGCCCTTTCCATCCTTTCTCTCTCTGTCTGTCATTCTTATATTTGTACTGACAGAAAGTTAATGTTGGTTTGTGTTTCCAGAAATGTGTCTCTGTATTTGTGTGTGTGAGTTTGTGTGTGTGTCTGTGTGTCTGTGTGTCTAACTGTCTGTCTGTCTATCCCTGGGTTGAATATGTCTCATTGAATATATGAATTAAAATGAGATGAGTCAGTGTCACTCGTTCCTTCTATGCCTAAAATGTTACAATACCGCCTTGGGTGGTCTCCCTACGCCACCAGTTTTTTCTGATCGATGTTACTGATGAGACTTGATCAGAAGGAGACAAGAATGTGAATAATGAGACACAAGGACAAAGTGAAAGTGTGAGCGTAATATGGAATAAAGGAGCGACATGAATTCTGTCAAGGCCAGGTATGAATGAATGACCTAAACGTGAAAGCAACGTGAAAGGACGAAAACTCAATTCCTGAGCTCAGCCCACGCGCCCTCTCTATTTCCTGAGGACTAGTACTAGGAGATGATTCAGTATCGCTCCAACTCAGGTTCTTCAGCACAAAGACACACAACAATATAGTTCACTGTGTTGCCTGGCACTTCTTCGTGAACATGTCTCCGAATTACAGATTGAAGCAATAGACACAGTTGCAATCCTTTCCCACTGGCCCCTGAGTTGAGAGAAACATTGAAATGTGTCCCGGTAACGCCCTGTGGGATAATGTCAGCAAACCAGCAGTACCATCAGTTCGTTTCCATAACAACAGGCTGCTTCATTTCAGAAACATTGAACTGGAATGGGAAAATCCCAGATGGATTGTTTACTTCATCAATTTGATTGTTTGATGAATTTGGGTAAACGGATTCTTCAACACATTCTTCAGCTGTTTTCTGAATTTAGTCTGGGTCACTGCATAAATTGCGGTGTTTGTACAGCAACTGAGGAGCTGCAGCATGAAGCCCAATTCTGCCACAAACGGATGGAGATACACAGAGCCATAACCAATATCATCCAGCCGATACCATGTAGAATAAACCATTAAAGTTGACCATAACAGAATGAAATTGGACGAAATCACAAACAGTAAAATGATGGATCTTTTTCGATTTTGCATTTCTGTGTCACACTGTGCATCCCCACTGGTGAGAGCCCGGAGTCTCCTGCGTGCTCTGCTGGTAATGAAAATGTGTCTGATCGTGAAAACATTGAGCAGCAGAATCAGGAAAAATGGAACAGCCGGTGTTAGAACGTTATGGAAGAACTCGGTTGTGACCCAGACACGAGAGTCACGAGTATCGACTGTTACATCACAAAACCAGGGAGCGTTTCCCAGCCCATAATCACCTGTGAGCATAAAATACCAGAATATGTTCTTTAAAAAGCTCAGCACAGTCACTGTCCCCAAAACAACAGCAGCGGTTTTCTCACTGCAGTATTTACTTTTCAGCTTCTGGCAACAAATGGCCATGAATCGATCAAAGGTGAAAGTGACGGTGAACCAGACAGAACAGTCAGTGGCTGCATAGAGCAGGACGGCGTGGATATTACACACGGGGATGTAGAGCAGGAAATAAAAGTGTTCCTGATAAACAATGGGAATGTGTCTCAGTATCAGGTCGAGAATAATGACCAGAAGATCCGCCACTGCCATGGCCCCCAGGTATCGTCTGACACATCTAGACAATCCACAGTCTTTCCAATACAGGACGTAGATTGTCATTAAGTTAACTGTGAGGAAGGAAAACATGCATATTATACATCAGCTGAAGGCAAAGATACCAGTTTGATTGAAGTCACAGTAACATTTTCAAATGTATCATTATGCTCGGAGTTACTGAAATAGGTGAAGCTGAATTAACAAATTCTAAGGTCTGAATTGCTGACAAAATGTGACCTAAATTACAGAATCACAGAACACTCCCTCACCATAACAAACTAGAACATTCCCGCATACACGATCACTGCAAGGAAGACACAGGACACTTCTTTACAGTTCCTTTTGTGGAGGGTAAAAATGATGTAGTCCTGAACGAATCTCGTTGAGTAACTTCAAGACAAATGCAGAATGGGAATTTCTATCTTTTAGTCTATATTGTGGTATATCCTTTGTTGTGAAGAAATGTAATTCCAGAGAAAATGGTTTTACCCCTTTAAATGCTTGAGGGATTTTGAAACGACGATTCTTCTCAAAGTAACAGGATCTCATCCCTCGCGATCTTATCTTTTGTTGGTATAACTGAGATCCGACTTTGCTAAACAGCCTAGCTCTGCCTTCATGAATCTTCTTTGTTACTTCTTCAATAAACTCAAACATTTTCGCGAGACATGCTTTCTGACGCGCAAAGGCATGCTGACAATCCCCAATCCGTCCTTGCCTTTCCAAATGTATGTAAATCCAGTCTCTCAGGAGTCCTTCAAACATCCTGCACACGACCAACGTCAGGGTCACAGGTCCAAATTCTGTACTGTTTCCTTACCACCTTTTTAAAATAGTGGCACCACTGCAGTCATCCAGTCATCCATCAGTGCACCTCTGAATATCGATGACACAAATATCTCAGCAAGGTGGTCACAAATCCCTTCCTTAGCTTGCCACAGAGTTCCAGGATACATCTGGTCAGCTTCTTCGGATATATTCACTATTTTCTGTTTGAACACAGCTAACACCTCGTCTTCTGCAATATGGACACTATTCCAGATGTCGCCATCTATTTCCCTACTTTCTTTTTCTTCCCAATCTTTCTCCACAGAAAAGACTGATGCAAAATTCTGGTTTAGTATCTCTCCCATTTCCTGCAACTCCATATACAGAGTATTTTGCTGATCTGTCTCGCTAATTTCCCATTTGGCCATTGTGTATTTGTCCGAAATCGTCATGGTCACAGAACCAGACCGACGGGTCATGTTTCAAGAAGCACGATCACCATCCCTGGATATATACTGTCCCACCGACAGAACTTACCTGCGAGCACCATGGTATGCAGTCAGGAAATGCGAATCCATAGAATTCTGCAACATTGATTCCAGTGCCCATGGAATCTCATGAAAACAGTTCAAAGATGGTCAAGATAATTGCCTGATATCTATTCCCCTCCTCGCCATTCATCTGTACTAAATTGGTTCTCGATGTTAAAATCAACTCAGAGGATGGACTGACTGTGAAAGAGCACTGAACGTGCTCTGGCTGTGGTAATTTAATGCGCATCAGAAGAATGTCTTCACTGACCCACCACTGACTCAGAATGGTGAAGGCAAGAACACGCATCAGCAAGAATGTGAGAAATGATGAGTGAACCAATAAGACGGAAACATTCTCACCAAACAACATGTCACAGATGGATCTGTCGCCAACAAAATCTGCAGGAGCACACAACACACAATGCTGGAGGTGATACAGTCTCATCCTCCTATTGAAAATCCTGCCCACTATGTCACTGAGTCATGGTGAGTCAAAGACCTTTACAGCACGGAGACAAGCCCTTTAGCAGAAAATGGTTATTACTGACCAAAATACCTGTACACGATAAACACTCTTCTCTGCAGTTGGGCCACATCCTTCTGATACTTTCCTATCCATATATCTTTCCAAACGATTTGTAAATGCTGTTACTATACCCACCTCATTCACTTTGGCAGTCCATATGTTCGCCATCTCCTGTTTAAAAACATTGCCCCACAAGTTCCCTTTCATTCTTGCCCCTGTAACTTTAAACTGATGCCCTCATTTTCTCTCTTCACCTTCAAAGAACTATGAAGCAGCGCTCCAAGACCTCATTGCTAAAGTACACTTCTTGAGGCCCAAACATTCACCAGAATACTCCGACCTTATTTTGACTTTCCAAAATGCAGACTCTCACACTTATCTCTATTGACCTCCATTTCCCATTTCTCAGCCCTCTTCCATAGCTGATCAAGGTCCTGCTGCAATTTCTGAGAACATTCTTCACTGTCCACATTGCTCCCAACTTTAGTGTCATCAGCAAACGTGTTAGTCATGTCTTGTGCATTTTTATCCAAATCATTGATACAGACAACAAATATTAATGGGGCAAGCACCGACCTCGGAGTCACTCCACAAGTGAAAAGCCTCCAGTCCAACAAGCATCCTTCCACGCCACCCCTCTGTTTCATGTAATCAAGTTTATTTGCATCTAATTTTCCAGCTCGCACTGGATTCCATGTGATCTAACCTTCCAGAGCCGGGTGAATGTGAAGACTGTAGATGCTGGGTATCAGAATCAAACAGAGCAGTGCTGGAAAAACCGTGGATGGTCAGGCAGCATCCCAGGAGCAGGACAATCGACAGAATGATTCCTGATGAAGAGTTTATGCATGTAATGTTTATTGTCCTGCTTTCTGTTTGCAGCTTGAATATCTGTGGCTATCCAGCACCACTCTCTTCGACTCTCACCCACTAGAACAGCCGACTGTATGGAATCTATGAAGCTTAACTGAATTACATGCAGATTATGTCTACCATCTTTCTCATGTCGGCTTTGCTGTTCACTTCATCAAGTCTAAAAAAACCGTAAAGCATGGTCTCCCATTGGAAAAGCCATGTTGACCATTCCTAATCCAACCCTGTCTTCCCAAAAACATTTAAAACTTCATCGTCAGAATCTTCTCAAGTAACTTATCCACCACATATTTTAAGCTTACTGGTCTCTTGTTCCCATGATTTTCTTTGAAGCCCTTCTTGAATATTGACAGTAGATTCGCAACGGTTCAGTCTTCCGGAGATCACCGTGGTTAATAATGATGCAGGAATATCAGCCAGAGACCCCAAAATATATTGTCACGTCTCCTGCAGTTGCATTGGATATATTTTGGTATGATCAGCAGATTAATCCATCATCAGACATTCTAATATATTCAAGATTTCCTCAGCTGTCATATGGTCTGTCCCCAAGATAACACCACTAACTTCCCTATGTTTCCAAGTTTTCATGTATTCCTCGATGGTAAACAAAGAGTAGAAATATTCATTAATAAACTTACCAGTATCCTGTGGTACGACTGATGCATGTTCACTTTGGTCCTTGAGTGGCCCTGTTGTCTCTTTCGTTTTTTTTTCCTTTAATATGCTTAATATACCTCTTTGCAGTCAGCCCAGTCTTCTCAGTCCAGGTTATCTCGTGTCTCTTTTCATCTCCACAGTTCCTGCTTCAGAAAACTGCTGTATTCTCTGTGTACCGCCAGGGATTCCCTTGATCCGAGCTATCTAGCCCTATGCAAATCATCCTTCTTTTTTCTGCTCCAGCCTCAGTTTCTCTTGTCATTCAGTGTTCCCGATTGCTACCAATCTTGCCCATGATGCTCGCAGGAGAAACATAGACTGTGATCTCTTGTTATCTCAGTTCTGAAGGCCTCCTAATTGGCACACGTCCCTTTATCGACAAACAAAATGCTCCAATCAACCCCTGCACTCTCCTGTCTAATTCCATCAAGGTTCGTCTTGCTCCCGCTTCGAACTTGAACCTGTGGACCAGTTTTGCCCCTCTACATAACTATTTTTTAATAAATAGAACTATGGTCACTGGACAAAATGTGCCCCCCCCCCCCCCCCAGTCACATCCTTCACCGACCCTGCCCTTTTTCCCCCAGAGTAGATTGAGTTTTGCCCGTTCCCAATTAAAGCCCTCAATATACTGATTGTGAAAACTACCCCATCTGTGCTTTTACGTTCTGGCAGTCTCATTCAATGTTATGAAAATTAAAATCCCCTGCTATGACAACTATATTTTTCCTGCATGTCTCCCCGATCGCCCTTACTACTTAGTTCTCCAATTCCCGGTGAGTATTTCAGATACTACTGTACAACTCCCTCAACATTTTATTTCTTCAGTCCACCCAGAAAGCCTCGCTGAATGATCATTCCGTTATTTAATCTCTCATTGTTGCTCTCATACTCATCTTACTCAGAAATGCACCTCCTTCACCGCTGCCTCCAAGAACACTGGCCCAAATATATCTCCTGTACCCTGACAGAGTAAGCTGCATGTACTATCGCACCCTTAGGCATGTTTCAATATTGGTTATATTATCGTATTCCCACGTACCTATCCAAGCCGAGTTCATCGGCTTTACCTGTCAATCCACTTGCATAGAGATAAATGCCATTTACTCTAACAGGTATTTCATGCTGCCTGTCGTGTTTCAACTTGTCCTGTCTCGCCTACTTACCATTTCTGATTACTGTATTTGTTTTGACACTCGTACTTGCCTCCCTGCTGCTGCGGATCCCACACCACTGCCAATCAATTTTAGTTCCGTCCTCGCAGCACTACTGAACATGTTATGTTACATTAACTCCTGCGAAGTCGAACATACTGCAGACGGACCGAGGAAATCGAAATTGGGCTTCCATGATGCATTATGGGCAATCATTAGCTGCTGCATCAGTGACCTTCCCTCTGTCATAATGTCTGCTGTCCACTGATGTTACAAAAAAATTAGCACGATTAACAACTGCAACTACATTGAAGAAGTCTACAATGTTCATCAAGAATTGCAAACAGGCACAGAATGAGGGCATTCCATCCTTGGAGGAGGTATCTCAGCAATTGCAGCAGATTCTCTAATCTCTCATTTCTGATACACGGGAAAGTGAAGGGAATATTCAGTCTTTCAAAGATACTACACAGGACTACAAGAAAGATTGGTTAACGAGCTGGAAGCAGGGGAAGTTAGGGATGCAGTAGCCTTTATGGGATTATCAGAAGGAATCAACTGCAGTGGCACTGTGACCAGTACTGGGTCTTCAACGTTTTGCAACGTTTCTCAATGTTTTTTGATAAATGTAAAATATATATTCTAACTAAACGTCTCCACGACTGTAAGGTAAGCAGAGAGGCAATGGCATAATTAAGAGGAGGTAGAGAATGTATAAATGGATAAGCAATGGCCAAAAGTTTGGCAGATGTAATATAATGAAGTCAATTGTGAATATGTCATGTCTTTTTTTCAGGAAGAATGGAAGGCAGCATGTTTCTGGAATGGGGAGTGCCGGCTCACTGGGTTTTCAGTAAAATGGGCACGCTGCAATATTAATAGAATGAAAGTTCATTCAGATCCTCTACTTCGCTTCTTTGTCATGAAGATTTTATAATACCATGCACACCATCGGGAATCGAGGATATTGGAAAAAACAAGGACACAACTGGCAGCTCCCTGCTGAGGGAGAAAATACTGTATTCACCTTATTAAAAATATATCGCCTGTCACTGAATAGTGACATTGATTTCAACATAATGTGAGATGATGGATGCGTCACTCCTCCAACTGGAAATTTCTATGGTAGACAAGCAGGAGGCCCGAAGAACACAGCTATCCAGGCAGCATCAGTAGGTGGAGAAGTTGACATTTCGCTGTAACTCTTCTTCAGAACTGGGGTTCTGTATGAGTGGAGCTGCAGGAAACGGGAGTGGGGCGAGCAGGATAGTGAGGCTAGCTGGAGACAGGTAGAGGATACAATCACCTGGATGGTCGATACAAGGGATGTATCCAGTAGGTTGCTGAGAGGAATGGAACGGAGGGGTTTCTGGGAATGGAGTCGGGGATGTGAAGGGAAGTTATATGAAATTGGAGAAATCAAAATTGAGGCTCCAGGCTATAATCATCCCAGGCAGAAGTTGAGGCGCACGTCCTCCAAATTGCACTTTGATTCCTTGTGGCAATGGAGGAGGCCAATGATGGTCATGTCAGAAATGGAGTGACAGGTGAATTATAATGGGCAGTGACTGGAAAGTCTGTTAAGCCCCTGCGGGTCCGGCTGTGATGCTCAGCAAAATGTTTTCTTAGTTTTAATTTAGTCTCCCTGATTTACAGCGAACCACTTTGGGAGAACCTGATGCAGTGAACTAGCTTCGAAGAGAGGCAGGTGAATGTCTGTTGAACCTGAAAGGACCGTTTAGAGCCTTGGATGCAGATGACGCTGGTGGTTTACCAGCAGGCTTGGTATCTTTACCATTTCCGGGGGGAGGGGGGGTGGTTACATGGTGGTTCGTGGTGTGGGTCGTGGGGCAGTCTGCTGCAAATCCAGGACTGCCAAAGAAGTAGTTCTTGACGAAGACAGCGAAGGGTGAGGAGGGGAATATGTGCTTGCATTGCAGTCTAGTTGAAGTTAGAGGAAGTGTTTCAGGATAATGCGTTAGATGCAGAGATTGGTGGTTATCTGCATGATAACGACTCTTAATTTTAGCATGCATAAAGAGCCTGAATATTTTCGGACCAATGCCTACTTATTTTGCAACATTCCTGTCTATTGTTCTCATACTCTGACCTCTCCACCTTCTCTCTGTACAGCTGATGATTCCTGTTCGTTCTGTCGGTGATGGTACTGCTTGTACTTATGGATAACACATTGAATGGTAGCATTTTATCATTAAACG
The DNA here is from genome assembly GCF_047496795.1 of Chiloscyllium punctatum. Taxonomy (NCBI): domain Eukaryota; kingdom Metazoa; phylum Chordata; class Chondrichthyes; order Orectolobiformes; family Hemiscylliidae; genus Chiloscyllium; species Chiloscyllium punctatum. The sequence continues at coordinate 65,556,605 of NC_092773.1, forward strand.
ATGGAAACCTTCCTCTGCAATAATTGGACTTAATGGAGACTGTCATACTAATCTTCTCAAAATTCACTATCATTTATCACAGTGGCCGTACAAAAATCTTCATTCACTCCCTTACATCACTTCTCATATCACACTAAAATAGGACATTTATTCCGTCTGGATGATTGGAATGGCTGAGGGTGGCAGAGGCATGGACCACAATTCATCTTGCTTCTTTGTCCTGTGGGATTAGTGCCAGAAGACTATCGGGTTTTATACCTTCAACAGTGACTGACCAGTTACGCAAATGATTGGTGGCGAAATTTCGAGGGAACACACACCTGGAAGATAACACACACAATTGCTCAGTGACTTTGTGTTACGCCGAGCCTATTTTTAACAAACTGTTAGCAAATCCTTTCATAACCATGTGCATCCTTGTCAAGCCATTCAGAACATCACGTTTGCTGCGCAGTAATAGGAGAAAGCAATTCTGATCTCAAGTGCCTGCCACGGAGGATAAGAAGAGTCCATTCAATCCAGTCTACCTTATACTCGCTGGAAGATTTCAAAGGTTGGCATGTTATCACGTTTGCAAAGGAAATCAATGAAAATGTTGAGAGGTGTTACTGTCCGAATTCACTCTGCGAGATCATCTGGAATACAGCCTGTTGTTTGTATTCCAGTAACTGAGAAGTGAGAGATCTCCATCTGGTACAATTTACCAGTTACTCATCGTCCACGGGTTGTTGAGTCATTGGATATATCGAGGCTATTACAGAGAGACTGGAGTAGGCCGTTCAGCCTCGAGAGCCTGTTCCTGGTGAACAGGAGGATTCTACTCACCCTCGAGGCTATGCTACAGAGAAGAAGGAGAAGCCCAATCAATTTCTCGACTTTGATTCAGAGGACCAGGTAGACGTCATTCAGTCTCTTGAGCTCTATGCAGGGAATAGGAGGAATTCATTCACCATGTCGAATGAGTTGCAGAGGAATTGATGGAGCCCATTTAGCCGATCAAATCTTTTCTTGCAGAACAGGAAGCGGCTATTCTGCTAATGAGTCCCTTACAGTTAAACAAGATGACGAAATTGTGTTTCTTGAGCCTGTTGCGTGAGAACAGGAGGAGGCCATTCAGCCACTAAAGCCAGTTATGGAGGAACAGAAGGAAGCTTAAAATGTGTTGCTGAAAAAGCGCAGCAGGTCAGGCAGCATCCAAGGAGCAGGAGAATCGACGTTTAGGGTTGGATCCCTTCTTCAGGAATGAGGAAATTGTGTCCAGTCGGCTAGGATAAACGGTAGGGAGGAGGGACTTGGCGGAAGGGCGTTGCAAATGCGATAGGTGGAAGGAGGTCAAGGTGTGGGTGATAGGCCGGAGTGGGGGTGGGGGTGGAGAAGTCAGGAAGAAGATTGCAGGTTAGGAAGGCGGTGCTATGTTTCCTCCCTACCTTTTTTCTTAGCCTGCTGAATACACTTTCCTCATTCCTGAAGAAGGGCGCATGCTCAAAACATGGATTATCCTGTTCCTTGGATGCTGCCTGACCTGCTGCGCATTTCCAGCGACACATTTTCAGCTCTGGTCTTCAGCATCTGCAGTCCTCACTTTCTCCAGGAACAGAAGGAAGCCAAACAGTCGCTTGAGACTGTGACACTAGAATTTCAGGAGGCTATTCATCCTCTGGAACATGGTAATTTTCAACGGGAGAAGGACATTCAGCTTCTTGAGCCTAGGAATAGGAATTAGAGCCAGCAACAGGAGAACAGGAGAGACCATTCAGCCACTTAAGTCAGTTTCAAGAACTGGAGGCCGCCATTCTGCCACTTGAGTCTCTTACAGCGGGTCAGGAGGAAGACTGTCAGTCTCTTGAACCTGTTACATTTCAACAAGACAAGGGAATTCCCTTACGATTCCCTTCAGGAAAGGAAATCTTTGACCATACCCTGTCTGGTCCACATGAATGTTCATGTCCACAGCAATTTGTTGCAGTGAAACTGCTTACTGCACAATTGGAGATAGCAGTAAATAATAAATGGCGAGCGAAGCCCTCACGTTGTGAAGGAACAAAGCATAATTCTTTCCATGGAGACAGTCAGGGAAGCAAGATGAAGTTTCCTTTAATACTCTCAAATTGCGAATCGGAACACTGCCATTTAGCCTCATGTGTCTATTACAGGCGGACATGTAGAGGCCATTCAGCTTCTCGACACTGTTACACAGAAACAAAGTTATGCTATTCAGCCTCTCTGGTCTGTTGTACAGCAAAAGGAGGAAGTAACTCAGCATCTTGAGCCTTGAGACTGGACGACACCATTCAGCTGTTCGTGTCAGTTACAGAGGAGCAGCAGGCGGTGATTCAGGCAGCCATTTAGACTGGGCTATTAACGGAATATAGCCCGAGCTCAACTGTTCAATGTTCAGAGGAAACAGAGAGTGACTGGATGTTTAGGCACAATTACATCAGCAATGTTCGCTCTGAATGGAACAGAAAGCTCGATAGTTCACTTTAGATTAAAACTCTGCAATCAACTACTGTAAGTAAGTTATATGTTCTTCTCCTAATCAACTTTTCGACTTTATTGGAGATCGATAGAGATCCCATTTAGCCAGTCAGTGTCGAAATGAGACAGAGGGTGCCCATTCCGCTCCCCTAAGAATTTGGACACGAATAGAAAAACGTCATGGCACACAACAAAACCTATGAACATAATGCACAATACGGTGCGATGTTTTTCAAACGTTCTAGCCTGATATTAAGGAAAAGAGGAGACCTGGTTATTTACCGAAAATACAGAGTCGAGATAAGTGTTTTATTTTGGCTTGAAAAACGCTATCTAGTGGAGTGCCTCACTCTTCACGTTGGTGTCATTAATGATTTACAAACAATATTAATGGTTTATTTCACGGACCGATATTATTGGAACTCAATTAGCTGATAATCTTAGGGAGTAATTCAATGAATTGTCAAATGGAGGCCACTCTTCTGCAATGGGATGCAAACAGGGGAGGTCCGTGATCATAGCTTTCGCGTAAGTAGCGTAACGTGGGTGAAGGAAAGTTTTTGTTTTAGTTGAAGGATATAACAACAGCAAACGATTTGAATGAAAATAGGGCGCAGAATCTGGTGGTACAGAGGGTTTTTTGAATCCCTGATGAAACAGATGAAATCAGTTTCCAGATGCAGTAAGTGGTTGGGAAGCTGAATGGAATAACATAGTCTCTTGCAAAGTGTGTTGGGTAGAGTCGCAGCAATATTTTACTGTATCTGTACGGGGCATTGCCGAGACAACGTCTAAGTGCAGTTTCCTTTCCCTTAAACGGCTTTACAGAAAAAGATACAACTTCATTTGAACATTATTCAAAAACGTATCACTTTACTCAGTCCTGGGACGGAGGTCTTATTTTACGAAGATTTAACAGTTGAGGCCTGAGAGTGAAAGATGTTCATATTTAATCACATCAGATTTTGACCAAACTGACTCAGGATGGATGTTTCTTCTTTTTTGGGAGACTAAGACGGGGGATTAATGTTAAGAATAGGATGAATTTATTTTATCCTGGATGCTTTGAGGACATCAAACATTTACTTAAAAACATACATGTGCACATGTAGACATGCCTTCAAATAATGAAATGGGTACTTATTTTAGGATAGGAATGACATTGGGTCCAATAGCAGCCGTGGTGCGCCTACACGGATAAGAGAACTGGATAGAGTCACGCAGTCAGAGAATAGTCAAGAAGGTTTCACACGGTCCAGCTTGGAGCTTGGATAACAATACTGAATGATTCAACACATAGAGAGAGAAAGCTTAAGCAACCTGACACCGACAGCCAAAATTCCCCGTCAAACTCTCTCTAGCTATGTTTCTCTCTTACTCTGTCTCTCTTTGTCACTCTCTCGCTCCTCACAACAATATTTGTGAGTTGAAAATCCATCTGTCAATTTTATCACGTGAAGAATTGCAGTCGTAGATTCAGTGGAAATTGCCTACTCATGAAGATAAAGAATTCTGCCATTGGACTAACTGTTCCTACAGGAAAGCCATTTGCCAAAAGGTGTGATAAGAATTCCTTCAGAAGCAGAAGAACATTTGGGGCATTCTGTTGATTTTCCTTTAATCATCAGTTTAATTATTTTTGGACTAAGATATTTTATACTGAAAGTCTGCGGAGATTTCATGTATTTTGCTTTTCCTCAGGTGTCTGTTTCTGTGTGTACTTTCATGAGCATTTGTGTCTGCATATATCAATAACTTTGGAAAAGCACATACTGATACATTTATCTACAAAGTGTGAACTATTTGTCATTCGTCTTCTCATGACAGTTTCAGTAACATTTATTTGGTAATAAGCTAGTTATTTTTTGCAGTTTAGAGAAACCCACATGACTTGTTTAAAATACTGTACATGACACAGCTTGAGATCCACGTACCTGCCATATCCCCACCGTATTTATATTGAAATTGTGTCTTGAACATTGGAGGAATGCAACTAGAAAATGAAACAGTGCCTTCTAACTTAGGTTCAAACAAAAATGCGGAGTAATACTCTAAGAGCAGTTCAAGTTTGCCAGAAATATATTGTGTCTGGGTGTTCACATTTATTCCAAGCTGCCCTTCTTAACCACTTCACAGAAAATTGAGTAAAAGATAATGAATTGCTGACAGGAAAATGCAGCTCAGACTACATCCAGGTTAGCCACGATTTATTGCCTTCTGGAGTAGTGTCAAAATATCTAATGACCGACTCCTCTTCATTCCTGCGTGCTCTTATTCCATTCAGCCACTCTCAGTTGCTACGCAGGATTAGGTGAAGGTCATTTCCTCCCGGTATCTGGTGCACGGAAACAGAGGAGACCATTCAACTCCTCAAGACTGTTACACACGCCGTTTGGGGAGCGATGGAAAATGTAATTGGAAAACCCATTCTAGCTCCCAAAGAGGCCCTTCATTTTTTTTTTCAGTGCAGGAGCCCCAGCACCAGTCCTTTTGTCACACTGATGACAAAGTACTTCAGCCTGAAAAACAATCCCGCAGCACCATCTTCTGTCTTCCACCTTCGAACCAGTTCTGTATCCAAATGGCCAGTTCCCCATGTAATGCGTGTGATCTAACCTCGCAAACCAATCGACTGTCACGAACAATTTTGAATGTCTTACTGAAATATACATAGATCACCCTGTGCTTTCATTGATGTTTCTTTCTTCTTCAAAAACTGAATTTATTTAGTGAGAAATGATTTCCCATGTACAAAGGAGAAAATGAGGACTATAAAGCAGAAAATGAGGACTGCATCTGCTGGAGATCAGATTCAAACAGCTTGGTGCTGTTGGGGTAAATGTAATAGGTCACAGAGGGAGGTGGGGCAATAGGTGGGAAGGAAGATTGACAGGTAAGTCAGGTCAAGGGGGAAATGTCTAGTTGGAAGTTTGGGTCTGGGATAAGGCAGGGGATGATGAAATGTAAAAGCTGGTGAAATGCACATTGATACTGGGTGGCAGGAGGGTCGCAAGGCAGAGGAGGAGAACCTCGTAGAGTTCTTCAAATAGCATTATTACTTTCCTATGTTGCCCCACAGTTAACTGGACTGCACCTCCTCCCAACCTACCTCCTGTCAAATGTCTTTCCCTCTTACAGAATTCCTCTGCCTCCACCGAATCTGCTGCCAGGAGGACCAATTCCACAATAGAACAGTCCAGATCGCCTCTTTCTTCAAAGACAGAAAGTTCCTCTACAATGTGGTCGATGATGCCCGCCAGTGCATCTCCTCCACTTACCCATCTCTGGCATGGAACTCCACCTCTCCAATCGCAACAAGGCAGAGCCCCCTGGTCCTCATCTTATACCCCATCAACCTCCGGATATCCGCATAATCCTCCGCTATTTGTGTCACCTATAGACAAATACTGCCACGAGGGATGCATCCCCCCAAAACCACCTGGCTGCATTCCGCAAAGATCATTCCCCCTGAAACTCCACTGTTATTTCCACGCTCCCCAGCAACACACATTCCACTCCAAACATCTTCCCTTGCCGCCGGAAGAAGTAAAAACCCTGCGCTCACCCCTCCCTGCTCACCTCCGTTCAAGGCCCCAGAGGATCCTGTCACATCCGAAAGAGATTTCACTGTACTTTCACACACGTCATCTGCTGTATTCGTTGCTCTCGATGTTGTCTACTTTTCATCGTGGATACAGGACGCCAACGTTTGAATCATTTCAGAGAACATCTGTGGGACACACGCATGAAACATGTGCACTGCCCCGTGGCCAAACAACTTAAATCCCCCTTCGAATACTCCTCGGGTATACAGGTCCTATGCCTTTCCCACCGCCAAACCCTTATCACTAAATGCGTGGAGGAAGAATGCCTCATCTTCTGACTTGGAACCTTTCTACCAAATGGGATCATTGTGGACTGTTCGCATTTCCACTCTCACCACCTTAATTTATATCAGTTCCAACCTTCCAATTCGGCACTGTCCTCATGTGCTTCCCTTGTTGTCCATCTTATTTCCCACCTATCTGTTCCACCCTCCTCTCGACTTCCTTCCCAACTTCATCTCGCTATTGCATTCCCAGCTACATGCCCCCCACCGCCACCCCCATCCCCAAACCTCCCTTTATCTCTCAGTCCCCACTGGCCTCTTGGGCTATCCCCTCTTTCATGGTGAAGAACATATTCCATAAACGTCTATTTCCTTGCTCTTCAGATGCTGCGTGAACGGCTGTTGTATTCCAGCACAACACCTCCACATGCACACAGCCATGCTAACGTTTCCTTTTTAGTCCTTGCTTTGCAAAATACATGCAATTCCTCTCCGTCAGGATTCGCTGCACAACCCTTGCCTGCCACGATGTCAGGCACATCGACAATTCTCTGACAATTCCTTACCACGTTTTGAAATAGTGGTAACATGCTGTCCAACCTCCGGACTGCTGCACCTCACCTGCGACTGCCGATGATCTAAATATCTGACAAGGTGTCAAGCAATCACTTCACTGGATTCCTTCTGAGTTCTACACTGCACCTGATCAGGTCCTGGGGATTTAACCTTTTTTCGGTTTAAGGCATTCAGGACCTCTTCCTCTGTCAGATGGGCATTTTTAAAGCTGTCAACAAATCGTTCCCCATATTCTATATATTCAATGTCCTTCTCCACTTTGAACAGTGACGCAAAATGCTGTTTAGCATCAGCCCATCTGTTGTGGTCCAACGCATACGCTGCCTGGAAGATATATGATGGATCATAGTCTCTCTCTAGTTAATGTTTTGTCCTTTACGAATTCATAAAATCTCTTTAGATTCTCCACAACCCTATTTGCCAAAGCTATCTCATGGTCCCTTCTGTCCTTGCTGACTTCCCTCTTGAGTATCTTCCTACTGTCTTTATATTCTTCTCAGTATTCACTCGATCTCTGCTGAGTATACCTGAATTATGCCTTTTTGTAAACCAAATCCTCAAAATATCTTGTGATCCAGATTTCGTATAGCTGTTAACTTCGTCGTTCAAGTCACAATTCGGATTTAGGATCACAGGACGAGACAGGTTATCTGTTTATCCCGACAGAGACTGCCATACTTGCTGAGGTTCTACATTATCTGAAAGTTAGGGAGAATTTGTTTCAGATCTCTAGCGTCCACCATTTATTTCCTTTTTTCAGCTTTTGTATTGTTATTTTGTGAGATACCACCGTTGCTGAAAAGAGCTGCCTATGTTGCACATCAGTACTTACTCTTGATCGTGAGGCCACCCACCTTGTTGTAAGTCTAAAGACATGCCCAGTCCATACCGGGCAATGATGTTCAAAGTCTATACCAAAGGCATCAGTGAAACAGACAGGTCTTCAATAAAATAATCTTTGCTGCTTTATAGTTGCCATAAGTGAGATTACATTTCATTACAGTTTTATATTTCAAATTTAAGCTCTGAGGTATGATGAGAAAAAAAATGCCTTTTGAGTGAAAACCCATGCCTCTAAATTACCCTTCCAGTGACTGTCATTCTCTGATATGGGCTGCCAATCGTGAAATTACTTTTGAACGAAAAAACACGTTTCTGGGCAAAATATTTGGAATTGGAAGAATGGTCAGAATAAACCAGGAACCATATAGTATGACGTGAACAAAGTGGTAGATTATGGCACTGGGGCAGTGGTGGAGACAGGGGACATTTTGAAGGTGGATTGTGGACAGTCTGGATGGCAGACAGAATGCAGAAAAACAAAACAGCTCAGTTGAAAAGGGAAACTCGATAATCTGTTCAAGCGTTTTCGTTTTTAGGTGTTTGAAAATAAAGAGTGTGAAACTCGTGAAAATGGAATGGAATGAAACTGACGAAAATAGTTTTAAGACTTGGTCAAATATAAATGATATAACTAAACTGATGCTGCCAATACTTTATAGAGTTGACAGAGATAGACTTACCAGGAACACCAACAATAGCGAGGATGGGATAGTAACCCACCTGAATTATCATCAGTACGGCTCGAATCCGCAATTCTAACCAAGCCCAATCTCCTGAAAGGAAGTGAAGTCCCAGGGATAAACTTCTGTTCAGCGTTGGAATATTCCAGTCTGTTGCACTCAGATTCTGAATCATTATTGCAACAATCCAGTTCCTTGTTCGCAGATTCACTCCCTCTGCCTCTCACCGGAGGTGCTGATCATAAGCATATCGGGAATGATGATGCCCATGATACGATGAGACACGCTAAATGAAGCGCCTTATTAAGCAAAGAGGGAAACCCTCTAGTGACACAATTAGGATCAATGGAGACAGACGTTAATCACAGTCGCTGAACAAACAGCTCCCGTTAAAACCTTTTAGTATAACATAGCACACAGAACAGTACAGCACAACACAGACCCTTCTACCCTCGATGCTGTGCCGATATTTTTTCCTACTCGAAGATCAAACCAACCTAAATAATCTTCGTTTTACTATCATCCACATTCCTATCCAAGAGTCTTCTGTCATAACCTGACGTTATACTTTGTAAGTGTGATAGTTTGTTCCTTACCCTTTGATTAATGAGTACATCTGTCGTCTGTCCATGTATTTCATAGTCTTCTCTCTCACAGTATGGTGATTCCCAAAACTTACTTGGTGCAAATAGAAGAAACAGGCAAACCTGGCCTCTCTTCCGAGTTTGAGTATTCTGTTGTCTTGTTTCTTCAGAAGAGCATCACCTCACTATTGTCAGTGTTACATTTCATTGACTTTCTGATCGGGCTTTCTGAACGCTGTCTCTATCATCCTGTAAGTTGCCACTTTTCTCTTTACTGGAAAGCCACTCAATTAATCTTTCTGTCATCTCCAAAATGAGATAGCATTCTTTTGCCTATCAGCCACAATCTCACAAATTCTCATCGTCATAATTTATGAATATCACAAACACCGATTTCCTTTCTGGTCTCGACATGTTGTTTGCAGACGAGGAATTGAAAAGTCCAGTCTCTTGATTGACTTATTTTGCTGAGTTTAAAGAATCATGGTGTCAAGTCATCCTTCTTTGCTCCAGAGGGAAATGCCTGAGCTCTTTCAAGTTTAATTCCTAGGAATGCCATTTAGTCAGGATAGCATCCTGTTAATTCTGCGCTGCACCATCTCAAAAGCTTCCAGATCCTTCTTATAATGAGGCTATCGGAAATGAACGTAATACTCCATGTGCAGTGCAACCTGGTCTTAATAGAACTGTAGCATAACCTCCTGGCTCCTAATCTCAATGAGCTTGCTCACGAAAGCCAATACACGATATGCTTTCAAAACAACTTTATCAACTTTGGTGTCAATGTTGAGGGATCGATATTCGACGTGCAACAAAATGACGAGTCAGTAAGAGATTGTGCCTGTGTGTGTGTGTTTGTGTGTGTGTGTGTGTGTGTGTGTGTATGTGTGGATACGTGTTCAGAAAATGAATCAGAATGTACACTAATGGTTATTGTCTTAAAAATAGAATGCTAAAGACGAAAATGGAGACCAAGGCAGGTTACTGGAGGGAAATGGGCGGAACTGCGCCAGATTGTGTTTCCGGTAGCACACAGACAGGAGGTACTATGGGTAGCACTTGCCCTACCAACAGGAGGTCAATGGATGTGAGGAAGAATCAACATTAGATTGGTGCTGGACAGATACAGCAGGTCAAGCAGCATCCGAGGATTATGAAAAGCCCTGCAACTAGACTGTGATTTCCAGCATTTGCAGTCCTCACTTTTGCCCCATGGGAGGAAGAAACAAGCTAAGGTCCAAGATCATTTCTATTGACCTGGAATGCACAAAGGTGTGGTTAAAGTTTGCCATACATGTCACTCGTGCCAAATGGAAGGTCACCTACAGGCATTAATAAAACCTGCACCTTTGTTGGCAATTCCAGCATTTGAAGAACATTTCACGCGGGTTATGATTGACTGTGTAATGCCCTTCCCTAAAACTGAAAGCAGGAACCAACACTTGCGAACCATAATGGTTGTGTTAACCAGGTTCCCCGATGTAAATCGATTATGATGCATGAGGGCAAAACGTGCAGTGGAGGAGTTAGTAGTTTTGTTCACGCGGTGTGGGCTATCAGAGAGATTCAGTCAGACCAGGCTCTAACTTTACTCTTAGGCTGTTTAAATAAATTCTGGAAGCTCAGTCTTAAAGCATTTGAAATCATGTTCGAATCATCCTGAACCCCAGGAGTCCATGTAATTGTGACATCATACCTTGAAGAGCATTATACGAGCGTATTGTCAGGATTACCTGAACGATTAGGATAAAGGGACACAATTCCACGACTATGGATCCCTCAATGTTGCCACCCATGTTGATAGTGTTGTTGTGAAAGCATACCATGTGTTTGCTTTCGTTCGCAAGAGAATTGAGATGAGGCGCCTTGAGACCATGCTGCGCAACTGTTAAGACCAGGTTGCAATGCACGTGGAATATTATGCCTCATTATCAGAAAGAATTCGAAGCGTTCGAGAGGGAGCAGAGGTCATGTAACAGGATGATGCCTTGACTGGAGCGCGTGCCACATGAAGTGAGCTTCAGTGAGCTCGGACATTTCTCATTGTAGCGTAGAAGGATGACTTCACGAGAGGACTCTTTTAACTCTGCAAAATAAGACAATCCAAAGACTGGAATTTTGAAATCTTCCTCTGCAAACAGCATGCCATCACCAGGAAGGAAATCGATGTGTGTGATATTCATTAATCATGATGATGAGAATTTGTGAGATGCGGGTTGACAGGGAAAGGATGTTGTTTGTGATTCCAAATGGCCCCAGCGAATCAACTCAGTTTGTTTTCTTTGTGTGAATACTCGGACATGAAGTGAGAAGCCATTTGTAATTACAGAAAAAAAAGTGACAGGGTCAAAGTCATTGGTCTCACACTTGGATTATGTGTCTGAACTGAGGGAGAGATTAAATCAGGTAGGTGAGTTAACTGAACAAGGCCAAAGATGTCAAAGCATATAATATAGCAGATAAGAAAAGCAATGCATTTCGAACGTTTTCCCATAGAGTTAACATATACTTAATGTTACCAGTCGCAGGAGATCCCTTCAGAGCCAAGTTTAATGGTTGCCATCAAATTGAGAGAAACAAACATCAATCAAACTGTCTGGTAAAAACGCACGACAGAAAAGAAAATCTGTTTCCGAAACGTCATATGAGTACATTGAAATCTGCCTATAATAAAGACAGAGATTTGGAGAAACAGGTGTTCCTTAGGGCTCCGTAGTGTGAGGAATCAAATCCAGATGTCATGGAGTTTGATGTGTCTCAAAATACGTTAAATAATCAGGCAGTGTTTCTTTAGGAGTGGTAGAGGTTAGTGTACTATTTGTCTCAGGAGCAAATAACCTGGTTGAACGATTTGTTGCAGCAATATGAGGACATATGCAGGAATAAGATGAGGAGGTCTGATACGATTGTATATGAGGTGGAAGTAGGGAATGCTGATCCGATTACACCATGATTAAAGACTTAATCGTCTCAACCCCGTAGAGGTCCAGACAGAATTGTATGCAATGGTCAATGAAGATATCTTTGAATCTAATTCGAGTGATTCCAGTCCTCCAAACTTGTAAGTTCCCAAACCTGATGGGATTCGACGATTTCGGGCGAACTATCGGAATAGACAATAGACAATAGACAATAGACAATAGACAATAGACAATAGATGCAGGAGTAGGCCATTCTGCCCTTCGAGCCTGCACCGCCATTCAATATGATCATGGCTGATCATTCCTAATTAGTATCCTGTTCCAGCCTTATCTCCATACCCCTTGACTCCACTATCTTTAAGAGCTCTATCCAATTCTTTCTTAAAAGAATCCAGAGACTGGGCCTCCACTGCCCTCTGGGGCAGAGCATTCCACACAGCCACCACTCTCTGTGTGAAGTAGTTTCTCCTCATCTCTGTCCTAAATGGTCTACCCCGTATTTTTAAGTTGTGTCCTCTGGTTCGGCACTCCCCCATCAACGGAAATATGTTCCCTCCTGCCAGATTGTCCAGTCCTTTCATAAGCCTATACGTTTCAATCAGATCCCCTCTCAGTCTTCTAAACTCAAGGGTATACAAGCCCAGTCGCTTCAGTCTTTCCGTGTAAGGCAATCCTGCCATTCCAGGAATTGACCTCGTGAACCTACGCTGCACTCCCTCAATAGCCAGAATGTCTTTCCTCAAATTTGGAGACCAGAACTGTACACAGTACTCCAGGTGTGGTCTCACCAGGGCCCTGTACAGCTGCAGAAGCACCTCTTTGCTTCTATACTCAATCCCTCTTGTTATGAAGGCCAGCATGCTATTAGCCTTCTTCACGACCTGCTGTACCTGCATGCTTGCCTTCATTGACTGGTGGACAAGAACACCCAGATCTCTCTGAACAGCCCCTTTACCTAATTTGATACCATTGAGGTAGTAATCTGCCTTCCTGTTCTTGCCACCAAAGTGGATAACCAGACATTTATCCACATTAAACTGCATCTGCCATGCATCTGCCCACTCACCTAACTTGTCCAGGTCACCCTGTAATCCCCTAACATCCTCATCACATTGTCAATGTCAATGCTTTGACAATATCGGACGCATATCCAATAACAAGCCAAGAGGAAAGTATGGAGAAAGTTGGAAAAGCAAGTTACATCACAACGATTGATTTGTTGTATGGTTATTGACACGTGCATTTATCAGAGAGCAAAAACAGTTTCTGCGTTTGTCACTCCAAATGAGATATATCAATTCAAAGTGATGCTTTTTGCATTGAAGAACACACCAGCCACATTTCAAAGACCCATGAACAAAGCTGAGGTTTGTTTAACACATTGTGCAATTTATCCGAACGATGTAGTGCTCTGTCGTGAGTCATGGATATATCAGAAGGTACAGAAGACAGAGTTTTTGAACTGAAAACGAGGATGAGTTCCTCAAACGGTGTGAGCACAGCTCGACCATCGCAAAAGTTCTTTCTACCATTTGAGATTTCAGGAATAATCTCAATGACGTTTCCTCTGTAAATATCAGAGCACATAAGGCTGTGGGACAAATTCAGGAAAACAGGCTTAAAATATTTCGAGATTTGATGTCCTGCACTAATGCAATGAGCCAAATCGTCTATTCCCATGCTGTTAAAACTCGTAGACAGGCAGAAACGGTTCTGCAGCCAAAATGATTACAAATGAAAAGAGAAAAGCAGTGCCATTGGGAAAAGATACGAAAGCGTCTGTTCCCTTATCAGTTCCTCTAATGTTTAGAGATCGGCTTCGGCAGCGCTGTTTGGTTCATGGTTACAGAATGGCAATTCTGCTCTGCTAATGTTTCGTCATGAGTTTTTCCTGATCCATTTTCAGAACAAGAAATATCCTGTCGATCTGTCAGGTAATCTATTTTGTTCGAAACGTTATTCGGGTTAACATAAAACATAAAAAAGCTGTTGATGCTCGAAATCTGAAACAAAAACAGGAATGGACAGAGAAACCCAGTAAGCCTTGCAGCGTATGTGGAGAGTACAAAAACGTCATTGTTTCTGATAAACAGTACCAGGTTAATAATGTATTTCTACATTATAATACCGAGGAAATTAACAGTTTTATTTGTTTAATTAACTTACTTATCATGATCTCTCATTGCCGTCCAACTGTCAACTTGAAATTATTTAAAAAGATTTAATCGGCTGTGATGCTGCCTCCATTGTTATAAACTGGTGAAAGGCAATATTTAAACGGTTGAAACTTTCTTTTCCGTTCTGTTAGGTCGCAGCCATATCGAAAGCAGAATTTGTCCTTTCAGTGTCTACCTCAATGTGTTCGCTGTTTGCCCCTCTTTATCTTTACAGTTGGCGTACAATGAACGAACAGTGTTATGTACTCGGCCTGACCACTCAAAACATTCTTTAGCAGGCAGCCCAGCCCGAAATCTGCTCGTTGTTTTGGTAAGTATACAGTGAAGATTACCTAGAGTAATTTTAAAACAGACAAAAATTTACTCACAAAATTACGGAACGAAACACCAAGAACAGAATAAAGAATGCCCACAGAACTCAGCATATCCAAACCAGAAGTAATTATGCTGTGCCAATGTATACAACAGTCCAAATAAACAAAGCCCCCTAAACGAAGAGTAAAACGGAAACACACAGGCTTACAGGTCGAGGTCGGAAGGGCAGAAGGAGACAGATTGTAGCAGCCTGTTTTGACACAAATCACTGCTGAACTGAACTGACTAACAACAATAATTCAGCTTCCAGCACTGATCGCTCCCCCTTCATTTTTAAGGTTACTTCTGAAACATGAAAACTGTAGCCTAAATTCTCATCTGTTTACAGAAACAAAAACGTCTCATAATACTCTTTGTATCTCTGGGTCAACTGAGCCAACTCGAAGCCCGAAAAATGTAAAGTACAGAGTATCTTTGAGAAAAGGAACCGCTTTAAAAAAAAGGTTGTGACAATACTGAGAGCAGAGACTGGCAGTGATGAGGTGGTGACGTCTGTTCTGTGGCCACAACATTCTCAGATACATCTGCAATGTCTCTTGCATGTCCTCATTATTCCCATCAGACGAGGAATGAAACAGTGAGAATAAAAGAAGAGAAGGGCAAGAGCTCCTGTTGAACAGAGGGAAAAAAAGAACTCCATGTTGAATTAAATGTCAGAAAGATTCGACAATTAAAAATCGAATCAAACCAGGCGATAGTACTGGTAACACCAACCGATAACAAGCTGAGATCAAGACAGGAAGGAGGCTGTGTTGTGTCAATTGATGCGTTGGATCAACAACGTGGAATTTGAGAGACATTCACGCAAGAAATATTCAAATCAAGGGACAGGCACCTCCAGGGTTTCAATCCAGGATCTCCTGTTTACTTGGCAGACTCTTTAACCAAATGAGCCATGGCACAACACAGGAATCTCTGTTCCCCACACATATATACATTACTTTAACCAGCCTATCACAGTAACTCAGGTATTTTTTTATAAATTCCCTATCAATGTTGCTCATCAATAAATTCAATTAACATTTCCACAAAATACAGAGTTCTCAGCTGAACATTCTCCACTGAAAATTCACAGAAAGATATAATCTCTTCATGCATTGATTTAAAACTAACATTTTGACCTGTATAATTTAAAAGGAAGAAGAGAATCCGTTCATTTTCTCGGCTTCCATTAACTGAGTCCGTCCACACAGAGGGAAACTCATACGTGGCAAAGGATAATTGTGATTAATTGACCAGGAGTGGTGTGTGTCCATGTAAAGAGTAGATAATAAAAGCTGACCCATTAGCACCTTGCACCACCAAATGCACACGCATGGCCTGCTTCATGCCTGGCAGTCATCATCGCTTTTCACTTTCATTTCACTTTCATGATCTGCCTCTGAACTTGTCTTGACCGACTGCATATGCCTGGTAAGAAACAGCAAATGACATGAAACTCGTTTCCGGGAAGTGAACGTCTTTCACAGGAAGAATATTCATTGCCCATTCGTAATTCCCTCAGAGATGGGAGATATGAGTTACTTTCCGGAACCTGGACATTGAGGTACAGTCATGATGCCACAAGAAAGGAAGTTCCAGGATTTATACTCAACGACACTGCAAGAACAGCGACATATTTCCACCTCAGAATGGTGAGATGATTAGTGGGGAATTTACTATGGTAGGTTCCTTGTGTTTGCTGCTACTCTCCTTACAGTTGAAATCAATCAATCATTGGACTGATTCTGGAGGAATCGATGTGTGTATTAAGTTTCGAAACAGGAATTAATTTTTATTCGGATAATTTACAAGTCGAAAAAGATCGTCATTTCCTGACCAGGAATTGGATTCAGGCGTGGGCAATGTGAACTCGGACTCCGAAGCAGTAAACGCCCCTTGCTTCTGTCAGTAACCCTTGCAACCTGATTTATACACACCCTTCTGTCTGTTCTTCACGTCATTACCACCTTTATGAGCGAAGTTCTTCGATCGAAGTTTCCAAACACGTCTCATGATTGCCATTAGTTTCAGTACGAAGAAAGTGCAGTTGTGGTGATCTAATGTTGTTCAGTTGATGTGTTGTAGCAAGGTACAAAACGCAGGCTTATTTTCAGGCATTCAGCTGAAGTGAAGGGCGAGCCTCGATTAGGAGTTCGGTCAACTCAAATAATTCCAAATCTAGCGCTGTGCATGACTAAAGGTTTCTTTCTGAATAACAGACCCAGTATCCAAACATGAAAATGCATTTCAATGGAATCGTTTGTAAACTAGCACAGTGATGAAAAGAAAACATTGAAAAGTTCCAGCAGAAAAGGAGGCAACATCAAAGCAGGCACCCGAGGACAAATGTTTTTTCCATCGCCAGTGAAGTTAATACTTTGCATAGTAGGGGCGACCGAAGTAAAGCAGTGACGGTGATGGTCATTGCTGGTTATTCACTTTGCGAAACCTTATTCCGCCTATGTCCATTTTAACATAACACGACAAGCTGTAATGGCTGCATGCATCTGCTGCGCCAGTGGTGTTTTGAACTACGTGTCTGCCTGTAGATTGGAAGATTGCAGGTTCGAGATGTAACTATCTGGTGTGCGCCTTGCTGCTTTTCCACCGTTGCAAGTTGGCAGTTGACATTACTGAAGGATATAATTTGGGCGTTGTCTTCTCAGTTTTCCAGATCCCGCAGGAGTGAGGTTTCTGAAATGGTTTTTGTACGTGACAAGTAAGGAGGACTGTTTCAGCGCACTGTCTATTGCATATCTTTGATCACCGCAACGCTTCTCGCTGGCTGGAGAAGCTGTTTCTGGCTCACCAAAAGCTGCCGTATTTTTTGGGAATATTTGTGTGTTTGAACGGACAGCGAACGTAAAATACATGGAACAGGTAAAATCCAGAGCTTCTGTCTACTCGCGCAGTGTTTCTGTGTTTCTCTCTTTGTGGATAAAAATGGGGATGGATTTCAAAACAGTCTTACTATATCAGTCCCATTCGTTCAGTCATTTCAGATTACAGGGATAATCATTTTGATATTTACCCTCGAAACGTCAGGACACCTCAGGCTATGGTCAATTTGCTGGAAAGTGGTATGAGAATAGTTGGATTTCTGATGACTCGCACTGACAGAAGGGGTCCATTCGTCTTTTTACAAGCTGTAAAACCTCGAAGACAGGGAGACACCGATTTCCTGCCAAATTTAACTCAAATGAAGACATTAAAATTCGCGTTATTGAGAAAGCATGCAATGGCTTCTGTTACATTCTCTGATCATCTATTTGACAGCATTTGGCGCTCTCACTGCCAGAGGCCCATTTTGATACTGAGCCAGAGAATGGAAATTCTACACTACTATTGTATTGTTGTCACAGCAATTTGGAGAATGAAAACAAATGAGCCACCAGGAAATCGATTTTATCTCAAACATTGTTGAGGATAACATAAAACAAGGAGCTGCGGGTGCTGGAAATCTGAAACTGAAACAGAATTAGATGGAGAAACTCAGTAGGCCCCACAGCGTCTGTGGAAACAATAGACGTTAGTGATTCAGATCAATCAAACTACGTTTGGGATAGATTATTATGTTATAATGCTTGGGAAATTATCACTTTACATGTTGAATAAGTATATTTATCATAACCTCAATAGCTTACAATCCTCAACCACGAGTCGTGTAGACATAAAGATGTACAGCACGCAAACAGACCCTTCTGCCTAACTGGTTCACGCCGAAGAGAGATCATAACCAAAGATCAAAGAACAAAGAAAATTACAGCACAAGGAACAAGCCCTTCGGCCCTCTACGCCCACGCCAATCCAGATTCTCTATCTAAACCTGTCGCTTATTTTCGAGGGGTCTGTCGAGGTACGTCAAAAATCTCGACATCGTTGCTGGAAATGTGTTCCAGGCAGCCGCCATCCTTTGTGCAAAGAGCTTTTCATGCATATCTCCCCTGAACCTTTCCCTTCTCACTTTGAAGTCGTGACCCCCAGTAATTACGTGTCCCACACTGGAAAAAGCTTCTTGCTATTTTTCCTGTCTCTACCTCTCAAGATTTTGTACACCTCAAACAGGCTATCCTCAGCCTCCATCTTTCCAATGAAAATAATCCTAATTTACGAAACATCTCTTCACTTCCTCAATGAACTCTATTACGTTAGTACAACTTGTAGATGCTATACACTGGTGCTACTTACCGTGAAGGTGGAAGAGATAGATAATTTTGAACACAACAGCAATCACGTGGGCTGTTTGTGTGATGTGTTATTCTTGGGGATAATTCCATCAAACTCTTGACTTCTACCTGACAGAGTCAGGATGTGAGTTACTCACTGAAGGCATGCTATACTATGAATTGCTGTTGAAGACAGATTTATTTATATGGCTATCCTACACTAGGCAATTTTCTACAATCGTCAAGTGTTCTTTCAGAAAGAATGCTTCAGTGCTCAGTGCAACTTACTGCTTCTGTCCTCTGCATCATTTTTCTCGCTTCCCAATATAATGCAAATTAAAAAGTACTCAGAATAGTCACAAGTTTTCAACATTGCAGACATTCTTAGTATTTCAAACGAGAGAACATTTGGAAAGAAAATCCATGTGCAGAAGTCCTGACACTGTCATGGTGCTCTAAGCTTTTATTATATAATCATAGATTGACTCAACTAGACAGCACAGAAACAGGCGCGTTGGTGCATGTCATCCCTGCTGAAGAGATATCCCAAAGCAACCTAGTTTGATTAACAAGCAATTACCCCATTTCCCTCTAAATCCTTTGTATTCATTTCTCACTCAGATGTCTTTCAACTTTTGTAATTCTACCTGATTAAATTAGATTCCTTACAATGTGGAAACAGGCCCTTCGGCCCAACAAGTCCACACCGATGCGTATACATCCCAGACCCACTTCCCGCTGACTATTTAACATGGCCAATTAACCTGACCTGCACATCCTTGGATTGAGGGAGAAACTGAAGCAGCAGGGGGAAACCCACGCAGACACGGGGAGAATGTGTGAGCTTCACACTGACAGTCGCCCAAGGCTGGAATTAAACCAGTGTCCCAGGCGCTGAAAGGCAACAGTGATATCCACTGAGCCACCATGCCTCCCACTGTATTGACTGATTCCTCTGCGAACTGATTCCAAACTTGCACAACACACTGTGTGACCATGCTCCCCCTCAGATCCTTTTTCATTAAAAAAATTACTGGTATCATCTTAAAACTCCTCGAGTTTTGGACATCCCCACCATAAAAAAAACATCTTGGCTACTCACTATGTCCATGGACTTCATGATGGTATAATCCTTTATGAGCTCATTGCTTATTCTCTAATGCTCCAGAGTAAAAAACAGTCCAATTCTATTGACCCTTTTTCTATTTCTTAAACTCTCTAGTCCTTGCAACACCTTTAAAGATATGTTAGCACCCGTTCAAACATAACAACATCGCACTTATAGAGCAGTATTCGAGTTTATGTTGTGTTCCAAAAGTTATCAATGACCGGTGCAACCATAAGATGAAATCCCAACCGCTATGCCCAATGTTCTGATTAATGAATACAAAGGAGCGAATCGTTTTCTTCATCACCCAATCATCCTTTGATTACATTTTAGGGAATTATGTATCTGTACCCCTTTGCTGCCTTTTGTGGTAAAACACCCCAGAGCTCGACCGTTAACCGTTACTAACCTTGATTTTCCTTAACAAAATGCATCACCTCATATGTATTGAAACAAAACTCCATCTGCCACTCCTTGACCAATTGGCCCATCTGATTAATATCCCAACTTTTCTACAAACTCCCGAGCTATGCAACCAAATTCACATCAAAACATTTATGTAAATGTCGAAACTCACTGTACTCAGATATGATTCCTGTGGCACAACAGTGGTCAGAATCCTCCACTCCGACAAGCATCCCTTCACACCACCACCGTCTCCCTTCAGGCTAATGTTGTGTACTGTTGGCTAGTTCTCCTTGAATAATATGTGAACTAGCCTTACTAACAGGATAGCTATGCAGAATCCTGTCAAACATTTTCATGCGTTTTATATTGAAACGCCTACCTCTCTGACCTCCTGAATCTTCTTTGCCTGGATTTCAAAATAAAAATCAATCTGGTTTCTGAAACAATATTTCCCATGCAGAAAGCCATGCTCACTCGCATTAATCGGTTCTTGCATATCGGGATATATGTACATTTTGTCCCTCAGAATCCACCGTACACCTCACTTACATAAGGTGTAAATAATTTAATCGGTTTTAATTCTAACCTTCCTTAAATAATGCAAACACATGACAAACCTCCAAGCTTTTGCCATCTTGTACATGGTTATCCTGAATACAAATATTTCAGAACGCGTGCCAGCAATCTCTTTGCCAGCGAAGCACAAAATTATGCATAATACCATATCAGGTCTAAGGGATTTGTCTATCTTACTGGGTGTTCGGATCTCCTGCGACTCATCTTTTCAAACATTCTTTTTATTTCGCTTAGTTCTCCAGCTTGCATGTGTTTCTTTACTGTCAATATTTATGCTCGTTACTTGTTCAATATCACACCCACAATATCACTACGTTTCCACACGTAGACAACCTTGTTGATATTTACAAGTCGCTATTTTCTCCGTAGTTACTCTATTGTCTTCAATGTATTTAGAGAATATATAGAATTAAGAAACACTTTCTCAACGCTATCTCGTCCACTTCTGACTTCCATCTTCCATCTAATCCAATTGCCCTCATACTCTTCCCGGGAGTCACCTGATCCAAAATGTCTATACCTAATTGATGCATTTTTTTCTTGACCAGACACATAATTTCTCAGGTCATCCAGCATTCACTCTGTCTAATAACCTTGCCTTCAATTAACAGTAACTTCCTGTGTCTGAACTCTCGTTTTCTCATTCTACAAGGCTTCCAACGCTTCAAACATTCTCTCGCCTGCGACGCTTCCCACAATCACCTTCTGAAAGTTACAGATTAATATCATGAAAATGGTCTCAATCAAATTTATAACTTTATTTGATTTAAAGTTTCCATTAATTTACATATTTCTTTTAAAACTAATATAAGTATAGAACATAGAGCAATGAATAGTGCAGCACAGTACAGTCCATTCGACCCTCGATGTTTTCCAGGACTTTCATCCAACTGCGTGAAGTCCGAGTAACAAAAATACCTTTCGTTGTGTTATCTCCCATGCACCGATCCAAGAGGCCGCTAAATGTCCATCGTGCAGCTGACTTTACTATCAATGCGGGAAGTGCATTCCACGTACCCACCAAGCTCTCAGTGAAGAAAATACCTCTGACATCTCACCTACACATTGCTCCAAATATCATAAAATTCTGCCCCTCGTGACTGACATCTCTGCCAAGGGAAAACGTCTTTGCCAATCAACTCTATCTATGCCTGTCAACATCGCGTGCATCTGTACTTCAAATTTGGTTTGCGAACTGACACAGTACAGCAGCGCTGTGGATATCACCAACAAAGGGGTTGGAACTTCGGCAAATCAACTTCCCATCGTGGCGAACTCGCACACAACCGTAGTACACAGTCTCTAGGCTAAGGTCAGGTTTAATCAGACGGTAAATCGTCACCATTTTACAAGAGTATGATTTTCTCACCTCTCAAAGAGAAATCGTTACTACACAGAGCATTGCGCCATTCTTTTCCCTGCTCTCACTGCAGGAAATACAGGCAAATGTGTCACAATGTCCAACTCCACGCACGGCAATTGTCAGTGAGCTCTAATTTCAGTGTGCCTCTTTGCAAAAAAAAAGAACGCCTTACTTTCTGTATCTATATTCATACCAAGCTCGCGTATTGACAGGGAAAAAAAAAAGACACAAAGAAGTGCGGAGGCAGGAAATTGTATATGGAAAAACAGGATCAGTGAATGCGTAACGTTATCGCTTTTTCACTTCACTGATACTTTAAGAACTGTTGAGTATTTTAATTTTGGCGTTGATTGGAAGCTCACTGTTCTGCACTGAACAACAAAATAAGGACATTTCGCGCGCACCTCAATTATACACCAAGACAGTTCATCTTGAAATATTTTAAGAACTTACCCCAGACGTGAATTTTGACTCATTTCAAAAGTAGATGAATATTCCAGATGAGATGCAGCTTGTCAAACAGCACGGCGTTAAGCAAAACAGACTTTATTAAAACACAACTGTTGAAACACGAACAAAATGTTATGAATATCGAAAAACCAACTGTTGGAAAACTCAACTGACTTAATACAAAAATTTAACTAAGGAGGTTTTCGAATTACCGTGACATCACTTAAACACAACACTTAAGGAAAGGTAAATTTAAACAAAGGTTCTTACAGGCAGCAGAGCTGAGAGAAAGAGAGAGATGTCAGTCAAGAATCGTCTGTTGAAGCTTGGAACTATTTTTTCAAAGCGGTGTAAAAACTTCTTTGCTACAAATAAGACAAACTGGAAAGAAAATGAACTGGATGAAATGTTCACCCTGCTGTCATTGGTAAATTAACCATGATGTGGAGGTGCCGATGTTGGACTAGGGTAGGCAAGTTTAAAACTACACGATATGAGGCAGAAGTTCATTAGATTCATCTGGACGTGTTAGCTTTCTGACCGTTACTCCTCCATCAGTAGAGGGGCTGCGCTCCAAAAGCTAGCAATTGCAGTGTTGTGTGATATTTTCCTGTGAATTTAGATATTTCGGTCCCTCTGTCTTTATGAACTCCCTTGGAAAGAAACAGAAAAATTAACTTTATTAAAGGGGCAGCAAAAGCACATGCCCCACACTTGAAAATAATGAACCAGCACTGTGCAGAGGTGTTTTTATTATAAGCCCCTTAATATTACTCTATTAGTACACGACAAAACGTAAACATTAAATGAACTAAAACCATACAAACATGCACTATTATATTCTATATCAGTTTGTTTAGTCCTGCCACTGAACACCTTCACTTATTTAACCAAGTCTCGACAATTATTCGGCAATGAATTTTTCTTATCCCGCAAAATGCATAATTTGCAATCTAAAGGTTTGCAGTAATGAGCTCAAACTTAGCAGTCTAGAGTTTCTCTCCTGATATAATCCCAATAAATGTAATGGGCCATGGTCAGTGCATGTGATTGTCTCAGACATTCTCCAGGCAATATAAACTTTGAAATATTGTTACGTCAGCACTAAGCTCATGGTCGACTTCAGAATTATATAATATTTCTGATGAAACTTTTCGAGGAGAAAAATCCAGAAGGTCTTTCTCGTGACACTACCGCACTGACAACCCCATTACTCACATCAACAGCCAACATGAATGACTTTGCGTAATTAGATGTGGCTAATAATGGAGCAGTGATTAACACTGCTTTCAGGCTATCAAATATCATTTGACAGTCTGCCATGCACTGAAACGTCTTCCATTTATTTAGTAGTGCAGTGATTGGAGCAGACAGATTGCTAAACTTCAGTACGAATTTCAGATAGAATTCAGACAGTCCTGGGCATTTGATTACTGCTCTCTTTGTCGATTGGATGCAGAACGTCCCCAATAAATTCTGTTTTCACATTCTGTGGGTTCATCTGTCGATGTCGCTAATATGGCCCAGGAACCTGGCTTGGGTTTTGGCGAATTCAATTTCTGCCAGATTTATGACCAAAACACCTCAAGTAGTCGGTTAATTAATCCTTATTAATACTATAAATGTTCCTTTCATGTGTGACTGTAAAGGGCCAGGTCGTCAATATATACGTCACAATTGTATAATACAAAAATCACTTCATTGACTTGTCTCTGAATTGTGGCTGGTAAGCTCTTCGCACAAAATGGCATCACTTTATATTGATAAAATCTATTTCGTGTTGCAGAAGTCGACATTTCCTTTGTTCTTTCGGATAAGGTCACCTGCCAGTATCCTCTGAGCAAGTCTGATCTTGAACATTTCCATTGCTTGCCCCAATTTGTCAAATATGGATTCGAATATGAATCTGACATTGCGACTCAATTGACTTTGCGCAAGCATAACCTTTGAAGAACATCCAGTTTTGGAAGCATGGATATGGGTGAGCTGAATGCACTCCAACTCACTTTGTTTTCTTGTTTTGGAGCATGCTCTTAAACTCTATTTAAAACTGTGCCAATTTTAGACGGTAAAGCCGAGAAGGTTGGGGTCAACTTGAAAATCATTTCCTGCATTTACATCATGCTTAATATGATTCGTACCTCCCAGCATATTTCCACACGTCTCCCTATGCTCAAGAGAATAAAAAAAAACTTTCAGTTCATTTCGATATTACTTTGGCAGTTAACTCAGTACGTTATCCTAGGTTTTGACTACTCCCTCATTGTCCAGATTCTTTTGACGACTACAGAAACTTCTTTGTTGAAAGCAACCATCCATTCTCTAATTGCTCCTCCCTTCCAGAACAGATTTGAACATATTCGCATGACGCACTGTCGAAGATTTCTTTGTATCTGGAATTGTTAGCAAATACTTCATCTAACTCAATTAACATTCCACTTGATATGGTCCACTAAACCTTGCTTTTAACAGTTTACGTATCTCAGGAAGTAACACGTACATTTTATGTCCATCGGAAAGCTTGTGAGTTTTTGATTTATTTCTGTGCCGTGTTTCATCATATGCTCTGCTATTACTGCGTGATGTCTGGCGAACTCCTCCGGTCTATTTTATTGTTCCCTAAAATTTGACAAGCAGTTCATAAGTGCGTTCTCCGAATTCGGACCCACCAATTTCTGCTTCATTAATTTTAGTCGTCCTCATGCGTAAAAGCTAACGCAAATGGGCTGAAGGTGGTAATTTCAATGGGTCCATCTTCACTGGCTAAAAGTCCAAACAGAGTCCCTTCTTTCGAATCATCCAGATCGCCTTGACTTTCTGCCCTGAACGTGGATGTTTAAGTCTGCTGCCTACATTCTGGTGCTCCATGCGATTCTGGACAGTATGCTGTGCATCTGAATACTTTTTACCGAAACTGTCCATATCTTGCTTGATGCAAAATTTGATTCTTGATCTGTTTGCCGCTCCGTGGGTGGTCCGTATATTGGGAAAATTTTGAGCAACTCTTTTAAAATAGTTTTATCTCTGAGATTTCGTAATGAAATGGCCTCTGGAAATGTAGTGGACACATCCATCATTGTGAGCATGTACTGAATTCCACATTTTGTTTTATGTAGGTGCCCTATGCAATCATTTCACACACTTCTGAAAAGTTACTCAAATGCAGGAATGGGTCGTAAAGGTGTAGGTTTTAATTGCTGACTGCGATTTTCCAACAACCTGATTCGTGATTTGCTTGGCAAAGTGGAACGACATCATTCTGTAATCCAGGCCAGTAAAAATGCTTTTGCATTTTATTTTGAGTTTTCCTTGTCCCATAAACTATTTTCCAAATGTAATCCATGTGCACCGCAACACCTTCTTTCTGTAACCCACTGGTAATGCGACTTTATCGACTTCTCCCAATTTCTCCACTGCCTGAATATGACAGGGTCACCACTTGCTCGTGAAGACATCAATTTTAAGATACTAGCACTCAGGGGTATACAACGATTCCTCTTAGGTTGACAGCTTTTGATGCAATTGCTTCAATTTTTAATCTTCTGACTGTAAATCAGTTAATTTAACTGAGTTAACCATATTCACTTGGCACACCAGTCAGCCGTGATTTGTCTCAATGATGAGATCAAATTTGGTCTCTGAAAATTCAATGTTAACTTCTTTATTGGTATTCTTTCATTTCTGCTGGTGTTTCAAGTGATGACGTTGTGACCTCGTTACCACTCAGATAGAAAAATAAAACTCATGGACATACTTTCTGCAATACCTCAGTTTCGTGATTGACTGCTGACTTTTCAAACACAACAGAGAGATCATGTACCTGTGACAATATAATTCGTTAGCAAGGGCAAATTGCATTAGTGGAGTAGAGAGTTCTTCCAGTACTGAGAGCGTTGGGAAGGGAAATACATCTCTTGCAGCTGGCTTCGTTTGTATGTAGCAGAAATGACGAAGGATGTTGCGTTGTACATGGAGATTTATGGGGTGGAAGGTGGGGCCAGGATAGCCCTGTCAATGTTGCGTTTGGAGGCGAGACGATCGAGGACACGGGTGAGGCAAGTGGATGAGACATGCTGCAAGGAATCTTATATCAAGTGGGAGGGGAAGTTGCGGTCTTTAAAAAAGGAGGCCATATGGTGTGTCCTATGGTGGAAATGTTCCACCTGGGAGCAGATCTGTCATAGATGGAGGAATTGGGAATAAGGGAAAGCATTTTCACAGTAGTTAGGGTGGGTGGAGGTGCCATCCAGGAGATTATGAGAGTCGGTGCGATTTTAGAAGATTCGAGTGTTGAGTCAGTCACCGTTGATGGAGATGGAGAGGGCCTGGATGGGGCGTGAGGTATCTGAGACAGACTCAGTGAACTGAAGTAAGGGGTGGAATGTTTTTGTGAAACTGATGTACTGTTCAACCTCATTGATGGGGCACGAGGTGGCATCGATACATTCATCAGTGTAGCGGAGTAAAGAGTGGGGAATTGTGCCTGTCTAACTGAAGAAGACGAACCGCTCCACATAACCAACACAGGCATAGCTTGGGCCCATTCGGTTGCCCACGGCTGCCTATCCTGTCTCTTGAGATAGTGGGGGGAATCAAAGGAGAATTTTTGAAGGTTTGAAGCAGTTCAGCAAAACGAGTGAGAGTGTCAGTGGAAGAGAGCGTGAGAGACGCCGGGAAATGATGGAATAAAGGGCTTGGAGGCTCTTGTCTTGATGGATGGAGGTGCATATGGACTGGGTGCCCATGGTGAACATGAGACATTGGGAGTCAAGGAAGTGAATGTCTTCGATGAGGTAGAGGGTGTCAGTGGTGTCCCGAAAGTGTGTGGGGAGTTCATGGACTGGGGGATAGGACAGTATGAGAATATCGTGGCTGTGGGTTTCCATGAGCAGGAGCAGGCCAAACCGTTGTGTCAGCTTGGACAGTCCCGGCAGTGCAGCTGACTGAACTTTGAGGTTGGAATCTGTGAGTGGGAGATCCCCTAATTTGATGAGGTTGTGTATGGTCTGGGAGATTATGGATTGGTGACTGCAGGTGAGGCCGTAGTCGAGGGGCCAGTAGAAAGAAATGTTCGGCGTTCGCATCTAGCTTCAGCAGTGAAGAAGTTCGTGCACCAAACTACCATTATGCTCCCTTGTTCATTGGTTCGATTGTGTGGTTGGAGTTCGAGTAGAGGGAGTGGAGGGTTGCGAGTTGCGAGCTTTCGATGTTGCATTGTGTCAGGAGGGTCGACATGTTGAGGCAGTTAGTGTCCCAGCAGCAGTTGTAAATAAAGATACCGAAGGCAGATAACAGACCAGCACGTAGTATTCAGGTTGATGGGGCGTGTCGGAGGCGAGAGAAGAAGTGTGCGGGATTTTTCGTGGAAATCATAAGCATCGAGACAGAGGTGGCAGATGTCACAATGCACGTTGAATTTATTGATCCGGAAGTGAATAGGGTTGAAGGAAGGCCTTTGCGGAACAATGATCCTTAATCTTCAGTGAGGGTATAGCCTGGGAGGAAAGCGAAAATACAACAGGACTGGGAGCTAGAACCGGGTGCAGACAGAAACTAGAAGTGCAAGTAGAGACTGTAACTAGAGTGGACGCGGTTGGGGAGTGACTGGGGTTGACGCTATTTATGGAAGGTGGGATCACCCAAGGCTTCGGGGGTCAGAGGATATAATGTGAGATCTGCGTAAGGAGTGTTATTGGCGGTGTTCAGGTGAATGGCAGCAGTGGGGACGAAAGTGCTTGTTCCTGCGGCAGCTATAGAAGCTAAAGTGGCGGAATGCATGTTGTAGCTGATGTCAGAGGTTGGAAGTGACTGCTGCCGCAGCCACAACGGCTGCAGAGGTAATGTTCTGGTTCGCTTTGGTTTTGGCGGCGGTGTATCTTACAGCGGTTGAGGCAGCAGGTGATCTTGCAGTGGTCGCGGCGGTGGATGTCTGTCTGGCAGGCGGGGTGGTGGCATGTTCAGCTGTGGCTGTGGGCTGTTGAGCAGCAGCGACGCAAGTGACGTCTTCGTTCATCATGAAGTTGGTGGTTGGAGCCGCCACATGGCCTTGGGGGGACGGATATCAGTTCTGCAGGCCGTCGAAATCTTCTGGAATGTTCGATGATTCCGGACTACTGTGGTGTTCACATGAAAAATTGTTGAACTTCCAGTTTTTGATTTCCGATATTTTAGATGAAAAATTACGTGCATGACTTCTTCTGAAGATGGAAAACAGCAGAGATCCTTTGTAGTTCTGAGACATTGTGGTCTTCAGCTTGGGCAGGGTTGACGATAGAGAGATAAGGTGTTGGGATTTGACAACTGTGGAGTAGAGTGTCCAGAAGAAGTGCCATTTCTGGAGGTTTTGAATTTGTAGCAGGTACTGGTTGTCCTGTTCAGATCCAAATTGTGTTGGTCTGAATGCAGTTCGGAGTCAATATTGCATCCGTCGGTTCTAGGGTGGGAGGAGATATAACTCTGATAGCGAGTCTGCTTCAGGACCTGGCTGAAGCGCTTCAGGGCAGTGGAGGCAACCTTTTGTTTGCAGTGAGCGGCAGTCTCACTGAGATCCCTGTCGGGAAAGGAGGAGAACTTCAATATAGGCACCCTTGAAAAAATCTTCGCCGTGAAGGTAACTGAACAAGGTGAAAGGGAGGAATGCAGATGCTGGAGATTAGAGTCAAGAGTGTGGTGCTGGAAGAAAAGTACCAGTCAGGTAGCTTCAGAGGAACAGAAGAATGGATGTTTCGGGCAAAAGCACTTAACCAGAAATGAAGCTGTGATCCGATGGTTTGGAGAGATAACTTGGGCAGCGGTTGGCCCGGGGGAAGGTGGCTGAGCGTAAGATTGGTAGATGCAGATAGGGCTAAACGTGATCGGTCAGAGAGGATGGGGGAGAGAATAGGTTGGAAGGAAGATGACCAGGTAAGAACAGTCATGAGGGACGGGTTGATTCAAAAGGTGGGATCTTAGATAAGCTGGAGGGAGGGAATATAATAAAACTTTTGAAATTGACATGATGCTATGTGTTTGGCAGCTTCCGATGTGAAAGATGCCCTGTTTTCCCTCTAGGCGTCCTTTGGCTAGTGAAAGGCGATGAAGGAGGCGCAGGACCTGTGTATCCTTGGCGGAGTGGGAGGGGGAATTGAAGTGTTCCGCCATGGGGTGGTAGCTGGTTGGTGCGGGTGTCCTGGAGATGTTCTTTGAAACGATATGCGGGTAGACGTCGTGTCCCACCAAGGTGGAGCAGACGAATCGGAGGCAACAGATTAGGGAAATGGCATGTGTAATCATTTCAAGCTCAGTTTGTGTTTGACCAGAATCCCACGTTAGATTTCTGAAATTATGCCTCAGTTCTGGCACAAGCTTATATGTACCACATTTGGTTTTCGTCACCTACTCATAATCTAGAGATACCTCTGCGGTTAGTCATGCAAATATATCATGAGCTGTACGTACAAACTGTTTTTGGAACAACCAAACCCACATGTTCATTGGCCATGTCCATTGCTTGGCCAAATTCTATAATGTGAGGAAAATGACTTCAACGTCTTTCGAATTAGATTTATGTATCGCTTGAATCTATTTATATAGATCGAAATCTGGTCTTTGACTGTGATAGTTTTGTACATCAACACAATCTTCCTCACTAATCCAAACTTCTTTCTTCAGTTCCATTATTTTATGCCGACTTTCCTATTGAATTCCCAATTTCGGAAGTTCAACTCTCTCACGTTGGCCCTTTCCTCTCTCTCTGTCTTTCATTTTTTCTTATTGCTCTTTTTTCCACTTTCTTCTCTTTCTTTCTTTCATTCGTACCTCTCTTTCCCCATTTCCTCCTTTTTTTTTTGTTTTACTAACGTGATTCATTCTCTCTTTTTTATTGTTCTGCGTGGGTGATTCAATCATTTTCTCTTTCCTTTGCCTTTATTCGCAATTTTCAAAGATCGTGGTCATACTTTCAGCAAGATCAAATGCCGAGCTGGAATTTACTCTCCTTTTCGCAGAATGAAAACAACATCATTTCCATCTAGTTTATAAATTCAAGCAGCATTAGCTTGTTCTCTTCTGGCAGAACTGCTCGAAGTCACGTCTTCCCTCTGGAAAGATATTCGTTACAGATTGAGCCATGAGTACACCAAGCACTGTTTATATCAGTTGAACACAACATCCAAAAACTAAGACCCAACAACTCTCAATCGCTGCCTTTCAGTCCAACAACACTGAACCCAAATTGGAATTATCGAACAGGTCCACAGAAAAGCCCGCAAAACGTTATGGACAGAGAAACTCAAAAACTATGCAGGTAGAGCAGAGACTATTCCAAATCCAGAAAGTTAGGAGATATGGGATATAAGGAATTGTTGGAAAAATAAGAGCGAGTGGTAATGGATAAGAAGTATTCAGCCTGCAGATCGCTGGCCAGTGGTCTCCTGCTGCCATCTGTTTCTGGGCCTCTGTTCTTTGTTGATTATATAAATGTCTTGGATAAAGAAGTTGAAGGGTGTGCTCGTAGGTCTGCAGATGACAAAACTTCATTGGCATTACAGGCACTGATGAGGGTTTTTCCAGAGTACAAGGTAACATGGAAACTATGCAGAGCTGTGCTGAGTAGCGGCAGATGAATCTCATCCTGGATTAAGGCGAAATGATTCATTTTGGAAGGTCGAATTTGAAAGATTAACACAGAATTATAGGTAGGTTTATTGGCAATGTGCAGGAACAGCTGCATCATTGGGTCCATGGATGTAGATCCCTCTATTCAATTTGAAAGAGTTGGTAAGAAAGTTTTATTTTATTTCTTTTACGGGGGATTGAGTTTAAGAGCCGTGAGCTTTTCCTGGAGCTCTGTATAACCTGGTCATCTCACATTTGAAACATTGGGACCAGTTCTGATCGCCTCATTAGAGGAATGATTGATATGATTTCGAGACGATGCAGCAGAAATTTACAGGGATGCTGCCTGGACTGGAGGGCTTGTCTTATGAACTGACAGTGAGTGAGCTCGGATTTTCCTCACACGATAGAAGAAAGAAGAGTGGTGACATGATAGAATTTTATAAGCTGTAGGACGCATTGATGGAGGTAAGAGCCAGAGACTTTTCTCCAGGGCAGAAATGCCTGTCACGAGGGGTCATAAATTTAAAGTAATTGAAGGAAGGTATAAGGGAGATGTCAGAGACAGCTTCTTTATGCAGAGATTCATGGATTCGTGGAATACGCTGACAGCAGTGATAGTAGAGTGAGAGACACTAGGAATATTTAAGCGACTGCTGGAGAAGCACATGGGCGGCAATAAATTGAGGAATGTGCAAGTAAGTTTGACCTTGGATGAAGTTAAATGTTCGGCACAAAACAGTGAAGGGTCTGCATTGTGCTCTGCTGTTCTCCGCTCCAATTTTTCTCGAAGAGTGTGATACTGGAAAAGCATAGCCAATCAGGCAGCATCCGGAGAACGGGAAAACCGACATTTTGGCTATAAGTGCTTCGTAAAGAAGGTGACCTTCAGCAGGAAGGAAGCGCTTATGTCCTTAACTGCGATTCTCCAGCCCCTCGGATGCAGTCTGACTGGCTGTACTTTCCCAGCAACACACACTTCGACTCTGATCTGCAGCATATACTGTGCTTACTTTCTTGTAAGTTTTTTTTGTGATTTTAAAGGCAGATGTGAAGAGATTGCTCCATCTTTTGGTTCAGCTGCGCAGGTCACTTGGCCCTAAGAAAAGCAAAATGTATTTAAACACTACAGCTGAAAAACGAAAAAAGAAGGAAATGGAATTTAGAATACGCTCACTGATAGAGAACTCAACAGACTGGATGTGAGAATTTACCCAAGGAGCTGTACCAATTTGTGCAACAAACATACACGCTTTGGCAAAAGATAAATTCAGACTGAAGTTCTTACAAATAGTGGAAACTTCAGAGAGAACAATTGATCAAAAATCATCTGCTGTAGCAACAGATCTTCTTTCAGTGTATTGCAGCAGCTTCTCTACTACAACTGAACCAAAGTAGTCAAAGAACATGTGAAATTGGAGAACTGGCTACTCCAATGCCATTGAAAAAGCGTATATTTTGGCACTTCTGTATTTATGAACTTCCCTGAGAAAAAAAAAACACGAGGACAAAATATATTTTTCATCAAACAGCATCGTAAAACCTCCTTGATCTAATGAACAATTTAAAAACGCTTTGTAATCGTCTCGTTTTTCCCTATTTTTCTGGGCAATGTAGATCCGCTTGGTTTACAATATCAGATCAGATTAAACCTCATTAAATTCTTTCCCTGGTGTAAAATAATTTACAATTGAATAAAAAAGGACATAAGCAATGCAACCTCAGCAGCATATTTCACATTCTCTCCTTTTCTGCATTTCAATAAAATCAGGGCCGATCATTTGTAACATTCTACCGTTCCAATCAATTCCAAAAATCAGCCATATTTTGTTGATTATTTTTCACAACGTGTGGAGTCGACGAACATTTATTTTTCAATACCTGCCCCAGAAGAAGAGGGTTCTCAGCTCACTTTGTCAATCAGAAATGTTATTCCAACGAGTTTGCTGGGAAGGGTTTTGTAGGAGTTTGGGTGAAGGACTAGTGATGCAGCTCCAACGTAGGCATTTGTAAGTGCTGGAGTTTCCGTGAGTGTACTATCATTGACACTCTAAATGCTAACATTTCAGAAAGTGATGCCCGAAGACCCTAAAAAGTGACATTAGTTCACACAAAAATGGTAACTGGAAGCTGGAATAGTCCACAGACCCATCGAGCAAACTGATCCATTCATCATGACCTTGACTGAACTTGTACATCAACGCCATGATTCCACATTCTTTCCCAACAGTTTTATGGGTTTAGTGGGTCTTGTCTATTAGAAAAGGCATACGTCGATGCCGTTTTTAAAGATTCCAGTGAAACGAATTTGACAGCCTTCTGTGCTAAAAAAATTCGGAGTGACTGTATAAAGGGGTACGCAACCTAGTAATATGAAAGATGTCAAAATCTTTAATTTTGAGACATATACAAGGTAAGGGAAAGATTAGAGTGGACATTGGATCACTGGAAAATGAGTTTAGAAGAGTCGTCGCAGAGAACAAGAAATGGTGGCGGAACTGAATCAGTGTTTTCATCAGCCTCCATGGTGGAAAGTTTGCAGACCAGAACTTAACGAGATTCAGGGGACAGTGATAAGTGCAGGGAACATCACTAAGATGAAGGTGTTCGGGAAGATGCAAGTTCTGAAGCGAGATACATCACCTGGACCGATGTGATCCAATTCAGTGTTCTGACCGACATCGCTGTAGAAATCTTTCGAGATAATATTGTTGACCATTCCGCAAACACTGAGTTAGTGAGGTACCGGCGTACAGGAAAATGACTGCAGTTAAATTTCTGTTCAGGAAGCCAGTGAGGTGGAACACGGAATATTGGTGACTGGTTAGCCTGTCGTCGTCGCTGTTAAGAGTCAATTATGAAAGATAAGATTGCTGATTATTTGGAAGTGTGTCGTAAAATAGTGCTGAGACAGAATGGTTTTTTTAAAGGGAAAATCATGCCTGACAAATCTGTTGCAAATTCTTGTTCATAGTGAACAAATTAGACAAAGGAGAGCCAGTGTATACAAACACTCTTTTAGACAGCTTACCACACAGAAGGCTGGCAAATGAGAAAAAAAAAAGCCCGCAGTTTTAAAAACGGCAGAAGACAGGCAGTGGGAAATAAAGGGTCCCATTTCAGTATGGCTTCCAATGTGTAGTGGAAATTCCACACGGTCAGTGACAGAACCACAATTATGCAAATTACATCTTGAAAATCTGAACACAACACCAAGGGTATTGCTGCTAACGTTGCAGATGCTACATTCATATTTGGAAAGTCAGGAAATGTTGGGAAAGCGGGGAGGCTGGAAAAGACTTGAACGGCCCAGGAGAATAAGGAAAGGAATTGTGGCTGAAAAACATTGTGGGAAAACGTGGATTTGGTGGAAAAAATAGAGGTTCAGAGGATTTCCTCAACGGGGAAAGTCTTTGGAAACGTGAAGTGCAAATGAATATTGGAGTTCTACTTTACATTCGCGTGGTGCTGGAAACACACAGCGGTTCAGGCAGCATCCGAGGAGCATTAAAATCCACGTTTTGGGCAAATGCCCTTCATCAGGAATACAGGCATATGTCTCTGCCTGTATTCCTGATGAAGGGCTTTTGCCCGAAACGAGGATGTTACTGCTCCTCGGATGCTGCCTGAACTGCTGTGCCTTTCCAGCACCACTCTAATCTAAACTATAGTTTCCAGCATCTGCAGTCATTGTTTTTATCTAGTTCTACTTTACGATTGTCTTACTTTAACATCCAGGTTCAGTTCACAGTTACGAAGGTAAACACAGGTTTAACATTCATTTCGAAAATTGGTCGAATACAAGAACAGCGATTCACTGCTCAAAATTGTATAATGCTCTGGTTGCAATCCATTTGGAATAGTATGAGCAGTTATGCTCCCTATAATGAGGGAAGGATGTGCTGTCCTTTGTTGAGGTGAATCCAGAGCAGGAATACGATATTGATCCCGGGAATGAAATGGTTGTCATGTGAGAAGCCGTTGACTCTGCACGTCACGGAATTTAGCTGCGTGAGGGGAAAACTCAGTGAAATTTAGAGAATTCTGTGAAGTCTGAATATGGTGGATGTGGAGAAAGCATTTTTGCTTTTAGGAGTTTCTGGGACACACTGGCAGAGTCTCAGAGTGAAGGGAGGAAATTTCAGAAATGACAGAATGCCATTTATCTTCTGCTTCTCGTTAGTGAATCTGCGGAACACGGTCACATAGAAGGGTGCGCAGGTGAAGTGCACTTATGCTAGAAGTATAAAGGTTATTGATTGTTTAGGGTATCAAAGATTAAATGGAGAAGGCAGGAAGACTAGGTTGTCAACCGTAAAAGGAAGATCAAATTAAGGAGCAAACTGAATGGGCCAAATGGACTAATTCTGATCATGTATTTTATGGTCACAAATTCTAATTCTGATCTGTACCTCGTTCCAAACATTACCATGTGCTTTCCTCAGCATTTGTTCCTGGATTTCATATTTACCTGCTTACTGTCCTGACTATGCAATGCGATTAATTATTATTCAAAACTTCACTGAGTGGCTCAGTGATTAGCACTGTTGTCACACAGTGTACAGAACCTGGATTTGATTCCAGCCTCGGGCGATTGTGTGAATTTTGCACGTGCTCTCCCTGTCAGCATGAGTTTCCTCTGGGTGCTATGGTTTTATCCCCCAATACCAAGCTGTGCAGGTGAGGTGGATTACTCTTGCTAAATAGCCCATGGTGTTCCGGGATATGTCAGTTCCTTCATTAGTCAGAGGAAAATATCTTGTCACAGAGTTGGGGAATGGGTCTGGGTGGATTTCTCTTCAGATGGTCGGTGTGAAGTTGTTGGGCTGAAGGGCCTGTTTCTGCACTGTAGGGATTCGATTATTCTTAATCATAGTTTTCAAAAGCAAAGGCAAACAAGTCCTTCACTGGATCAAATCGTCGAGATGTAAGAAAAATACTACGGATGCTGGACGTCTGTAACATTTCGCTCACCAGGATCGCTTATATAAGGGTCGAAACAGAAAACGAAGAAACTCAGGCAAGGTGAGAAATGACATCTTTGTTTTATGCAAATTTGATTATTCAGTGCTCCAAACGTTTAGGTTTATATGTATGTGTATTTCCCTATGAGTGTGAAAATGTAATTCAGTTTCTCATTACGACAAATCTAAACTTTATTCTCATGAATTGTAATGTAGTCTAAATTAGCGTTAACAAAAGTTTTGAGGACAGCGATAGGGCAGTTAGGATAAAACCTTCTCATTATTCAAGCTGTCAGTAATTCCAGCAAACGTTTCCATAATACGAGAAAGGAGGCGTCGAGACGATTTGTGGAAATAAAATCACGCACATGGCACCCACAACTCACTGCATAAAAGGTAGCATAGCAGGGAAAAAAGTGCACCAATGAGGTTTTGAAACGCCTTTGTAAACAAAGCTTTGGACCAAGTCGCAATTATGGGGATTTCTTGGAAAGTAACATTACAATAATTGGACATATGATGATTAGCGTGTAAACAACGGACTTGTTGCTTCTATTTCCATGTTCGACAAGAGATTAGAAGACAGGAGAGAACATTCCAAAGCTCGAATTTACCAATCGTCCCTTACATTAATACTATTGGGTCTTTCATGACCAACGTCGAGTCTTTCACGACCAACATCCAGAGTCTTCCCATTTACCAGAATCTGATCAGGTCTATGCCTGTGAGTACGGTGGCTTCAAGTGAAGATCGGAGACTGGGGTTCCTGCAATGAGTTACTTACCTACTGACAACAAAAAGACGTTTCACGACCTCCAAGCCGATGACAGTAATATGATGTAACGTGCCTACTTCCTTGGAGGTGTACAGTTCCCACAACACGCGAGAATCTTGACAACATTTAAGATAAAGGAGTCCACTGGACTGATATTGTATCCAACGCTGCACATAGACGGGACCGAAGAAGAGTCAAAAGAGTGATGAAACTTGAAAATCCGAGTACACCAATCTGTCGATGCTGTAAAGCAGAAGAAAATCCCAACAGTTCCTGGAAAAGCTCATCATGTCTGGCAGCAACTGCGGAGAGAAATCAGAGTTAACTTTTCGGTTCGAGAGACCATTCCTCTCCACTTTGAAAGTTGAACGTTGTTTCTTTTTCTTTAAATGCTGGAAAACCTGCTCAGTTTCTCCAGCAGTTTGTTTAATTCTGGATTCCCAGCAACGGCACTGCTTTCTTTTTAATGTTGAAACAGTGTATTGATCGACAAATAATCCGTCCATAAATTCGTCAAGCCTTTTTCGACAACACATTGCAAACGCATGACAACTTTCATCACAAAGAGCAAGGACAGCATATTCATGGGAACACAACCATCTGTTAATTCCCGTGCAAATTTCAGTACGGAATATATTCCCGTTGCTTCTGCATCGCTGGATCAAGTTTCCGGTGTAGGGACATTCACTGGTAACCTCCACCAAACAGATTGCCCTGTCCAATCAGTTCTTTCTCAATAACAACTGGAGATTGGCCAGAAAGCTTAGCTTAGACACTTGCATTCATGTATTTTGGAACTAGTCCCTCTCAGTTATTACTATGTCAGACCGTGTTTGTATTCACACAGCATTAACCACCTCTATTTTCCTTTTATTCGGATCGAGAATTTCTATGTCGTGTTTCAGTCAGTATTCCACTCCACTTTGTCTGTCTTTTTGTTAAAGTAATGCACGTTCCTATTTATTCTTAAGCAACATTTATGACTTCATTCTCGATCATTCTGTTGTATATTCTGCATGTGGTTTTGTTGGGGACACAAGTTGATATGAATTTCGAACTTGGCAGATGACCTGTCCATATATTTGATCTCATTTTATTCCATTTCAATAATCATTTTATTTTACCAAGATTTTTCCAACTTTTCAACTGTAAATAAAATTATAAAGTAACGTCAGCAATCAAGTAAGCACAGTAATTAATCTGACGTTTGAGGTGCTGAAAACATGAGGAATCTGGCTGGAATGATGAGAAGAGAGAGGGTTCGAAATAGTAACTCTCGTCATTATCTGCTCTCAGCCGGTTTGGTGGGAATACTCGGCGTGAATATGGGGGAAGAAAGCGACAAAAATAAATATTTTAGGACCCTCCCCCTGCAATGCTTCAAATACAAAATGTGATTCTGTTTGTTCATTGATCGAAAATTGAGTGCCTGATGCAATTTAATTGCTCCCTTGGAGATTGTCAGATAAAATAAATGAAGGGCAATCTGATTATTCACAAAATTAAACAGCTCAACTTGGAAGATTGAATTACTTGTGAACGGTCATGCATGGGCCAGTGAAAGGGCTCTTCTATGCCATTAGTTATCCCTTAGTTGCCGTTGTTGGAATCCCAGGTAAGAAATGAATTACAAAGAATTTACTTAGTTATTTGGAAATCTTCACAGAAGTTCCTTTTATCCCTTGTCCAATTATCTAAGATTCACCCCTCTGTAAATGTGAGGGACATAAACCAGGAACATTTAGACGGTATTGTCATTTTCTTTATTATATTTTATTGCATGTTATGAATCATTACGGAGAGTTATAGTACATTATTTGTACTTATATTATTGAGAAATGTAAGATTATATTCAATGATTTATGACACACATTTCACTTACTAGATAGTGCATATATGAATTAACAAATAGTATTGCCTGAAAGATAATCTGTTGCATTATTAAGAATCAAGTTAAATGTTAAACTAAAATAAATGCCGTAGATTTAATGGCATATGAGCCTGTAGCTTAGCCATGTCGTGAAGTGCATTTTCCTGCACCGATCTTATATTGACGTTGATAAAGAAGATCAGCCATGACGTAGATGAGTGGAAGGTGGAATGGCTGAATCAATTACTGAATAAATGTCTGCAGGACATATATTCTGTTCGATGCAATTTAATCAACAACTGTGTGCATGGATCTTTAAAAATCTGTAATGCTAATTTATGGAGTAGTTAATTACGTAAGCTGCAAATGTGCAACTGCCTTGAGTGCTGCAAGGAACTAATATTTGATACTTTTCCCAGAGGTGAATAAAAATAAAACTGAATTTATTTTACTTAAGATTTTGGCTCATATCGTTTTATTTTATTTTGCATTTGACATTCATCTTGTAAAATATGCATTAGTTATTCATCAGTAAGATATCTATTTACGATCGTGTTGAAACTTTCCTTTCACGTCTTGCTCACATGTGTGTACATGGAGTTGCTTTAGTTTGCAGACACTGCAATACGAATAGTGTGGTATTTCACAGGAAGTTTCACAAACATATTTTGCACAAAGGGAAACATGAACAGATGAAGGAGTTTATTATCAAAATTTTTTGGATATGATGAGTGATATACAGAAGGAAAGACAGTGCGCTTTGAAGAAGGGAATTCCATCTCAACATTAAAGGCATAAACGTCACGTGTTGAATGTTAATTATCATGATTATACAAGAGGGTCGATTTGGAGAAAATTTGACAGCTCAGATAATAATGGGAAAGTGAACGGTTATGACTATCAAAACGAATACTGTTCACTGAATAGAATAAATTGCCTCCAGTGGTGCGAATTTGCCAGTTAGCAGAGTCCTGAAGCCCAATGGTTTAGGTGTCAGTTGTGGATATTTCAGACCATTCTACTCACAATTTCCTATGAATATGGGTGAGCCTGCATCTGGAGGTGCCACTGCAGTGGATTAGAAGGGTTTCAGTGTCAGATAGGGTGAGGCAGTATGTGTTTCTTGGGGTCCACTTGGTGACATCTGTCTGGGTAACATTTAGGTAATGCCTTTCTTTACACTTCGTATTTGAAGAAACTATTTAACTTTTTTATCCAACACAGCCAACTTGATGGCAATTGCAATTCTATTCCGAGGGCGGTGCGGACTCTCCAGATGCATCACCTACTATTTGATGGCCATAGCGATGACAGATTTCCTTGTTATTGTCACTGGATGCATACTTAACCGAATCAGCCGCATTTATTTTAGCAACAGTGTTCTGTCCACCACCCCCATATGCAGACTGACAACAATTCTGTTTCGCTGCAGCCGGGACGGCTCCGTCTGGCTAACTGCAGCCTTCACCATCGACCGCTTTGTGTTCATTTGCTTGCAGAGCCTGAAGATCAGATACTGCACCAAGAAAACTGCGTTGCTGATCATAGTAATGGTCTGCATTTTGAGTTGTGTTAAAAATTTCCCTTTGTACATCATCTACAGGCCCTTCTACATCCTAGATGGGGTAGCCTGGTTCTGTGGTATAAAGTCTATCTTTTATACTTTGCCGGTCTGGCAGGCCTATGACTGGAGGGAGCACATCTTAACCCCCTTTCTCCCATTCCTCCTCATCCTGCTTCTTAACGTCCTGACCGTAAAACACATCATCACAGCCAGCAAACTCCGTAGGAAACTTGTAAGTACTGAAAATGGCAGTGACCCCGAGATGGTAAACCGTAAAAGATCCATCGTCCTGCTCTTTGCCATTTCACTCAGCTTCCTGCTGTTGTGGTCCACCGAAGTTGGACATTTCCTGTACTTACGTATTAAGGGTGATGCATACTTCAACAACTTGAATTTCAAAGACTTAAACTACGTCCTGCAAGAGACAACGAACTTGTTCCAATTACTCAACTCCTGCAACAATGTATTCATCTATGCAGTATCCCAGAACAAGTTCCGTGAGGAGTTCAAGAAGGTGTTGCTGTGCCCTTTTACTGTACTCATAGAACGCTGTAAAAAATAAACTATCCGGAAAACATCTACAAGGGGTTCACCCTCAATTGATGTACCTCATCATGGACCACTCTCAATCATGATTCATTAAGTGACCGAATGTAGTTGCAGCAACTAAGAAATGTATGGCACAAAATTCGATGATCACACATTTGTACTCACGCAATGTTCATGTATTATTGATATTTTCTTCACATATGTTATAAAACTCTGGTTCTAATTTCTGGGACAGATTGGAAATATCTCACTGTCACTGATGCAAATCAGAACAGAAAGTGTTCCCTCCGTCGCTCTGGCCTTTAACTGCCCCGACGTCAATACTACTCAGCGCAGTTTTCTTACGATAGGTTTTAACTACTTTTCTACAGTCATGCTGTAAACACGTCTCCTTGCACTTTTGTTTTGTTTCACATCACCAATATGCTTACATGAGTATCGAAATTGTGCAGTCAGTGCTCGTTAATTGAAATTCCTTGCATCCTCCCTTCCTGCTTTCATTCCTTCCATCCTTGCGCCTTCTTCCCTTTCTTCATCTCTTCCGTTTATCCTTTCTTCCAAATAATAAACTCCTGCTCAGTATTCTAGCTGTGGCCAAATATTAATGTGTATTGATAAGGCAAAACTTTGAGGTTTACCAGCGCACCTCAATCCACCTGACTGCATTTCTTCACGTTGCAATTTTTAACAGCGTTCTGGTTCAGTTAGTCA
This sequence comes from Chiloscyllium punctatum, assembly GCF_047496795.1. Lineage (NCBI taxonomy): Eukaryota > Metazoa > Chordata > Chondrichthyes > Orectolobiformes > Hemiscylliidae > Chiloscyllium > Chiloscyllium punctatum. Next base: position 65,598,149 of record NC_092773.1, read on the forward strand.
CAGCTAAGTTACAAGAAATGTCACCAAACTACACCCAGATGTTCTCAAGGTTCATTTACTCTCATTGAGGAAACTCGTGTTTTGAAGAAGGATCATACCGGAGTCAAAACCCTGTTGTTGTTTGTCTCCCCACAGATGCTGCCAAACTTGCCGAGATTCTCCATCATTCTATCCATTCATTTTATGAACCCCTTATTTCATTCAGCACCTCCAATTCCAGCACTCTAATAGCAGCCCTGCGGAATGACTTGCACTGATGTGCTTGTTTCCACGTTGCATAACTCTAAAACTTCCTGTTCGATCCACCCTCGTACCCAATCATTTTAAAGAACCGAGGAAATCTATAGTTAACAAATTTTGCTCCAAAGAAAACAATTCTGGACTGGAGATTCTCTCGACTAAACTGCTTTTTCTTAATATCTGGACGTAGTACAACTCTGATATTTCCAAAGATAAATTGCGAAAATATTGACAATTGGCACATGGAAATATGTTCAGGAGAAACAAAAGGAAAATCCAGAGACCAACCTTTTTATTCTTTAGAAACTCTTTGGGAAGGGGATTCAGAAGGGGTAGACGGGTGAACTGTCCACCTATGCAGAGACATCCAAAGGACCTTCCTTAACAGTCTGGGCCATTGCCTCTATTGTTCTGGGAGTCAAGAACTGATATGATACATTGAAACTAATTAAATTCCCACACCTTAGACATTCAAACCTCACCTTGGCTCTGAAACAACCAGGAAACTTAGGATCACAAAGATAACACTGATAAGTTCGAAGTGAGACAGCTGTGAGTGGAGGAAAGCTACTTTCTGTTGGCAACAATGAGTCTTCAGAGTGCAATATGCATCTTGAACTCACTGACAGCCTCCTTTCGGGGTTAATGGAAATGGTGGAATTATTTGTATCTCCCGGGCGATTGTTCAGTATATTCTACTGTTAACCCAGAGGCTAATCTTTCAGTATCATGTCGTCAAGACCAAGGAGTTAAGGTGATGACTCGTCCTTGTAAGTCATGACTCCGTTGCTCGTCACTAACCCACAATACCTGTCTTAATACACATGATGTGTCCTTATGTGCAAGATGTTATGGCAACGTGTCCCACAGATTCACTGCCCTCAGCCGAAATAAATTTCTCTTGGTCTCAGTTGTAAAGAGTTATCCATTCCCCGTGACATTTTGCCCTTGAATTTCAGACTGTACAACTGGTGAAATTGTCTTCTCCAAGTTCACTCCACCCAGGCTTGTCAGCACTCCCACAACCCACCATCAAACCATTTTGAGTACAGACCCCGAGTCCTCAACCATTCCATATATGAAAGAACTTACATTCCCGAATTCATTCTTCTAAACTACTTTGGACACTCTCCAAGGCCAGCACATTTTTCCTTAGTTGCAGAGTTGAAAATTGCTTACAATCATGTGAAATATATTATGACCAGACCATTATACAGTCTCAGCGGTATGTCTTCTCTGATCTAAATAGGTCCTTACTAAATGAATTTTCGATTTAGATTTCCCTTCCGTCCTGTCAAATAAACCTGCATGTTAACCTTATGAAAATCCAGATTAGGCAATGCTAAATCCCTTTTAAACTTCAGATTACCGAAGTCGTTCCAATTTCGAAAAGTCTATTTCTCTATTCCAGCGACCGATGTATTTTATTCCACCCGTCAAGTTTTTTTTTCTGCCCACTTTCCCTTTCGGTACAGTCATTCTGCAGAGTGCTCGCTTCACCAATGTTACTCGTTCCTCCATCTTTCGGTTGGGTTGTCAGCACATTGAGCATAAATGCTTTCTGTTCCTTCGTATAGATCCTTACTGTGAGTAGTTGTGGTAACAAAACGGATACCTGCAGAAGTCGAATGATCAGCTTGTGCCTTCCTCAGAAAGAAAGCTTTATCTGTCAGTCAACCCATCCTTGATTTATACACAAAACACCAGTTGATAGAAAAGCTCAGCAGGTCTTGCGGCATCTGTGAAGACAAATCAGAGTTAACGGTTCGGGTCCAGTGACTGTTCCTAAGGACGGTGAACCTTCCTCCTTTATTTTTGACAGTTTCATGCCCCACGTATCATTCAGTCGTATATTGTTTTTTTTTGCCGCTGGCGACACGCGACAATTTTTCAAAGGCCTTCTGGTAATCCAAAAAAATCATGTTCACTCATCCGCTGGCAAACAAAAACTTTCATTGGCAGAAGTGGGTACTGTAGACCTTGGAGATTAGTGTCAAGATTAGAGTGGTGTTGGAAAAGCAAAGCGGGCCAGGCAGAATCCGAGGGGCAGGAAAATTGACGCTTTGGGCAAAAACCCTTCGGGTAAAAGCACCACGCTAACCTTGACAAAAACTGTCATTGCCTCTTCAAGTAAATGTAACAGGTTTTGCAGGCATGACTTTTCCTGTAAATTGTGCTAATTCTAAAATCTTAGCAACAACAGAACATGAGCTAACTGGCACCATCTTCTGCTTCCCATCCTACATAAACATGGACATTGCATTCGCCATTTTGGCTACTCAGACTCTGTCCATTATTCCAGCGATTTCTTATGCATCACCAAAAATGCTTCTACAATTTCTACAGATATTCTGTTAGAGGCTTTGACATAATCCATTTGGTATCCATCTTCAGAACTTGCAGCTTCCCCGGTACCTTTTGCGTAGTGATAGCCACGATACACAGCACTGCCCTGTGACATTTTTGAAGTTCTGGTAAACTGCTGCGAGTGCTGATCACCATGCAGAGTGTTGCAATGTACAATTTCTCTGTTTTCAATTATTGCTTCCCCAGCTTTAATTCTCAGTGGTAAATTGCCCGCTCGTTTCTCTCCCAGTTTTAACATACGTAAGAAAAAAAAACACTTGCAATATTCTTAACTATTACTGGACAGCTTATCATTCCATCTTCTCTCCGCATATTGTTTCCTTAGTTGTCCTCAGGTGTTTAAAGGCTTGCAAATCATCTGGCTTCAACACATTGTGTAAGTTTTAATTTATGTTCTGGTTCCTTGACGTTTTTGACAATCATCTTTGCCTCGTTCTCCCTTTAGTATGCTTCCTGCTCCTTGACAAATTTAAGCCTCTGGAATTACACGGTGAAACTCCTGCAATTACAGGCCTGTTGACTTCCCTTCTCGGCTCCCATTGCAATTAATTCTGGACAGTTCCTTCCACAATTTTTATACTGTTACATTTGTTTCAAAATTCTTCCTCTCAAAGTTTAGAGTGAAAGCTTAATACCGCCAAAGGATCGTTCACTTTGCGCTGCCTGATCAAGGCTACCTCATTTCACTTCGACAAATTCAGAATCGTCTGTTCCCTAGTTAGGCCACATTAGATTAGATTAGATTAGATTAGATTACTTACAGTGTGGAAACAGGCCCTTCGGCCCAACAAGTCCACACCGCCCCGCCGAAGCGTACCCACCCATACCTCTACATCTACCCCTTACCTAACACTACGGGCAATTTAGCATGGCCAATTTACCTGACCTGCACATCTTTTGGACTGTGGGAGGAAACCGGAGCACCCGGAGGAAACCCACGCAGACACGGGGAGAACGTGCAAACTCCACACAGTCAGTCGGAGTACTGCGCCCATATCTGGTGGCCGCTTTTCATGAATGATTTGTAGGCTTTGGAGATGGCGCAGAATATGTTTACCAGGATGTTGCCTGAACGAGAGGGTATCATCTGTTAGAAGACACTAAAGAAAACGTGGATAGTTTTCTCTGGAGAGTGGAGGTTGAGGAGAGTCTTGATAAACGCCAATATCATTATGCGATGCATAATTGACTTGACGGCCAGAAACTTTTTTTCCCCAGAATTGATATGTCTAAAAGTAAGCGGCATGCATGTAAGGTGAGAGTGATGAAGTCGCAGGAGATCAGACGAACACTTTTTTTTGTACAGGGTATGACAGGAGTCTGGAACGTACTGCTGAGGTGGGTTCGTGTACACAGATTCACAGGGATGGTTAAAAATACAAGTGCATGAAAATGCAAGGAATGGGGTGGCATTGACGAAGGGCAGGCAGACGTGTTTATTGAGTAGTTTCATTTGAGGTCATGTGCAGCACGTCATTCTTGTTCAGTATAGATCCATGCAGTATGTTCTCGTTCTAGTTGGCTTTAGTATAAGCTTCACAATAAAAGTCCGATCCAAGGTCTGGGAATTAATATTCTTAGGATCTATGGCCAACCTGGTTGTCGCAGTCCACCTGATTACATAAATCTCCGACGATTATTGTAACATTGCCTTTCTTAATTGCCTGTTGTATCTCTCCATTTATTTTCTGTACCATGCCCCCTTACCGATCCTGAGTACAGTTTGGCGGCGGCACGTACAACCTCCCATTGTAGCCTTTTTTAAATTTTACTTCACTCCCATGCGTTTTCTCAGCTCTATACACAGAGACTCGGTGCCCTCTGACGCTGTATGGCTTTTGTTTATCGACTTTATTTTATTTCTTTCTAGGCAACGCCATCCCAGCTGCCTATCTGTTTGTTCTTCCATTGGGATATGTTCACTTGGTAATTGATTCCCAACTCTTATTCTTTTATGGTATCTTCTCTGTGATGCCCAAAACATCACACTGACAATTTTATTCTGCAAAACAAGGTCATTTAAATTTTGTACGTTGTGAATGTTAAAGTATTACATCTCAGTCCTGCATTTACCACTCCTCTTATCATAGTTGACCTCTTATCTGCTGTGCTGACCGTTTGCTTCCTGAAATTTTCAACATTCCTTGCCCTATCACTTTTTCTAGAAATTCTAAAATCATCTCCAAAGCCTACGCACCCCACCCTTTCACCTGCTTTAATGAGATCAAAATCTTCATGACAACCTCAATTAAGATTTTCACTCGGATTCTGGTTGCAGATTAGTTCAGGTGGAGCGTATTCCAATGTTTCCAACTCCGTCCTGACACAAGACAGATAGCAGTGTCCCATCAAAAGAGACCCCTCTTTCCTGCTCCACTCTGAACCCTTTGATTGACTTCTTTACTTTCCTAATTTCTCTGCAAATTATGACCTAACTCGTGTCATAAACCATATATTTATTCCTTGAATTGTTGCTCGGTTGTTCTGTTCCTAATTACTGATATTCCCCAAACTAGATCCCTTCCCACTCTCGCCAATGTTGCTTGTCCCCAAACGGATTAAAACAGCTGAATCTCCTCCATCCCACTCCAACATCCTTTCATGCCCGTTCAACATTTCACTTCCGTTAACCTGCTGTATGTTTCTGCCTCACGAAACACAACTTCCAGGGAAAGCTCCCCATCCCTGGAGTTCGATGTTCAGATTCCAGCTCATCGACTCCGAGCTGGATTAGTCAAGCAACCAATTCTTGCTCCAGGTGTGATCCGCACAAACTGTATGGGGTCCACCAGCTCCCACAAAATGCAGGGACAAAATATTGCTTTGTACTGCATTTTTCTAACTAATTAAATCGAATCAAAATTGTATATTGAAAATTTCCTACAAGTTCTTCTTCAATGAAATATTTCTCTAAATGCGCTACAAAATGAAAGTAACTCAGAAAAGATATTTAAATTAGAAGCTACTAACCACCCAATGAACTTACGCTGCTTGTTTTGATATCACTTTCCTGACACTTTTTCTGATGACTGACGGTCCTTCCAAGCTGGCTTCTCTCTCTCTCTCACTCATTCCTTCCAGGCTCCCAGGTAAGTGTATAGGCCTCGAGCCTCAGATTCCATTTTTATTTCCTGCTTATTAATAATGGCTTACCGTACTAATTTCTCTTGCATTTTTGCTGCAAATCCCTCCCAACCATGCAACTGCAAGATTCCCACACCCAGTAGCCTACAGGCCTTCACCCAACCAGTGTCCTTGAAGTCTTATCCCACCAAGTATCCTGCAAGTCTCATCCCAGATAATATCCTGCAAGGCCTCTTCCCACCGAGCATCCTGCAAGAAGACTTCCTACCCAGTATCCTTCAACATCTCTTCCTACTCATGATTTTGCAAGATCTGCTCCCCCTCCCAGCATCCTGCAGGCAGTCTCCCAACATGTATGCAACATCTCCTCCGACCCAGTATCCTGAAAACATTCCAGCCCATTCTCCCTAATTGTCCACCTCTGCCGCCACTGCACAGAATGGGGCATATTACACTTGTGACCATCTGTCTTGAACAAATTTATTTTCGTTCCAGCCAGACAGCTCTCCGCTGCAACACCTCCCTGCTGCATTCTACTGATTAGGTGGTCTGTGTGAGCTCTGACAAAGAAAGAAAAACATTCCAAGCACTTCCTTCTCTAGCCTGTCTACCTCCGACACTCCTTTCATGAAACTATGCATTTTAACTCCAAAGTCTCTGTTCAGCAACACACACCCCCAGGAAATTAAGTTTATCAGTCAGCTTGTATTTGCATTTCCAAAATACAGCACCTCGCATTTGCCTAAATTAAACTCCATCTACCACTCCTCAGCACCTTGTTCCAGCTGATCAAGATCCCATTGCATTGTTGGTTAATCTTCTCTGTCCACAACACTTCCAATTTTGTTGTCATCGGCAAAGTTACGAACGATACGAAACGATACGAGGGTGGCACGGTGGCACAGTGGTTAGTACTGCTGCCTCACAGCGCCAGAGACCTGGGTTCATTTCTCTGACTCAGGCGACTTACTGTGTGGAGTTTGCAAATTCTCCCCGTGTCTGCAAGGGTTTCCTCTGGGTGCTCCGGTTTCCTCCCACAGTCCAAAGATGTGCCGGTTAGGTGAATTGGCCATGCTAAATTGCCCGTAGTGTTGGGTAAATGTAGGGGAATGGGTGGGATGCGCTTCGGCGGATCGGTATGGACTTGTTGGGCCGAAGGGCCTGTTTCCACACTGTAAGTAATCTAATCTAATCATTCATATGAATGATGAACAGCAGTGGAGGTGGCACAGCACTGACCACAGACACCCAGTCTGAAACGCAAAACTCGACCACCATCCTCTGTTATTTTACCTTCGAGCCTTGAGATGTAACCTTGCTAACTAAACTCCGAGGAGTAGCATAGTCAAATTCCTTACTAAATCGACATAGATCACGTCTACAGTTCTGACCTCATAAATTCCTTTTGATACTTTTTCAAGTAACTCATTCAAATTCGTGATACATGATTTCCCGCGCACAAAGCTATGCTTTTGAAACCTAATCAGTCTTTGCCTTTACAAATGCATGTAAATCCCCTTCTTCAGTATTCCCTTCGACAACTTGCCAAACACCGATGTCAAACTCACCAGTGTATATTTCCCAGGTTTTCCCTTACCACATTTCTTAAATAGTAGCACCACTTTAGCCATCCTCTTGTCTTTTGCCACCTCACCTGTAACTATCGATGATACAAGTATATCAGCAAGGGGTCTAGCAATCACTTCGCTACCTTCCCACAGAGGTCGACATAACACTTGATCAGCTCCTTGGGATTTGTTCACTTTTATGCGTTTCAAGACGTCCAGCACCTCCTCCTTGAGGACATGGTCACTTTACATGTTGTCAGCAGCTATTTCACCACATTTTATTTCTCCCATGTCATTTCAACAGAAAACACTGATGCCAAATATTTGTCTCATTTCTCCCCACCCTCATGCAGCTCCACACATCGGCTGCCCAACTGATCCTTGAGGGGCCCAAAATTCTCGCGATTTACTCTTTTGTCCTTAATGTTTTATAAACTACATTTAAATTCTTCCAAATCCAATTTGCCAAAGCTATCACGTCAACTTTATGCCCTCCTGACTTCCCTCTGAAGCATACTGCTACTGTCTTTATATTATTGTCAGGATTTCTTTGCTCTATCCTTATCTGACGTATGGTTCCTTCTTTTTCTAAACTAAAACCTCAACTTCTTTGGTCATCCGGATTTCCCTGCAGCTAATACCATTTCCTTTCACCCCAACATGAATCGTTCTCTGAGTTTTGAAGGTTTCCCATTTTCCAGCCGCCCCTTAAACTGCGAATATTTGCTCCCAATAAGCTTTTGAAGTTTCTTGCCTCATACCATCAAACTTAGCCTTCCTACAATTTAGAACTTCAACTTTGAGATCCGTTCTATTCTTTTCCGTCGCTATTTAAAAACGAATAAAATTATGAACTCTGGCTCCAATGTGCTCTCCTACTGACAGCTCCATCACCTCCCCTGCCTTATTTCCAAACAGTAGATCAAGTCTTTCACCTTCTCCAGTACGTGCATCCCCACACTTCAGCAGAATATTTTCCTGTACACTCTTTACAAATTCCTAACCATCTAAACGTTTAACCCCATAGCAGTCCCAGTCTATGTTTGGAAACTTAAAATCCCATTCCACAACCATCCTATTATTTGGGCGTATAACTGAAATATCCTGAAAACTGCTTTGTCAATTACCCACTGACTATTTGTGTATCTGTAGTAAAACCCCAAGAAGGTGATCATCCATTTCTTATTTCTCATTTCCACCCAACTAACTTCACTGGGTGGTTTCCAAGGAATAACATCCCTCAATAAACCAGTAATGATGCAGCTAATCAAAACACGCCACTCCCTCATTTTAGACCCTGTAGCCTTCAGGACTCAAATATCAACTTTAAACATCTTTGCAGACAGAACAGAAAATATCTGTTTCCTTTTGGACATCTGATAATGCTGATATTGTCTGAATTCTGGCTTCCGGATGGAGGAATATTCCATCAAAAATAGAACTCATGTCGAGAACATTTGGTAACGTCAAGACAAAGGTAAAGGATAATTCTCAAATTGATTACGACAACAAGTCCTCTTATCCATGCATAATCCACATTGCGAGAATTTGTTGGAAGCAGAATCAATGAAAGCATTCAGAATGACATTGGAAAGAGTCACTTTGAAACGACAGACCTGCGCAGCTGCAATTTGTGTCTCGTGCCAGAGGACTACAACTCGTTGCATGCTTTTGTTGTTGTTGTTTTCCAATGAAACGAAAGTCAGAATGACTTCTATCTGGACCAAAAGTTCTTCAGACCATTAAGCCAATGTTTTCTGTAATCTATGTGTTAGTCAGGGCGGTTTTCTTCAGAAGGGAGTAGGATGCGCACACACTTATCAACATCTCGGTGGGTGGCGCAGCACAATCCCACTTCGCACCCGGCTGGCCTCCCCTCGCCCTGTTCCTCGGGACAGTGACCAAATGTGAGGGGAAATGATAAAACAGGACGCTGATGCCACACTCGTCATTCTGTCCCATTCCAAATCTTAAATTTGGAAATGATGCGTTATAAAATGCACTATCGTGTGACGATGCAATCATTTTAAGAAATTATTTAGTCTTTTTCTTATTTTTTGATGAGAGGTTGTAATTCAGAGGTGCAGAAATAGCTAAATAATATGACTTGAGTAAGCAGTTTGATAATTCTTGTTCATACTGTACACCCTGAATGGGTGTAACCAGCTCTCCCAGATCAATATTTCTGGGTTTGTCTTTCAGTAACATCAGAAGCCTTTGGGATGTCAAAAGTGCTGGAAGTTTCAGTGTATGTCGCCTGGCTGCTATTCTTTCTGAATTGTTTTCTTGATAAGTATCTTTTCCTCCTAGATTGGAGAATTGCATGTGCGAATGTAGGTATGAATTTGCCTTTTTGCCAAGTGCTGTGTTTGTGAGCTGTAACCGCAGTAATATTTATTGTATCCATTATTCTACTATTTTTTCCATTAGTTAACTTATTGTAAATTCTTCCATCTTTTGTTAATATTTTCACTGGAACGTTTTATTACGTTGTTTTTGCGTCACGTCGTGTATTTTGATCAGTCATATTGCATTCACATCAGGACACTTTACATCCACATATATTGGAAGAAAAAAGTAAGAGTCGAGGCGATCATCTTAATATACTTTTGCGGGAGTCCGGTCTGTTGCCTAAGACTAGTCAGATACAAAGAAGAACACTGCTCAGCAGGTAGAAGTAAACTAACGTTTTAAATGCGACCCTATTCGGTTTGGTGCTCGAAATTCAGTTTCAACTGCAGGAACGGTCAGTTCATCACCATTGTTTGGTCAATAACAACAGATTTCGTTATTGTAAGTTGAGGGATTATTGGACCATTCTGTCAGAATCGAAAATTAGTTTCATTTCACTAGTTCACACAGCCTCAAGGGGAACATCACTGAATTCAATGCTATTAGTTTCCAGATGGAGAGATCAACAGAATTCTCGAGGAGGTGTTGAGGTGGGGATAAACCAAAGCCAACGGGAAAAAACATTGAGATTCCAGTTCACATCATTCTTGCTGGTCCCTTGCAAACATGGATGGCTGCCTTCCACTGTCAGGGTGAGTATGTAGGTGGATATACAGAGCAGGAAGACTACCACAGGTTGTACTGAAGAAGTGTTGTTTTCGAGGCATCAACTTCTACAACTCCTGATGTTGCCAAGCTTGCTGTTTTCTTCCAGCCACCTAGCTGTTTCTCGTGTTATAATTGGCGTTGGTCGTGGTCACAGAAAGCAGTGGGTAGAGCAGTGCGATCCTTTCGCTGTTGTTGCTTGGCTTCCATTTTCTCAAGGTACACGACGCCTACCACAGCTCATCCATTTTGGACCGTCTTGGGCGAGTGATTCCCAAACGCCTGTGGTATTTTTACACCTCATCTGTGAGGCCTTGATTGTATCACTTAAGTTCTCCCTCTCTCCATCTGGCAGGCATCTGCCGTTTATAAACTGAGAGTACTGCATCTTCTTGTAATCTCGTGTCATTCGTGCTGATGACATGCTCTGCCCATCACTGCCAGTGAAGTTTGGTGTGTGCCGAAATGTTGGGGTTGTTGGGCTGGTTGAGGACATTTGTCTCCCTTCCAAATAAATTTGCAGGTTATTGCTCAGATAGCGTTGGCATGACTGCTCCAGCGGTTTGAGCTTCATGCTGCAGACTGTCTACATCTCAGAGCGATATCAGAGTACAGCAATAACCATATCTGTGTAAACCATAAGTTTGTTATCCATGCGTTTATTTGTCTCTTTTAAGATGCTGATAATAATTTTGAGTTTCCCATCTGAGAGAGCACACACTCCAATTGCAGCGATGACACTGGGTTGAGTTAAGTTTGGTTCTGGTTTGAAGGTGGTTGAGATTGACTAATTTTCGCTGTTCCTGTAGGTTAGCCCCACTCCAGCGGGAACACGTCGGTGGTGAGGTGAAGTATTGCAACAAGGTAGATCGAGAACAGCCTTTCTATGGTCCGAATGGGGAATGTGTCGGTGATGGAACATTTGTCATTCCCATTCCCACGACTTCCACATCGTCATGGAGCAAGTGAAGGATACTGATAAATTTCGTAGTGCAACCAAAGTGGAGAAGGATTGTTTTCTGGTGATCGTAACAGATGTCTTTAGCACATGCTCAATCGAGGTAAAAAGTAGCATTTTCTGCAAACTGCATTGCATCAATGAACTCTGTTATTTTGTCAAAAAAGATCTCGTCTCGCAGTGTACTTCAGGTCGTGACAAAAGGGCATGAGAACGAACCGGGAGCAGAGGACAGGTCTAGACCATTCGTCCCGTTGAGCCGGGTGTGCCATGGCTGATGCCTTGTGAAACTCCATATTTCTACCTTTCTCCCATTTTCACTATCAATTTGCTGAACAAACATTCAAAAATAGGTTTTCTTCGACTTAAATTATCACATGACATAGAGTTAACAGCCGTTGGCGGAAAGTACTTCTGAACATCTCCCACACTTTCTGTGCAGATTTGTTTCTGCCATTTCTTCTGAACGATCGGGTCTTATTTTGTCTGATTATCTACAATAGCTACAGAAGCTGCAAAAGGCACTGGTTGTCACTCGCCACTTGGTTGTTTCTTTTCTGCCTGCTGGTAGAAACCTAATAAAGATTTGTACACCTTGTATCTTTCATTTAAAAAAAAGGAAACTGCAATTCATCAAAGTCGATATGTTTTGAGAAGAGGTTCCCTACATTGTGGAAAAAAGCCCTTCAGCACAACAACACCACATTGTCGCTCTGAATAGTATTCCACGCAGACCATTTCCCTGAAACTATTACTCTACATGTACATCTGACTAATGCACGTAAACTATAACCCTGAAAATGATGGGCGACGTAACATTGCGAATTCAGCTCACCTGCACATCTTTGTGTTGTGAGAAGAAACCAGTGCACCCAAAGGAACCACACACCGACATGGAGCGAGCATGGAAACTCCACACTGGACCTTTACAAAAGACAAATCATCTTTGAATTGCTTGTTTGAGCTATTTAAATATATGACAAACCAAGTGGATAACGCGAATCCTGGAGATGTAATGCACCTGCTGTTCCAGAAGGCATTGGTTATGGCGCTACTCAAAGATGAAGTAGTATGCGCAGAGGGTTTATGATGTATTGATGAACTTGGATAGAGAATTCGTTAATCGACAAAAGGCATTCCGATGTAATAAATCGGTCATTTTCAGCGGTGAGATAGATTTCACTTTTCAGGCCTCACCTATTTCTAATCTACGTTATTACTCGTTTGACGGAATAGAAAATACTGCACATAAATTTTCAGCTGACACTTACATCGGTGGGAAATTGCTTTGCAAAGAAAATGTAAGAAATTTACAAACGGATATAGATAATTTGGGTGAATGGGCCAACACTTGGAAACGGAAATTAACGTGGACAAATATGGCATAAGTCAATTTGGCCAGCATGGAAAGGCAAATCATTATTTAAATGGAGACAAACTTCAGAGTGCTTCGGTGCAGGGGGACCTCGGTGTGCTGGGAATATCACAGGAAACTCACATGTGGATACATCATGTAATGAAAAGGGGAATTTCAATTTCCTTATTTATTTGTGAATAAATGTCGGAACTGGTGTTGTTACTACGCAAGGTGTTAGTGAGACTGCAAATGGATTACGGTTCGGATGCCCTGACTTGAAGCGTGATGTATTTGCATTGAAGGCAATTCAAACGAGGTTCCTTAGGTTTATTCCAGAGATCAGAAGTTTTTTTCTTTTCGCGGGACGTTGACCAGTTCATGCCTATACTCTCTGGAGTTTAGAAGAATGAGAGGATTTCTCAAAGAGGTCTGTAAGCTGTAAATGGTGATTGATAATTCAGATGTAGAGTGGATGTTTCCACATGTGCGGCAAAGTAGGACAAGATATCAGAGTTTTAGATTAAGGCAGAACAGATTTAAAACTGGTGTGAAGGGCACTTATTTCTCTCAAAGTGTTGTGAGTATTTGTTATTCACTGCCACAGATTGCATTGGAAGTTGGGAAATTGAGTAAATTAATGGATATGGAGAGTGAGCACGTGGTGCTGAGGCCGTGATGGAATCAGCCATGATTGTGTTACATGATGAAGCAGGCTCGAGGAGCTGAATTGCTGACTGTTGCTCCTCTTTCTTAATCAGCCTTTTGAATGTCGGACTGGGAGACTGCTAGTTATCAAACAGGAAGCAGACACTCGAGATGAAGGCGTCTTAATCAGTTCGACAGAATGGAACCAGCAGAAGGTCTTCCACTATTTCCAATCTATATCAATGAAAAGGAGGATAGAATAGATGCACACTTACTACGTTTTGTGATAACACTCAGATAAGCAAGACATTAAATTATCAAGGTAATCTGAAGTGTTTGGAAATGGATATGTACAGCGAAAGTCACTGGATAATAGATTGGTAAGTGATGTATAATGTGATGTGTAAGCTGTCTTCTTTTTCAGGAAGAATGATGGCATGTACGCTTCTGAAACGGAGAGAGAAAACAGAGCTAAGTGACACAATGTGTACTGGAGGCTTTACTTTGACCTTTTCAGACATCAAAAGTGTTGCTCCATCTACCTGATATTGTGCTTCCTTATGTTCCCAGTTGCCCCTTCACTCTCACTACACACGGGATGTGTTGATATGTATAGTTGATGATTGGGAGAGGTGAGGGGATGGTGATTTGTGCCGTGTATTAAGGGGACGATCTTTATTGGAGAGGCCACCCTTTCCTTTTCCATGGAGATGCGAATAAAGTGGGAATAATTGACTGCTTCTGAATGAAGAGGCCATGGAAGCTACCAGGACAGCGAGGATTCACCAACATGATGTGCTGTCCATGAATCACACTGCAACATAAATGGAGTGAGAGTTCCTCAGTTCCTCTTCGTCTCTCCATTGACTTGGCGACCATACAGAGTCATGTACACGATCTGTACTGTGAAAACAAAGATACACTCGTTAGCTCGTGTACATTTCAGTTAGCTCATCCATCAAATATATCATTCGTTACTGAATGGTGACATTGATGTTGACATACTGGAAGATGTTGGATATGCCATCCACTCCTGCCTGGAAAGTTCCGGATCATAAAAGATGAATGAAACTGTGCTCCTAACAGCCACTGGCAGCACCGTCCTCCCCATAGTGTGAAGTTGCAGGTCGTGTTGAAGAAGGTGACACCACTCTGTGCTCGCTTCCTTGTTCAATCAGTGGCCCTACGCACACTACTCCCCAATGAAGTGTAGTTTCCGATGCTCGTCTCTCTAATCCCCAAGTGAATTCCGCAGATCTCTTTACAAACACACACACACACACGCACACACACACACACACACAGTGGTAGTTGTCCTTATGGATGTCAGTAAGGTGTTGAACACAGTTCTTCACGGGAGACTGTTGAGCAAGGTTAGAACATATGGTTACAGGGAGAATTGGCCATTTGGATACAGAATTCACTCTCAGGTAAAATATAGTGTGTGGTGACGGAGGCTTGCCTTTCTGACTGGAGGCCTATAGCCAGTGATGTGCCACAAGGATCGGTGCTTGGTGCACTAATTTTGTCAATTATATAAATGATTTGGATGTGACAATCGGTGGTAAAGCTAGTATGTTTGCAGATGAACCAAAGTTGGAGGGGTAGAGGGCAACGAAGAAGGTTACCTCAGAGTACAGCGGTATCTTGATCAGATGTGCCAATGGTCCAAGGAGTCGTGGATACATATTCATTCAGATACATGCGAGGTGCTGCACTTTGGAAAGACAAATCAGGTCAGGACGTATGCCATGTGATGTAAGGTGCTGGGAAGTGTTGCTGAATTAAGTGACTATAGAGTGCAGGGTCAAAGTTCATTGAAAGTACTGTCACGGGAAGTTTTGGAGAGTGAAGATGCGATTTGATAAGCTTTCCTTTATAATTCAGAGCACAGATTTGGGAGTTCATGTTGTGGTTCTACGGAAAATGGGTTAGGTCACTTTTGGAAGAATCTGGTCTCCCTCCTGTCAGGATGATGTTTTGAAATTTGGAAGTGTTCAGAAAAAGATTTATAAGAATGTTGACAGTGTTGGAGGGTTGAGCTGGAGAGAAAGCCTGAATAGGGGGACATTGCCTTCCCATAGTGCTGG
Source organism: Chiloscyllium punctatum (assembly GCF_047496795.1). Lineage (NCBI taxonomy): Eukaryota > Metazoa > Chordata > Chondrichthyes > Orectolobiformes > Hemiscylliidae > Chiloscyllium > Chiloscyllium punctatum. Next base: position 65,613,515 of record NC_092773.1, read on the forward strand.
AGGTTGACAGGTGACCTTAAAGATGTTTATAAAATCACGAGGAGCAGGACAAGAGTGAATAAACCATATCTATTCGCTGGGTTGGGGGTATACAGAACTAGAGAGCATACGTTTAGGGTGAGGGGGAAAGAATTAAATGGGTCCTCAATGGCAAGTTACCACAAAGAGGATGGAATGAGCTGTCAAATGAAGTGATGGAGGCTGGTAGAATTGCATCATTTAAAATGCATCTGGAGCTCCACATGATTAGGAAGGGTTGAGAGGAATATGAGCCGAAGTGCTGGAAAATGAGACGAGGTTAATTTTAGAATATCTCATCGTCATGGACCGTTTAGTACTGAAGTTTATTTCCATGCGGTATCACGCATGAAGCAGAAAAAAGAGACAGGTCATTAGCTGAGAACACGTGAAAAATTGGGAAATAGGACAGGAACTGAGATTAATTGAAGTGGTTAGATCTTGGACGATGCAAATCATAATGATGAGGATATTGAATAACGACATTGCCAAATCAGTCAAAATGATTTTTAGCATCAAATTCTGAATTTACTTTACAGTGACAGACTAGAAACTAAAGTGGGACAAGATTATAGCCCAGAATTCAGAGCCGTGCAGCTTATGCGAGTGTACTCTTCAGTAAACAGTACCATCTTCCCGTCAGGGGGACATTGCAAACTTTTGTCAGTAATCTTGGGGCAATACTTGCCAACCCATTGTCGGGACTTGAATGAAAAGTGGAGGCTTTTGGTGGAAGTAGTACATCAGACTTAAACAAAATGTAATAGCGCATGTTTGCACGATTATTGTCAAAGTTGTGCATGCGTGCGGTGCTGTGTGTTGGGGCTCTTTCATGGGTCGTATATATGGCCGTGGCAGTGGGCTGCGTGTGTGAAGGACTGTGTGTGTGTGAGTGACTACGTTTGGCGGGGCGTGTGCTTGTCTGTCTATGGGTGGTGTTTCTGGGGGATAGTGCATTTACAGAAGGCTGTGTATGTGTGTGCGCGTGCACGCATGCTGTGCGAGTGAGGAGCTTTGCATGTGTGGGGAGCTCTGTGTGTGGGGGCGTTAGGTATGTTGGGAGGACTGTGTGAGAGTGGGAAGGCTGTGTAGACTACAGATACACTTAGTCTCTACCAGGGGATAGCATGAACGAAGCACTAAAGTACGTTCAGTCGTTATTTTGGCCTTTCTCCCCGGAAGGCATGCCCCATCCCATGTATTGTGTGATCACTACGTCTCTCATACCCCTTTAGTGCACCAATGTGATCTAAGAAGGAACAGAATATTAAGGAGTTAATCTGGAGAATGCATCCTGCCACAGAAAGAGTGAAAGGTGGACCCATTGCTTCTGAAAAGGCCATGTTGAGCAAACTAACAAGGTGGGACATCATCCAGAGAGAGCGGGGAATTGTGTGATCGAACTGGGCAAGCGAGAGGATAATCTTTATTTTATATGGTATTTTAGCAGAATTAACGGAAGTTAGAAAAGTTTGTTTTAGCAATTAGAACATGAGTGGTGCTGAAGAAGAAATGAAATGGTATTCGATAGGGTGGCAGCTGCAAACTTTAAATAACAAAAGATTTCATGAAAACAAATCTTAACGGATTGCTGATTGGTTCAATAAAGTAAACAAGATCCCAGGAAACGAGCAGGAGAAGACGTGTTTATTCGATCTGTTCCATCAGTCAATATGATTGTGGCTGATTGCAGACTTCAAATCCAGCGTCTTCCCCATTTCCCATGATGCGTTGAAACACCAGGAAGTTGTCTATTTCAGTCTGAAATGAACGAAGTGAGGGAGAACCCACAATCCTCAGCGATATCAAATACCAAAGACTCCTCGATGCTTTGAGAAAAAAATGTGTCACCTCCTCTCACTCTCATTTAAGCTTTTCGTTGTCTTGAGATTGCGTTCACGTGTTTACGATTACCACACCTGCGGGAATAATTTCTCAGCATCTCCACTATCAAGCCTCTCTCGTTCAGAATCTTATGTATTTCAATTGAATCGTTTCTCAATTTTCTGATAACTGAGTTTATGGACGCATGGCATGCAATCTTGGCAGCAAATAGTGAACTGATTTTATAATGTATTCATGGGGTTTTGGCATTACTGGCTGTCTGCTGGCTTTTGTTCCCCATACGTAGCAGGTCTGGAGGCAGCGGTGGGACGTTGCTTTCTTGAATGGTTGGATTCCATTTTGTGCAATTAAATGCACAGTGCTGTGAAGAAAGGAGTTCCAGGATTTCCAAACATTGGCACTTTTTTGGAACAGAATGTTCAAGCCAGGTTTGGTGAGTGGTTTGATGTGAAATTTTCAATTGGTGGTTTTCCCATTTATCTGCTGCACTTTGCATTCCAGATAAGAGTGCTGTGTGTTCAGAAATTGCTTTATATGGAATTTCTGTCGTATGTTTTGTCTATGGTACGCACTGCCGCTATCGGTCGTTGAGACAGTGAATTTGTAGCTATGATGCTGAGCAAGCTGCACTGCAAGTTTATTCTACCTAAATATTGAGCGCACATCTGCTCCATGTGTTTACACATTGCCTATTTGGCAATTTTATTTTAGTTCAGATTGTTTACTTTCTTGCAGGTTTTTCGTTTAAAAATAAACATAAAACTGTGGATAACCTCAGCTGGATGGAGAGAACAGATGCAAGAAAACAGCAGGAGTCATTCCGTGCCCATTAGAAAAGGAGTATTGTCGAGTTTCAACTCCTTCTTATCCTTATATTCCTTTCCTCACGTGGACTCCTCGTTCCATTATTTGCTGCATCTAATCTTGTTTCTCAATTACTTGGATTTATTCATTATTTGAATTATTTTTATAACTGGATATTTAGCAGCATACTTTATCAGGTCTCTGAACTTTTTCTGTGTCACCACATAAATAAATGCATTTGTGCAGCAGCTTAAGTTCCGCAGCAGAAATACGATTAGTTCAAAGAGACGATAAACAGCATAATCCAATGAATAACCAGCATTAAAATAATATAAAATACAGCCCAACCAGAGGAGTATGAAGCTGGCAGATATGGCAAAGAGTAAAATCACAGACTTCTTTCTGCTCTCTACCTCTGGAACGTTCTTTATTTTTCGCTGATTCCCCAATGCCTTACGCACCTTAATAGCCTGGAAGATGTGTCTGACAGTCAGACCATTAAGAAAGAGAATAAAAATAAATGGGAACATTGGTGTTAAAAATTGTTCAAAATATCTGAAACTTATCCACCGACGATCGTTAAAATAACTGGACCAGACATGACAGTACCATTGAATGTTGTTGATAATCATTCCAGGTTTAAATCGAAAGTACGGAGGGATGTTCTTTAACGAAAAGAAAATACAGATGATTGCTAGAACCCTCACTGCAGTTTTCTTTGTGCAATACGTAGTTTTCATCTGATGAAAACAAATGGCGACAAATCGATCGAAAGAAAAGGCAACAGTGAACCAGACAGAACAGTCAATAGTCAGGTGGTGGAGGACATTGATAAGACTGCAAACCGGAGTGATGCTCAGGAAACGAAGTGGATAATAAAATGTTTGAAATCGGATAAGTACGACATAAAAGACAATGAACAGTAGATCAGACATTGCCATGGCCACCAGATAGATATTGCTGCATGTGGAAAGACCACATTTGCCCCGAGCTAAAATTACAATCACCACGAGACTAACTGTAAGAGAAAGGACAAGAAGAGATTTCAAGTTGCTGATTGAGCATTATTCATGCAGATTGTACATAATGACACAGAGACGATTGTTGTACTCTGTAATGTAAAGTTTAAAGGATCTGAACCATATAACAGAAAACACGTTCTAAATGGATCATTTGCACTTGTAAAAGACATGGACAAGAACATGATCATCGGATTGCTCATGAAAACACGATAATGTATTCTGTTTTTGATGTCAGCAGTGGTTGATTTCATATGCTTCATCGATTAAACAGACTGGTTGGGGTTTCCCATATGACCACAACATCCAACACAAAGACACTTTGGATCAGTTAAGCAAAGAATTGGAGACACCCTACATACATATAGGATTTCAAAATTTAGCATTTCGTTTTGAAACCAACGTTTGTCACTTATCAGATTAAACTAAATTTTATCTTACTATATATTGGCACAGACCTCTTCCTTACCTAATGCATGATACATTGTGCTAACCATTGTGCAATCACAAGAAAATATCTTTTATTTGGAAATGATGCTGTAAGGAAAGGCATTGCTGAGGCAGATATATATTTTGGTGCCTAGTATATGACACTGAATAGTTGCTGCAGCGATGTTCGACAGTTGAGATGATTGCGTTCCAACAGCTGAAACCATTTTCACCTGTGGTCAGGATGAATCCAAGGCGAATGAGATTACCAGAATGTAATCTCATCTAGTTTTTTTTTGAGGGCTGCCTTATTGTGAATCACTATTTGTGATTTGTATGTGAAAGAATTGAATCCTTTTTCAGGAACTAAAATTTAACTGTAAAAATAGGCACAATTCATTGATAAACAGACAGCCAATCCTACTGTAAATGCAAGGCAAACAGTCCCAAGTGTGGCGTACGACAGATTTAACATGTGAATATTGGGAAGGTCAGAGGTCAAAATGCAACAAGGAACTGACAGAGTTTGTCCCCAAGAGAGTCGGAATGTTTGCCATTATGACGCTAAAACAAGGGAAATGTTTATAAATCAGGAAATTGGATTTGTCAACTGTGAAATAACATGGAGTATGGCAGATGGGTAGAGAATACACAGCTGGATTAGTGGTGCTGGAAGAGCACAGCAGTTCAGGCAGCATCCAACGAGCAGCGAAATCGACGTTTCGTGCAAAAGCCCTTCATCTCTTCCAGCATCACTAATCCAGTATTTGGTTTTCAGCATCTGCAGACATTGTTTTTACCTTAGAGAATACACAGCGCTTTGTGATGTAATTACGGAATTTTAGTTATTTGTTGAAACAGACATTTTTTCCTATTGCTATTCCTATTTTTATTTTTATATGTTGCCTTAAAACTGATTGATGCACAGTTCTCATCGAGAGATCTTCCTCCGAATGAAGCCACACATCACAAAGTGCAGGGCAGCGATCTCTGAACAATTAACTGTAGGCAGATTATGAATTGCAGTTTAAACAACTGATAATCTTCTTCTAATCAGATACAGATGGCAAGTCGTGACAACATTTCCAACTCTATATACATACTTATTAATGTTCAGATAAGACATTAGTGTCGCCATTGTTTCAAAACTTGTCCTAATTTACTGGAAGATTAATTAGCATCAAAAACATTGCTTGAAACAACATGATATGTCTAGATGGCATTTTGTTGAATGACCGTTATTGCTCTCGGAAAATATTGCGTCTGTTTATCTTCAATGGGACATTTCACTTTGTAAACTTAGCATCAAACATAATCAACCAGTTGCGAATATTTTCCTAGCAGCAAACTATTGTAAATTTACAAACTGCATTGAGAACTTCATCACTGGACAGTACAGAAACGAGGAAGGTCATCCAAACGAAGCACTCACTGTTTCATATTCTTATGGTCATAACTGCCTTTGCAGTCAGATATTATAAATCATTCTTTTCCCACAAACAGCTAAATTCGCAGTCAGAGATACTTCTGCATGCTTAAGAACGCTGGGGTAAATTATTCCGCTCCATTTACTAATTCCCACTCAGCATAATTTTCCTTTGAGTGATGCTCCCAGTTACGCTTTCACACTCCGGTCATTTGTTCCTCTTTAGTTAGGAAATCACTTTCGGTAAAATTCTATTTGAAGAAGATCACTGAATCACTCTGTCACTGGAACTGGGTGTCAATTTGTTGACCCACATGCAATATAGATCGACAGTAAAAGATACTCTTAGCAATACTTAAAATTGGAGTCACAGGTAGTCTCCTCTCAGTGCTCCACACTTACGACAATGCTGCATTTACAGTCTCCACAGAAACGCAAGAATGCTGTGTCAGAAATTTCTATTTGAGCTCTTAACCACTCTCAGTGCAATTCGACAATGGAATATCATCCTCGTACCATGTGGCCATTGGAGCCAGGGGATCTGGACTGAAGATCGTGATCCTTATTCAGTACAATTACACAATCAGTTAGCACTTCAAACAGAGTCATTACTGGAGATCTGGATCAATTGGACACAACATTCCAGTCAATCGCGGGATAATATAGTGCCTGAAAGCTGCAGACAAAAGATTTTCTTTATTTCAATTGAGAAGCTACACGACAGAGATGGTTTGGAAATATTAACCGCAAACATTAATATCACACATGAAGAACACGTACCGCCCGAGTCCAGTGCCCATTAAGTGGAGGGTTAAATTTAACCATTATGCATGTCGATGGATCAGCATTCAGACAGCACTCCATATCAGGGTGTAAGATGCTCTGGCGAAGGAAAGACCAAACTTCAAGACACGATTCTCCTCCAATAGCCAATCGAAGAATGCTTTTGCCCCAGAACTCTCAGTGTGCTGTGTTGGACTCACCTCTGGCATGATGATAGTAATCTGTGTTCTCTGAAACTTACAGAGGCTTATTGGGTACGAAATAATATTTATTTGACTAAGAAGTCTCCAGCTTCCTTCACGTGAACCACTTTGGAATGGAAGAAGACAGGCCATTATTGCATCAAAATGCCTGGTCAACTCCCATGAGGCAACAAACGCTGTGCCAGATATATCCCAGCAAGCAGTGTTGATGTGGCAACCCTGATAATTGGACAAAACAGCAGATCCCTGTATTCTTACTTCACTCTCACCATCCAGAAAATCTCAACCCTCAATTGCCTCAAAGCATTCTAGGATAGTTCAGCATCTAAATGTGATCTTCAATAAATCACCTCACTTTTAACAGTGATTCGAAAAATATGAAACATTTCATCGAAGCAGAAGGAGCTGAACGTGCTGAACTGCCCTGCGTGGGGTCAATGCCCAGAATGGTCATCCACACCTAGCATAGGTTTAGTCATAAACAAGTTCCCACATAGTAAACACAGGTGAGTAGTCATTCCCACTCACCTCTGCTTTCCGATCATTCAGAAAACAAGGAACATGTGACCTTATTAAGAAGTAGATTAGCTCAAATCGACCAACAAGATCTTGAAATACATCGATATGGCATTAATATAGCAAAGCAATTATAATTGTTGGCATTTATATCTCTATATAAATTTGTCTGTGTAGTGTTAATCAAAATCACTGCTTGGACAGACACGGCACATGAAAATCGTATTGATGCCCCACACCATGTGGCAAAGTGCGTCATGCAAAGCAGGGTCGACAAAACAGTACATATTATTTGAGCAGTGTGCTGCTGATGGATTAGAAATATATTGGTGACCCGAGTAGGTTGTCTAAGTCACCAATCCCTTCAATTCTGAACATCGGCACACGCAGCAGGGCAAAATTTTACTCCATTTTGCCCGATGTTCTTGAGCCTATTGGAACCTTGGAGCAGTAAGATAATCTGAAATATCTTAAATTGTACTTCAGTCACCCCAAACCGACTTCTCTTCCATCAGGGAAAATCTGTTGTACCACACAATCTCCAAAGTTCTGAATCCTCTATCGTACAATAACAGGAATGTCTCAAAATTGACAAAGTCCAACGTATAACACAACGGTTTCACAGTGAATTAGTCTAAATTATATCCAGGATGTTCATCTCCAAAATGTCAGAACCGGAAAAATAACAGCGACGAGAATAAAAATAATCATAAATATAAACTTAAATTCAGATCCAAATACGGAGTAACAATCCCAATCAAAAGCCCTTATATACCATTCATATTGACCAGTATCGTTTGGGGAATATCGAAATATAACACAACAAAGGGAAAGTCGGGAAATATCTTGTTTGACAAACCTGTTTCACCACTGTTGTTTTGCTGCTGCCACAAGATTCAAGATCTCATTATTTTTCATATTCGATTCCTCCCGACAGTATTGTCCATCTTTTTCCAAATGGCACTACTCACATGCGTTTTTATGGAAAGAAACAACAGAGAAATACACATCATATTTGGTACCCTGTGCTCAAAATCCCTCCCAGCAATCCGTCCTCACATATATCGTGGTCCCACACACCCACTGATTGACGAAAACACACAAGATGTTCAAAGCCATCTGTGCTGACACTCACTTATCACTCCGCCATGACCTACACACTCCAAACATTGCCCACCTGGTATCTGCTCTCCCATTCGGAACAAGATATCTGAGAGAGATCCACCAACAAAATACCTTTGCATCAAGGAATTCGAAACACCTTACTCAGAGGTTACTAAGATGTCGGTCGTGACAAAAACCATCTGACTGATGGTAGGGTTTGAACTACCACGGAGAGAGATTGGTCTTCTTCAACACTCTCTCGACCAGCCAGGGCCAGTGCTCATTCAAATTCCATCAGTGTGGCCTCAGTGCCAAAACATTCTGCGCCGAATAGAGAAACAGACAATGCTGCAGATTACTGAGGAGCCTCCTAATCAATAAACTATTCACATTAAAATCAGTAAGTGGGGACATTGTCATCTGCCATCGGTATTTGCCATGCTAAATGGAAAGGAAATAACGATGAATCATAGAGTGGAAGTAAGTATGATTTAATGCAGAGATTGTTAAAACTAAATTGTTTCAAGACTTACCAGGAATACCAAAAATGGTCATGATGGTATAGTATAGTTTTTCGATCATTATCCTTGGAACATACATTTTGCTGTTTGTGAAATAGCCTTTGATGTCCTGCTGCTAACAGACCGTGTGAATTGGAGAATTATCTGGCGCTGACACAGTTCAAAAGATATTATTTTATATCATGTGGTGCTCCACTGGGAAACATTGAATTTTTATCCAACATTTTTAACAAACAACTTATGACAGAAGGTTTATTTTAAATTTGTGATGTAATTGAGATGTCAGCCTGTAATTGAAATACCCCAAAGACGAGATCAATCTGATCCTGTTAGATCTCTTATATTAATTGTAAATCTTCTTCAAACTTCCATGCTTGTACAAAATCATGTATAGTTCGTCTCATCAATACCAAAATATTTTTCGATATTCTTTTCAGTGATCACATACATTTTGATCAGGCTTTTCAGTCATTCAATAGTTCGCGCGGTTGACCTTTTTAAAAGCTGTTGTACTGCATATGGTTGTATCCCTATTTTCCTTTTTAATCCAATTTACAACACATTTGGGAAATTCTATCTGTGAATGAGCACCCTCAGTCAGAACCTGAAGCTGATAGAAACCACACCAGCTGGAACGTGTACTAAGTGATATAGTTCGCAAAACAAATGCAAAAACTAAACAGAAAAGATTTTGACCTTTGACATCAGAATCCAGAATGACAGAATGATACATAATACAAGTGACCCTTCGACCCGTCGTGTTCATTCCACCAAAATGAATCTAAATCTACATTAATCCCACTTTCCACCGCTTGGCCTATAGACTTGTATGTTATGACATTTCAAACGCTCATCCAAGTAATTTTAAAAGTGTGTATGTTTTCCCATCTCAAGCACCTCCCAGACAGTGCATTTCAGGTAAATACCAACCTCTGGAAGAAACGAATTTCCCTCATGTCCACTTTGAACCTCCTGCCTTTCACGTAGAATTATGCAACCTTGTTCCTGACACGTAGACTGAGAGAAACAGCTGCTTTGGATTAACACTGTCTATGCCCCTTATAAGTTATACACCTGCTCTAGATAAGTCACTCCGAACTTATCCACCCTCCCTCTGCACAGCTAAATTGTTGCAAACTGAGCACCATTCTGGTGAATCTCCTTTGTACTTCCTCCAGTGCAAATACACCCTTCCTATGGTGCAGTCTCCAGAACTACACACAATACTCCAACTGTGGATTAAACAAAGTTCTGTACAGCTTTAACATGCCCTCTCCTTTTATAATCCTCCTACATTTCTGATGAAGGCATTATGCACGAAAAGTCGACTTCCCAAGTCCTCGGATACCGTCTGTTCTGCTGTGCTCTCCCAGCGCCACACTGTTTGACTCTGATCTCCTGCATCTGCAGTCCTCACTTTCTCCTTATAATCTATGCATCGACTGAAAAAGGCGACTGTCCTATACGCATTCTAAACTACCCCAGTATCCTGTCATTCCACCTGCAGGGATCTGTCAACAGCACCTCAAGTCCTTTCGGATCCTCTGCTCTTCCTAATGTCGGACTATTCATAAAGTACACCCTTTTCTGGTGACTGCGTTTCTTTTAAAGTGTTTCATCTAACATTTCAGAAGGATTACATTTCATCAACCACTCATCTGCCCATCTGACCAATCTATCTATTTCTATCTGACACCTAAGAATATATACCTCTATGACAATGACCCAGACAATGCTAGTATCATCGAAAATCCTATTTCACATTCCCAATTTCTTCAACTGCATCTCCCCATTCCCCAGCCACACACACTCCGTAAAACACACACACACACATTCTCAGTCCCCCATGTGCGAACATGTCAAAGGCTTTGATCAATTCCTATGAACTACTTCAACTGCCCTACCCTTACCAACAGATCTGGCCACTTCATCGAAAAACTTCACCAGATTTATGAGGCATGACCCCCTCTGACGAAACCGTCCTGACGATCCATGCTGAAAACATTCCGCACTAAATGGAGATGAATTCTATCCTTCGGTTTTTTTCTCCAATCGTGTCCTGAACACTGATGTCAAACTCAGTAGCCTGTTATTCCTGTTCGATCTCCACCTCCCCTCTTGAACAATGGAAACACACCAGCTGTCCTCCAGTCCTCTGGCACACCCCAACCGCCACCCACCCCCCCCCCCCCCAACCACTTCCACCCCCCCCCCGGTCGCCTCCCCACCGTAGCTGAGGAGGAATTGAAAGTTTCAGTAAGAGAGCCTTTAATTTTTTCTGTTGTTCCTTTGGTTATATATCCTCCGCAAATCAGAAGTTTTACACATTTAAGGTCTCCAAAATCTGCAATATCTGTTCGCATCATATAAATGGTGAGTGATTGAGCGAGTTTCGTTTTTTTAACTCTTTCACTATCCATTCGGTTTCCCAACCATACAAAGGGAAGACAAAATGTGTTCCACGAATCTTGATTTTCGAATTCTATTTTTTTTAATAAACACATTGCAAAGTTCTTTCAGACTAAGTAAAAGCCGATTCCAGAACAAGAGAATTGTACACTGTGGAAGCAAGCCATTTGTAAAACGATTCCACTCCGACTCATTGTACAGCATCCCACTTGACCCACCCTTTACCCTATCGTTGTAACTTCTCATTTCCCTTGTCCAATCCAGCTTTCCTGCATATCGCTGGAACACTATGGACAGGACAGAACGTCTCGTTCATTCCATCTGCACTTCCCTGGACTCTGGGAGGAAACTGGATCATCCAAAACCCAGACAGAGACTGCGGGGACATGCGATATCCGCACAAACAGTCGTAGAGAGTGGAAATAAACCAGGTCCATGGTGCTGTGAGGCAGAAGTGCTAAACACTAAGTCACTGCATGTAACACTCATAATTCAGAAGAATGAATTAGGTGTTTTACACACACACACACACACACACACACTCTCTCTCGCACACACACACACAGACACACACACGCACAAACGCACACACACACACCCCACATGAAATGTATTTTTACATTCGTCTTTTATTACTTAACACTTTCCTTTGCATGGGGAAACAATTCCTCTGATCATCAACAGTTGCTTTTTCCTCACTGAGCAAATACACTAAGCCATCTTGATTTTCTCGTAATTGTTCGCAGTCAATGGTAATGCCATTGCCTAGTCTTATTTTGACTGCATTCACATTTTCTCGGGATCAAGTAGAAACAAGTTAATAATTCGCTAAATAATAATACAACTTATATCTTTATTCAGTAGTTTGCACAAAACTTTCAAGTTGGTCTCAAATTAAGGCAGGAAGCCAGCTTTAAATCCGTTCATTTTATGACTTTTAATATGGACATAAAGCTATGGTCAATTGAAGTAACAACCCATCGAATTCATAAATGTCCTTTAGGGAAAGAAAACTGCTGTCCACAGCCAAACTGGGCTCCACGTGTCTCCATGCTCAAAGAAATTGATGTAGTCTTCGGAGGTTAGTCATATAAGCTCAATGCCCACACTGCATGAGATCCTCAGGATTGTGTTCTTGACCTAACAGTCTTTTGTAACTGTACAACTTACCTCTTGTCAATTAAAAGAGCCATAAGGTTCACTGTTTGCGAATAATTGCACAATCCTCAGCAGTATTCCTGGATAGTGCAGCACTCCATGCCGCAATGATGGAAAATCTCAGAAACATTCAAGGCTGTGCTGATCAGTGCCAATTAAAATGCGTACCACACAAATGTCAAAAAATTACGACCTCGAATACGAGATCATTAAAGTTCCACCTCTTGACATTCAGAGGCTTTGCTGATTGTGAACCATTGTGATCAACAACCTGGAGTTACTATTGAGCAGACAATGAACTGTGGCTCCAAGTGCAGGTCAGAGGGAAAGAACGCTGCCATGGGCAACGCATCACATAACACCGACAGCCTCTCCACCACCTACTGTGCAAGGCACAAATCAATTTGATTGGTGCCATATTTGGTAAAATATCTGCATACATGCATTCCATCCACCACCGATGTTCAGTGAAAGCATTATGTATTATTGACAATACACATTGCAGAAATTCGCTGATGTTCGTTAAGTAGCATCTTCCAAATAGCGACTGTCACATTTCCAAAGACAAAGGCAGTCGATGCATGGGAACACCTCCAGCTGCATGTTCCCTACTCGGCCACTGACCACCCTGCCTTTAATGTATCTTCATTAAAAAAAATTGTCATCACCCCAATGGACAATAAAGCTGCTCTCTTATTAATGATAAACGAGTGGTTGTGAGTTCAACCTGAGGGTTACCATGCCCCAGGTGAGTGTTGATGGTGGGAATTTAGGAACTTTATGGTGATATCAGCCAGTGTGGGAAGTGACCCACACTGTTGGTGCTACTCTACATCGCAAAAACAGCCGTCCAGCTCGCAAAGCTGCAGGAGGTCAGTTAGCACAGCTGGTTTGACAGCTGCTGTGAGATATAGAGAGGTGAGGTAATCCTCTGTTCAATATCGCTGCCAGTTATCTCACTGTCTGACAGAACAGCCCTTCGTATCTAAGCTGATTCGTTCGGTGTGCCATTGTCAAACTCCTGGACATTCCCTCTCTCCTGTCCCCATCATACTTTCAACTATTTTTTACGACACTGTCGCGACTGTAGTGGCACAGGAAAGCAGCTACAATAAAATACTGAAGGGAAATAAATTTTGGTCTATACATTAAAAAACAATCCCGCTGAATGAATTGATGAAACATGCCTGAACAAACCATTTTGATAGCCAAGATTATGACTACCAAAAAATTCAGATTAATGTACAAGTAAAATCGTTGGATATGGAAACATTTGGCAGATTTTTTTCGTGTTGAGACTGAATAAGAGAATATGCGTGAGAGTGTAAGAGAGATAGTGCGAGAAAGAAATGGCATGTCAATTGCTGAACTCAGTTCAATGTCATTTTAACTATGATGAATTACATTGAGCAAAGACCACTGCTGGCTGAATTTTCTTTGAACGTTTTCGACACTTTGAAGCATTTTCATACATGACAGTCCGAAAGTGGTTGGTACATGTCGCACGTCACAATGTTCCTGCTTCTATTCGCAGAAATAGCTCCTTATCATCCTAAATCATCATCTGATGTTTGCGCAGTCCTTGTGTCTCAGATGAAAATATCGTTCTCGTGATCTAAGATTGGTCAGTGTTTGTGCTCGAGAGTAATAAAACATAGCATCCATGCCAAATTGCGTATTGTTATTGAAATGATGAAGTTCTCTGATCAGCATTTACGCTGAAGATGGATTAGAAAAGTATTGTTATCTATATTGGGTGACACAAGTATCGGGAGAGAAGAGTAAATTTTCCAGGGAGGGGTTTTACATTCAAACCGACATTGAATGATTACTGTTTGTGCAAGGATATGATGGCTCAGTGGTAAGCACTGCTGCCTCACATGTCAGGTTCACATTATCGATTTCACCATCGCGCGACTGTCTGTGTGGAGTTTTCGCATTCTCCCAGTGTCTGTCCGTGTTTCTTTCATGTGTCCCGGTTTAATCCCACAATCCAAATATGTACAGGTGAGGTGCTACAGTCAGGGGTAAATGTCGGGGAATGGATCTGGTAGGGTTACCCTTCAGACGGTTGGTGTGTACGTCGTGGGGAATAAAAGGCCTACTTCTACACTGGAGGAATTCTACCGTCTTATGAAGGAGATAGTGAACAAAACTTCTGTCAATAGCTGATTCAAGACAATATGTCTGAGAAGAGTTCCCATCGCTCGTACTTTGGAGATAGGCTCACTGCCAGTTCTTCAAAATGTCACTATCCAATTGGAAGTATTGTTTTACTGAATTACGTAATGATATTGTCAACACTTTCTTTCAAAGTGAAGCATATAAAACAAACTAATAATGCTTGTTAAAAGAGTACAAATAATGGAACCATTTAGTAAACACATTTCGCTCCCTGGAGATTCGATGCTCGAATTAGAACCAGAATTAGGCTGTATTGTCACGTATCCTGACGAATATAAACACGTGAGAACAGTAAACAGTGTACAATGTCCCCATTCTCAGGTATCAACTTGGTTAAAAAAGCAGAATTTTAAAAAAACAACATTACAAATAACACAGCCAAAGGTGTGGGGGGGGGGGAGGGGTGGGAGTTGGCTGGATTGGGGGGAGGGTGGAAATATCCGGACATTAAAGTTTAAATCTTTTCTCGATAAGCGTGTTTGCCACCACCAGAACAGGCACATGGACTAAGCCATCGCCTGTAGTATTGATCCGCCTACAATTCCGCATTTAATAGGAAGGGATGTCGTTGCTGGAAGAGGTTGCAACGATAAAGAACGTTGCACAGACTGGACGATGAAGCAGTGAGAGGTAGATCTACCGGGATTGGAGCAGATAACAGTAATATTGTAGGGTATAGAGACTGTAGGAGGTTCTAGCGATGACCGGAATGGCAAGGATGAGAGGAGTTTGCAGAGATAGAGAGGGCAGGAGTATCGAAGGAGTTGACAGCGACAGGGAGATGTGTGACCGCTGGAGGAGTTTTCAGAGATTTCGACATTTGTCGGTTTTGGTGGAAGTTCCATAGATGGACATTGCTGCTGCATGGAATTATACAAGAAGGGAGGCTCTTGGGTTGGAGGACCTGACAGAGGGTGTAACAGAAGGTGTGAATAGACTTGAGCAGATGATGAAAAAACGAAGTGTTGTTGGGCTATTTTATATCACTGAGATAGAGAATGATATAGATTGTGGAGTCAATTACCTATATATGGAGGAGTGTAGCTGCTGGAGATCATTACTGAGATAAGGAAAAATGTCAGGGCGTATGTGATTTCCAGAGATAGAGAGAGATGTAAATGCTGGAAGATGTTACAGAAATTGGAAAGGACGCAGGTGCTCTCGGAGTTAACAGAGATCGGCTGGGTGTTTGTGCTCGCAAGTGTCAGAGAGATCGGGCGTCGCCTTGGGCCTGATTGATTTGATTTGATTTACTGTACTCAGGTGTACCTAAGTACAGTGCTTTGTTTGCGACCAGCATTTGTTGGATCAGAATAATCGAGCATACACATCACATACACTTCGATAAAGTAAGGCACAATGTTTTCATTGTACAAGCGATGCATGAAACAAGATCAATATAAACAAGATGAGCACAATTTGAAGTTAGGGAGTCCATCCAACATTCTGATAACGGGAGGGAAGAAGCCACTCTTGAAACTGATGGTGCCTGATCATGCTTCTGGATCTTCTGGTTGACGGAAGATGTTGCAGGAGAATATTACCGAGGCCGGAGGGAGCATGATTTTGTTGGCAGTCTTTCAAGTGGTAATGAGCTGTGTAAGTGGAGTCCATGGATGAAACCGTGACTTTCCTGATGAGCTCGGATCTGCACACAAACTTCTGTAGTTTCTGACAGTCCTTGGCTGAACAGTTGCCGGCCGAAGCCATTATGCGCCATGATACTGTGCTTTCCATGGTGCATCTGTAAAAGATCTTGAGATTCTTATAGACAAAGCGAACTTGCTAAGCTACCTGAGGGAGAAGTGGTGTTGATGTGCCTTCTTAACCATTGTATCAACACGAGCCGTCCAGGACAGGATGCTGGTTATCGACGGCCTGAGGAACTTGTTGTTCTCAACCCTCTCAACGTCCTCTCCTCTGATGTAGATGAAGTCATGCATAAATGAAGTTGTGAAGATTGTACAGAGATAGGGATGTGTGTAAGGGTTAGTGAGGTTCAAGAAAGGGAAACGTCACCGGGCAGTTTGAGTTTAGAGAGAGGGGGCAAAGTATCGGCATTGGAGAACGTTACAGACAAACGGAGGCAAGTCAATGCGGAAGGAGTTGGCAGAGACAAAGATGCATGTTAGGCTGGAGTTTGCTACAAATATAAGGAAGCATGTAGATGATGGAGGATTGTACAGAAGTTAAGAGCTGTAGTAATTGGGGTTGCAGAGATAGGGAGGTGTGTGGGGCTGGAGATGGTTACCGAGATATGGAGGGGTTTAGCTGGTGTCAAAGGTATTGGGGTAGTAGTGGAGTGATGAAAGGGCTGGAGAAAGTTACAGACATGTGCAGGGGTGTAGCTGGTGTTAGAGATTACAGACGTGGGAGGTCAGAGGTATCGTGGCTGTACATGGGTGGAGAGTTTTTGATGGGTGTAGCTCGTGTGAGACGGCACGTAGGTCATAGTGGTGGGAGGGATGTAGGGGCTGGATAAGGTTACAGCGATATGGAGTGGTGTAGCTGGGGTCAGAGGTCATGGAGGAAGGAAGCGCGAGTGGGAGAGGCGGGTTTAGGTTAGACAGATGTAGAGCCGTGTAGCTGGTGTCAGAGATCATCAGGTGGGAGGGGAGTGGTGTAGATCCTGTAGATGGTTGCTGAGGAATCGATGGGGTGTAGCTGGATTCAGAGATCAAGGAGTTAGGAGGGTCGGGGAGAAAGCAGAAGATATCTATAGAGATATGAAGATGTGCAACTGGTGTGAGATGTCATAGAAGTTGGTGGAGTTGGGTGTAGTGGCTGGAGAGTGTTGTAGCGAAATGGGGAGTGCAGACGGTTTAAGACGTCATAGAAGTGAGGGGGTAGCAGTGTAGCACCTGGAAAAGGTTAAAGATATATGGAGAGGTACAGCTTGTATTAGCCATCATAGAGGCAGGAGTGGTGGGGTGGGGGGATGGAGACGGTTGAAGAAATATGTAGGGGTGCAGCTGGTGTCAGGGATCATAGAGGTGAGAGGGAGGGAAAGAGGATCTGTCGAGGGTTACAAAGATATGAAGAGGTGTGGCTGGTGTTCGAGGTCATACAAGTGCGAGGGGACAGGGTGTAGGGTCTTGCGGGGGTTGCAGAGATATTGAGGGGTTAAACTGGTGTCAGAGGCAATAGAACTGGGGGGCGGATTGAGGGGCTGGTGAGGATTACCGAGATATGCAGATATATAGCTGGTGTTGAAGGTCATAGTTATGCTAGTGGAGATTTGTTGGGGCTAGAGAGGGTTACAGAGATATGGAGGGGTGGAGCTGATGTTATAGAGGTGAGAGGGGTCTCGGATCTGTGGAAGGTTACAGAGATATGGAAAGGTATAGTTGGTGGGTGAGCAATAAAAGAGGTTGGAGGGGACGGGTGTCTGGGCTGGCGAGGGTTAAAGAGTTAAGGAGGATTGTTGTGGTTCTGTTCGCCGAGCTGAAAATTTGTCTTGCAAACGTTTCGTCCCCTGTCTAGGTGACATCCTCAGTGCTTGGGAGCCTCCTTTGAAGCGCTTTTGTGCTGTTTCCTCCGGCATTTATAGTGGCATGTCTCTGCCGCTTCCAGTTGTCAGTTCGAGCTGTCCGTTATAGTGGCCGGTATATTGGGTCCAGGTCGAAGTGTTTGTTGATAGAATCTGTGGATGAGTGCCATGCCTCTAGGAATTTCCTGGCTGTTCTCTGTTTGGCTTGCCCTATAAAGGTAGTGTTGTCCCAGTCGAATTCATGTTGCTTGTCGTCTGTGTGTGCAGCTACTCAGGATATCTGGTTGTGTCGTTTCGTGGCTAGTTGGTGTTCGCGTGGACTGATCGTTAACTGTCTTCCTGTTTGTACAATGTAGTGTTTTGTGCAGTCCTTGAATGGGATTTTGTATACGACATTAGTTTTGCTCATGTTGGGTATCGGGTCCTTCGTTCTGGTGAGTTGTTGTCTGAGCGAGGCTGCTGGTTTGTGTGCTGTTATGAGTCCGATTGGTCGCAGTAGTCTGGCCGTCAGTTCAGAAATGCTCCTGATGTAGGGTTGTGTGGCTAGTCCTTTGGGTTGCGGCATGTCCTCGTTCCGTTTTCTCTCCCTTAGGCATCTGTTGATGAAATTGCGAGGGTATCCGATTTTGGCGAATACCTTGTATAGGTGTTCCTCTTCCTCTTTTTGTGGTTCTGGTGTGTTGCGGTGTGTTGTGGCCCTTTTGAATAGTGTCCTGATGCAACTTCGTTTGTGTGTGTTGGGGTCGTTGCTTTTAAGTTTAGGACTTGGTCTGTGTATGTGGCTTTCCTGTAAACCTTTGTGGTGAATTCTCCATTCGGTGTTCTCTGTACCATCACGTCTAGGAATGGGAATTGGTTGTCCTTTTCTTCCTCTCCAGTGAATCGGATTCCTGTGAGTGTGGCGTTGATGATCTGGTGTGTGTTCTCTATTTCTGTGTTTTTAATTATTGCAAAGGTGTCATCCACGTATCTGACCCAGAGTTTGGATTGAATTTGTGGTAATACTGTTTGTTCTAACCTTTGCATTTCTGCTTCTGCTATGAGTCCAGAGATCGGTGAGCCCATGGGTGTTCCGTTGATTTGTTCGTATATTTGGTTGTTGAATGTGAAGTGTGTTATGAGGCACAATTCCAGTCGTTTAAGTATGCCGTCTTTGTTGATAGGTTCAACGTCCTGTTGTCTAGTATGTCTGTCCAGCAGGTTGGATATTGTTTCTTTGGCTAGGGTTTTGTCGATGGAGGTGATCAGTGCCGTTACATCGAATGAGACGATAGTTTCTACCTTGTCTATGTGTATATTTCTGATGATGTCCAAGAATTCCTGTGTCGATTGTATAGATTGTCTGGATCCGCTGATCAGGTGTTTCAGTTTCTGCTGTAGTTCTTTGGCCAGTTTGTGTGATGGTGTCCCTGGTAGTGATAATATGGGTCTGAGTGGGATGTCTGGTTTGTGCACTTTGAGTAGTCCATAGAACGTGGGGGTGTTGTTGCTTTCAGGTTTCATTCTTTGTAGGTCAGACCTGGTTATCTGTCCTTTTTTTTGTAGATTCCTCAGTGTGTTGTTTATCCTATTGGTGAGCTGTGGGGTAGGGTCAAACTCCCTCTTTTGGTAGGTGTTGGAATCTGCAAGTAGTTGTTGTGCTTTTTGCATGTACTCTGCTTTGTCCAGGATGACCGTCATTCTGCCTTTGTCTGCTGGAAGTATAATTATGTTCTTATCGTTTCTTAGTGATTTTAGTGTTTCCCTCTCCTTGGTGTTGAGGTTATGTGTTTGCTTTTTTCTTGTTATCAGCGGTATGATACTTTGTCTCACAGTTTGTTTTGTCTCTTCTGTCAGTCCATTATTCCTGAGTGTGCATTCTCGTGCTGCTAGGAAGTCTGCTGTCTTGGCGTCCCTGTGATTGTAGTTGAGTCTCTTGGCAAGTATTGTTCTTTCCGTGTCTGTGAGATGTCTGTGGGAGAGGTTTCTAACCCAGGTGTGTGATTTGGTGTCCTCTTCGTTGTGTGTTAGTTTGGCCATTTTTTCTTTTAGTGCCGTTTTTTGCGGTGTGTGGTCCTGTTCTGGCCTATGGTGACGGCCTGTTCTATGGTCCGGGTCCATTCCTGATTGGTGGTTTTTGTCATTAACGATTTTTGGCGCGCAATGTCTTGTCTGTATTTGTGTAGTCTGTTGTGAGCGTCTATAAGCATTACCCAGATCATCCTGAATCAGTTCTGCCTGGCTGTGTCCCTGGCTTGTGGATTGTTGACTGGTGGTCTGTATCTGACACATGGTGGAAGGATTCGATTCTTTCGGCATTCATGCAGGAACCGGAATTGTTAGTATGTGGCGCTGAGGCGGTTCGCACAGGATGCCCATTTCCTGGCTTGTCTTTGCGTCTCTCGCCCGTAGGTGTTCAAAGTTTATGAGAAGATTTGTAGCTCGGGTGCCCGTTGTTGTGGTTTTGTTCGCCGAGCTGGGAATTTGTCTTGCAAACGTTTCGTCCCCTGTCTAGGTGACATCCTCAGTGCTTGGGGGAGCCTCCTGTGAAGCGCTTCTGTGCTGTTTCCTCCGGCATTTATAGTGGCCTGTCTCTGCCGCTTCCGGTTGTCAGTTCGAGCTGTCCACTGTAGTATATTGGGTATATTGGGTCCAGGTCGGTGTGTTTGTTGATAAAGTGTGGGGATGAGTGCCATTCTTTAGGAATTCCCTGGCTGTTCTCTGTTTGGCTTGCACTATAATAGTAGTGTTGTCCCAGTCGAATTCATGCTGCTTGTCGTCTGTGTGGGTAGCGACTAAGGATAGTTGGTCGTGTCGTTTCGTGGCAAGTTGGTGTTCGTGTATACGGATCGTTAACTGTCTTCCTGTTTGTCCGATGTAGTGTTTTGTGCAGTCCTTGCATGGGATTTTGTACACTACATTAGTTTTGCTCATGTTGGGTATCGGGTCCTTCGTTCTGGTGAGTTGTTGTCTGAGCGTGGCTGTTGGTTTGTGTGCTGTTATGAGTCCTAGTGGTCGCAGTAGTCTGGCTATCAGTTCAGGAATGCTACTGATGTATGGATGACACCTTTGCAATAATTAAAAACACAGAAATAGAGAACACACACCAGATCATCAACGCCACACTCACAGGAATCCGATTTACTAGAGAGGAAGAAAAGGACAACCAACTCCCATTCGTAGACGTGATGGTACAGAGAACACCGAATGGACAATTCACCACAAAGGTTTACAGGAAAGCCACACACACAGACCAAGTCCTAAACTATGAAAGCAACCACCCTAACACACACAAACGAAGTTGTATCAGGACACTATTCAAAAGGGCCACAACACACTGCAGCACACCAGAACTACAAAAAGAGGAAGAGGAACACCGATACAAAGTATTCGGCAAAAACGGATACCCTCACAATTTCATCAACAGATGCCTAAGGGAGAGACAACGGAACGGGGACATGCCGCAACCCAAAGGAATAGCCACACTACCATACATCAGGAGCATTTCTGAACAAACAGCCAGACTACTGCGACCACTGGGACTCATAACAGCACACAAACCAACAGCCACGCTCAGACAATAACACACCAGAACGAAGGACCGGATACCCAACATGAGCAAAACTAATGTAGTATACAAAATCCCATGCAAGGACTGCACAAAAGACTACATCAGACAAAGCGGAAGACAGTTAACGATCCGCATACACGAACACCAACTAGCCACGAAATGACACGACCAGCTATCCTTCGTAGCCACACACACAGACGACAAGCAACGTGAATTCGACTGGAACAACACTACCAATATAGTGCAAGCCAAACAGAGAACAGACAGGGAATTTCTAGAGGCATGGCACTCATTCACAGACTCTATCAACAAACACATCGACGTGGAACCAATATACTGGCCACTACAGTGGACAGCTCGAACTGACAACCGGAAGTGGCAGAGACAGGCCACTATAAATCCCGGAGGAAACAGCACAGAAGCGCTTCACAGGAGGCTCCCAAGCACTGGGGATGTCACCTACAAAGGGGACGAAATGTTTGCAAGAAAAATTCCCAGCTCGGCGAAAAGAACATCAACAACGAGCACCCGAGCTACAAATCTTCTTCCAAACTTTGAGGTCAGGAGAGGTTTAGCTGGTGTCAGAAGTCATAGAGGTGTGGGTGTCGGGTTAATGGGCTGATTTGGTCTGATGAATTTGCAGATTAACCCAGGAACTCAAGTAATGTTGAGATTCGAATCCCACCATGGCAGATTGCAGAATCTTTCACACAGACATTCTTGGAATTAAGAATGCACTGATCACTGAGAAACTATTGTTGGTTGCCAAAAATATCCAACTGGCTCACAGAATTCCTTCAGAGAAGGATTTCTGCCATCCCCACCAGGTCTGCCTCCATTTGAATCCAATCTCAATGCAAGTTAGTAGACCCTTAACTGCCCTCTGAAAGAGCAAGGCAGTCAGTTCTCTCAATCGCTACAATGTCTCAAAAAACAAATGAAATGGCACCGACAGCTGAGCATGACCTAGGCAACAGAAAAGACAAAGCCAGAAAATACAAAGCAAGAAACAGACCTTTCGAACCTGCAATGTCTTCCTACAGTTTATGACAAAGTTCGGAAAGTGGCCTCACAGAGCAGTCAATCAGCTTTCTATCCTTTTGTGCCCCCAGCCACCTCTCACTGTGTTTCTTTCTGTCTTTATCTTTCGTTCCTCTTCCTCTACATCTGTGCAAGCATATCCTACTGTATCCGTCTCCTATTCCGTGTACTTGACGTTACCTCTTATATCTGTCTATTTCTATCTATTTTGCACTCTGTCTGCCCAAAATAATTACGCACTGCCCCACATTTGTGCTTCTCCTTTCTTGCATAGACGCAGTACGTGTTGTTTTTTTTCTCTTCTCAAACGCAGCACTTCACATGGCTCCAGACAGAGTTGTATTTGCCTCTTCTCTGTATGAGTGACCATTGCACAGAATCATCGAATTATTTTAGTGTGGAACCATGCCATTCTACCTACCGAACAACAGCGACCATCCGAAGAGCAACCCACCCAATCCACATAACCCTGCATTTGCCATAACTAATCTACCTTGCCTGTAATTCCCAACACACTATGGATTATCTGGCGTGGCCAATCCACCTAGCATGCACAACTTTGAACTATAGCAGAAAACCGCAGCAACCGGACTAAACCAACGCAGACACGAGAAAAGTGTACAAATTCTCCTCAGAAAGTCGCCCAAGCTTGAAATCGATCCTTGCTATCAGAGATCTGGCTATTTTTTTATTTCATGTATTAATTGTGTCTGTTGTGATAACAGGAAGAACAGAAACCACTACCAACATCTGAGAAGACGCTTTGGAAACAAATTTCCAAACACAAAACTTCCTTCACCCATTGTCTTCTGCTTCAGCCTTTATTTTCGAGACAACCTGTCCCTTTGCCTTTTCTCAGATGTGTTGTTAATTTCGAGTTCAGAGGAATGTTCTTTCGACCCGAAAGTATGGCACTGATTTCTCTCCACGGGTGGTGCCAGAACTTCTGAGCTTGAACAGCAATTTCTGTTTTTGTTCCTGATGTATAACTGTGATTGCCTGTTCCCTTCCCAAAAACATCACTTCACAATTCTCCAAATTGAGTTCAGTTTGTGACTTCTGCTGTTTTTTTTTGGTTTTTACCCACCCAGACAACCGTGGTAGATACTCAGTGAGCTTGGCGGACATGCAATGGCTAGCTGAACCATTGAGAAAGATCTGCCTTTCGTCTGCACGACGGCACAGCCTTTTAGGGGGGCCTGAGTCGTGACTGATAGCTGTAGCAACAAATCAGACCAAGCATGACTGACAGCTATGTTGACCAATCCGATAATCACGTCACAACACTCTGTAGCTCAATCCTTTCAGGCAATCAGAGCAGTCAAACTATAACATCAGCACTTGCACTCAATCAGATTGGCAGTTCAACGGCTGCTTTACCCAATCAGAAATCACCAACAACCCCCCCCACCCCCACCCCCGTCAGACAAGGAACAGTGGTAGAGATTTTTTAAAAAAACTTGTTGAATTGGAGATGCTGGCAATACGAAACAAAATCTGAAATTGTTGGTTTCTGCTGGTGAGGGTACCTGAACCTGAATCGTTAACTGTAATTTTTCTCCACAGATGCTACCTGATCTACTGCGTTTTTACACCACTTTCTGCATTTGTTTGTCACATTGAGAAGCATGTTTCACACAATAAAACAGAAGCATGAAGTGAACAGCTGGGAGACATTCGGATTAACTTGCCCATGCCAGTCAATATATATATGACTACAAAGAGGTGGGGGAGTGGATTTGCCATGCAGGGATAGTGTCAGAACTGCAGACTAGAGGTCATCGCGAATAGTTTGTCGACTGAGTCAGTATGAGTTTGAGTCAGGTACATGAAAGGAGCAATCACGTTGCTGGGTGTTTTCCACAGAGCCCCCAACAGCAACAGTGACACGGAGGAACAAGTTTTGTAAAGGTGCAGAAGTAAAGGGACTATTGTCAAGGGCAACTCCAACTTCCATAACAAGGATTACATTTTCTCAGGTGTGCCCAGGAAGGATTCGAGACTCAATATGTAGAAAGGCAGACTGGGGAAGCGGGGGGCGGGGTGCATATTGGATTTGATGCTTTGTAATGAACCAGGTCAGGTGTCATACCTCTCGGTGGGAGAGCATTTTGGCGAAAGTGATCATAACTCTTTGAACATTACTATAGTTATGGAAAGGGATAGGACCAGACAGTATGGGAAATAAATCATTGTGGGCGGGGAAATTATGATGCCATTTGGCAGGAACATTCGAGCATAAATTGGGAGCTAGTATTCTCAAAGAAATTCACGACATAAATGTGAAGGGTGTTCTTGGACAACTTGCTGTGTGTTTGCATAGATTTGTCCCAATGAGAAAAGGAAGGAATGATCGGGTGAAAGAATCTTGGATGATAGAGATGTGGAACATCTCATCAAGAAGAAGAAGGAAGATTACATAAGGCTGATGAAGCAAGGATCAGACACGGCTGTAGAAGGATAAAAGGTCACCACGATAGCACTGAAGAATGGACTTGCGAAAGCAAGGAGGGTAATGAAAACAGTTTGTCCATTCGGACTAAGGGCAATCCCAAGGCATTCCACATTTACGTGAGGAAAACGAAGTTGGCCGAGTGAGGACAGTGCTGATTAGGGATAGTGGAGGGAATTAGTCCCAGGAGTCGGATAAGTTCAGCGATTTCCTTAATGAATGCTTTCCTTCAGTATTCACTTGTAAGGAGGACCTTGACGTTTGTGACGATAGCGTGAAACAGGCTGTTATGCTTGAACAGGTTGATGTTAAGAACGGGAATATGCTGGAAAGTTTGGCAACATGAGGTTAGATAATTCCCCTGGTCCAAATGGGTTCTATCTTCGAGGAGAAAGTGATGTCTGCGGATGCTGGAGATCAGAGCTGAAAATTTGTTGCTGGAAAAGT
Source organism: Chiloscyllium punctatum (assembly GCF_047496795.1). Classification (NCBI taxonomy): domain Eukaryota; kingdom Metazoa; phylum Chordata; class Chondrichthyes; order Orectolobiformes; family Hemiscylliidae; genus Chiloscyllium; species Chiloscyllium punctatum. The sequence continues at coordinate 65,638,914 of NC_092773.1, forward strand.
GCAGCAGGTCAGGCAGCATCCAAGGAAACGTCGATTCCCCTGTTCCTTGGATCCTGCCTGACCTGCTGCGCTTTTCCAGCAACACATTTTCAGCCCAAATGGTATACATCCAACTTTACTATGGGAAGCGAGGGAAGACATTGCTGCGCCTTTGGCGATTGTCTTTGCATCTTCACTGTCCACTGGAGTAGTACCAGATGATTGGAGGATGGCAAATGTTATTGCCTTGAATATGAAAGGAAGTAGGTTTAATGCTAATCATTACAGAACAGACAATCTTACCTCAATGATGGGCATATTATTACAGAGCAATCTGAAAGACAGGATTTCTTATTATTTGGGAAAGATTGGCTGGAATAGAGTTAGTCAGCATGGCTTCGTGAAGGGTGAGTCGTGCCTCACAAGATTTACTGAATTCTTTGAGAATATGACAAACACATTAATGAAGGTCGAGCAGTGCATATTATGTATATGGAAATTACCAAGGAGTTTCAGAAAGTAAGGGGGGATGGGATACAGGGAAATCTGGATATATGAACACAGAATATCCTGGGTCATTGAATGAAAGAGAGTGATAGTGGATGGAAAGTAATCAGACTGAAGCTCAGTGACCGGTGGTGGCTCTGCGTGAATGACATGAATGTGGAAGTGGAAGAGAGGCTCAGTAAATTTGCCTGTGACACGAAGGTGTTTGGAGTTGTGGATAGTGTGGAGGGCTAGTGTAAGTTGCAATGCGATATTTAAAGAATGGACAGCTGGGCTGAGAATTCACAGATGCATTTCAACCTAGATAAGTGTGAAATAATTCACTTTGTAAGGTCGAATCTGAATGCAGGTGACAGCATTAAAGTCCGAATTTGTCACAGGGTGCAAGAATAGAGTGATCTTGGAGTCCACGTCCATGCATCCCTAAAAGTTGTCAAACAAGTTGAGAGATTTGTAAAGAAGACGTATGATGTGCTGGCTTTCATATGCAGGTACATTCAGTTTGAGATAAGCAATGTTGTGCTGCAGCTCTGTAGACCTCTTGTTCGAACCCACTTGAAATATTGTATTCAGTTCTGCTCGTCTCGTTCTAGGTAGAATGTAGAAGCTTTAGAGAGGGTGCAGAGGAGAATTACCAGGATGCTACCTGGACTGGAGGGCATTTCCTATTATGAAAGGTTCAGCGAGTTCGGGCTACTCTCATTGGAGGGAAGAATAATGAGAGGTGATTTTATAGTTGTGTACAAGATGATGAGAGTCATAGTTAGCGTGGCTAGCAAGAGACTTTTTTCTAAGGTGGTAATGACTATCACGCAGTGCATAATTTTTGCTGACTGGAGGAAGGTTTAGGGGAGATGTCAAAGGCCGGCTCTTTTCACAGAGAGGGGTGGTTGAGTGGAATGCATTGCCTGCAGTGGTGGCAGCGTCACATACTTTGAAGTCATTTAAGCAACTTTTGGATTGGCACATGGATGATAGTAATATGAAGGGTATGCAAGTTACTTTGATCTTAGAGGAGCATAATATGTCGGCACAACATCGAGGACTGAAAGGCCTGTACTGTGCTAGACGGATCTATGTTCTTTGTGCAATAACTCTATTTTCCACTTTGGATGAAAAGCGCTAGATTCTCAAACACATCATTAGGCAGTAGGTTCTGTATTTCAACAACCCCCTGAGTGGTAAACATTCTCCTAAACTATTGTCTTAGACTCCTCCCTTTTCATATAAAATTGTGCCCCTGGAAATTGATACATGTACTGATGGAGATGAAATGTCTTTGATGCATCCCATCAATGCTTCTGAGAATCATATAAAACTCTTAAACATCCCCAATGTTGCTTCATTGCTTCAATCCGATATTGATTTGATTTATTATTGTCACATGTCCTTAGGTAAACTGCAAAATTTTTGTTTCGCGTGGCAGATCATAATGTACATAGTGCATTAGTGAAACAGAACAGAGCGAAACGTACAACGTTACGACTGCAGAGAAGACGGACAGAGAGCAACAGCGATATTAATTCAATATTTGGGAGAAGATTTGTAGCTCGGCTGCTCGCTGTTGTGGTTTTGTTCGCCGAGCTGGGAATTTGTGTTGCAGACGTTTCGTCCCCTGTCTAGGTGACATCCTCAGTGCTTGGCAGCCTCCTGTGAAGCGCTTCTGTGATGTTTCCTCCGGCCTTTATAGTGATTTGTACCTGCTGATTCCGGTTGTCAGTTCCAGCTGTCTGCTGCAGTGGCCGTTATATTGGGTCCAGGTCGATGTCCTGATTGATTAGATCTGTGGATGAGTGCCATTCTTCTAGGACATGCCACAACCCAAAGGACTAGCCACATTACCATACATCAAAAACATTTATGAACTGCTAGCCAGACTACTGCCACCACTAGGACTCATAACAGCACACAAACCAACAGCCACTCTCAGACAACAACTCACCAGGACGAAGGACCCGATACCCAGCATGAGCAAAACCAATGTAGTGTACAAAATCCCATGCAACGACTGCACAAAACACTGCATAGGACAAACAGGAAGACAACTAACGGTCCGCATCCCTGAACACCAACTAGCCACGAAACGACATGACCAGCTATCCTTAGTTGCCACACACCCAGATGACAAGCAATATGAGTTCGACTGGGACAACACTACTATTACAGGACAAGCCAAACAGAGGATATCCAGGGAAATCCCAGAGGCATGGCACTCATCCACAGATTTAATCATTCAGGACATCGTCCTGGACCCAATATACCATCCACTGCAGCAGACAGCTGGAAATGACAATCAGAAGCGGCAGGTACAAATCACTATAAATGCCGGAGGAAACATCACAGAAGAGCTTCACAGTGGCCTCCCAAGCACTGAGAATATCACCTAGACAGGGGACGAAACGTCTGCAACACAAATTCCCAGCTCGCTGTATTCCCATAACAGCGATATTAATTTTTAGATTTAGAGGTCAATTCTAAAATATAACAGCGGGAAAGAAACTTATTGAATTTGTAGTTCCGTGTATAAAAAACGTTTTTACCTTCTGCCAAAAGAAGCTGCTCGCAGAGTTTATAAGTAGTGGGATATTTCCTCATGGCTCAGAACGTCCAGTTGACGCAGTCTCCTGGTCAATCTCCTCTTCACCGTTTCTCGTCCACTCACGTTTTTCCGATCATGTGGTGCCAACCGCCCCAGTTGTAGCTTAAACAACAATTTATAAAATTCCAGCGTAACCTCCATGTCCTTTAATTCTTTGCCTTCGCAAATAAGAACAAGAATAATATCGAACTTCTAAAGCGTATAACTTCCCTACTACTTTCAGTATTATATATCAATTCACTTCAAAATAATCTTCACTGCCTTCCATGGTCCTACTTTTCATCACGTAATTCTTCCCAAGTACATCATGCGTCATTATTTTCTGAATTGAATTCCATTTCCTATTGCTCTGCACATCTGACTAATCTGTTGATTTTTTCCACCAGTTTACGCTCTCCCGCTCACTATTGACTATTCTACGAATTTCACATGATTTACACACTTCTTGATCATGTCACGAGAAATTTATTGCAGCTGTTGACATCTGTACTGAGAAAAAAAGTGTTGGAGATTTCAGTGGGACAGGCAGCATCACAGAAGAGAGACTCAGTGAACGTTTCAAGTCGCGATGACTTTTCATCAGCATTGGAAAGAAGAGTGGAGGGGGCAGCATTTATATGATATTTTGGGGGAGGTTCGTGGCTGCAGTGTGTGCTGGTGGAGAAAGTATGCTGATTGCTCAGATTAAGCGATCAGTATTTAGAAATACAGAGCAATGTTATGTCTTACTGTCAGAACTGAAAGGACAGACATTCGGATAAGGGTCGTGAGAGAGGGCATGATCACAAGCTAAATGAAAGTCAAGAAATGGTTTACAATTTGAACACCTTATTAAGTTCAGAAATCTAGAAAGTGCCTCGTCTGAAGATGAGTTTTCTTCCTCCAGTTTATGCTGTGATTCACAGAAGCATTGCAGCATGCCGAGGACAGAAACAGGCATACGAGCAGGATCCTGCATTTAACTGATCGTTTATGGGAATGTTGGAGTAATAATTGTGCATAGATCAGAAGTGTGTGACAAGGCTGTCACCCAGTCTGAATTTGGAATCTCCAAGGAGGAGTACGCCACATTGGGTGCAGCGAATCCAACTCACAAGATTGAAGAAGGAACAGATGAAATGCTGCTTCATTGGAGAGAGTGTTTAGACATTTGGATTGTGAGCAGGTAAGAGGTGAAGGGGCAGGTGTCACACCTTCTGCAGTTACATCGGCAGGTGCCTTGGAGCGGTGGATGGATTTTGTGGTTGCGGAATCGTCTTGAGAGTTTCAGAAGGAATGGTCCGTGAGAAATGCAGATCGTGGAAGTGAGGGAAAGATATGCTTGGTGCTGGCACTCTGCTGGATTTGTCTGAAATGATCAGGAATGATCTTTTGAATGCAGAAGCCTGCGGGATGAAACGTGATGGCAAAGAGAACTTGATCACGCTGCTCTGAGTGACGGGAAGGGACAAGGGGTTAAGTACGGGTGATAGGTCGAATACAGCTTAGTCAATCACAGTGGGTTGGAAACCACGGTCATGGAATAAGCGAGCCATGCCAGCAGCAATGCTAATGGAAGGTGCCATCATTCAACAAATGCGTTCTAGTTGGAAGGACTGGGTGGATGTGATAGGGTTCTTGAAGGACATGGGGAATATGGAGCTGCAGGGCATTTAACCGTGAGCGTCAGTGGCTTTCCAGTGGATGGCACTGGACACTTTATTCCCCGTCTGTCTCTGTCTCCATTTCAGGTGGACACTAAGGATCTCACAGGCATTGTTCTCACACTGCTACCCAATGAAAGTCTCAATGTTTGTTGGTATTGACAGCATGCTCAAGGAACCAATTGTAAAGATCGGCCCTTTCATTACAAACAAGTTATGTCAGCAAGCTGGAGAAGTCCGGAAGTTCTGAGGAATGCTCATTGGCCCTAAAACTTTAATTTTGATTTCTCTTCACAATGCTGCCAGAACTGTTGGTCTACGTCAGCAAGCTTAATGTGTTTGAGATTTATTCAAATGATAAAAAAACCAAAATAAATCTGAAAATATTATATTTACAATTTAACGTAGAGCAATTATAAAAATGAACACAATTAAAAAAAACACATAGCATGCAAATGTCAGAATTGAAGACAAGATTGTTAAACAAATGAACTTCATTCTTGGGAATAAGTCAAGGGAATGTGACCTTTGCTACATCTGAGAGACCAAATGTTAACGAGGGGTACTTTCCACTGGGCAACTCAGACGGGCCTAGAAGGGCCACCTGACCATTTGTCACTGCCTATTTTAACATCCATTTCCACTCATTCTCCGACATGACCTTCATTGGCCTCTTCCATTGCCAGAGTGAGTCAGACCAGAAATTGGAGGAACAACACGTCATCTTGCGGATGATTGAACATTGAGTTGTTCAATTTCAAATAACCTCCCTTCTCATCCGCTGACTCCGTTTCCATCCCCTCTCGCTCCCTTCCATTCCTGTGACCGACACTTCCTTCCAGCTATTGGCTGGATTCATTCTTCCCATTGACGATACAGGCCATTCCCGATACCTATGGTCACCTATCCCTACTTCATCACTCCACCCAGCTCCCCACAGATAACACTCCCCCACCAACTACACTGCAGCTCGCCTTATTCCCATCCCCAGTCCTGAAAAGTGGTTGTACACAAAACATTGACTTCCCCACCTCCTTATGCTACCTGGCTTGCTGTGTTCTTCCAGCCTCCTGCTTATCTACTTTGTATTGGAGCATCTGCAGTTTCATTTTGTGTCTGACTATGGGATATTAAACGATTCTTCTACTCTATCATCTCTAGTTAGAGCTGGGAAGTAGATGTTTGTTACAAAATGTGTTAAAGTTGTTTATACTCAGCAATGTCTATTACAACACGCATACCAACAACAGCAATCTCCCTCTGCGGACAACGTGAGTGTCACTCTCTCACGCACCGGTTATCACACCACCATCCCTCTCTGCTGGCGACTGTTCATTTCCCCCCAAGAAACAGGTGATACGATTATAGTCATGACTTTTGCAGACAAAATATAATTATTTGCATGAGTCTGCCCAGACAGCATACCGATGACTCACCTTTGTCCATATACAGTGCTGTGAGCAAATATGTGTGTCTGATTGCTCGGAGTGCAGGCATCTTGAAGGAAAACACCAGCTTTATTACTTGTAACATGGCAAACTCAGTCAAACCTGAATAAATACTCTTGCACATATCCAAAGTTTAACATACATTCCTGAATCAATTCGTGTTTTAGTGGTATGTGCATCGCTTTCTAATTATTAATAGATTGCATGTGATGTCGAAATTGGTCAGAATGTGGAAAGGCATTTCCGACATTAGGACTTTGATCCGAGGTTAGCCCTGTCAATATCCTAAGTCTTTTGAGGGTCTGCCGATTGGTTTCAGCTAGTTTCAAGTTATCTCTTCGTACTTCTGACACTGTCTACTGTGTTATCCATTTGGACTCATTAATACTTTATTGTATCATGGCCTTTTTGTATGTCTTCTCTCAGAGACATCAGCTTAAACCTTGCATTCTCAGATCTTACAACAAATGGTACGCTTTTTTTTCTTAACTGAAAACAGGCCCCAGCAGTTTGTCTGTTTGGAAGGGGGTGGCCATGTCATGAGTTGACAGGGTGACTTTTATTGCCTGCTTCTGTAGGCCTGAAGCCATGTGGCGTACCATTCATTATCTCACGCATGATGATCTTTTTTCTATTCTAACCTCTGATTTTCTTTCCACCCCTACAATGTGAAAGTTGTTCTCGTCTTTTTGCGTATTTTTTGTTCTTGAAGATTCTGAAACATTTAGCTACTGATACAATCAGTCAAGATGTAGATTTCTGTGCTGACTTCAATTGAAGTGTTTTTATTTCAGCTGAATTTATTTGCCAACAACGTGAAACAGATTGAAGAGGAAACAGGAATTAAATACATTGATCACAATTATTAATCAGATTGATATAGTAATTCAATAACTGTTAAATTATTACCGATTAAGGTGGCTGGATCACATTGTGTTTTATGTTTACAGAATGACAAACACTCACACAAACCCCTACAGATCAGGAAGAGGCGGGAGACAGAGGGAACAAATTTGGCTGTGAAGAACTTCCAATGAGTGGTTTGTACTGACAGCTGTGCAAAGATACTCAGCACAAGCACCGTGAGACTGACAGTTCACATTCTTGACTGAAGAGAATTGACTGATATCAAAGTTATCCCCCAGAGTTCCATGTTATCGATAGCAGTAGCAACATGCAGTCCTTGTTAGTAATACAGGAATTAATATTCTAAAGTCTCGACTAATTACAATTCTGGAGGGAAACAATCATGCAGAGTATCAGGTGACGATTAGTATCAACACAATCTCACACAATCGGGTACTTACAACAATTTCTGTTTACTACAGTCCGGCTTCGCCAGAACCACACACAGCAGTTGGAATCCCGAATCTCCCAAATTGCTATCATTCAGGTTCAGATCCATTAAGGACTGTTTTTTTTTTAATTAGACCGAAGCAGAGCACGTGATCAGAAGACGTTTTCAAATCATTTCTGTCGAGTCTTCAAACAAGAGAAAGAATTAACAGGAATCAGAGTGAAGCCCCACTGTTGGCCATTAATTCCACAGCTTTGCAGTTAACGACATTTTAAAATTATTTGATAATAAACACAACCTCATAGAATTTGGTAATGACCGAAACTTTACAATTAAGATTTTTTTAAAACCTGTGACAGTCGTTTCACTGCTGAATCTCTCCATTTATTATCATTCAGGTTGACAAAGGTCACTGATAGGTTTGGACTTAAACTGGATTTGAGATTGTCTGCACAATAACCTGTGAGCATGGCATTATTGAGATTGGGGATCAAAGAGACAGGAAGAGAGAGAAACGACAGGGCTCAACTTTAAGACGAATAATAATCAAAATATAAAGTTTCAGATATCTGTTTATCACATGGCAGCACGTGAAACTGGAACTGAAGTAGGTCGCTCGACCCTACTCTTCCATTTCAGAAGACTATGGCTGGTGTGTTTATATTTTGAGCTTCACTTTCCCATCTGCCCACCGTAATCTTAGATTTTTGTAATGGAAGGGAATAAATATTCTAGTGACTTAAAAAATTCATTGTCTACATCTCTATCATTTTCTGGGAGAGACAGTTTCCATGTTACACTTCCCTAAAAACAAACCACTTCATCTCCGTCCAAAAAAGGTTACCCTTCACTAATTGTAAAACCACGTCCCCGAGGTTAGAACTCACTGACCGGAAAACAATCTCCATTCCATACTCAGCAAGATCATTTGCGATCTTATATACTTTGATCAAAGTTACCCTTAATTTCCCAAATTCCAACAGAAACAAGCCCATTCTGTCCACCTATTCCCACAGCTCATGTCACTCATTCAAAGCATTCATTGAGTAAACCTCTTCTGAACTACCTTCAAAATCTTTAGATCCCTCTTTTAAAAATGAAGCTACAGGAAATAATTAGACAATAATGGTTAAATGCAGATTATTATAGTAAAGGTTCCAATTAATAAATCCTTTAACAAATGAATATAGTGCATCCTAGAGTTTCCCGTCAACAGGAGTCTATGAACAACAGTCTAGTACCAACAATTCATTCCAGAAAGGCCTTGGGGCCAGAAGAGGTTTCCAGGTTGTGAGTTGACTGACACTCAGAATGGACGGGGAAAGCAATAACAGTCTGAATGAAGTCTGATGAAACCTTTCCGGAATCTTGGCAATTTCGGAGCGTACACACGAATGTTTCTGCTCGCAAATTGTCGATCACTTTTAAGTCCCTGCAACGAAGACTGAAGATGATGAAACCTGACATGCCACTGCTACCTCAGTTTACAGAGTGAAGCCTGATTAGTGAATGAACTCATTATGTTCCTTCTCTCCCTTCTACCTCATGACTTACAGTTGAGTTAACACTTAGGAACATGCGCAAAAGTCTCTAGGGAGATGCTTGTTCATCTATTCGTGAAAGCGATTTGTTGAAGTGTTTCAAACATATGCCGATTTTCCATGCATACTCAATTTCACCGGATATTGATATCTGGGGTGGGGTAGAGTAGTGATGGGAGAGAGACTCGGGGAGAGAATGAAATAATGACAGAATGAGAAATTGCGACCTGGAGAGGAGAGAGACAATGATATATGGCTTGGGATACAGGGTGAAGTTGAAACCCACAGAGGAAGAGAATGTGTTGTTCATAGAGTTCCGTTCCGTGTTTGTCACAGTCTCATGTTTATGGCTCGTTGTACTGTGTCTGCCCATTCATGGCTGTTTGGGGTAGTGAGTCAAGTCTATTGGCGTGAATTTTCCTGGTTGAATCCGGGAACCTATGCATAAGCGCATCAACTTGGACCCGATTCACAACACTCTGAGAGGTGTGAGCTGTTGTCTTTTGGTAAACTAACATAGGGCAGGATTTGCACAATGAATAGTTCGGTCCTGGGGGGTGCTGTCAAACAGAGAGCCAGGAGTATCGCCACATAGTTCTTGAACAGTGGATTCACAGGTAGACAGGTTAGTCAAGAAGGCGTTTTCTATGCTTGGCTTGTGAATTGTGTATCGATGTTGGGAGGTCATGCTGTGGTTGCACAGGACATTGGTTCAGCAACTTTTAGAATCGTGTGTTTAATACTGTCCACTCTGCTATACGCAAGAGTTGGTTAAAGTTGAGATCGTGCAGAATGTATGTTCAAGGGTGGATCCAAAACTGTAAGTTTTGAGCTACATGGAGAGACTGGGCAGACTTGGTCTCTTTTTTCACTTGAAGAATCGGGGCCGCGGGTTGATTTTACAGAGGTTTATAAAATTACAACTGGCATGGATAAAATCAACAGACAAGCTATTTATTTTTTCCCACGTTAGAGAAATCCAAAAACTGGCGAGCATAACTTTAGGGTGACAGCAAGAAGATATTTAAGAGTCATGAAGAGTAAAGCTTGCTCACAGAGGGTGCCGCATGCATGGAACGAGCTGTCAGAGGAAGTGGTGGGGCTGTTAAAGTTGCAAAATTTGAAAGACACCCAGTGAGTACATGACTAGGGAGCGTTTAGAGGAACATGAGCCAAGCATCAGTTAGGCGTTCGACAAGGTTCCCCATGGGAGACTGATTAGCAATGTTAGATCTCATGGAATACAGGGAGAACTACCCATTTGGATGCAGAACTGGCTGAAAGGTTGAAGACAGAGAGTGGTGGTGGAGGGTTGTTTTTAAAACTGGAGGCCTGTCACCAGTGGAGTGCCACAAGGATCAGTGCTGGCCCTCTACTTTTTGTCATTTACATAAATGATTTGGATGCGAACATAAAAGGTACAGTTAGTAAGTTTGCAGCTGACACCATAATTGCAGGAGTAGTGGAGAGCGAAGAGGGTTACCTCAGATTTAAACAGGATCTGGACCAGATGGGCAAATGGGCTGAGAAGTGGCACATGGAGTTTAATTCAGATAAATGCGAGGCGCTGCGTTTTGGGAATGCATATCTTTGCTGGACCTATACACTTAATGTAAGATCAAAGTGAGTTTTATTGAACAATGAGACCTTGGAGTGCAATTCATAGCTCCTACAAAGTAGAGTCGCAAGTAGATAAGATAGTGAGGAAGGCGTTTGGTATGCTTTCCTTTATTGGTCAGAGTATCGAATACAGAAGTTAGGACGTCATGTTGCGGCTGTACAGGACATTGGTTAGGCACGGTTGGAATATTGCCGGCAATTCTGGTCTCCTTCCTATCGGAAAGATGTTTTGAAACTTTAAAGGGTTCAGAAAAGATTTACATGAATGTTGCCATGGTTGGAGGATCTGAGCTACAGGGAGAGTCTGAACAGGCTGAGGCTGTTTTCCCTGGAGCGTCGGAGGCTGAGGGGTGTCCTTACAGCGTCCAGAACTAGTGGGCATAGGTTTAGGGTGAGACGTGAAAGACATAAAAGAGACCTAAGGAACAACGTTTGCACGCAGAGGGTGGTACATGTATGGAATGAGCTGCCAGAGAATGTGGTGGAGGCTGGTAGAACTACAACATTTAAGAGGCATTTGGATGTGTATATGAATAGGGGGAATGGTTTGGAGGGATATGGGCCAGGTGCTAGCAGGTGGGACTAGATTGGGTTGGGATATCTGGTCGGCATGGATGGGTTGGACCAGAGGGTCTGTTTCCATGCTGTAGATCTCTATGTCTCTTTGACTTCAAATGGGACTGGGTAGAATTGGGATATCTGCTCGGCATGAACAAGCAAGACTACAGGACATTTTTGCTCTACTGTATGACTCTCTGACTCGACAAGAGAGCCGACGAGAAATTCGAAAATAACCTTTTGAGTCAATATTCTATTCCCCAGAGGTTTGTCATGTATCTACATTTGCATTTATTCAAAGTTCTGAAATATTTGACAGAGAACTGAGTCAAAGATAATAGGACGCAGACAGGCAAGTGGGGCTGAGATCACAACCAGATTCGCTACCCTCGTAGTGCCTGGTGGAGAATGCTGAAACTGTCCAATGACCCACTCCTGCTCCTCAGTCCTGTGTTCATAAGTTTCATTCAGCCCCTCCAACCTGCTAGGCGAGCAGTTTAGGGCAATTTACCCCTCTAACGTGGTGTACAGAAACAGAGGAGATTATTCAGTTCAGTAAAATTTTGGAACGCGGTTTGGGGTGGTTTGGTAAATGTGATTGGAGAACCTGAGCTGACTATGAAAGAGGATCCTTATCTCTCTCTCCAGACCTTCCCCTTCTGGATTTTGTGCTTCATTTGTTGGTCATGTCGCAGACACAGATTCACTGTGAATACAACCCTCATGACTCACCCAGAGATGGCACACAAAGTAATCTGTTCTCCCTCACCGCAACATTTAGTACCGGAACGTTCATGAAAACAAGACCCACTAACTTTCCAATAACAGAATGAGAGAAAATCAGAACCAGGAGCAGGTCGTTCACTAGCCAAGTCTGCCTTGCCCTTTGATACGATCTGACAAAACTCTTAATTCCTCTTTAATGTTCAATTCTTTACGGCCCTCAACTCTCTGACAGTTCAAAGTCCACCTGACCCTCTTCACTTTTTTTCACTTATCCACCTCCCCAGACACTCTGGAAAAGCGAATTCGTCATTGAGTTCGCTCTGTTTGAAGGAAACAATGCTGCTCTAACAACATGATCTATCAATATGAACAAAAGAAGTAAATTAAGGGTTCGAGTAAGAGCGACTGTCGCTGACATCAAGGCGTTGCTTGATTAAGGATCTAAGCAACGTTGTGCTAAATGGGAATCAGTTTAAACTTCCCAATGATGGGAATTAATTATAGCACAATGGAATATATTCGTTGTTCATGAATGACAATCACCTCACTCTTGGGATATCCTCCCTCTATGTTCCTTCCACGGCAGAAAAACCTTCATCTGCTTATAAATTCTTTCCTCCATCATACAATCGGAGTTTGAAGAACACGCAGTGTTCAGAACAATGTGTCAACTGTTAGCTCCTGAAGCAGTCTCTGTCCACGTGCAGTAAGACCAGGATCATATTTAAGCATCTGCTGTTAAAGGGCAAATACGTTTAATGTAACAGTACTGCCAGATAATGAAATATTCCACAGGTAAAAAATGAGGCGTTTATTCAGCACCTCACGCTGGCTTCGTCAGACTATGAGGAGGTCATTCAGCTCAATAAAACTTATTGAAGAAGACGCAAGATAGCCCATTCAGTCCCTCAAGCCTATTACAAAGAAAGACAAGGAATCTTGTGTTATGATCAGATTGGAGACCTTAAAAAATAGTTTAGTGTGTCAGCCTGGAGCCTAACATTTTCTCATATTTAAGTCAAATGCAATGTGCTTGAGTCAGATGCAATGTGAGTTGCCAATCTATTCCACTTTAAGCAAAACATAATTTGTTTATCAACTGAGGATAAAATACAAGCAAAGAAGATTTTAGAATAACTTATCTCCATGTAAAAACTTAACAGAATAAGAGAAACCGTAACAATTACAAATTAACTTTCCAATATTGTAAACTCCCATAAACAGACCGCGAGGTTGAAAGGGAAATTCTTAAACTGAATCTTGGATACAGTTCTCCAATCGTGGAGAGGAAAGAATCCACAGAAAATTCAGATTGACTGGCAGCCAGGAGACATTCCCTGAAGCTTCCAACTCTGTTGAGACCCCAATAGCTTCTGATAGTACTGAGAGACGAAAACCGAAATCTTCATCCCTGAGAGCTGACCACACCCATTCATGTTGCATTGAAATAAACCAGGCATCTCAATGTGTTTTCTCAAGTAGTGTTAAGTAACAAGCTGGATAATTATTTCTCAATCTCTCATTTTCAAGAAACGAGGACAAAATAACAAGTTGCAGCGTCATCACACTCGTCAGCACATCGAGCTGATAAACAGTAACCGGGAGAACCCAATCATTCTCTTGGTCCTGTCCAATAGGAGGAGGACAAGGTATTCAGTCGCTTGAGTCACTTACTCAAGAACGGGAGGATGGCAGCTCCTCGGATCACCTGTACTGGTACGTGGCAATTGATGTTCGAACATGACAAAAAAAAACAGGGGCTGCAAGGACAGACGGCTCCATATTTTGCCTCGCAGCTGCATTGCTCGTGGAACGCACATGGGTTTTCGAGCAGTGAGGAGAGAAGCAAAATGTTTTGTATGACGTCGAAAGGAGGCATCTTTCATCCCCAAAAGACAGACTGGTGTTCTCTGTGTAAGTAAGAATCTGGTGGGAATGGCTATCTGTTTCAGGAGGAAGACATTGTGGCTGCTTTCGGGTATTTTGAGCAACATAATGTTATCTCCATGGTCACGTACCGTGGGGTGAGTTCATTGAGTCACAGAAAAAATACTGATGAATGAATTCTCTCAGTTCAAATAATGCTGATCTTGTTCCTGTTGATCTTGACTAATGCGCATTCACTGTAGGCTCATCTGCATACCTTACTCCGGAAAAGGTTCATTTTTAAGCTTATGGCCTGTTTGTCCATGTTTACTTTGATTAGCCCGTACTGTTGACAAACAAAGCTTTTCACTGCACATTGGAACACGAGACCATAAATCATATCAATCAATCCAGGGTAAATGTGGAAATTCTCACACTATCAATGTCCCTTTTGGAAATACTTGATCGCTGCCAACTCTCAAATTGCAAGGTAAACATCTCTTCTCTCAAAGTGCTGCAGAGTAAACAACCAGTTTCTTCACTCGTTCCTCATGTAACATTGTCTGTGTCATTGCTAAGAGGATCGTGCTTTAAAAAGCAGTTCAAATCAATACACAATGACCCAATCGTCTCTCATCTCGGCTCAACCTTGTGAAATTGGTTTTACTGAGGTATTTAAATAATGTTAAAATGAATGGCATCGTATCATTTACTGCACTTATTAATTATGCAGAATTTGATTAGGAGTAGTCAGCTTGGATTTGTGAGTGGGAGAACATGCCTCGAGTTCTTTTTAACAGGACTTTGATGAATTGATAGAAAGATTGACGAGGGCAGGGCGGTAGATATACTCCACATCTCAGTTTGGGCCTTAAAAAGGTTCCATAAGATAGAATGCTACAGAAGATTAGATCACATGCAATCCAAAAGAATCTGACAAATTGGATATACATTTAGCTCCAGGTTAGGAAGCAGAGCGTAATACTGCAAGGAAGCTTGTCGGACTGGAGGACTGTAACTAGTGGAGTGTCTCAGGGGTCAGCGCTAGATTCATTACTGCTTGTTATCTCTATTCATGATTTGGATGAGAATGTACAAGGCATGATTAATCAATTTGCAGATGACATTAACACAGACGTATCGTGAGCAGTGAGAAAGGTTATTAGAACTTAGAGCAGGACTTTGATCAAATGGGGTCGTGTTATGAAAAATGGCAAATTGAGTTTTATGTATGAACGTATGAGGTCTTGCATGTTGGAAAGTGAAATCGAGGTGCGCGTTTCATGGTGAATGGTAAGGTTTTGAGGAGTGCCGTGGAACAGACGCATCTTTGAGTTCTGGTCAACTGTTCTCTGAAAGTGGAGTTAATGGGAAAGAGGGCAGTGAAGAAGTTTTTCACACATTTGCGTTTGTCTGTCAGAGCCTTGAGTGTTGAATTTGAGATGTTATGTTGCAGTTATATAGGACACTGGTGAGACCTCACTTGAAGCATTGTGCTCAGTTTTGGTCACCTTGCTATTGTAAGTATGTTGTTGAACTTGAAAGAGTGCAGAAGGAATTTAGAAGGATGTTGCGAGGAATCAATGGACTGAGGCAAAGGGAGAGGTGAGACAAGCCAGGACCTTTTCTACTTCGAGTGTGGTGCAGGAAAAGCACAGCCGGTCAGGAAGCATCCAATAAGCAGGAGATACAATGTTTGCCAAATGAACAGCTTATGCTTGAAACGTCGACAATCCTGCTCCTCCATTGCACTTTACTGACCATCCATTTCCCAGTCAATTATTACTTTCTAAGCATCTTGAAATTAAGCAGGAAGTTCTGGCTGCACATTAAATTCAAAAGAAAATCACTTTAGGTCTTAAAGTGACCACATATGCTTCCCGCTTCTTGACAGGTCCCCACTGAAGAAAAGGAACATGAACTGCCATAACAAAAAGCAGACTCCATTTCCTCGAATTCGTTATATAATTACTATGAAATATATGTTGTTAGTCGCAGTTGTACTTTTGTTAGTGATAGCTGCACTCACAGAGAATATTGGAATCAGGTACGTATTACCCACAATTATGTATAATTTGTATATTAAATGTCTGCAAAATAAAATGGCAACAAAATAATTTCATATTTTCGTCTTTGTTTATTTTTTACTAAATTGTAAAAGGATTGTGGTCCATGTTCACAAACGTCTCTGATATCTTGTTAGTCACATAAACTTTTAAATGTTTTCATGCCAGTACCCATCTCAATTACACTTTTTCGATGGTCGAGCACTGTCTCTGGAGTAATATTGAACATTGTTTCGAAAAGTAGCTAATGGGCGGTTCAATTCCAGCGTCATCTTCCTCTCTCAATATGGTTATCATCGATTACATTTTTGAATGCTTTTGAAAAATAATGATGCAGCCGAAAATGGTGCAGTGTTTAATATCGCTTTTAAATTCTCAAATAACTCCTGGTATTGTTTTGGCCACCGAAATTTTACCCTCTTCGTCATAAATCTGTCAGTGCCACCTCGCCGATGAAGTTTGCAGTAAAAAAACAACATCCGGTAGATTCTGTAACGTCCCAAAAATTAAAGCACCTCTTTCTTTGAAGATGGTCGTGGAAATTGCTTAATGGCCTTCGACTTTGTGTTCCCACGGCTCAAACTTCCATTACAGATGCCCTGTCCCAAGAATATTACCTCTGCTTTCACGCATTCAGTTTTATTTATTTCAACCCAGTTTTCCTCCTCGGTATGGTTAGAAGACCTCTGCCAACAATGTTATTTCCATGACTTGCTAAAAATCACTGTATTATCACGATTAATTGCACAATTACTTAATCCGGTCACAATTCTGTTCAAGAGTCGTTGAAATGTGGCTGGTGCGTTCTTCCTTTCAAACGCCATCATTTTGAATTAAAATAGCCCGATTCGGGGGTACAAACGCAGTAAATCATTTCGATTGTCTGAGAAATATGCCCCCCACCATGCAGGCAGTCCAACTTTATGATGTATGTAGCTTGTCTAACTTTCTCTCTGCAGTACTCCAAACTTGACATTGGATAGGCGTGCGTTACGGCACTGAACTCTGATGTTGCACACAAGCATGTTGAGTCCCGTCAGGTTTGTGAACGAACATGATGGGCGCACTCCACATACTGAGTCGGTTCGGTGATATACTTGTCGAGCATCGACACCGCTTCCTCTGAAACTCTGTGGCTTTGAGAAGATTAAGCCTGTTGTGGTGTTGTTTTATCGGAACAGCATTACCTAATTCCACCTCATGCATAATAGCATTAAGCTGTCGAACTTTATTCGTGCATCTGTCCTCATGCTGCCACAAAAAAACATTTCATGTCGATTCTTTGTACTGGAGACAGATAGCTCAATATGCGATCCCATTCGTGAGGGACTTCCTTCGTAATTAATGCATTTTGTAGCACATAAAACTCCATGACATTTGAATTGTATACAACACTCTCTTGGCAGTAATGTTTCTCCAGTTACGACTGTCTCTTATACTAGGATTGTTCACATCATGTACACGAAACATCTTTTCGTTTGTTATATCTGGCAGCTTTACCAAATAGTTTACCTGGCGGGTTTTCTCCATTTGATAGTGTTCCACTAAATCTGGCTTTAAAGTGAACTCCTATCAATGCATATTTCCCACGGGGAAATATCGGAATTTTGGAGTCATTATCGGCCACCTGCATCATTCTAGTTTGTATGCTGTTTGATTGCTGTTTAGCAAAATTACCTTACTATCTAATCTCCCTCACCTCAAATACATCATTGAACTGTGCGATGTCCGAATTGAATTCGATTACTTTTTTTCTTTAATTCTTTTCAAAGGCCCTTTCACTTCATATTTGCTCAAAGCGAGTAAGCTGAATAGATTCATTCGGGGCAGCTCTAATGGCAAACAATACGAAAGTGATAGAATTATTCCACTCAGTTGTGAAATCATGACACCTTGGATCCTGCTGAATCATTCCCAAGAACAAACTATATTCCTTGAAATGACATTCTGCTAATCACACTCACTGATACTTCCTCAGTCTTGAGTTCACTTTCCAACCTGAACTGACACACGGGCATGTCATATTTCTCTACGTCTTCAATTTAATTTCAGTTCTTTAGTTTCAAGAGCCAGTTGGATGGGTCACGACGTCACCAGGGTGGACAGGAGCCTGTCGGGATAACTGAGTGTGCAATGTACATTTTACTTTTGTTCCAGCATACAGGTTGAGGGTAGTGAGGTCAGCGATAGATTCACAATTTTGTGAGAGGGCACAGGCAATCAGGTTGTTGGGTGGACATGTGTGAATTCCAATGCCAGGAGAATCTGAAAAGAGATGGATAAACGTTGGGACCTGGAATTTAGATGACGTTGCCATTTCAGAGACATGGCTGGAGGAAGGACAGGAATATTGACTGCAGATTCTGGAATTCAGATGCTTCCGTCGGAACAGACAAGATGGCAAAAGAGGGAGCAGGAGTAGCATTGTTTGTTAAGTGTAATATGACAGCAGCTGAGATAACGTTTGTGGATTCATCCAGTGAGGTAGTTACGATTGAGGTCACAAACAGGAAAAGAGAGCTCAGCCTTTTGAATTTCCTGTCGGTTTCCGAATTGTTCCAGGGAAGTCGAGAAAAGGATCGCAAATATAATTTTTAATAGGCGCATGAGTAATAGGCTGGTTGTTATGGGGGACTTTAAGATCCACAATATAGACTGGGCATATTATAGCTCCTGTCGTTTAGATGAGTCAGCTTTTGTACAATGTGTTCAGGAAAGTGTTCGGACACAGCATGCAGACAGGCCAACAACAACCAATACCTTGTTGGAATTGGTGCTGGGGAATGAACCCGGCCAGGTATTAGATTTGCAGGTAAGTGAGCACTTTGGCGACAGTGACCAAATTCGTTTATTTTTACAATAGCAATGGGCAGTGGAACGATTACACCGCAGGGAAAGAAGTATAAGAGGGGGAAAGGCAATTGTGATGCGGTCGGCATGATTTAGGATGCAAAGGATGGGGAAGGAAACTGCAGGGGATGGGCACACTTGAAATGCCGAGCTTATCCAAGGAATAGCGGCTGTTGGAACTTAATACGTTTATACCTATCGGCAGATACATGGTTGTCGAAAGAGGGAGACATCTTCTCAAGAGAAAGGAGAAAGCTTTTGTAAGGGTGAGGCTTGGAAGTTCAGTTAAGGGGCTGGAGAGTTACAATTTAAACAACAAAGATGTGAGGAGAGGGCTTGGAATAATCACGAAGAGGCATTAGACGTCGTTGGTGGATAGGATGAAAGGAAACCATAAGGCCTTCTACATATACGGCAGCAATAACATAAGGGGAACATGTGTGTGGAATCTGAGGATATCGGGAAAGTGCTGAATGAAAGCGTTTCGTCAGTATTCACACTGGAAAATGGCAATGTTCATGAGAATACAGAGGTACAATCGACGAGGTTAGATGGGAATGCGGTTGAGAAAGAGAACGTTTGAACAATTTTGGAAGATCTGAAAATTGATAAGATTCCTGGGTCAGATGGGATGTTTCCTCGCATTCTCTGGAAAGCCAGGGAGGAGATTTCAGAACCTTTCAGTTTGATCTTGCTCGACAGGAGTAGTTCCGGATTATTGGAAGAAAGCAAATGTTGTTCCCTCGTTTATGAAGGGGAGTAGGGACAATTTTGGTGATTATGGGCCTGTGAGCCTTACTTCTATTGTTGGTAAGGTGTTGGAAAAGGTCACAAGAGCTGGGATTTATAATCAACTGAAAAGGAATGATTTGATTCTGGATAGGCAACACAGTTTTCTGAAGGGTATTTTGCACCTCATTAACATTATTGAATTATTCGAGAAGGTGACAAAGCACGTGGATGAGATTAAAGCAGTTGATCTGGTGTATATGAACTTCAGTAAGACCTTTGTTGAGGTTCTATATGGTAGGATATTTTACAAAATACGGAGTTTCAGGATTGAAGGCGATTTAGCGCTTTGGATCAGTAATTGGCTCGCTGAAAGGAGACCAAGGCTCGTGGCTGCTACGCAATATTCATCCTGAAGGTCATCTACGCAGTCGCATTACGCAAGGATCTGTTCTGGGGCACTGCTGTTTGCCATTACCATAAATGATGTGTATGTGGGTGGAGAAGAATGTGTTAATAAATACGTGGATGATACTAGGGTAGACAGAGTTGTGAATAATGCAGCAGGATGTTATACGTTCCATGGGGACATAGATAAGATGCAGAGCTGGGCTGAGAGTTGGCAAATGGAATTTAATGCTGAAAAGTGTGAGGTAGTTCACTTCGGAAGAAGTAATAGAAATGCAGAGTATTTGGTTAATGATAACCATCTTGGCAGTGTTGATGAACAGGGAGATATCGTTGTACAGATGAATAAATCCACGAAAGTTGCCACCTAGGTTTACAGGGTCCTAAGAAATCATATGGTTTGTCAGCGTTTATCAGCAGAAGAGTCCCTGCACTGAGTAAATGGGCCCCTCGTATCAATAAATCTACGGCAACCCTCTGAAGAGTAACACAAAATTCCCTCTAACCGATTTTTACCCCTGACTAATGCGCCTCAGTTGCACATCCCTGAACACTATGGGCAATTTACTAGTACCGATGCACCTAACATACGTACTTTTGGACTGTGGGAGGAAACCGGACCTCCCAGAAGAAACCCACGCAGACAGGGAAGAATGTGCAAACGCTACACAGTCAGTTGCCCGAGGCTCGAACAAACCTCGGCTCGCTAGCGCTGTGAGGTAGCAGTGCGAACCACTGAACCACCGTGCCAAACCTGTGAGTGATGACTGGGGATATTATGGAGATGGTAATGGACAAGATTGGTCAAAGAGGGAATATAGAAATATACCAGCTCAAGGAAATAATGGAATAATTGTCTTTATAAACACTTTTTTTCCTCCTCAGATGCATGAATGCTGTACAATCCATGGAATAGCAGTGGACTTTGTCATTGTAAGTGAATACAATTGCTTACATCGTTGCCAAATATAGATAATAGAAATAGCGATGGCATTCAGAATGCTTTTCGAATTCATAAATGGACAGAGGTAGACTCATCAGAAACAGCAAGAATAACAAGGATGGGATAATATCCCGCCTGAATAATCAGTAAGAGATATCGTATTCGCCATGGTAACGATATCCAATCCTGAGGGAGACAATAGAGAGCCCAGAATAAACCTCTGTCCACTATTGCATCATTCCACTCTAATGTTCTCAAATTCTGAACTCTCGCAATCTCTAGAGCTGTTGTTGAGGATGACGCTGCCGCAGATATTATGCGATACCACGTAAACAGCAGCACCATATTGTCAGAAGAGGAATAGACTCCAGTGACATTGATAGAATCCATGGAGACTAACATCATTCACAGTCACTGAGCAAGAGGGTCCAGTTAACCCCTTTTATCTATAGCACTTCTAATGTAACGACAATCCCTGGCCTGCATGTAATATTGATATCGCCTGCTTTTGTTCTTCTTCCACATCTCTAATTACTATGGCAATGTTATCGGTAAAGGTTATGCTTTCTATTCATAAGATGGATGATTCTGCTGTATTGCCAAAAAACGGCCACTGTAATCGCGTTCCTTCAAGCCAAACGTGAGGTCCTTACTGCACGGAAGTCGACTCCACCACAAAAACTATCATTCTACAAAAGGTTTCTGGGGACAACTGCCGTGAACATAAGAAATGCATATTTCGCTGGCTCCCCTCGCTCTTCTCATCAGGCAGTACTTTATCTTTAACAAAGTGCTCCTCCAAAATTTGTTTCGAATTCACAAACATCTCATTGCACTGTTGCACACTTTTTCCTTTGCAGATATAGCCCAAAAGTAATTGCTACATTTAGAATTGTCTTCTTGTTTATTGGCAGTAAAGTGTCAGTGGCTAGATGCATGTGTCATTGGTTCAGAAAAATGAAAGTTGTGGGAGGCAGATTAGATTCCATACAGTATACAAAGAGGTCCTTCCATTCAACAAGTGAACACCGACCTTCTGAAAGATAATCAACGCAGACTGGTTCCCCTACCCAATAATTTACTACTGACTTGGTAATTTGGCTTGGCTAATTGAAATGACCTGCGTATCTTTCAGATTGTGGGAGGAAAACAAAGCACACAGACTAAAGCCACGCAAATACGAAGAGAATATGCAAACTCCACACAGACAGTCACCTGAGGTAGGAATTGAGCCGACGTCCTTGATGCTGTGATGTGTCAGTGTTGAACACTGAGCCACAGTGCCGTCTACCAAGACGGTAGTAGAAGAAGAATAAAGTGATTACACCCAGTCACCAACACCAATATTTCCTGGACAGACGGAATAAAATGCAATAGGGAGAAATAAACAGAATACTTTTTGGAGATGGATCGGTGAGAGAAAATGTAAGCAGAACAGGATAGTTTGAAGTCGAGGAAAAATGACTTTATGTGCATTGTTTAAACTTGCAGTCAGGTAAGATTGCACGGACATACACAGCACATTTAGAAATAACGGAGACAGTCAACAAAAATATTATTAATGTAATGCACAATTTTTAAAAATCATTAATACTTTATTTGATACCCACCTGAGATGTCATATTCCCCTTCTTTCAACGTTCCTCCCGTTCCTATGATTCCCTGCTCTTGTCACTCATTCTGATTAGGATGTGTGTGATTAGCTACCGCTTTTGATTTCAATTAATTCACGCTCTGCCGAGAAATTAATTAATTGTGTTGCTGGGTTCTGAAAACTGCTGTTGTCTGTCATATAGTTGGTGATAAAAGTTTTGGCCTCAGACCCAGCAATTTAACATTTTACTCTGCTCTGTATACACTATACAAAGCACCACAACACATAGGAATTCCGAAAAGAAAAGAGGAAGTATATTTACTTCAGTCAATATCCAAATTTCTGTGTTTTTGCATCTCCTCTTCTATATTCTCTCTCTCTCTTTCTCTCTTTGTATCTAGTTAATGAATTCTCCAATCATCCTTCATTTCCCATCTCTCAATTCTTCTTCGCTATAAACATCCTTTACTCACTTCTTGAAGTAATTTGTGCATACAAAGGAATGATAGAGGAACTGGAAAGAATTAATTAGAAGGGGAGGCGAACGGGGAAGAGCATGGAGCAGCAATGGCAGACATTTCTGGCGATTATTTGGAGGGTATCAGAAATTCTTCCCACCGATTCAGAAGCATAATCATGGGACGACAAGGCAGCCGGAAGTGTGAACATAAGTTAGGAAAAGAATTAAACCAAAAAAAACCATACAATGCGGCGCAAATTATTGGACATCCAGAAGATGAGGGGATATTTAAATACCAGTGGAGGTTAACTTACTCAAGCAATAGGGTGAAGATGAAATAGGACAGTAAGCTTGTTGGTAATTTCACAGAACTTTGCAAGGATTCTTTCATGTATAACCACGCACTCCGGATTCCTCAACTGTTCCAGAATTTTCCATCGGCCTCTGGAAGCGCTCGGGCGCCATTAACCACGCGGCCACTGCCGAAACCGCTACCGTGAACGATTACATCACTTCTGCCCCACCGACCATGCAGCCTCCGTCCAGACAACCGCCTCCACGTTCGCCAGGAAGACGATCGCCGACAGATTCGCGGCCCCCGCGAGGTTCACAACCACCGGGAACAACACGGTATCTGCATTTGCCGCAGCTACCTCCACCCCCGGAGTTGAGTCGCCGCATCCACGTCCGCCCCCCCCCCCAGTGAGGCCTCGCCACGTGCGCCTCCACCCCCACGCCGATCCCCGCTCCCACGCCGAACTCCGACCCCAGGCCTAACCCCGACCCCACGCTTATCCCCGCCCCAACTCCCAGCTCCAGTCCCTCACCAGGTCCTCCCTCCCAGCCCTGCCGTATTTTCACCATCCCTCCAGACCTCCGCCTCTCTGAGGATGAAAGATTAGTCCTTGGCAGAGGCCTCACCTTCATCCCTCTACGCTCCCGGATTAACAAATTCAACACACGCCGAGACATCGAGCATTTCTTCTGCTGCCTTTGCATCCGTGCCTACTTCTTCAACCAGGACTCCCGCCCACCCTCTGACGACCCCTTCTCCCGCCTCCAACACACCCCATCCACCTTGACACCCCGTGCTGGCCTTTTACCCACCCTCCATCTCTTCATAGCCAACTGTCACCGCGACATTCGCTGCCTCAACCTGTCCACCCCTCTCACTCACTCCAAACTCTCATCCTCGCAACGTGCAGACCTCGACTCCCTCAGCTCCAACCCTAACCTCACCGTCAAACCGGCAGACAAGGGAGGCGCAGTGGTAGTTTGGCGCACCAATCTTTATATTGCTGAAGCTGAACGCCAGTTCGATGACATCTCCTCCTACTGCACCCCTGAGCACGACCCCACCTCCCACGACTAATCCATCATCTCCCAAACCATCCATAAACTCATCACCTCAGGGGATCTCCCATCCACCGCCTCCAACCTGATCGTCCCACAACACTGCACTGCCCGTTTTTACCTCCTGCCCAAAATCCACAAACCTTAATGCCCCAACCAACCCATTGTCTCAGCCTGTTCCTGCCCCTTCGAACTCAATTCTGCATACCTTAATATGGTCCTGTCCCCCTTAGTCCAAGAACACCCCACCTATGTTCGGGACACCACACAGGCCCATCACCTCCTCCATGATTTTCGCTTCCCCAGCCCCCAATGCCTTATTGTCTCCATAGACATCAAGTCCCTATACACCTCCATCCCCCATCACGAAGGACTCAAAGCCCTCCGCTTCTTCCTTTCCCACCGAACTAACCAGTACCTTTCCACTCACACAGCCCTTCGACTGACTGAACTGGTCTTCACTCTGAACAACTTCGATGACTGTATCAGCTCTACCTCGTGCTCCCACGAGGAGGTTGAACAGTCCATCCACATTACTAACATCTTCCACCCCTCAAATTTACCTGGACCGTTTCAGACTCCTCCCTCCCCTTCGTAGACATCTACATTTCTATCTCGGACGACCAACTCAACACGGACGTTTACTATAAACCGACTGACTCCCACAGCTCCCGAGATTGCACCTGCTCCCACCCTGCCCCCATTAAAAACGCCATCCCATATTCCCAATTCCTTCGCCTTCGCTGCACCTTCTCCCAGGAGGACCAATTCCAAAACTGAACAACCCAGAGAGCCTCCTTCTTCAAAGACCGCAATTTCCCCTCAGACGTGTTTGACGATGCTCTCCCCCGCATCTCCTCCACTTCCCGCTCCTCCGCCCTTAAACTCCGCACCTCCAATCGCCACCAGGACAGAACCCCACCGGTCATCACTTTCCACCCCACCAGCCTCCAGATACATGGTATCCACCTTTCGTCATTTCCGCCAACTCCAAACAAACCCTAACACCGAGGCTATATTTCCCTCTCCACCCCTATCAGCGATCTTGAAAGACGACTCCCTCCGTGACTCCATCGTCAGATCCACAACCCTCACCAAACCAACCTCTACTCCCGGCACCTTCCCCTGCGACCGCAAGAAATGCAAAACTTGCGCCCACACATGCCCCTTCACTTCGCTCCACGGCCCCAAGTGATCCTTCCATATCCGTTAGAAATTCACCTGCACCTCCACGCACATCATTTACTGCATCTGCTTCACCCAGCGTGGCCCCCTATTCATTGGGGAGACAGACCGCCTACTTGCATAACGTTTCAGAGACCACCTCTGGGACACCCGCACCAACCAACCCAACCGCCCCGTGGCTGAATACTTTAACTTCCCCCCACGAATCCGCCAAGGACATGCAGGTCCTTGGCCTCCTCCATCGCCAGACCATGGCAACATGACGCCTGAAGGAAGAGCGACTCATCATCTGCCTAGGAGCCCTCCAACCACAAGGGATGAATATAGATTTGTCCAGCTTCTTCATTTCCCCTCCCCCCACCTTTTCTCATCCCCAACCATCTGACTCAGCACCGCCTTCTTGACCTGCAATCTTCTTCCCGACCTCTCCACCCCCACCCCCTCTCCGGCCTATCACCCTTACCTTAACCTCCTTCCTGCTATCGAATTTCCAACGCCCCTCCGCCAAGTCCCTCCTCCCTCCCTTTTATGTTAGCCTGCTTGGCACACCCTCCTCATTGCTGAAGAAGGGCTTATGCCCAAAACGTCGATTATCCTTTTCATTTGAGGCTGCCTGACCTGCTGCGTCTTTCCAGCAACACATTTTTAAGCTCTGATCTCCAGCCTCTGCAGCCCTCGCTTTCTCCTAGTTGATTTTTAGATATATGACAGGGAAGAGATGGAGGGGCGTGAACACTGTTATTAAGAAAATTTGGCTTTATGAGTAGAGATAGGTCGAAGGAAAAGAGGTAAGTATGGAGTAAACTGAAAGTTCTGTGGTTGTTCTACAGCATAGGTAGGGTCCCATTTAGAAATGCTATTACAAAGGGCAACTTGCAAGTACCATTGAAGCAAAACAATTCATTTTGAAACATACAGGAGCATATTGGACATACAGACTCTTTTCTAGATGCTATTGTTGAGATATTGGGAAAAGTTTGCGAGTAAATATTCCAATAAAAGTACAACAAGCACGACTAAATCTGTTGCTGTGGTGAAACTATGTCGTCTGTGTTGAAGGTGAAATATTTCCACATATTGGAAAACATCACTGACTCATTCCTCAATTCTGAGCAACCCACAACATATCTTCCAGATGAACCAGAGGTTCTCTTTTCCTCTTTCAGCCCAGTATCCTGGCTTTGATGCTGACAATGCATTGTCCTTCACATTGTCGAATACAAAAGCTGTTTCCCAGAAAACTCCCGTTCTGTCGTTTGGAATAATCCTGACCTTCTCATTTCTTCCCATTTAAATAACCGACATTGCTCGTATGCTAACATTTCGGCCCTGCGTTGTTGCAATGTTCCAATGAAGAACAATCTAAGTTCGAATAACATGTCATTTTGCACTTTGGTACGTTTCAGTCTGCAGGAGGTAATATTTAATTCCACATCTTTCCAGCCTGACCCCATTCGGGCTCTTGTCCATTTATCTACGATGTCCTCACTGGTCTTCCTTTGGCTTTCTTTTTTTTTAAAGATTGCTCTCAATCGAGATAAACCTTGCCCCAATTAACACCTTCAGTTATATCTATTTTACATCTGTTTGTCTTTCACCACAATTAAAAGAAAGTTTGTCTATTATACTGCACCTCCACAACCTTTTTTCTTAAAGATTTCTCTCTATCAAAGGAATCCATTGCCACATTCTCACCTTAAATTACACCTATTTTACATCTGTTTGTTTTTCACCACAATTAAAAACAATTTGTCTTTTTCGCTGAACCTCTGCCACCAACGCTGTGAACAGATTAAAAAGCCTGTTTACAGTTTGGAAGAAGGTTCACTTTTGACGTGAAACATTAACTCTGGTTCTCTGGCTTTGAAGATGATGTCACACCTAGTGAGAATCCACAGAAATTAATGGAGCAAATTTTCAATAAATCAAAGAACAGTGGATTCTGGAAATCTCAGAAAGAAAATCAAAAAGTGCAGGAGAAACCAGAAGTTTTGAAGATGAAACAATGGACTCGAAAGTTTGACTCAACTTTCATTCCACAGACGCTCTAAGACCCGCTCATTGACTCCAGCAATTTCAGTTTTCCCTGAAGTTCCAAAGCATGTGGCAAACATACACAAAAGCCCTGTCCAACATGGTGAACCATGCACCAGGAATTGCAATAACACAAAGTGTGCCAATTCATTCGTTCTTGCACGGTTTGTGAAGGTTTATTGCTCATGTTGATGTTTAGGGTGTAGGTTTGTTCGCTGAGCTGTAGGTTTGACATCCAGACGTTTCATTACCTGGCTAGGTAACATCATCAGTGGCGACCTACAAGTGAAGTGAAGCTGTTGTCTCCTGCCTTCTATCTATATATTTGTCCTGGATGTGGTTCCTGTGGTTTTGGTGATGTCATTTCCTGTTCGTTTTCTGAGGGGTTGATGGATGGTACCTAGATCTATGTGTTTGTTTAGGGCGTTGTGGTTGGAATGCGAGGCCTCTAGGCATTCTCTGGCATGTCTTTGCTTAGACTGTTCCAGGATAGATGTGTTGTCTCAGTCGAAATAATGTTTTGTTCGTGTATCCTGGTGGCTAACTTTCTTCCTGTTTGCCCTACGTAGTGTTTGTGGCAGTCCTTGCATGGAATTTTGTAGACGACTTTGGTTTTGTACATGGAATGTACTGGGCCTTAGTATCAGAACACTATTCCAACGAGCCACATCACACTGCAGCACAGACGAACTTCGGAAAACAGAGGAGAAACACCTATACAACGTGTTCAAGAAGAATGTATACTCAAAAAATACACTCCACAGATTCCTCAAGAACAAACCACGACAAGCAGACCAAAAACAGCCAGAACCTAACCGCCTTATCATACATCAAAGACGTTTCAGAAATGACAGCCAGACTAGTAAGACCCCTCGGAATCCTAGTAGCACACAAACCCACCAACACTCTCAATCAAAACGAACAAACTTAAAAGATCCAGTACAACGCATGGACAAACCCAACGACGTCTACAAAATTCCATGCAAAGACTGCCAGAAACACTATGTAGGACAAACAGGAAGAAGGTTAGCCACCAGGATACGCAAACACCAGATAGCTACAAAAATAGACGACCCTCTGTCCCTCGTAGCCCTACACACATAGAAAAAAACGTTTTCATGGGACAGGCTAAGCAAAGACATGCCAGAGACAACTCCAAACACAAAGGAATAACCAAACACATAGGTGTTGATACCATCTATCAGCCCCTCAGAAAAAGAACAGGAAATGACATCACCACAAACCCCAGGAACCCCATCAAAGACAAATACATAAATAGAATGCAGGACACAACAGTTTCGCTTCACTCGGATGTCGCCACTGATGATGTTACCTAGCCAGCAAATGAAACGTCTGGATATCAAACCTGCAACTCAGCGAGCAAACCTACACCCTAAAATTCATTCGTTCTGAAACAACTTAAGGCTGGCATCACTGAAACTACAGGGAGAGAAACAGAGGCAAACACCTTCAATTTAAACAGAAAATGTTGCACTACTGACTGGGAAAAGATTCAAATAAATTTAATAGTCGAGTTAAAATCTGTTAAACGGATTGAAGGAAAGTCCAGGTAATAAAATCCTGGACTCAGAAGAGCGAAGAGTGAATCTGGTCGTGTGGAATAGATCGACACATCCCCGACATCTATAGGCAGGTGATAATATTGGTAACGTCGCAGCTAACTCCCCCAAACACCCCCACCCGAGATTAATAGCAGAAGGTCTAACAGGAGGTAGTAGCACCAGGGAACGGCAACCAAACAAACCAGATCATGGATTTAACCCAAACAGGGCAGAGGGCATTAATGTCACACCAGAACCCGGAGGGTTTCGGCCATGACTCGGGAGGGAGGCTTACACGTTAGTAGAATTGGCCCTTCATCAGATCAATGGCGCAAATGCGACGCCAGCAGTTTGGTAGGTACGAAGGGCCACCGCTCGATGTGTAGGGAACAGAGCATGTTCTTTGGCCCGACTGCAACACCGATGATTGGAGTTTGGCTCCTCTTGTTGGATAGGTTTGCACCCAGCCAAACGGTGGACTGCTGAACCAATTCCAGACAGTCGGGAAAGAAATGCTAGCTGCCTGATTCCACGGTTGGCGATTACCCTCACCCTGAGGCGGGGAGCAATTAGAGCAAATCTCGTGCCACCACCCGAATTCACGGCTAACCTTCTTTACAATACTGTTAGGCTGCCGACCACAGCCTTCCATATTGTGGAAGGGAGGGGACAAACTTGTACATGTGCAAATCAATGGAGACTCTACTTGGGGATCTCTCAGTGTACTACACCGCTGTACTTGAAAAATGACTCTTGCTCAGCAACCTACGCAAATGATACAATCAACAACATTATTTGTTCCTTTATCAATAATCACACCATAAAGGCGGGTATAATATGGGCATGCGGAGATAGAGGGTACCACCACCTCTCCCTGGGATGGAAGGGATGCTGCTATCCGGCGGTACTGTCCACTGGCAGGATAGTGTTCGTCCTAAAGGCCAGTAACGGGCGAACCCGAAGGGTCATCCTACGGCATTTGAATGGGTACACAATCGTCGACACCTGGATGATACCAGGAGCGAACATTGTGTGGTCTATTCTCTTGCGAGCAGGGACAACGTTGGCAATAAACAAGATTAATGGCATTGCATATAGCATATTAGTGTTAGCAAATGAGATTATGTATGGTCTTGGACTCATTAATATTGAGTTAACGGCAGTCCGGGGAGCAGTGACACAAACCGACTAATCCTAGACATGCTGACAGGTGAGAGAGGGGGTGGCTGCAAAATGTGAGGTATTACATGCTGTTTTAATATTCCTGACGAGTCCCAGAATGCCACTGGCGTTATTAATCATTAGAAGGTGGCAATAAGACCGCCTCTCCCCGCAGATGACTCCTGGTACTAACGGCTCACCTCACTTTGGGGAGAATAAAGGTATTGGATCTTACATACTCTACAATTTGTAGGACTGGTCTTACTCATAATGCTTTGTATTGGACCTGTTTGTATACCTTCCCACGCCATTTGCTTATGAGTGCAGTGGGATAATAAATGGTGAAACGCTCAGTGGTCCCACAGCAGAAAGATCTGATTGCGTGGACCCCACCATACGGTCACATTGTAGCGTATGACGTGTGAAAATGGGCTATGAACAGGGCACATCAGAGCAAGTGACGATAAAATCAGAAAGCCGTGTTGCAGGAAGATAGTGTCAGAGGAAAGGCCTGGTGCTCCCTAAGCAGTTTGCTCTTTAGCTCCCTGGATCTGTGTATTTCTTATGTCATTATTCAAATAAAATGACAAAAATGGGTAAATGTAATGGAAAATTAATATTTATTGTGAAATCTATAAAAGTATAGACAGAGAAAGAATTGACATTGCAAAGAATTGCAGACGTTGCAAATTGTTGTAGACAGGAAAAATGTAAGCTGATGTACAAGGACAATAAGTTATCATATCAGCAGTCAAGGTATGAGAAAAAAATACTCCATATGTGGAAAGGAGCGCGAATGTTCCAAGCTCCTGGCCTTGAGATGCGTGAAGGAAAAGCGAAGTACAGCATAAAAAGTGTATGTGAAAGTTATTCAAGCACCCCTTCCATGTGGCGTTTTGCCAAATGTATTGGGTCAATCTGCAGAGTTCGATATAGACTTTTTCTTTGCCCTTGCTAGCATTTGTGTCGAGTCGATTTAGTTTTCAAGACATATACGTAACAAGTTCCTCTCCATTTCAAAACTTACCGCTTTGGCAGTCCCTGTCTATGATTCGAAAGTTAAAATCCTGTAACATGACCACCCTATCAGTCTTACCGATAACTGAAATCTCCTCACAGATTTGTTTTTCAAATTCTCACTGACGGTTAGGGGGTCAATCCATTTCTTATTTCGCTGTTCCACCCAAATAACTTCCCTGGATGTATTTTTGGGAACATCTTCCCTAAGTACTGCTATAACGCTATCCCTTGTCAGAAAACATTCCCTATTCTCTCTTTCCTCATTTGCAATCCTTCCTGTAGCATTTGTATCCTCGAATATTAAGCTGCCAGTCTTGTCCATGCCTGAGCAACGTTTCTTTATTAACAATTGTATCCCCAACCCATTTTCCTTACCATGCCCTGAGGTCAAGTGCCTTCTCTGTTCGACCACTTGCATGGAAATCAATGCAGTTTATTTCTTCAATCCAACCTTGTTCTCTGCTTTGTCCCTGCTTACCCTGACTGTTTGTCTCGCAGCTTTCTCTGCTGTACCAGCGTCAGACTGATCTCTTTCCTCACTATTTCCCAGGGTCCCAACCCTCCCCCCCCCCCCCCCCACCCGCCGGCCAACTCACCAGTTTAAGTCCTTCCAATCATCTCTTGCAAATCTCCCTGCCAGTATGTTAGTTCCCTTGCGTTTTGGGTGCAATCTATTCTTCTTGTACAGGTGACTTCTACAACAGAAGAGATTCCAATTGTTCAAAATATGAATCCTTCTCCCACAAACTAACTCCTCAGCCACGCATTCATCTGCACTACCCTCCTATTCCCATCCTCGAGATTTCGTAGCAGGGGGAGTATCCATATATTGCGTCCTTAGAGAACCTCATTTTTAAAATGCCTGCCTCACATTCTCTATTCTCCCGTCAGAACTTCATCGTTTTCCCTTTATATGTCTTTGACTCCAATGACCACCTGCTAGTCCTTCTCCCTTTTGAGAATATTCTGAAGCATCTCTGAAACAGTCTTGATCCTGGCACCAAAGAGGCAACGCACCATTCTGATTTTTCGCTGTTGGCCACAGAAACATTTAACTCTGCCTCTGAATAGGGAGGCCCCTAATACAATCGATCGCTTGGAATCTGATTTCACCCTCATTACATTAGACCCTGTCTTGATAGCAGAAGCTTGGTTGTTCGTGCTTCATTCCCCTCAGAATTCATCAGCACTTACATTTTCTAAAACAACATACTTGTTTGAGATTGGGATAACTATAGCAAACTCCTGCACTACCTGCCGACTTCTCCTCCATCCCTGCCGTTAGCTCATCTTTGTTACTGTGTCTGCGGCTTATATCCTTTCCTTTTATTCCCATCAAATGCACGGCCTTTTCTTGTAAATGCTTCATTGACTCTAATTGTCACTCTACTCAATTTGTTCGAACTTATAGGATTCACAACCAACGACATTTATTGCAGATATAATCCTCAGTAACATGCAAACGCTCCCTAAGCTCACATATCCGGCACGAAGAGCACATCATTCTCCTGAAGGTCATTCTGCGTTTTCCAATGTGCATACTCAGAAAATACAAAAAAGGTTCCTCCAAGATCAGTTGTGAGATACGTTGTTTGTTAAGTTTTCCCAGACGCACTCCAATATCCAGAGATACGTGAATTCAAACAGCAAAGGTAGTAACTGTGCTGGTTTACTGCTGTGTCAGTTAGCAGTGTGGATGCCTTTTTCTCTCTCTTCATCATTGACCAGGTCCTGCCTGTTGTCTGTCCTTCTTCCTTTCAAAAGTGGTGTTGTTTGACTTTTTTTTCTCCAAAGTTCCAAACCAATGCAAACGCATATAAAACAGTAATTGGTGTTCCTGGAATTCAAGGAAATTACGGATAAAACCAAAAATACCTCAACAAAAGGAGCAGCTCCTACAGCCACAATTTCTTTCCCGTCTGTCTGTTGGATTACCCATAATCCTTTGTATAACTCTATGATCTTTTGCTCTCAAGTCTATTTCTTATTATCCTGTCCGACAAAGTACCTGTTGGATTATATTTCTTATCATCTTGTCCGACAAAATACGTGTTGGATTACAACCTGGTGCTGTGTGCATTTTTAACTTTGTCCACCCCAGTCCAACATCGGCACGTCCACTTCATGATTCTTTCCAAGAAATTACTATTTATTTCCTCAAGTTCGTGACATTCCATGTCTTTCTCCACAATAAATGTTGACAAGAAGTGTTTGATTAATATCTCACCCATCTTCTCTAGATCTATACATAGGCGACCTCGATTATATTTAAGGCGCACTATTCTCTCCCGAGTTACTCTTTAGACCTTATTGAAACATGTCCAAAGGTTTCTGAAACTTCAAATTAACTGTATCCCCCTACCACCGCACCGCTCCCTCATACTTATCTATTCTGCCATTCGTATTCACACTGACAAATACAATCCCAACTGGCTCAGAAACAAATTTTATATTATAGAAAGTGTCTCCCATATTTTATAAGGATCCAGTTTTTGTCTATTATCATCATGTTTACAAAATATTCCACCAGATTCTACACTGACTATCAGGACAGCACCGTTTGGTTTCAGACTGACTGCACAACTGGTTTTGTGTATCCTTGTGTATCAATCTGAAATAGGTCGCTGACAGTGTCATCATGTAATAGAGAAGGCAAATAAACTGCTGTATGTTTTACAAGGGGAATGAAGTCTAAAAATAGGGAGGTCTAGCTAAAACTGTACAAGGTACGAGTCAGACCACACTTAGACTATTATGAACAGCATGCGTGCACGAAGGAAAAATTTTCATGCATTGGAGGCAGGTCAGAGAAGGTTCCCTTGATTGATCCTGGGAATAGAGGGATTTTCTAATGAGGAGAGATGGAGTAGATTGAACTTAAGCCCATTGGAATTTAGAAGAATGAGAGATAAAATGAATGAGTCATTCAAGATTCTCGGGGCTTTAAAATGGTAGATGCTAGGAAGTTAGAAAATAGAGCAGTACAGCACAGCAATAGGCCCTTCGGCCCACTGTTCTGATAATGATAAAATTCTAAACCAAGCCCATCTGCATGTTCATTCTCAATATCCCTCTATTCTCTAGCTGTTCATGTTTCTTTCGAAATGCCGCTTAAAAGCTTTGCTCAGATTGTTCCTCCTATGGCCTTCAAGGCACCTTCCACTCTCGATGTAAATAAAGACAACTTGTTTGCATATCTCAATTAACATTCCACATCTCTCCTTAATCCTACGTGCCTCTGTATATGACGCTTATTCTCTGAAAGAAATTTTGACTATTCACATTCATCTTGCCTCTCCTGATTTTCGCTACTTGTATCTGGTGGACCATCATTCTCTGTCACTCGAGTAAATCGATCCAGGTTTGCTCAATCTCGATTAAAAGCTAACTTGGGCTGTATGTTATTCATCTGCTTGAGTGCCCAATAGAAATTCTCTACATCCTTCCTATCATGTGGATATCAGAACTGTACTTCAAATATGGCCAAACCAAACTTTAATTCAGTTGCAACATGTCATGCAAACATTCATAAGCAGTCTTGTTACAGATGAGGACAACGAATGCTTTGTGCTTCCTTTCCCACCGCACCCACTGATATTGCGACTTTCAGACAGCTATGGACATGCACCAACATCCCTCTGCATATCACTGTCCTTCTGTATCGGAACTTTCTTGCATATGACCTTATAAAATTTATAATCTCACACCTTCCCTTTGGCGGCACGGTGGCTTAGTGTTCAGCACTGCTACTGCCCGGCGCCAGCGACCTGGTTTGATTCACGCCACAGGCGACTATCGGTATGGGGTTCGTGTGTTCCCCCGTGTCTGCATGGGTTTCTTTCAGGTACACTGGTTTCTTCCCACAATCCAATAATTTGCACGTCAGGTTAATAGCAATACTCAATTTCCCATAGTGTAATGTGTCTTCCTCAAGTGCAAATATAGGGTTGGATCTTTCT
Source organism: Chiloscyllium punctatum (assembly GCF_047496795.1). NCBI lineage: Eukaryota > Metazoa > Chordata > Chondrichthyes > Orectolobiformes > Hemiscylliidae > Chiloscyllium > Chiloscyllium punctatum. The sequence goes on from NC_092773.1 coordinate 65,674,022, forward strand.
CGGTTGCCATTCGGAGGGTCAATGTTGACTTGTTGGACAGAAGTGCCTCTTTCCATACTGTAGGGAACCTAAACACCATTTGTTGTTTCTCCACCCAGCTGATCCGTATCCTGCTGCAACTTTTAATATCCTTACTCCTTATCCACAACACAAATTTTCTTGTCGGCTGCAATAGTTATCTTGGCAAATTTCCATTGGTTTTCCTTGTGCAAGAGTCTGCAATCGGGGGCATCAAATCCCAGAAAGGGCTCAAACATTCAAGACGGAGAAAGGGAGGAATGTCTTCACTCAGAGGAAAGTGAATCTGTGGAATTCCTTACAGCTAAGGGCTGTCGAGGCTGGGTCACTAAATCTATTTGTCGCAGAGATGGTCATTTTCAAGTTCATCCTGGAAACAAGGATTACGTTGGAAAGGCAAAATAGTAGAGCTGGGGATCTTTGGATCAGCCATCTTCCCATTGAATGGCAGAAATACTCTATGGGCCAATGGCCTAATTTTCCACCCACATCTCATGGTTTTCACTTAATCAGTTTCAAACTCAATAAGAAATAATATAACAATTTGCTTCTCTGCTCACAAGGCTCATTTAAATTGAGATTATTAGACATTCCACGTTTCACAACATTTGACGTAGAACAGACAATTATCGTGTTGGTCTTTGACATGTTATTACAGAAATCCATTTCGTACACATTCCAGGATTCCAACTATTTCAGACGTGATACTCGTTAGGTAATCAGTCGGTATGGCGACGACTGTCACACACAGTCTTTGTTGCAAGTACATTCAAATTCCAGAATGTAACCATATTCACATTACCATCAGTGTTTGGTGCCTGTCAAAGAATTCCTGCTAACGGTTACTTCCCCTTGCTGCTTCTCAACTCCACTGAAACAGAGTCTGAATTTTGATTATCACATCCACGTAATTGTCTCACTAATGCATTGATCACATCTTTTCTTCACAACACAGCTTGATAGGCTTTTTGCCTATCCTGCCGAATCCTGACAAATGTTCAATATTCACTTCCCATCCATGGTCACTCTGCAGCCACATCTCCACAATGGCAGTTCGATCACATTTGTTCACTTGAGTTAATGTTGTCATTCCATCTGTCATGCTGCAAATGTAGGGAGTCTTTGATAATGTGGTTAAGGGGTTGAATGAAGAGTTAAGAGACAGGGATGCTTTCAGGGGCACGAGGATCTCACAGATTAAAGCATAGTTACAAACAGTCCAGAATATTAGTTGGAGGAGGTGCTTTACGGATTGGAGGAAGGAGCAGAGATAGAGCAGGCCGGAATAGATTCCAGAGATAAGGATGAGTGGAGTGAGAGGAAAGGAGGGAGAGAGGGCAATATAGAAATTCGAGTGTTTCGGGGAGAAGAATGGAGGAACAAAAATAGGTAAGAAATTTTATAGTGATTGGAGAACTATACACATCTAAGAATGCTTGTACCTTCGGGAAGTTATAGAGACAGCAAGGCTGTGGAGTCTAGAAACTAGTCCAGGCTCGAGACAATTACATTCAGAGCGATTATCAAACAGACAGGACGAGGTACCCACGAGAGGGTGGGTTGATGCGGAGAGGGAACTGTCCATAGATTGGCGTGTAAAAGCTTCAAAAGAGTTCGGAGATAAGTAGATGGATCGAGAGACTGAAAGAGCTGATATTGAAAGTGAGTCATGTACGACTGGAGACACACAAGATTTGGATTGAATGATACATTTCATGAAGTCTGCATGGACATGAGGGGATTACACAACTAGGGAAGGTTTTAGGAGCTCCACAGATTGAGAATGTTCTCAGGTCTCGAAGAGGTCACACAGGAAGGGAGGACTTTTGAGGGTGCAGGTAAAAATGGACATAGTGGAGGGGTTGGAGTAGTTAACAGAGAGACGAAAAGTTTTAGATATAGTCGATATATCAGAAAAAATATAAGAGGTGTGAACGTATGAAAGAATTAGACACTTAATGGTTCTGCAAGAGCTAGGAGAGGTACGCATGTTTGTGGAGCAGGAGAAGTGTCTGGGTTATAGAGAGATGGATAATGTAGATTAGCAACACTTCTTTGAAGGAAAATCCACATTTTAAAGGTGGGATGTTTTAAAGGGAGGTGCAGGAGAAATATGTTTCTATCAAAATAAAGGATAGAAATGGCAACATTAGGGAATGGATAATGAGCTAAGATGATGGATGAAGCATATATAAGGTTTAGGTGCCTGAATAAGTAGAAGCATTGGAAGATTATCGGGGATGTAGCACCAACCTGAAACGAAGAGCTAAGTACGCTAAAACTTGAAATGAAATATCTTTGGCAAACAGATTTAAGGAAAATCACAAAGCCTTTTATTCGTATCTAAGGAGCAAGAGGGTAACTAGAGAAAGAGTTCGCCGACTCAAGAACAAATGTGGAATGTTATGCGTTATGTCAGAGAAAATGAGTGAGAGTCTTATCGAGTCCTTAGCATCAGTATTCAACAAGGAGAGAGATATGACGGATGTTGAGGTTAGAGATAGATGTTTGATTACTCTATGTCAAGTCAGTATAAGTAGGGAGGACGTGTTGGGTATGATAAAATGCATTAAGGTGGACAAGTCCCAAGTCCGGATGGAATCTATCCAGGTTTACTGAGTGAAACGAGAGAAGAATTAGCTGCAGCCTGTACTTTACTTTGTCCTTTTCTTCTTTTAGACACTTGGCAATTTGAGAGATGGCGAGCTTCGGACACTAGTACACATTGTCGGGCCTCGAGTAGCTTGGCAAATGGGAAGTGATTTAGGGGCTGGAGGAGTTTGCAGAAAAATAGGGTTCTGAAGGGACTGGGAGATATTGCAGATGTAGGCAGGGCTGTGAGCTTGTTGATGGCTGGACATAGTGTGGGCTGCAGAGAAAGCAGGCGTCATACAGATCGGGAGGCTTCTAAGAGCAGGGGAAAGAAATGGAAATAGAGGAAGTGCAGTGCATGAAGACGTTTCATTAATCAGGACACTGTCATAAGGCCAGGAAGGGTTGTAGTGATCTGAGCAGCACACGAAGGTAAGGAGGGCTTTAGACGGGGTACCTTATGGGAAGGTTTGGTAACTGTAAGACTTAAGAAGATGTAGAGGGTTGGAGGTATTGGAGGATATTTGACATATATGAAGTATTTTACAGTTTGTAGTCGGAGGTTACAGTGATAGGGAGCACTGTCGGACCTTGACTGGTTACACTGACAGGCACGGCTGGGAGACTGATGAAGTTGCACAAATAGGGTGGTGGGACAAAAAGAGGTTTTCTCGTAAGGGATTTAAGTGGGAGCTTAAGAGTTATGGAAGTTACAGGGAAACACAGGAAAGAGTGGAGACTCACAGCCATTTGATCACAACAGCCAGCCCCACCATTCAGTATGATGACAACTGATCATCAAACACTGTACCCTGTTCCTGACTTCACACTGTACTCTGATATTGGAGTAACTGGTGGCACTGAGTAATACAGAGGGCTGCAGTACCTGGGAGTGCGTGTTACAAAGGTGGCGAGGGCTGTGGAAATTGGAACAAGTTATAGGGTAGGGAGTGTTTTAGGAATGGGAGGACTTAACAGAGAAGCGGAGGCATGTAGTGATGGGGTGTAACTAAATTCACAGGAAGGATTATAAGAAATCATATAGGTTATGGAAACATATAATATCATTGTGTCTGGAGGAGGTTAAAATTCTAAATTTTTGTAGTGACTAAGGAGATTACAGGGAAAGGAAGGGCAATATGGATTGGCAGAGATAACAGCGATTGAGTGTGTTTTAGAGATGTGAGGATTTTATAGTCATTGGTGGTATTGTAGGCGCTAAAGTATGTGAGAGATGCGATAGCTCTACACTGTTTCTAGAGGGAAGGAGGATTCTCATGGTTGGAGGAGATTGCTAAGATAGGGATATCTTTTTTTCGTGTTGAGGAATGTTACATAGATCATGAAAATAGTAGGAGCTTGACATAGGTACAAATAATAGGAGTTTTTTCAAGTCTGGAAGGGACTACACTGACAGGGATGGGGAAAGGAACTGAGGAGTATTTTCACAGATAAGGAGGGATTATAACGGTTGGAAAAGATTACACAAATTGGCCCAGGTATCGGAATTAAAGGGACATGCATAGACATGGAGGGTTCATTGGAGCAATGCCGTACAGTGACAGGCAGGACTCTGTGGGTTTGCAGAGATAGGGAAGACAGTGTCCACTAGAGAACGTTACACTGATACAGCCCGTGTTAACGATTGGAGAAGCTGACTGAGATGGGGAGACTTCTATGGAACAGAGGAAGTTACAAACAAGACAGCGATAATGACACCTGGATTTTCCTTCGCGTTCCTGGCCCAGCATTGTATCAATGTCATGCCCTCAGTGTCTGAATTAATGTCCACTGACTCCTTCCTGTGTTGCTTAATTTGAATGATCATACTGAATGCCGGATTCATTGAAGGCTCCAGATCTCACTCTCCATCTCACTCTGGCTGACCAACCGTCTTCAGTCAGGTGATGGACAAGACAGGAGATAAGAATTCCGCTGAGAAAGTAACATCCTGAGTGTGTACAGGAGACAGCGAAATAGTCAGATGCAGACGTTAGACTGATGCAGTGGGGATTATACTGATAGAATGGATCAGAGTCGGACAGTGGTCTGGAATATTCCAGTTTCCATCCCTGGCCCGTGTTGCCTCGTCTCTGTGAAATGAAGAATTCTGTTTGCTCAGGATCTCGGAGCAGCAGCAAGAGCGAGTGGCGCTGACATAGACAGCAATTAGACAAACACGGTGATAGATGTCACATGGACAGATAGTGAGTGATATCACCAGGGTGCAGGAGAATTTCGGGATTAAAGAATGGGGTCAGAAGAACAATTTTGGAGTCAGTTGTCATGACTACCCGTACTCAGGGAGTCGTGAGTTATTTTTCTGGGATGGCACAGTGCTGGGGCCAGTCTCCTATTGAATCGTATGACAGGATTATCAGAGTGCTTTGAACTGAAAAATGGGGAGAAACAGAAAATTTCCAAACCCAAAAATAAAAGTTGAAATATTGAAATTGCATGGGGATATGGCTCAAGAGAAGCAGAAGTACAATGAAGAAGCTGCGTTTGATTGAAATAATATATCAGGATTCTGACAGAAAATTATAGTTTCACAGGGAAATTACAGTTTTTTGATTTGAATGCACAAAGAACCTGCTATAACGTACAATGTCTTGTGATATAGAGAGGTAAATAATTTCTATCGAAACACTCATTAGGGAGACGTGCTCTCAGGTTGAACAAAAAAATGGGACATTAGTATTCACAGCTGCATAACATTGTGGACGGCCAGGAAGAATGGGAAGCAGGATGGGGAACTCTGATAGTCAGGGAAACCAATGGGATTACCATGGAAATATGTGTACTCAAATTATAAATCAGTACGAATCCAAATTCTGAGAAACGAATATAGAAAGCAGAAGGGGAAGGACAGTGTTAAGGCCCCCGAACAGACTTAATATTTTTGACACTGCATTAAATAGATAAATATTTGTATTTGTAACCATGGCACGGGGATTCTTAAAAGGGTGTGTGGAAAGGTTGCTGTACAGACCGATATGGTCATCAAGAGACCTCGTTTCACTTTGAGTTGAAAGTGGCCATGTGAAGGGGGTGGGTGTGGCATTGGTGTGGCAGTGTCCTTGTGTTGCTTTCTCCGGCATAACCCATTTTCCTGACGGGAATTCCCGAGTTGCTCGACACCTGTCCAATGTTCCTCCCGCACTTTGGAAGGTTTTTGCCCAATACTTGCCAGGAGATCGTTGATTTATTAAGAGATATTTGGAAGACAAAAAAACCTAACAATTCTGAAGAAGCCGGTGCTTCTGATATTGGGAAGTATTTGTTAAAGGAATCGCTAATGGTCTCCTAGCAGGCGTGCAGTAGAAAAGGAAACATTATCAGATTTTTATGTTTTGATAGAAACAGGGAGAATTGAAGGGGCGGGAAGTAATGAGTGTGTGACAGAGAGTAGCCAGGGTCTGAATGGTGTTACAAATCCAGTACAGATTGCTGCAACTGGAGGTGTTTGCAGAGGGAGGGAGAGAAATCTGTAGCTTAATTAGCTCACTGCTTTTCTGAGGATGCCGCTGATTGGATAAGTGTATATTTTCCACTGCTAATTACTCAGAGGCTGCTCAGCATCAGCCTTTTTTTTTGGTCTGGAGTCATACGTCGCCAGACCAGGTAAGAATATCAGATGGACATCACAAAAGGACATACGTGAACCAGTTGAGTTATTCCAGATAATCAACAATGTATTTATGGTCGCTTCACCAATGGCTTGTACTGCCAAAACATGAAGTCCCAACTCCAATTCTCAATGCCCTGACTAATGAAGGTAAGCTTCCCAAATGCTTGCTTCACCACTCCGTCTACCAGTGATGGAACTTTCAAAGAATTGTGCACTTGCATCCCTCTGTCTCTCTGTTCGACAGCACCAACCAGGGCACTACCATTAATTCTACAAGTCCTACCCTGGTTTGCCCGAGCGAAATGTAACAGCGTGCATTTCTACACCTGCCATTCCTGAATCCACTGGTCTAGCAGTACTGTTGATCCAGTTGTCCTCTCAGATAACCCTCTTAACTGTCCATTTTACCAGCAATTTAAGTACGAGTCACAAATTTGCTAACAATGACTCCGTTATACAACTTTAAAGTATATACATAAATGAGGCACCGCAGTGGACCCAACTCTGAACCTCATAGCTGACCATTGCCCATAGGTCTGCAGTTTGAGCAGCTACCCTCTGTATCACGCTCTGTACCCGACCGTTAACCTAATTTTGCATCTAGTTGGTGAACGCTCCCTGGATTTGTGTGATCTGAACTGATTAACCAGTTTGCCATGCAGAACCTTGTCAAATATTTTTCTAAAGTCCATGTGGACAACGTCTACTGCTCTGCCTTGACCTATCACTTGTCTACCTCCACAACATCTCAGTCACGTTTGTAAGACATGATTTCCCAAGCACAGAGCCATGATGACTGTCGCTAATCCGTTCTAACCTTTCAAAATGTACGAAGATACTTTCTGTCAGAATCTCCTCCAACAACACACCCTCCAATCATCTGCCACTACTCCAATGGAAAGTGACGACTAAAAGATTATCGCCAAATGTGCAGCAATCTTCTCCCTCACTTCCTGTAGAAACCTTGGCTAAATCCCATGTGGCCTAGGGAATTGATGCGAGCTGACGTTTTTCAAAATTTTCAGCGCATCCTCCTTGTGAACATCCATCTTTTCGAGCACATCAGCCTGTTCAAAGTTTGGGAGAAGATTTGTAGCTCGGGTGCTCGTTGTTGTGGTTCTGTTCGCCGAGCTGGGAATTTGTCTTGCAAACGTTTCGTCCCCTGTCGAGGTGCCTAGACAGGGGACGAAACGTTTGCAAGACAAATTCCCATTCGGCGAACAGAACCACAACAACGAGCACCCGAGCGAGGTGTCTAGACAGGGGACGAAACGTTTGCAAGACAAATTCCCAGCTCAGCGAACAGAACCACAACAACGAGCACACGAGCTAGGTGCCTAGACAGGGGACGAAACGTTTGCAAGACAAATTCCCAGCTCGGCGAACAGAACCACAACACGAGCACCCGAGCTACAAATCTTCTCCCAAACTTGGAACACCTACGGGCGAGAGACGCTAAGACAAGCTAGGAAATGGGAATCCTGTGCCAACTGCCTAAGCGCCACATACGAACAACTCCGGTTCCTGCATGAATGCCGAAAGAATCGAATCCTTCCACCATGTGTCAGATACAGACCCCAGGCAACAATCCACAAGCCAGGGACACAGCTAGGCAGAACGGATTCAGGCTGATCCAGGTAATGATTACAGACGCTCACAGCAGACTACACAAATACAGACAAGAAATTGCACGCCGAAAATCGTTAATTTCAAAAACCACCAATCAGGAATGGACCCTGACCATAGAACAGGCCGTCACCACAGGAGAGAAGAGGACCACACACCGCAAAAAATGGCACTAAAAGAAAAAATAGCCAAACTAACACACAAAGAGGAGGACACCACAACACATACCTGGGTTAAAAACCTCTCCCACAGACAGCTCACAGACACGGAAAGAACAATACTGGCCAAGGGACTCAACTACAACCACAGGGACGCCAAGACAGCAGACTTCCTAGCAGCACTAGAATGCACACTCAGGAACAGTGGACTTATAGAAGAAACATAACAAACTGTGAGACAAAGTTTCATACCGCTGATAACAAGAAAAAAAAACAAACACATAACCTCAACACCAAGGAGAGGGAAGCACTAAGATCACTAAGAAACCATAAGAACATAATTATACTACCAGCAGACAAAGGCAGAATGACGGTCATCATGGACAAAGCAGAGTACATGCAAAAAGCACAACAACTACTTGCAGATACAAACACCTATCAAAAGAGGGAGTTTGACCCCACCCCACAGCTCACCAATAGGATAAACAACACACTGAGGAATCTACAAAAAAAGGACAGATAACCAGGTCTGACCTACAAAGTATGAAACCTGAAAGCAACAACACCCCCAGATTCCATGGACTACCCAAAGTGCACAAACCAGACATCCCACTCAGACCCAGAGTATCACTAAAAGGGACACCATCGCACAAACTGGCCAAAGAACTACAGCAGAAACTGAAACACCTGATCAGCGGATCCAGACAATCTATACAATCGACACAGGAATTCTTGGACATCTTCAGAAATATACACATAGACAAGGAAGAAACTATGGTCCCATTCGATGTAACGGCACTGTTCACCTCCATCGACAAAACACTAGCCAAAGAAACAATATCGAACCTGCTGGACAGACATAACAGACAATAGGACGTTGAACCTATCAACAAAGACGGCATACTTAAACTACTGGACTTGTGCCTCACAACACACTTCACATTCAACAACCAAATATACGAACAAATCAACGAAACACACATGGGCTCACCGATCTCTGGTCTCATAGCAGAAGTAATGCAAAGGTTAGAACAAACAGTCTTACCACAAATTCAACCCGAACTCTGGGTCAGATATGTGGCTGACACCTTTGTAATAATTAAAAACACAGAAATAGAGAACACACACCAGATCATCAACGCCACACTCACAGGAATCCGATTCACTACAGAGGAAGAAAAGGACAACCAACTCCCATTCCTAGACGTGATGGTACAGAGAACACCGTTCCGAGAATTCACCACAAATGTTTACAGGAAAGCCACACACACAGACCAAGCCCTAAACTATGAAAGCAAACACCCCAACACACATAAACGAAGTTGCATCAGGACACTATTCAAAAGGGCCACAACACACTGCAGCACACTAGAACGACAAAAAGAGGAAGAGGAACACCTATACAAAGTATTCGCCACAAACGGCTACCCTCGGAATTTCATCAACAGATGCCTAATGGAGAGACAACGGAACGAGGACATGCCGCAACCCAAAGGACTAGCCACACTACCATACATCAGGAGCATTTCTTAACTGACAGCCAGACTACTGCGACCACTAGGACTCATAACATCTCACAAACCAACAGCCACGCTCAGACAACAACTCACCAGAACAAAGGACCCGATACCCAACATGAGCAAAACTAATGTAGTGTACAAAATCCCATGCAAGGACTGCAGAAAACACTACATCGGACAAACAGGAAGACAGTTAACGATCCGTATACACGAACACCAACTAGCCATGAAACGACACAACCAGCTATCCTTAGTAGCCACACACGCAGACGACAAGCAACATGAATTCGACTGGGACAACACTACCATTACAGGGCAAGCCAAACAGAACAGCCAGGGAATTCCTAGAGGCATGGCACTCATCCACAGACTCTATCAACAAAGACATCGACCTGGACCCAATATACCAGCCACTACAGCGGACAGTTTGAACTGACAACCGGAAGTGGCAGAGACAGGCCACTATAAATGCCGGAAGAAACAGCACAGAAGCGCTTCACAGGAGGATCCCAAGCACTGAGGATGTCACCTAGACAGGGGACGAAACGTTTGCAAGAAAAATTCCCAGCTCGGAGAACAGAACCACTACAACATCAGCTTGATTCACGCTGTCCTCATAAACGTCAAGGTTCCTATCATTAGTAAATACTGAGGCAAAATATTCATTCAGCACTGCCCTCACCTACTCCGACTCCAAGCACAAGTTCCCCCCACAATCGTTGATTAAACCTACTCTCAATCTGGCCATTCCTTTGTTGCTCACATAAGTGTAAAATAACCTAATATTTTCCTTAATCATACCCGCTAAAGCTTTACCATGCCTCCTTTTAGCTCTCCTCAGTTCATTCATCAGGTTCCTTCCTGTCTACCTTGTAACCATCAACAGCCCTGTCTGATCATGGCCTCGTCAGCATTAATTAATCTTCCTTCTTCCCCTTGACGATATGTTCACATCGCTTGTCACCCAATTTTCCTTCACCTTACCATCCCTTTCTTATCCCTGTGGAACAAACCTATTCAGCACTTGCAGTCAGTGCTTTCTACAAAAACTCAACATTTCTATTGTACATCTTCCTGAGAACATCTGTTTCCAAATTAGGTGCCCAGTTCCTGCCTAATAGCATTGAAATTCCCGCCCCTAATTAAATACTTCCCAATACCGTCTGCTCCTATCTCTGTCCGTGACTGTAGCAAGGCTCAAGGAGTTCTGAACACTCGTGCTCTCCCACCAAGAGATCTGAAACATGTCCTGGTTCGTCGCCAAGCATGAAATCCATTGTGGCCTCCTCTCTGGCCGGCCTATCTACATATTGAATCAGCAACCATTTCTGGACACACCTGATAAACACTGCTTCATCAAAAAGAATTGAACTAAGGAGGTTCCAAGCAACATGAGGGAAGTTCGAGTCATCCATAACAATAACCCTATTTATTCTGCACCTTTCCAAAATCTGCCTCCCATTCTCCTCAACGACTCTGTTGCTAATGGGGGCCCACGGAAACTCACAATAAAATGACTGCTTCTTTATTGTTTATGACTTCCACCCGTACTGACTCGGTAGACAAAACCCTTCTCAACGATCTCCCTTTCTGTAGCTGTACTGCTATGCCTGGTTAATAATGCCACTCACACACCTCTTTCCTCCCCGCACCCCCATTCATCTTGAAATATCTAAACCTTGGAGCATCGAACGACCATTCCTCTCCATATGCTATCCAAACCTCCGTAAATGTTACAACATCAGAGCACCAACTGCTGTTTCATACTAAGGTCATCACACATATTCCGGCACTCTCTCCCCTTCCTGGACTTCTCCATCTCCAATCCTGGTGTCCTCACTTTCTCCTTATTCCTGACAATGCTTGCATTAACTTAGATTTTAACCCATCACACTGACTGCAAATCTTTCCTATCAACCGCCGATCTCTCCTCTCAGACTCTCTGCATGCTGTATTTTGTTGTTCACTAGCTTCTACACTCTAGGCTCCATAGCTCCGGTTGCCACCCCTCTGCCAAACTACTATAAACCGTTCCCAAGAGCTGTAGCAAATACTCCACCCAGAAAAGTACACAGAACCCTTTGGCCCTGGATGTTGCGCTGATCCAAGCCCACCTAACCTACACTAGCCCTCTATCCTCCATATGCCTATCCAATGCCCGTTTAAATGCCCATAAAGAGGGTCAGTCAACCACTGCTACTGGCAGGGCATGACATGAACTCACGACTCGCTCAGTAAAGAACCTACCCCTAACATCTGTCCTATGCCTACCACCCCTTAATTTAAAGCTATGCCCCCATTTAATAGCTGACTCCATACGTGGAAAAAGGTTCTCATGGTCAACCCTATCAAAACCCCTAATCATCTTGTACACCTCTATCAAGTCACCCCTAAACCTTCTTTTCTCCAATGAAAACAGCCCCAAGTGCCTCAGCCTTTCCTCATACGATCTTCCTACCATACCAGGCAACATCCTGGTCAACCTCCTCTGCACCCGTTCCAGTGTCTCTACATCCTTCCGATAGTATGGCGACGAAAGCTGCACACAATACTCCAGATGCGGCCGCACCAGAGTCTTATACAACTGCAACATGACCTCAGAACTCCAGAACTCAATTCCTCGACCAATAAAAGCCAGTATGCCATATGCCTTCTTCACCGCACTATTTCCCTGGGTGGCAACTTTCAGAGATCTGTGTACATGGACACCACGATCACACTGCTCATCCACACGAGCAAGTATCCGACCATGAGCTCAGTACCCCATCTTTTTGTGACACATACCAAAGTGAATCACCTCACACTTACCCACATTTTACTCCATTTGCCACCTTTCTGCCCAGCTCTGCAGCTTCTCTATATCCCGCTGTCACCTGACACATCCTTCCTCACTGTCAACAACTCCGCCGACTTTCGTATCATCCTCAAACTTGCTCAACCACCCTTCTAGCCCCTCCTCCAGGTCATTTATAAAAATGACAAACAGCAATGGTCCGAAAACAGATCCTTGTGGAACACCGCGAGTAACGGCACTCCAAGATGAACCTTTACCATCAACTACTACCCTCTGTCTTCTTCCAGCCAGTCAATTCCTAATGGAAACCTCCAACTCACCCTCAATGCCATACCTCCGTATTTTGTGCAGTAGCCTACCATCGTGTACCTTCTCAAACGCCTTACTAAAATTCATGTACACCACATCTACCGCTTTAAACTCGTCCACCTCCTTAATCAACTTCTCAAAGAATTCAATAAGGTTTGTGAGGCACGACCTGCCCTTCACAAAACCATGCTGACTAACCTTGATCACATTATTCCTATTCAGATGTTCAAAAATCCTATCCCTTACAATTCTCTTTCAGACTTTGCCCACAGCAGAAGTGAGACTCACCGGCCTATAGTTACTAGAATTATCCCTACTCCCCTTTTTTTAGATTAGATTAGATTACTTACAGTGTGGAAACAGGCCCTTCGGCCCAACAAGTCCACATCGCCCCGCCGAAGCGTAACCCACCCATACCCCTACCCCTACATCTATATCTACCCCTTACCTAACACTACGGGCAATTTAGCATGGCCAATTCACCTGACCTGCACATCTTTGGACTGTGGGTGGAAACCGGAGCACCCGGAGGAAACCCACGCAGACACGGGGAGAATGTGCAAACTCCACACAGTCAGTCGCCTGAGGCAGGAATTGAACCCGGGTCTCTGGCGCTGTGAGGCAGCAGTGCTAACCACTGTGCCACCGTGCCGCCCACAGTGAAAAAGGGAACCACATTTGCTCTCCTCCAGGCTTCTGGCACTATTCCTGTAGACAATGAGGACATAAAAATCAAGGCCAATGGCTCTGCAATCTCCTCCCTTGCTTCCCAGAAAATCCTGGGATAAATGCCATTAGGCCCAGGGGACTTATCTATTTTCATCCTTTCCAGAATTTCCAACACGTCTTCCATACATACCTCAAAGCCGTCCATTCTAATTAATTGTGACTCAATATTCACATCGGGAACAATGTCCTGTTCCTGAGCGAATACCGATGAAAAGTATTCATTCAGTGTCTCCCCAATCTCTTCAGGCTCCACACGCAACTTCCCACTACTATCCTTGACTGGACCTCTTCCTACCCTCGTCATTCTTTTTTTCCTGGCATACGTATAGAAAGCCTTTGGGTTTACCCGAATCCTACCAACTAAGGACTTTTCATGTCCTCTCCTTGCTGCTCTTAGCTCTCTCTTCAGATCCTTTCTGGCTACCTTATAACTCTCAATCGCCCCAAATGAATCTTCACGCTTCATCTTTACATAGGCCGCCCTCTTCCCTTTAACAAGGTATTCCAATTCCTTATTAAACCACGGCTCCCTCACACGACCCTTTTCTCCCTGCCTGACACTTACATCTTTATCAAGGACACTCAATAGATGCTCCTTGAACATTCTCCACATATCAATTTCGCCCTTGCCTTGAAGACTACTTTTCCAAGCCACGCATCCTAAGTCGTGCCTCACCGCATCATAATTTCCCTGCCCCCAGCTATAACTCTAGCCCTGCAGTGCACACTTATCCTTCTGCATAACTAGCGTAAAAGTCACCGAATTGTGGTCACTGTCCCCAAAGTGCTCACCTACCTCCAATTCTAACACCTGGCCTGGTTCGTTACCCAGAACCAAATCCAATATGGCCTCACCACTTATTGGCCTGTCTACATATTGTGTCAGGAAATTCTCCTGCAATCATTGGACAAACACCGACCCATCTAACGAACTCGAGATATAATTTTCCCAGTCAATATCTGAGAAGTTAAACACCCCATAACAACCACCCTATTACTTTCACTCTTCTCCTGAATAATCCTCGCGATCCTTTCTTCTACGTCTCTAGGTCTATTAGGAGGCCTGTAGAAAACTCCTAACAGGGTGACCACACCTTTCCTATTCCTAACCTCAGCCCAAACTTCCTCAGATGGCAAGTCTTCGTCCATTGTCCTTTCCACCGCAGTAATACTATCTTTGACAAGCAATGCCACATCTCCCCCGCTTTTACCTCCACCTCTGACCCGACTAAAACATTTAAACCCTGGAACCTGCAACAGCCAATCCTGTCCCTGTTCCACCCATGTCTCCGTAATAGCCACAAAATCGAAATCCCAGGTACCAACCCACGCTGCAATAGCCCTACCTTATTTCGTATACATTCTTGCATTGAAGTATACACACGACAAGCCACTTTCCTGTTTACAGGCACCCTCCTTTGAGATTGATGCCATGTTCCTAACCTCCCTACACTGCAGTTCCTGCACCCTAAAGCTAGAGTCTAGCTTCTCATGCCCCTGCAGATTTCGTTTAACCCCCCACCCCCAAGGGCACTCACAAACCTCCACCCAAGGATATTGGTGCTCCTCAGGTTCAGGTGTAGACAATCCTGTTTATAGAGGTTCCACCTTCCCCAGAAAGAACCCCAGTTGTCCAGAAACCGGAACCCCTCCCTCCTGCACCATCCCTGTAGCCACGCATTTAACTGTTCTCTCTCCCTATTCCTCGACTCTCTGTCAAGTGGCACAGGTAACAAACCAGAGAAAACAACTCTGTTTGTTCTATCTCTGAGCTTCCAACCTCGCTCCCTGAAAGCCTGCTTAACATCCTCAGCCCTCCTCCTACCTATGTCGTTGGTGCCAATTTCGACCACGACTTCAGGCTGCTCCCCCTCCCCCTTCAGGACCCGGAAAACACGATCAGAGACGTCACGTACCCTTGCACCTGGGAGGTAACATACCAAACGTGAGTCTCTCTCGCCCCCACAAAACCGCCTAACTGTGCCCCGAGCTCTCGAGTCCCCAATAACTATTGCTCTGCTCTTCTCCAATCTTCCCTTCTGAGCAACGGGGACAGGCTCCATGCCAGAGGCCTGAACCACATTGCTTACCCCTGGTAAGTCATCCCCCCCACAAGTTTCCAAAACGGTATACTTGTTCTTGAGGGGAACGGCCGCAGGGGGTCCCTGCACTGGCTGCTTCCTCCCAGTCCCCCTCACTGTCACCCATCTGTCTGCAATATTTGGAGTTACTACTTCCCTGAAGCTCCGATCTATGACCCCCTCTGCCTCCCGAATGATCCTAAGTTCATCCAACTCCAGCTCCAGTTCCCTAACACGGTCTTGGAGGAGCTGGAGATGGGTGCACTTCCTGCAAGTGTAATCAGCAGGGACGACCATGGCATCCCTCACCTCAAACATGTTGCAAGAGGAACATTGCACTGCCTTCACTGCCATCCCTCTAAAAGTAACCTTTAAAAAACAACAAACTCGGTCGAACGAACAGAACAAGCAAAATGCAGCACTTACATACTTACCACAACTGGTCTTATTTTTAGGTTTGAGGAGGAGGGAGAGTGGGAGGCACTACCTCTGTAGTGCCTCGGTCTCCTCTCCTGCGTGCTGTTGTAGGGAAAAAAAACCTACCCGGCTAAGCTTGCGCTATGCCATCCTTTGGGTCGCGGCTGGCCCTCTGGTCGTCGTCACTTCCCCCTGCTGCTCCCGCCCTTTCAGTGAAGAGAAAAAAAACACCGATGCCCGCTACTGGAACGTAATTTTCAAACAAATTGTCTTACATTACCAGTAGCCTTCCAGGTTCGATTTAACTTAGCAGCTGCTCGCACTCAAAATGACCGTTGGCATCGAAGAGTGAGTATTTATACTCACTGCTTTCCTTCCCGGCTGTCCCTCTGGTCGTCGTCACTTCCCCCTGCTGCTCCCGCTCTTTCTGTGAAGAAAGAAAAACACCGCTGCCCGCTACCAACAAACTAATTTTCCAACAAACTGTCAAACCTTAACTGTAACCTTCCGGGTTCGTTTAAACTCAGCTGCTGCTCGCACTCAAAATGTATATTGGTACCCCTCCAGTTGTAGTGCCACCCGTCCTCCATGTACAGATTCCACATTTGTTTGAAAGTATCCCAATGATGCCCATATCTGAAGCTCTCCTGTGTACAGCAGCTCTGCAGCCTCGTGTTCTTTTGCACTCGCTTTTAGTTCCTAGCCGCACTAGCCCATGTCACCGGTAACAATCGTGAGATGACAGCTGGTACTGCCTTTTAGTTTCCCATGTAATTCCCTGTATTCACTTTTTACTTCATCATCACTTTTGCTGGCTATGTCATTGGCTAAAACTTCCATGGCTTCTTGCTTCTCTCTCCGTAAGGGTCATTTGTTATTGCATTTTCCCCATTCCTGTATTTGCTTAGTGTAACAGTATTTTCTTATCTCATCCAGAAAAACTGTGTGACGAATAGAGCCCTTGAACGTTGTAGCGTCCTGCTAATCCGGTCTGTTTCCCACAAGATTTTTACGTGCACAGCCCCAAAATCAGGCTCTTCAGTTAACTTGTTCTCAAGTCCATTTCACATTCTTTGCAAAAACATTTTGAAACACGATGTATAGCTGAGGAAATGTACTTTTTAAAAGAAAACTTGTTCTGTTTGTTTCTTTTCTTATCCTGTGGTGCAGTCCAGCTTTTTTATCATCAAACGAAGTGCACAATGTTGTTTGGTATTTAAGACATATGTCTGTCGTTTACTTGTCAAGTTCCTCTGCTGTCCAGGAAAGTCGTGCAGTGTTGCCAATGGGCCAAGGGATCACTTTTAATCATTTCCTCAATTGTATTCGATTTTTTTTTTACATATAGCTAGTGAAAAACATGGATGTAAGAAAATGAGATGGATCCGGATTCAGCAGCAGTGCAGTTGGACCTAGAGAGAGGATTGACTTGATAGGTAAGGGGAAGGAGCTGAAAGAATATGGAATGGAATGCTCTAAAGCTCTAAAGACTGTTTTATGTGCGTAACAGCACATTAATGTCATTTCTATTTCTCAATGCAGGCCATTGGGATAAATTATATAAGTCGTTAAAAATCACACGCCACCAGTTAATAGTCCAACAAGTTTATGTGGAAGCACGAGCTTTGGGGGCGCTGTTCCTTCATCAGGCACAATTACCTGGTGAAGAAGCAGCGCTCCGAAAGCTCGTGCGTCCAAATAAACTTGTTGGTCAATAAACTGGAGCTGTTTGATTTTTAATTTTATCTTCCCCAGCCGTCCCCTCCACATCATTGTGTAAGTAGAGAAGATTGAATGACAGTATTGATCATGACAATGAAAATCACAAAGAATTAGATACATGTAAAACAAAGAATTATTTTATTCTGATGAGTATCAATATTTATACTATCTGTTCAGTTTCACCATAGTTACAAACCTTCAGATTAGTATTACTTAGGTAGAGGACAATCATTTCCAAATATCTCATCCTGGTAGAGTGTGTACTTCGTCAGTGAACATTTTGCTTGAATGAACAAGACACAATGCAGTTTGAAAATATCACATTGCCGAGAAATGCGAGTGAAGGAGAAAGAGCTCATTAATTCTAACAGCAGACAATATTGTACTATGCATGATGTGAGTTGAAACCATTATGAATCTTCTTCTGAAAACTGATCTTAAATAATACAATTGTGCTGCATCAGTGAGGGCCACAGTCCATCTTGTTCATACTGTTTAATATTTAAAAACAGACATATAGGGCGTAGCATGGAATGAGAGAATCGAAATCAGTGATGTGAAAGAAATTTGCGTGAGGAAGAAAATGTGTGTTCATTTGAACAATGGAGCAGGTAACATCTTGTGTTGACAGGTGCTGAAACAATGTGGTAACTCACTCCATCACCACAAACAATAATAATGCCGGTAAAAGCTTAATGTTCTGAGATTGTATCTAAGTAATTGTGATAAGCTGTAATGAACTGTCCATAGTTGAATGATATTGAACAAATGGAACAAAGATTACGTTGAATATCACTGAGAACTGAAATCTCCATATTGTGAGCACAAATTGTTTGCACTGGTATATTACCTCAAGCAGATCTGATGAATTAATCAGTCTGGATGAGGTTTCCTCTCTCTGTCTTCGGAGTAAATAACTGCAAACTGCAGTCTTTCTGCAAAAATCAACCAGGGTCCAAGCAGCTTGACTGCTTGTTGACGTCATCAGCCGATGAGATTTAGTCTTGGCAAGAATCCCAGTTAATGCCACTGTCTGGAATCAGACAAAATGGAACATCATTTCAAACAAAACAAAATAACTTATTTCTAGTCATTAGGATAAAGGAGGGACTGCAAATGCCGGAGATCAGAGCCGAGATTGCGGTGCTCGAAAATCACAGCAGGTCAGGCAGCAACCGAGGAACATGAGAATTCGGGTTTAGGGCAGAACCCCTTCATCAGTAATGAGGCTTGTGAGCTGGAGGTATCTGCGTGGTAATTGGGAAGACGTGGGAGTGGTGACTGGGAATGTGATAGGTAGACGAAGGTGTGTGAGAAGGCGACAGGTGTGAGGGTATGGTGCAGTGGATAGATAGGAAAGATGCTGGCCACGTCAAAAGAGTGATGTTGAGTTGGAGGCTTGGGACTAGGATATGGTGAGAGGAGAGGAAATGGGCAAGTAGCCAAATCAACATTTACCCTTGGGGTTGCAGGGTCCCGAAGCAGAAGATTAGGCCTTCTTCCTCCAGGCGTCGGATGGTTAGGGTTTGCAATGGAGGAGGCCCAGGGAATGCATGCCTTTGGTGGCGTGGGAGGGGGAATTAAACTGCTCAGCCATGAGTCGGTGGGGTCTCTTAGTACGGGTGTCCCACAGATGTTTTCTGAAACAATCCACAAGTTGCCGTCGAGTTTCACCGATGTGAAGGAGACCATTTCGGGTGCAACGGGTAAAGAAAATGACATTTATGGAAGTACTAGTACTATCGAAACACTTCGAGATTTCGGAAGGACCATTCCCTCCGCAAATCCCTTGTCAGATCGATGCCCCTCATCAGCCAACACCCCACTTCCATGACTTTTAGCTGCCACTGCAGAAAGTTCGGAACATACCCACATCCTTCCCTTTACCTCCGCCAAGACCCCAAAGGATCCTCCGACATTTACCTCTCCCTCCACAAATGTCATCTCCTGGATCCGTTACACCCGATGTGGTCCCCTCTACATCGGGGAGACAGGACGCCAACTTGCAAATCGTTTCAGTAAAGTGGAGATGTAATCACAGCATGGTTTATGGGTTGGGATCCATCTTTCAATCAAACGCCTGTGGTAATATGGGGAATGCTTCTAGTTGGAATTAATATTGCACCTTTGTGACATCCAGTGCAGGCATCTTCTTTTCTGTAAATGAAAAGCGAAATGATGTGATGAAATGTTATCTTAAACTAAGAGCTGATTTTTCATTTCGTATAGTCTGCCAGGCATGAGTATTTCCAGGAGGCTTTGTATTGATTTCAGATTTTCAGCATCTGCATGTTTTGATGTTGTTTGGTAAACTTGGGTCCAACGTTTGAACTTTGGATCTCAACGAATCAGTAGTGGGTGTTTTGTTATCCTTAACGATAGCATGCAGCAGCATTCTGCGTTGGGCTTGTTGTATTTGCAAGGGAAAATACATGCAAATAAAAATTGACATTCAAATACTTTGCCAGCTGAATGATTTTTTTTCATATGCCACTTGTAAATATTTAACAACCTGTGAAATCTTTAATTATCCCACAGCATTTTGTGTATTGTATTGTGCCAGTGTTGATCTTCGAATGGTGTTTTCCCCTTTGCTCCATTGGAAAGACAGGGAGGAAGAATAATTGAACAATAATTGATGTGAGAATGCAGTAATCCAAAAGAATATTTCATTGGCGTCATGCCCGTGACGCTTTTGATTCCTGAAAATGTCCTGTTGCACCTGCCACACAGTGAGTTTAAAATCTGACTCTGAGAATGATCTGAGAGTTGACTCTTTTAAACAATAATATTCGTTTAAAAAAAAGTAATACAGAACAACACATATACAATGATCTAATGAGAAACCCCACAAACTACCTTATGCGTTAACCGAGGATTTATGAGTGTACAGGTAGACTATAACCTAGAAGGAGTTCACGTACTGCTGTTGTATGCTTCCGATGATCTTGGAGGTGTCTTCTTTTTCGGTAGTTATTCTCCAGTTACCACTCTTCGTGGGGTTTTGTTGTAATTCTTACCCATCTGAATTTTCGCGCCTTTTGGGAGGTTCTTGAAGAGCTGCCAATGGATTGATCAGTCTTGGTTACTCTGATCAATAAGACCCCGAGGTCTTGTCATTTTTACTATCCCTTTGTCTTCTTATGCCCCACAAAAGGCCGGGACATGGTGTTGTGAGGCTTAATGCAGACAAAGCATGAGACACAGACTCAGGCTGTTGGTTGTCTCGAGGGGCGGTTCGAATTTTGTGGGGACACTGTGGAAAGAGACATTAGAAGCCGAGATTGAAAATAAAGGATGCAAGCTCGAAAGTATTGCATCTTGCATGCTGGGAGAAGTTACAGTCAAAGTGTTGCAGTGTAAATGCACAACAGGTCAGGCAGCATCTGAGGAGTAGGAGAATCGCCATTCGTGCATAAGCTCTTCATCAGGTATCTGGGACTGAGAAGGATCGGAGAGATAAATAGGAGGAGGTGTGGGAGTGAGGAAAGTTAACTGGCATGGTGATATGTAGATGCAGGTGGCGGGTGATGGTGATAGGTCAGAGCGCAGTGTGGAGCCGATAGGTGGGAAGGAACACGGACAGGTAGGAGATGTCAAGAGGGAGGTGCAGCGTTGGAGGGTTGTGACTGGGATGAGGACGGGGGAAATGAGAAAGCTGATGAAACTGACATTGATACCGTGTGTTTGGATGCTTCTAAGTCGGAAGATAAGTCGTTATTCCTCCATGTGTCGAGTGGCTTGGTTTTTGCAGGGGAGAAGGCTTGCATGTCCTTGGCAGAGCAGGATGGTGTATTGACGTTTTCAGCTACGGGGCGTTGGGTAGTTTGGGGCGTGCATTTCTGCGATGTTCCCTGAAACGTTCCGTGAGTAGGTATCCTGTCTACCCAATATAAGTGGCAACACATCAAGAGCAATGGACACGGTAGGAGATGTGTTTGGATGTGCAGGAATATTTCTGCCATGTGTGAAAAGGCACTTTGAGGCTTTAGCTGGAGATGAGGCCGAGGTTTGGGTGCAGTTTTTGCACCTTTTGTAATGAGAGGAGAAGGTGCTGGATGTTTATGGTTGGTTGGTGGGCGGCATGAACCGAACGAGGGAGTCACGGCGTGGAATGGTCCATCTACAATGTAGAGAGGGGTGGGCAGGGAACTTTATCTCTGGTGGTGGGGTGTAATTGCAGATGGCGGAAATGATTGCAGACGATGAGATATATCTGGAGGTTGTTGAGGTGGAAAGTAAGCAACAGGGCGGGTTTTCCTTTCGCCCTCTCTCCCTAACTCATGCGACATCTCACCCTCTCACCCACTTTCTCCCTCTCACTCGTCCCCGCCCTCTCTCACCTTCTCCTTTTCTCTGTCTTGCTCCTGTATCTCTCGAAGCCCTCACTCTATTTGGCGCCTCCTCATCTCTCTCACCAACCCCTGTCTCTCTCTCACTGTCTCTTTCTAACGCCCTCTCTGTCTCTAAGTCCCCTCTCTCTCGCAAACGCAAGCATCTTCTCTCTCTTTCTGTCTCCCACCCACTCTCTCTCAAGACCCCTCTCCATCTCCCTCCCTCTCGCATCAGATCTCTCACACTCCCCTACACTTGCCCTTTTGCACCCTCTATTACTCTCTCACACCCTGCCTCTCTCGTCCCTGCTCTCTCTCTATATCGTTCCAATCTCTCTCATATCCCCCCTCTCTAACACGCCCTTTCTGTCTCTTCTTCTGTCTCACTGGCCACCTCTCTGTCTCACCTCCTCTACTCTCTCTCTCTCCAGCCCCCTCTCTGTTACCGCACTCTCTTTCTCTCTGTCGCGCCTCCTGTGTCTCTCTATCTCTCTCGACCTCTCTTTGTCTCTCCCCCTCTTTCTCTCTCTCACCTCCTCTCTCTCTCGCCCCCTCCCTCACAGTCTCGCCGCTGATCTCTCTCATTGCCTCTCCCTCGCACCCCTCTCTGTCTCAACCCCCTCTTTCATCCATTCTCTCTCGCACCCTCTGCCATTCATTCTCTCTCGCACGCTCTCTCAACCCCTCTCTGTCTCACCCCCTCTTTCTAACTCACACATCCTCTCTGTCTCACCACTGCCCTCGGCTCCTCTCTTTCTTTCTCATCACTCTCCACTCTCTTTCCCTTCGCTTGTCCCGCCTGTCTTTCTCTAGCCTCTTTCTCCATCTTTAGACCCATCTTGTCCCCTTCTCCCCTCTCTCTCTCGGCCCCGCCACCCTCTCGCTCTTGCTCGTTCTGTCGTCCTCTCTCGCTCTATCACTACCTCTCTTTCTCTCAATCTATTTTGCAAATACGCACTCTCTCGCCCCCTCTACCCAGACCCTATACCTCTCACCCCCTCTCTCTCGCTCATGTTCTCTTGCTGCTTCTCTCTCTCTCTTGCCAAAGCTCTCTTCATCAGCCACTCTCGCTTTCACTGATCTGTTCCTTCTTTTTCTCTCTCGCCCCCTCTGTCCATTCTGTCTTTACCTCGCGCCCACTCTCTCGCTCTCCTCTATCGCCCTTCATCTCTCAGCCCCCCCTCACCTAAACCGCATCTTCTCTCTGTCTTGAACTCACAAATTTTCTCTCTTCCACGCTGTTTCTCCATCTCTCTCCCTATCGCCTCCGCTCTCTCTTTCACATCTTAACTCTCCCTTTCGCACCCTCACTCACTGTCACACCCCATCTCTCTCTCTCGTCCCCGATTTCTCCCTCTCGCCCCCATCTCCCTTTCATCCCTCTCTCTCACTAGCTGCCTCTGTCTTGCCTCCACTATCCTTCTCTCTCTCACCACCCCCTCTCTCTCTCGCTGCCTGCTCTTCCTCTCTTTCATGACCACTCTTTCTCTCTCTCTCGACCCCTTTTTCTCTCGCCCTCTATTTCGCTCTCCGACCTCCTCTGTCCTTCTCGCCACCTCTCTCATTGTCGTGCTGCCTCTGTCTCTCTCCTCTGCCTCACCGTCTCTCCCCATTCTCTCGTCCCTTCTATCTCTATCTCCCTTGATATTGTCTCTCAACCCCCACACCATCTGTCTAACTCTGTCGAACCCACTCTCTCTCGACCCCTTCTCTCTACGTCGCCCCTCCTGTCTCTCTCACCACCGCCCTCACACCCTGTGTTTCTCTTTTGTCCCCACCCCCTCTCTCATCCACTCGCTCGCCCTGCCTCACTCTCACTCGCCTCTTTCTCCATCTCTCGACCACTCTCTGTCTCCGTTGGCTCATCTCCCTCTCACTGTTACCTTATCTCTCTCTCTCACCCTCTCTCTCTGTCGCTACCTCTCTCACACATCTTCTCTCTTTCTATCTTGCATTCACGCTGCCCTCTGTCGGCCCCTCTGCCTAGCCTCTATCTCTCTCTCCCTCTCTCTCCTCTGCCGCGCACTCTTGCTGCTTCTCTCTCTCCCTCTCACGCCACGTCTCTTTACCACGCCAGTTCTCGCTTTCTCTCATCATTTCTCTCTTTCTCTCTCTCTCGCCCTCTCTTGTCACCTCTTTATCTCCATCGCGCCCTTTCTCTGTCACTCTCGCATTCTCTCTATCTCGCCACTCATTCACCCAGCTCTCCCAATCTCTCAACCCCGCCTCTTGATGCCTTCTCTCTCTCAATCTCTCTGTCTCTCACTCACACTCTCTCTCGCTCTTTCTTTCGCTCCCCTTTGTCTCTCAGCCCTCTCTCTGACATTGTCTCCCTCACTCTCGATCTCCCACCTACTGCTCTCACTCAATCGCCCCTCTTTTGCTGACTCTCGCCCCTGTGCTCCCTTTCTGGAACCCAGTCTCAGTCTCCTTCGAGGTCCTCTGTCTGCACCCTCTCTCTCTTTGTCAGATTCAACCCTGCTCCCTCTCTCAACCTACCCCTCGTCCATCGCTTCTCTCTCGCGCACGTGCCTTCTCTGTTTGTCTCTCTAGCCCACTCTTTCGTGCCCCTTTCTCTCTTTCTCACGCCATCTCCCTCTGTCGCCCACTTTTCACTGTCTCTCACCACCTTTCTATCTCACCCTCTCTCTGTGTCTCTCTTTCTCTTTGTCTCTCTCTATTTCTTGCCCTGTCTCTCGCTCCCCCCATTATTTGGCTCACACGACCTTTCTCTCTCAGCCCGTCCCTCTGGGCCACTTTTTCGCACTCTCTGTCGAGATCTGTCGCTCCCTGTCACTCTCAACTACCCTGTTTCTCTTGCAATGTCTCAGTTTCCCACTCTCTTCTCTCACTTTGCTCTCCCTCTCTCGCTCTCTCCCTCCACCTCTCATGCCCTCTCTCTCGCCCCATTTCTCTGTCTCTCCCGCCCTTCTCTCTCTCGCTCTCTCTGTCACCTCCTTTCTCTCGCCCCTGTCTTGCATCTTCTCGCTCACTGACTCACACTCACTCTCTCTCGTGACGTCACTCTCCGTCCCGCTTCTTCTCTCTGTCACTTGCACCCTCTCTCACTCTCTCAGACACCGTATCTGTCTCTCGTCCCCGTGCTCTCTCTCACCCCCGCTGTCTCTCTCATCACTTTCTCTGTCTCTCGCCCTTACTCTCTCTTTCTCTCTCACACTCGTCGCCCCCTCTTGCCACCGCACTCTATCACTCTGTCGACCCCCACTGTCTCTCTCGCCACCCTTTTTCTCTCTCGCACGCCATTTCTTTCTCTTTCTCTCCCAGCCACTCTTTCTCTCGCCCCACTTTCTCTCTCCCACCACCTCTTTCACTCTATCGCCACCTCTCTCACGCTCCCTCTCTCTTCTTATCTCCACACCTGTCTTTCTCTCGAGCCCTCTCTCTTGCACCCATCGCTCACTCTGCCAACTGTCTCTATCTTGCCCCGACTTTCTATCTCTCTCTCATGCCAACAACCTCAGAACCCTCTTTCGCCGTCTCTCACTTTCTTGCCCTCTCTCTGTCTTTCTCTCACACTTCCTTCCTCTCTCTCTCGCCATCTCTCTCACTCGCCCTCTCTCTCTCACTCCCGCTCTATCTCCCTCTCACCATCTCTGTTGCTATCTCTCTCTTTCACATCTTCACTTTCCCTACCTCGCATCCACTGTTTCTCTTTCGTCCCCTCTAGACCCTTACTCTCTCGACCCCTTTCTCTCTCTCGCCCTCACTCGATTGCTAAATCTCTCTCTGCTGCCACCACAGTTGCTCTCGCTCCCTCTATCTCCGCCGCCCGCTCACGCTCACACCCCTCTCCCTCACACTCGCACAATCTCTCGCAACCTCTCTGGCTTTCTCACGCGCACTCTCATATCCCCCTCGCTCTCCCCGTGTCCTCTCTCTGTCTCTCCTTTCTGTCTCTCTGTCTTTCGCATTCTCTGTCTCTCACCCACTCTCTCCGCCACTTCTCCAACTCTCCCAAGCTCTTCTCTTGCCCTGTCTCTTTTTTCAATCGCTCAAACGTTCTCTCGCAACAGCTCTCTCTCGCTCTCTCTCTTGTCCCCTCCCTGTCTCACATCCCTCTCTCTCGCATCTTCGCTGTCTATCTCATGACCACTCTCGCCCTCTCATCCTCTCTCTCCAGACTCCCTCTCTTGCCCCCTCTCGCACCATTCACTCCATCTCAGCGCCGCACTCACTCCCTCCGCTACTCTCCTGACCCCTCTCTCGTCCCCTCTCTATCATCCTGCCTCTCTCTCGCACTGTTTCTCACTATTGCCACTCTCTATCACATTCCACTCTTTCGCCCGCTCTTTCTCTCGCCCTTTCTCTCGCTTTCCCGAGTGTTCTCTCTCTCTAGTCTTGTCTCTTTCTCTCTCTTTCTAAAACCCATCTCTTTCTCCTTCGCCTCATCTCTCTCTTTCTCTCTGGCCCCGTCGTTCTCTCGTCCCCTCGCTCTCTCGCCTTCTCTATCTCACTCGCCCTCTCTCACTCCCTCACTCCCACTCTCTCTCCCCTCACCCACTCTGTCGCTATCTCTCTCTTTCACATCTTCACTTTCTCTACCTCACACCCAAAGTTCCTCTCTCAACACCTCTAGACTCGCACTCTATCGCCCATTTTCTCTGTCTCGCCACGTCTCTCTCTGCCGCTCTCTCACCCTCTAAATGTCTCAAACAGTCTCTTGCTCTGGCTCTCCCTCATTTTCTCTCTCTTGTCCCTTCCCTGTCTAACATCCTTCTCTCTCGCATGTTCTCTCTCTATCTCATGCACACTCTCGCCCTGTCATCCCCTCTCTCTCCAGATTTCCTGTCTTGCCCCCCTCTAGCCCCACTCTCTGCATCTCTTCCCCCCATCTCTCCACACTTCTCTCCTGACCGCTCTCTCGTCTCCCTCTCTCATTTTCTCTCTCTCGCACTCTTTTTCACTAACCCACTCTCTATCACTTTCCCTCTCTCTCTCCCGCTCTTTCTCTCGCCCTCTCTCTCTCTTTCCAGACTTTTTTCTCTCTCTCTCACCGTCTCGCTTTCTCCCTCTTTGTCAAATCCATCTCTTTCTCCTTCGCCTCGTCTGTCTCTCTCTCTCTCTCTCTCTCGCCCCATCGCTCTCTCATGCCCTCTCTTTCTCTCGCCCACTATCTCTCTTCCTTTCTCGGCCTGTCACCCACTCTCGTACCCTCCCTCTCTCTTTTTCTCTCTCTACAACTATCTCGCTTTCTCGCCCTCTCCCTCTGCTTCTCTCGGCCCTTTCTCTCTTGCCCCGTATTAGTCTCTCTCATTGCTCTGCCTCTCGCGTGATCTAACTCTCTCTATCTCTCTGGTCCTGCTCTCTCGCACCCCTTTCTCGCCCCTCTCTCTACCTCTTACCGTGGCTCTCTCTTCTCACCCCTTCTCTGTTTGTCTCCTCTCTCTGTCTCTCACGCACGACGTTTTTCTCTTTTCCGCGCTCTCTGTCTCATCTGCTCTCTCTTTCTCTCGCCGTCTCTCTTTTTTCCCTGTCTCACTTTTCACTTATCACTCACCACCCTTACTTTCTCTTTCTCTCGCCCCTCTTTCTCTCTCTCTCTTCCCCTCTCTCTCTCCCACCCATCTCTCTCGTCGTCTTTTTCTCTCACACCTCCTCTCTCTTTCACCATCTCTCTCTCAATCTCTCACAATCACGCTCTCTCATCCCCTATCACCCCCTTCTCCCCTCTCTCTCGCAACCTCCTGCTCACTCTTTCAAACACTTCTATGTCGCCTCCCTGTCTCTCTCACTCCTCCTCTTTCTCTCGTATCCTTTTTCTCGTCCTCTAATTTTTGGCCCTCTTTCTCGCTCATTTTCTCTGTCTCTCTCTCTCTCTCTGTTCCCCCCGCTTACTCACTCACCCTCCAGTCCAGCCACACTCTCTCTGTGTCTGGGCCTCTCTCTCTCTCTCTCTCTCTCTCTCTCTCTCTCTCTCTCTCTCTCTCTCTCTCTCTCTCTCTCTCGTCTTGCGCCTCTCTCTCTGTCGCTCTACTCTCTCAAACACACTTTCTTTCTTACCACCTTCGTCGAGTCTCCCTCGCTTCCTCTCTCTGTGTCCCTCTTTCTCGATCTCTTTTTCTGGCCCACTCTCTCTAGCGACCTCTCTCAATCGTCCCCCCTCCTCTCTCGCCACTGCTGTCTCTCCCTCTTGCCTACCTCTCCATCGTCCCTTCTGTTTCTCGCCCTCCATCTTTTTGCAAAATCTTTCTCTCCCTAAACTCTGTATCCCGCTCACAATCCTCTCTCTCCCCACCCATCTCACCCTCGCCAAACACCACTCTCGCACCTTTTTATATCAGTCTCGACCTTCAATCGCATATTCTCTCTCGCCCTCCCTAGCTCGTCCCAGTCTCTCTTTCACGACCTTCTCATGTCTCTCTCTCTCTCTCTCTCTCTCTCTCTCTCTCTCTCTCTCTCTCGCCCTCTCTCTGGCTCCCACCCCCCCTTTTACTCCCCCCTTCTCTCCCTCTGTCTAGCTTTTTTTCTCTTTTCATCTCGCTCTCTCGTTTCAGCTCTGTCTCTCTTGCTTTCTTCACCTATCTCTCTCGACACCTCTTTCTCGCACCAAAGTCTCCCTCTTGCATCTTTACTCTCTCTCTCTCTCTCTCTCGCAAGCACTCTCGCCTCCTCTCTCAACTCATCTCCTTCTATGTGATCCCACCTCTGTCTCGCCTGATCTCCCTTTCGCTGTACTTCCTCTCTCCCATCCCACGACTTCCTCTCCATTTGGTCCTGTACCTCACGCTCCATCCTCCTCTGTCTTGCCACGTCTCTCTCTTGCTCCCTCTCTCGTCCACTCTCTCATTCTCTCTCTCGCAATCTGACTCTTGTCCCTCTCTCTCTCGGCCCTCTATCTTTCGCCCTCTATCTCTTTCTGTCTTTATCTTTGTCTCTCATTCTCTATCGTATCCCCTCTCTCATCTCTCTCAAGACCACATCACTCTCTCACCCCGTCTCTCTCTCTCGCCCCCGCTCTCCCTCGCCCTCTGTCTCACACGACCTGTTCCCTCTCGTCCCCTCGCTCTATCTTTCTCAGCCTCATCTCTCTCTACTTCATCCCATCTCTCTCCTTCTATCCCCTCTCTCACAACGTTTTCTCGTCCCACCCCTCTCACTTGTGCAATTTCACTTTGTCTCCCTTTCTGTATCTTTCTCTGTCTCTCTCGCCCGATCTCTCTGTCATTCCTTCTCTCTCAAACAAACCTCTCTCTCCCATCTCTTTCTCTCACACTCGCCCAATTCTCTCTCTCTCTCTCCTCCTTTGCCTCTCCCACACCTTCTCTCTGCCTCTCTTTCTCTTTGTCTCGTACCTTCGGTCTGTCTCTCTCTCGTCCCCCGCTCCATTTCTCACTCCCTCGGACCTCTTGCCGGTCCCATCCCTCCCACCCTTTCTCCCTCTCTCTTGAACCCTTTCTCTCTCGCTCCCACTCCCGCTTGTCCTCTCATTCTCGCCCCTCTCGATCTTGCTCTCTCGCTCTTTCTCTCCATCTCTTTCTCAATCACTTTCTCTTTCGATGCTTACTCTGTCTTTCACTCTGTCGCCCCCTTTCTCTTTCGCTATCTCACCCCCAGTCACTCACGGACACCATCTGTCTCTCTCGCACCATTTCTCTCTCTCTCCCTCTGTCGCCCCCGTCTCTCTCCCACCCCCCTTCTGCCTCCATCTCTCTTTCATCGTCTCTCTGTCTCTCGCCCCCCACCACCCCACCTCTCTATTATCTTTCCCTGTCTCGGCACTCTCGCCCTCGCCCCCTCTTTTTCTTGTGCTCTCTCCCATTTTCGCTTTTCTTTTGTCTCTCTTTCTCTCTCAATCCCTCTCTCGCCGCCTCTCTCTTGACCCTCCATCTCTCGTCTCTGTCTCTCTCCCAAGTGTCTCTCTCCTGCTCACTCTCTAATGCATGCCTCTCTCTTGTGTTCTCTTTCTGTCACTCTTTCTATTTAATTTTCCCTCTCTCGACCAACCCCTCTCACGCCCACTCTCTCTCTCACGACCTCTATCTCTATGTCTCTCCCTTACTCCCTCTCTCTCGAGCCCTCTCACGCATGCCTCTCTCCGTCGCCTGCGCTCTTTCTTTCACAACGTCTCTTTCTCATTCTCAAACCTATCTCTCTCACTCCTCTTTACCCCATCTCCTCTTTCTCCCTCACGACCCTCTCACTTCGTTACCCCTGCCACCACTCTCTCTCGTGTCATCTCTCTCTGTCTGTCTTTCTCGGTCTCTCTTCGCCCTCTCTCTCTTTTGCCGCTCTCTCGCCATCCGTTTCACTCTTTTGCCCTCTCTCTGTCTTTCTTTCCTTTTATCTCTCTCGCTGC
Organism: Chiloscyllium punctatum; assembly: GCF_047496795.1. Taxonomy (NCBI): domain Eukaryota; kingdom Metazoa; phylum Chordata; class Chondrichthyes; order Orectolobiformes; family Hemiscylliidae; genus Chiloscyllium; species Chiloscyllium punctatum. Next base: position 65,704,270 of record NC_092773.1, read on the forward strand.
AATCTTCTCTCTGTCTCCTTCCTCTCGCCTCCTTTCTCTCACCTCCGTCTCTCTCTTTCTTTCTCTCCCTCACACTATTTCTTTCTCGCCCCCCTCGCTCTCGCCCTATCTCTCTTTCTCTACCTCACTTTCTCATCCCCTTCCTCTCCCTTTCTCTCTCTCGCCCTGTCTCTCTGGCTCCCCGGCCCCTCTCACTCTCGCACACCCCCGTCCCTCTCGGCCACTCTCACACTCGTCCCCTCTCTCGTCTTCTATCTCTCTCTGTCTCTCTTCATCTGTCCAGCTCACGCCCTGTGTCTCTCACTGTTGCCCCTGTCCCCCACTCACCACCCTCTATCACCTCCCCCTCTCTCTAGAGGCCAAACTGTGTCTCAACCTCTCTCTCTCGAAGACTTTCTCTCAGATTGTCGCACCCGTCGCTCTCGCCCTTTATGTCTCTCATTTCCACTCTGTCTCTCTCTCTCCCCTATCTTTATCGACACCTCTCTCTCAGCCCCATTTCTCTCTCTTGCATCTTCTCTCTCTACCTCGCACGCAATCTCTCTCTCTCGCGCCGCCTCTCTCTCTCTCACCTCATCTCCTTCTCTCTCGTCCCATCTCTCCTTTGCCCAAACTCGCTCTCTCTTCCAAACTCCCTCTCGCCCTCCCACTGGTCCCTCTCACTTTTTCTGCGCTCGCTCCCTCCCTCCCCCTCTGTCTTGCTCCACCTCGCTTGTTCCCTCTCTCTCTTCCTCTCTCTCTCGCAATCTGACTCTCGCTCGTCTCTTTCTCTCTCGCACTAGATCTCTATCTCTCTTTATATTTTGTCTCTGTCTCGCGCACACCTCTGTCTTCTCTCTCCCTCCACCAAACCCCTCTACCACCCCATCGCTCTCTCGCCCCACTTTCTCACCCCCCTTTCTCGCCCTTCTTCTCTCTGTCACTCCCCTCTCTCTCTTCTCTCTCTTGACTAACCGCCTCTCTCGCCCGCGTCTCTCTCCAACCCTACCTCGCTCGCCCAACCCCATCTTTCTCTCTCATGAATCTCCCTTGTCCCATCTCTCTATCTTTGTCAACATTATCGCTCTCTGCTTCACCCCGTCTTTTTTCAACTTTCTCTCCCCCTGTCTCACATCCCCTCTCTTTCTCACCCTCTCTCTCACGTCCTTCTCTCACACCCTGACTCTCGATCCCCCACACTCTCTCACATTCCCCCTCAATTCGTCACTTTTCATCTGTCTCTCTCTCACCCTTCTCTCTCTGTCATGTCCAATCTCTCACCACACCTTTCTCTCTCATCCAGCTCTCTCTCTCTCATTTCTTGTTTCTTTCGCACTCTCTCTGTCTCTCTTTGTCTTTTTCTCTCTCTCTCTTAACCTTACTCTGTCTCCCTCTCGACCCACCTCTCCCACCGAACCATTTTCTCTTCCCCCGCATCCTTTCTCCCTCTATCTTGAAACGTCTGGCTCTCGCACTCTCTCATTCTCACCTCACGCCGCCTCACTCTCGCACACCCCCATCTCTCTCAGTCCCTCTCCCACTCTCGCACCCTCTCTCTAGTCCTCTATCTCTCTCGCACTCTGACCCCATTTATCTGTCGCTGTCTCGCCATCTGTCTATCATTGTCGACCGTTGTCTCTCTCTCTCTCACCACCCTCTATCGCCTTTCTCCATCTCTCTCGCTATCTCTCTGTCTCTTGCACATTTCTCTGTCGCCCGCTTTCTCTCCCTCGAACTCTCCCCCTCTTCCGCTCTCTTGCTTCCACTCTGTCTCTCCCCATCTCTCTCGACACCTCCCTCTCGTCCCCGCTTCTCCCTCTTGAATCTTCTCTCTCTCTATCTCGCACCCCACTCTCTCTGTCGCCTCTTCTCTCTCACACAACTTCCGTTTTCGTCCGATCTCTATCTCGTCCATCTCTCCCCAGTCCCTCACTCTCCCTCCCCCTCTTTCTTGCCCCCTCAATCCAACTCTCCATGACTCTGTCTCTGTCTCGTACCCCCTCTCGCTTGCCCCCTCTCTCTCATCCACACTCTCTCACACTCTGACTCTCACCTCTCTCTATCTCCCGCATCCCTTCTTCTCTCCTCCCTCTAGATCATGCTCCTACCCCACCCCTCTCTCTCAAGCACTGTCTCTCTCGCTGTCTCTCTCTCACACGACCCCTCTCTCGTCTGCTCTTTCTATCTTTCTCAATGCCATCTCTCTCTACTTTGCCCCATCTATCTCTTTCTCTCTCGCACCATTCTCTCTCGTCCCTCTCTCTCTGCCTCTCTGTGGCGCCTCTTTCTCTCGCACTCTCACTCGCCCCGTCTCCCTCCCTCACTCGTACACTCGCTCTTTGTCTTTCTTCCTCTGTCTGTCTCTCTCACGCCCTGTCTCTCTCGCCGCCACCTCTCCCCTTCGCTCGGCTACTTACTCTCTTTGTCTCGCCGTCTCTTTCTCATCGTCTCGCTCTCTCGCTTCTGCTCTGTCCCTCTCCCTCTCCCTCTCTCCCTCTCTCTGTCTCACCCGCTTCTCCCTCTGTCTGGTCCTTTGTCTCTCCCGCCTTCTCTCTGTTGCTTTCCGTTTGTCTTCCTCTCTTTCTCTCTCTCTTGCCCTCTTTCAGTCTCTCCCTCGCCACACTGTCTCCCTTGCCCCGTCTCTCTCTCTCCTTCACTCCGACCTCCCTGTTTTGCACCCTTTCTTGCACCCATTCTCCCTCTGTCTTGAAACCTGTCTCTCTAGCCTCCTCTCCCTCTCGTCCTCTCTCTCTCACTCTCTGTACCTCTCTCTCTGTTTCTCAACCTCTCTCTCTCATCCACTTCCTCTCTCTTTCTCTTTCTAACCCTCTATCATTTTCTCTATATTGCACCCCCTTGCTTTTGGTCGCCACTTGTCTTTCTCGCCCACTCTCCTCTATTTGGCACCGACTGTCTCCCATCCTCTCTCTCTTTCTCTGTCTCTCTATCGCCCTCGCTCTCTCTCTCTCTTTGTGTCCCCATTCTCTCTCTCGCTCTCACCCCGTATTTCGCATCCATCTCTCTCTCACCCTTTCTCTGCCTCTCCCCCCTCTCTCGTTCCCTATCTCTCATCTATCTCGACTGTCTCTCTTTCCCATTCCCTTTTTCTCTTTGTCTCTCGCCCGTCCTCACTTTTCTTTCACTCGACCACCCCCTCTCTCGCCTTCTCTCTCGACCCCTATCTCTTTTGCCCTCTCTCTGACTCATTCTCTCAACTCCCTCTCTCTCTAGTCCTCACTCACACGTGCCTTTCTCTCTCGCCCTCTCTCTCTTTCACGACCTCTCTCTCTCTTTGTCAACCACATTCCCCTCCTTCGCACAGCCTCTCTTTCTCTCTTGAAACCTCTCTCTCGCCCCCTCTCCCTCTCGTCCTCTCTCTCACTCGCCCCTCTCGCTCTTTCCTTCTTTCTCTCTGTTTCTCGACCTCTCTCTCTCATCCCGTTCTTCTCTCTTTCTTTCTTTCGCTCCCTCTCTCCTTCTCTCTCTCACACACCGTTGCTCTTCATCACCCCTTGTCTCTCCCGGACCCTCTTCTATTGTGCCCGTCTCTCACTCCAACTTTTATCATACCCCCTAACTGCTGTTCACCCCTCTCGTCCCCTTCTCTCTCTCACGTCTTCTCTCTCACCCACTTTTCTCTCATACCACTCTTCCATTCATCCTCTCGTGCATCTGCTATCTTAGTCTCTCTTCCTCTGTCTTTCTCTTGCCCTCTCTCTAGTGTCCTCTGTTTCAACCCTATGTCTCGCCACACCTTTGTCTCTCTATCGCCCCTCTCTCCATCTCGTCCTTCACTCTCGTACCCTGTTCTGTTTTTCTTTCTCTTTGTCTCTCTGTCTCTTCCTCTCTCTGTCGTGCCCTCTCACTCTCTCCCTATCTCTCTTTTTCTCTCTCTCCTTATCGAAATCTCTCGTCACCTTCCTCTCTCTTCTTTCTCTTGCCCCCTCACACCCACTCTCTCCCTACCTCCCTCGCTCTCGTACGCCCCTTGCTTCTCTCTGTCCCTCTCTCACCCTCACAGCCCACTCTCTCATCCTCTATCTCTCTCGTCCTCTCGGTCAGTCTAGCCGTCTGTCTCTCACTGTCGCCCCTGTCTCTCTCTCTCAAAACCCTTTATCACCTCCCTTTCTCATCTCTCTCTCTCGCCCCCGAACTCTCCTTCTGTCTCAACCCCTCTCTTTCGCCCTCTCGGTCTCTCAATTCCACTCTGTCTCTCTTTCTTTCTCTACCTTTATCAACCTCATTCACTCTTTGCTTCAACACGTCTCTGTCTTTCTCTTTCGCCCCATCTCTCTCGTCCTTTCGCTCTCTCGTCTCTTTGTCTCATCCCCTCTCACTCATCCTCTCTCTCTCTCACACTCTGATTCTCACCTCTCGCTATCTCTCTCGTCCATTCTTCTCTCCTCCCTCTCGACCACACCCCCGCACCGTCTCTCTCTCTCTCTCTCTCTCTCTCTCTCTCTCTCTCTCTCTCTCTCTCTCTCTCTCTCTCTCTCTCTCTCTCTCACTCTCTCCCCGTCTCTTTGTAGGCCTCTCTCTGGCTGGCTGTATCTCACATGACTTCTCTCTCATCCACTCTCTCTGTCTTTCTCAACCCCATCTCTCTCTACTTCGGTCTCACGCCATCTGTCTCTCAGTGTCGTCCCCGTCTCTCTCTCACCACCCAATCTCTTGTCCCTCTTTCTAGTTCACTCTTGCTCCATCTCTCTTTCTAGTCCTTCTCTCTCTCACTCATGCCCTCTATCTTTCTCTCTCTTCCTCGGTCTCTCTCTCTCGCCCTCTGCCTCTATTGCCCCTCTCTCTCTCTCCACCTCTCTCTCTTCCCACCATTTTATATCTCACTCGCCCATCTCTCTCTCTAACTTGCCCCTTGTATCTCTCGCCCTCTTTCTCACTGTCTCTCTTTTTCTTTCACTCTCTTTATCTCTTATGCTCTCTCTGTCTGCCCTCACCCTTCTCTCTTTGACGCTCCATCTCTTCCTCGCTCGATCCTCTTTCTCGCCCGCTCATTTGCAACCTTTGTCCCTGTGTCTTGAACCCTCTCTCTCCACCCATCTCCCTCTCGTCTAAGTTCACTCACCCCTTTCACCCCTGTCCTCTCTCTCTCTTTCCCTGTCTCTTTTTTTCTCGATCTCGCTCTCTCGTCCCCTTCCTCTTTCTTTCTCTCTCGCCCCCTCTCATTATCTTTCTCGCTTCCCCTCGTCCTCGGTCACGCCTTGTCTCTACAGCCCCCTCTCTCGCATGCCCTTCATTGCTCTCATCCTCTCTCTCTTCCACTGTGTGTCTCGCCCTGTCGGTCTGTCTCCCCTGTCTCTCTCTTACTCACTCACACACACACAAACCCGTCTCACGCCTCACTGTCTCTCTCACCCACTCTCTGTCTCTTGCCACCTCTCCCTCTCTCAGCCCCTTTCTCTCTCTGTCTTTCCCCCTCTCTCTCCCGTCCTCACGATATCTCGCTTCTGCTCTCTCTACCTCACACACCACTCTGTCTCTTGTCCCTTGTCTCTCTCGACCTCGATCTCTGGCTAACTTTCTCTTTGTCTCTCTCTGTCTCTCTTCCTCTTAACGTGTCTCTGTCTCTCCTTCGCCTCTGCCTCTCTCGCACCGTCTCTCTCTCTCTCGCCGGAACCTCTATCCCTCGCAGTCATTCTTCCTCTCCCTCTCTCTTGAACCCTCCCTCTCTCGCCCCTCTCGATCTTGGCATCTCTCTCATTCTTTCCCTCAATTTCCCGACCTCTCTCTAATCCCCACCCTCTTTCTTTCTCGTTCTAAACTCGTCTCACATTCTCCCCCCTCTCATCCACTCGCTCTTTCCCTTTTTTCTCTTTGTCTCCCGCTCTCGCCTCCCTCTATCCCTCACATCCTCTCTCTCCCGCTCTGCCTCTGTCTTGCCCCTCTCTCGCCCCCTCTCTCTTGCTTTCTCTATCTGCCTCTCTTTCTTTTTCTCTTTGTCTCCCTCTCTCTCGCCCCCTCCCTTTTCACTCCCTCGAGCACCCACCACTCTAGCCCACTCTCTCGCCTGACGCCTACCTATTTTGCCCTCTCTCTCTTTCTTTCTCTCTCCCTCTCTCTCACACACCTCTCTTTCGCCCTCTCTCGCTTTCAAGAGCACGCTGTATCAACAACATCTCTCTCCTCCGTACTGTCTCTCTCTCTTTCGCACTGCCTCCTCTCTCTCTCGTCCCCTCTCTCTCACGCCCCTGTCTCTCACCCACTTTTCTCTCGCATCACTAATCCCACCTCTCTCTCTCGTGTTATCTCTCTTTGTCTCTCTTCCTCTGTGTCTCTATCGATCTCTCTCTTGCCCTCTTACTCTCCCTCTGCCACCACTTCGCTCTCGCCCTCTTCCTCTCTCGCATCCGCTCTGTCTACCTCGCTCTCTCCTGTATCTCTCTCGACACCTCTATCTTGCCTCCACTTCTCTCTTGCAGTTTCTCTCGCTCTACCTCGAACCCACTCTCTCACCTCATAACATTCTCTCTCGTTTCCTCTCTGTCTCTCCCATCCCCCCTTCCACACTCTCTCTCTCCCTTCCCTTTGCTCCCCCTCTTTTTCTCCCCACTCCCTCACTCTCCCTCAATCTTGAAACCTCTCTCTACCAAACTCTCTCACACACTGTCTCTCTCTCTCTCGCACCCCCTTTTGCACCGTCTCTCTCATCTTCTCTCTCTAGCACTCTGACTCTCGCCTCTCTATCTCGCTCTTGCCCCTCTCTCCTCTCTCTCACCCTCATCGATCTGTAGCTGTCTCTCTTCGCTCTCTGTCTCTATCACATGACCTCTCTTTCTCTCGCCCCCTCTTTCTATCTTTCTCAACCCCATCTCTCTCTACTTCGCTCTCTCGCCTTCTGTCTCTCAGTGTCGCCCCCTATCTCTCTGTCTCATCACCCTATCTAACCTTGCTCTCTCTATTTCTCTCTCGCCCCATCTCTCTCTCTTGCATTTTCTGTCTCCCTCTCATTCACCCCTCTTTCTCTTTCCCCATCTCTCTCACATGCATCCTCTCTCTTTCTCTCGCTTCCTCTGTCTGTCTCTCACCCTCTCTATCTGTCGCCCCTCTGTCTCTCGGCACCCCATTCTCTGGCCACCCCTTTCTCTCTCTCTCTCGCCCACATCGCTCTCACTCATCACTGAAATATCTCGCACTTTCTCTCTGTCTGTCTTTCTCCTTGTCTTTCTCTTCCTTATCCTCTCTCTGTCTCCCCCTTTCGCCTAGTCTCCCACTCTCTCGCGCGCCTGGCCCTTTCTCTCTTGCTCCCTCTATCGCACCCTTTCTCCCTCTCTCTCTTGCCCCCTTTCCCTCTCTTCCACTTTCTCTCACGCCTCTCGCTCTTGCCCTTTCTCGCTTTGTCTGCCCCTCTTTCTCTAACTGTCTCTCTCGTCCCCTTCCACTCACAATCTCTCTCCCCCCTCTGTTCTCTCTCTCACTCCCCCGCGCTCTCGGTCACACCGTGTCTCGCTCGCCCCCCCCTCTCGCCCCGCCTGTCTCTCTTCGTCTCTGTCTTTGTCTGTCTCAATCGCTTTCTCTCTGTGTCTGTCTATCTCTCTGTCTCTCTCTCTCTCTCTTTCTGTCTCCCCGTCCCCCTCTCTCTCTCTCTCTCACCCCGTCTCTCACCTCCCTCTTTCTCTTTTCCTCTCTCTGTCTCTCGTCTCCTCTCTCTCGGCCCCTTTCTCACTCTGTCTTGTCCCCCTCTCTCTCGTCCTCTCCCTCTCCGTCTTTCTCTCTCTCTCCCTCTCTCTCACGACACCTCTCACCCCTTCTTCTCTCTCTTGCATCTTCTGTGTCTCTCTGTCACTCCCACATCCTGTCTCGCGCCCACTCTCTCCCCGTCCCCCTCTCTCTCTCTCGCCCTCGCACTCTATCTTGCCCTCTCTCTCCTTTTCTGTGTCTCACTCGCCGCCTCTGTCATGCCTGTGCTCTCGCTTCCCCTTTGACGCCGCCTATAACTCTCGCCATCACGCTCTCTCGCTTTTGCTCTCTCTCGCACAATTCTCTCTCCTGTCCCTTGTCTCTCTCGCCGTCTCTCTCTGTCTTTCTTTCTCTTTGTCTCTCTCCGACATTCTCTTCCCCTGTCTCTGTCCCTCTACCGTCTCGCTCCGTCCCTCTCTCGCGCCCGAACCTCTCTATCTTTCCCTGGCTCTCCCACCCTTTCTCCCTCTCTCTCTCGAACACTAAAACCTCTCTCTCTCACCCCTGTCCCTCTCATCCTCTCTCTCGCCCCTCTCGCTCTTGCCCACTCTCTTCTTCTTTCTCAATTCCTCGACCTCTCTTTCATCCCCTTCCACTCTCTTTTTCTCTCTCAACCTCTCTCTCTGATTTTCTCCCTTCTCTCGGTCTCTCTCTGTTTCTCTGGCTCTCTCTCGCCCTCTCCCCATATCTCTGTCACTCTATCTATCGCCCCCTCCCGCCCCCTCTCTCGACCCCTGTCCATTTTTGACTCTCTACACTATTGACCACTCTTTCTTTCGACCCCTACTTATGCCCTCTCTGTCTCTCTCTGACTCATCCCTCTCTCGAGCCCTGTATCTCGCGCGCCTCTGTCACTCACCATCTCTCTGTCTCTCCCTCTCTCTCTCTCACTTCGTCTCTCCTCCCTTTCTCTCTCACCCTCTGCTCAACTCCGTTCTCTTGGTCTCTTTCTCACTCTGCTTCGCCCCCTCTCTCTCTCGTCGTCTCGCTCTGTCACTTCCTCTCTCTCTCTCACTGTTTCTCTCGCCCTCTCTCTCGTGAAACCTCTCTCTAGCCCGCACTTCTCTCTCTTGCATCTTCTCCGCCTCCACGTCACTCCCACTCTCTTTCTCTCTCTTGCCCCCGCACTCTCCCTCACCCCGTCTCTCTCTCCCCTCTCCTTCTCTCTCGCCCACTGTCTCCCTTTCCCTGTCACAGTCGCCGCATTGCTCTCATGCCCACGCTCTCTCTTTCCCTCTCCCTCTCCCTCTCCCTTTAACTCTCGCCCCTCTCTCTTGCCCCCTCTCGTTATCTCTCATTCTTATCTCTATATACTTCCACTCTGTCTCTCGCCCTCTATGCCTGTCTTTCTCTTGGCTTGTCTTTTCATCGCGCCACACCCTCTCTCGCCTCCTCTCTCTTGTGCCCTACTCTCATCCCTCTCTCTCTCTCATCTACTCTCTGTCACTGGTACTGTGCCAATCTCTCGGCCCTCTCTCTCTTGAAACCCCTCTCTCTCGCCCTCTCTGCCTGTATCTGTTTCTCTCTGTCTCTCCCTCACGCGCCCCCTCTCTCTCTCTTGCCCCCCTCGCTCACACACTCTCTCTCCTGCCCCGTTTCTCCCTGTCGCCCCGTAACCCTCAATCTCTCACCTCATCTATCACTCTCTCATGAATGACATTTCTATCCAGCTCCCGGCCCCTCTCTCTCTTCCGCGATACCATCTCTCTCTTCTCTTCACTCCCTCTGTCTCTTTGTCTCTCGCCCACCTCTCTCCCCACCTCTCTCTCAATCCCTCTCTGTCTCTCACATCATTTCTCACTTTCACACACTCTTCCTCTTGCACCGTCTCTCTCCCTCTCTCACTCTGTCAAACACACTCTCTCGACTTCTCTGTCTCATCCCCTCCCTCTGTCTTTCTCATTCTCGAGCCCAATCTCGCCGACTCGACCCCCTTTCTCTTTCTTGCACCCTGTCTCTCTCGTCTCCTCTGTCTCGCCCTCTCTCTCTTTCTTTATCACGACATTTTCCTCTCTCTGTCACTCCTCCTTCTCCCATTATCGCTCGACCCCTATCTCTCTCTCTTTCCCCTGTCTCTTTCTCTCCCTCCACTACACCTCTCTCCCCTTTCCCTCTTGCCCTCTCTGTCTTTTTGTCACTCTCTCTTTCTCGACCTGTCTCGCTCTCTCCTTTCCTCCCTCTCTCTTTCTCTCTCTCTTTTTTGTCCTTTCTCTTTTTCTGTCGACGCTCTCTCTCTCTTTCTCGACCCCATCTCTCACGCTCCTTTGCCCCATCTCTTTTTATCTCTTACCCACCTCTCTCGACCGCTTCTCTCTCTCTGACTCCCTCTCTGTATCTCACACTATCTCTCCCTCACGCACTCTCCCACTCGCACATTATCGCTTTCTCTTGTCCCCTCCCTCTCTCTTTCTCCTTTTCGGCCACTTTCTTTCTCCCTCTCGCACGACCTCTCTCTCGACCCCTCTCTCTTTGTGTGTCTTGCTCTTTTTCGACCTGGCTCTCTCTCTCGTCCCCTTTCTCTCTCTTTCTCTCACCCCACTTCAATTTCTCGCCCTCTCTTCTCGACCCCTTTCTCTTGTCCCTTCTCGCTCTGGCCCTCTCTATCTTCTGTCTCTCTCTCTCTTTCTCGAAATGTCTCTCTAACTTCTCCTCTCTCTCTCTTTCTCTCTCTTGCCCGCATCTTACTCTCCAGCCCCTTCTCATTCTCTCTCTCTCTCACTGCCTCAATCTGTTGCCCCATCTCTCTGTCGCCCGCTCTCCCGTGTCCTCTCTGACTGACTCTCATCGCTCTATCTTGCCCACTATCTCTCTCTATCAGTCTCTCTCTCTCTCTCTCTCTCTCTCTCTCTCTCTCTCTCTCTCTCTCTCTCTCTCTCTCTCTCTCTCTCTCTCGGCCCTCTTTCTCTCAACCCCATTTCTCACTCTCTGTCGGACCCTCAATGCCGAGCCCTCTCTCCGTCTTGCACTCCCTCTCCCTTTCTCTGTCTCTTTCTCGAGGGGTCTCGTTCTTGACCCCCTCTCCGGTTTAATATCTACCACGACTTCATCTCTCTCTCTCGACACGCTCTCTCTTTCTCTCTCCCGGCTCCTCTAACTCTCGCTCCTTCGCTCCATTTTATTGTGTCTAATCCCCTCTTTCTCTCGCCCCTCTCTCTGTCTCTCTTTCTCTTTGTATCTCTCTCTCCCCTTCTCACACTCTCTCTCATCTCTCTCTCTTGATCCCCTCTCTCATCCTTCTCTCTGTCTTCTCGCCTCTCTCACGCAATCACTCTCTCATCCGTCTCTCTCGCACATTTTTTCTCCCTCTCGCTCAACCCTCTCTCTCAACCCCTTTCTCTCTCTCTTTCGAACCTCTTTGTGTCTTGCAGACACTCATGCTTTCTCTCTGTCTCTTTCTCCGCCTGTCACGGTCTTGGCTCACCCTCTCTCTCTTTCTCTCTCCCGCCCTCCAATTCTCGCTCCACCTGGCTCCCTTTCATTGTCTCTCATCCCTCTCTCTCTCCCCCTCTCTATCTCGCTCCCTTCTCTCTCGCCCTCGCCCTCAGTCTCTCTTTCTCTTTGTCTTTCTCACTCGCCCCCCACTCGCTCTGCCGTGCCACCACCTCTCTTGCCCCCTCTCTCTTGACCCCCTCTCTCGACCTTCTCTCTCTCTTCTCCCCCTCTGCTCGCACTCTCTCTCTCTCTCTCATCCGTCTGTCTCTATCTCAAACACCCTCTCTTTCTCGCCGTCTCTGTCTCTCTCTTTCTCTCCTCGTCTCTCTCTCATGGGCCCCCTCTCTCTCACACACTCGGCCCGTCCCTCGCTCGCCCTTTCTCTCTGTCTCTCTCTTTCATTACCTTTCTCTTCCTCTCTCGGCCCTCTCTGTCTCTCTTTCTCGACCACATCTCTATCACTTCTTCTCCCCATCTCTCTATTTCTCGACCCCTCCTCAGTCTATCTCTCCCTATCTCCCTCTCACACCATCCCCCCAATCATGCACTCTCTTTCTCGCACCCTATCTCTCGCCCTGTCGCTCTTTCTCGACCTGTCTCTGTGTTGTCCCCTCGCTCTCTCATTCTGTCCCTCGATCCCTATCTTTCTGTCTCGTCCCCTGCCTATTACTCTCTTTTTCTCTTCCTCGACCTGTCTCTCTTTCTCGTCCCTCCCTCTCTCTTTCTCTTTCAACCCCTACCTTTCTCTCTCGCCAACTCTCTTTCTCTCGCCCCCCCTCCATCTCTCGCCGCCTCTCTGTCTCACGTTTTCTCTCTCACCGCCTCTGTTTTTCTGTCTCTATGTCTCTTTCTCAACATGTGTCTCTATTTGTCACTTCTCCCATCCCTCCCTCTTTCTCTCGCTCTCGCCCCATCTCTCTCTCTCGCCCCTCTCTCTTTCGTTCTCTCTCTACCTCTTTCTCTCATACTCCTCTCTCTCACCCACATTCTCTTGCATCTCTCACTCGCTCTCATCCCTTCTCTCCCACTCACTGTGCCTCTTCCTTTCTCGACACCTCTCTCGACCCCTCACTTTTTTCTCTCTCTCCCTCTGTCTCTTGCACCCTTTCTCTCACCTGCTCCCTCTTGCCGCTTCCCACTCTTTCTTCCTTCTCTCCCGCACTATGTCTCACCCATCTCCTTCTCATCCCTCTCTCTCCCACCTACTCTTTATCTTACCCTCTCTTCATGTCTCTATTTCTCTTTGCCACTCTCTCGCTGCCAAATCTCCCTCGCCCCCTCTCTCTTCCTCTCTGTCTCGCTCGTCATTATCGCTCTGTCATCCCCTCTGTCTCTCTCGCATTCTCTCTCTCTCTTTCGTCCCTCTCTCTATATCCCCTTTCTTTCTCTCTCGCCCCCTCTCGTTCTCGACGCGCTCTCTGTGTCTTTCTTTCTCAACCTGTCTCTCTCCCGTCCCCTCCCTTTCCCTTTCTCTCTCGACCACTATCTTTCTCCCCACTCTTTCTGTGACTCCCCATCTCTCACCCTCTATCTCCCTCATTCGTTCTCTACCTCCCTCTTTCTTGAATTCTCTCCCCTTTTTCCTTCTCTCTCTACCTTATCTGTCTCTATCGCTCCCTCTCTCTTTCTCTTTCTCGCTATCTCTGGACTCTTCTCTCTCGCCTGCTTTCTCTTGCCCCCCGATTGTCTCTCATCACTTCTCTCTCTCGTAACTCTATCTCGCTCCTCACTCTCTCGCCCTCTCTATTTGTCTCTCTTTCAACTTGCCTCTCACTCACCCGCATCTCACTCTCTTTTTCGTGCCATCTGCTGTCTCGCTCCTCTCACTTGCACCCTCTGTCTCGTCCCTCACTCTCATCCCCTTTCTCTTTCTCTAGCACTCCGTCTCTCTTTTGCCCCCCTTTCTCTCTCGAATCCCCTCTCTGTTTCGCCCTCTCCTTCTGTCTCTCTTTCTCTTTGTCTCACTGTCACAGAGTTCTCTCTCCTTCTTGACAATTTTCTCCCTCTCTCGGCACACTCGCTTTTTTTCCTCAAAGGCATCTCTCTTTCTCCATCACCCACACTCACACTTTCTCTCTCACCCACCTCTCTCGACACCTTCTGTCCCTCTCTCCCTCTCGGTCTCTCACACCACCTCTCCTTTCCGCCCTTTCACTCTCGTGACCTCTCTCTCTCACCTCTTCCCTCTCTCTTTCTCTCTCTCTACCCATATCTCTCTGTCTTGCTCCTTCCCTCTTTCTCTCTCTCGCACCCCACCTATCTTTTGATATCTCTCTGTAGCCCCCATCGCTCTCGCCCTCCCTTTCTGTCTCACTTTCTCTCTCTCGACCTGACTCAGTCACTCTCTCTCGCCCACTCCCTGTCTCTTTTTTCTCTCAACCCCTGTCACACTCGATGTCTCGCACCCCCTCTCTTTGTCTCTCTCCTGCCTCCATTTCTCGTTCCTTTGTTTCACCCTCTCTCTGTTGCCCAGTCTCGCTCTCGCTCATTATCTCTTTCTGTCTATCTCTTTCTCCACTTGTCTGACTCTCTCGGTCCCTCCCTCTTTCTTTCTCATTTTCGCCGCTATCTCTTTCTCTCGCTCCATCTCTCTCTTTCTCTCTCTTGCTCCTTCCATCTCCAGCACCCTCTCTCTCGCCCGCTCTGTCTTGCCCCTTCTCACTCTCTCCCATCTCTCCTGTACTCTGTCTCTCTCATCCCTCTCGCTCTCTACCCCCTGTCTCCCACACACTCTTTCTCATGCCCTCTCTCCCTGTCTGTCTTTCTCTTTGCCACTCTCTCACTGCCAATTCTCTCTGTCTCTGACGAACCAGCACCTATCTCGCCCCCTCTCTCTTGCACTATGTCTCGCTTCTCTCTCTCTCTCTCTCTCTCTCTCTCTCTGTCATCACCCCTCTCTCTCTCTCTCACTCTCGCCCCTCAATGCCTCTCTCGCCACCCTTCCTCTCTTTCACGCCCCGTCACTCACGCACTCTCTCTCTTTCTCTCTCTTGATATTTCTGAACTAGTCTCTTTCTCTCGGCACCCCCTCTCTTTCGCTCCCTCGACCCGTTTTTCTCTCTCTCCCCCGTCTCTCTCTTTTTCCGTCTCTACCCCTCTATCTCTCGCCCCCGTGCTGTCTTGCACTCTCTCTCGCCCTTTCTCGCACTCGCTCTCTCTATCTTTCTCTTTCTCGACCTGTCTCTCTCGTCCGTCCATGTCATTTCTCTTTCGTGACCCCTATCTCTCCCTCTTGCCCACTCTCCCTTTCTCTGTCTCGCCACACACTCTATCTCGTCCTCTCTCCTGTCTGGTCCTGTCTCCCTTTGCCTTCTTACGCCCACTCTCCCTCCCTCCCCTAATCTTGTCCTCTTCCACTCGCCCACGCTCTGTCTTGCCCCATCTCTCTCTCGCTCTCACTCAAGTCATCCCCTTGTCTCATTGCATAGCTCTCTCGCCCAATCTCTCTCTCTTCCACTCTACCTCTCTTCCTTCCCATTCCTCCCTCTCTCTTTGTACGCTTTTCCTCACTCTCACTCTCCCCTTCTCACTGTCTATGCTCCCTCCTTCTCTGTATCTCTCGGCCTGTAATCTTTCTCCAATCTCTATACCTCTCTCTCGATACCTCTCTCCTTTTCTCCCCCTCCCTCTGACAATCTCTCTCCCCACCTCCTTCCGTTTCTGTCCAACTGAATGTCTCTCCCGCCTTCGTCCCTCACTATCTGAACATCTCTCTCTCGCTGGTCCTTCCCTTGGCCTCTATCCCAGATATGGGCGTGTGAGCTGGTGGCGTGGGAATAGAGTGGCTGGTGCGGGTGAATAGATGACAGATAGATGTGGGGGAGGGTAGGAGTAAGAAGATGTTGGAGAGACTTAAAAGCGGGGATGAGACTGAGGCAGCAGGAGTGGAGAGTGAGGGTGAGGGTGAGAGTGAAGAATGGAGGCAGGTTAAGCAACCGGATGGGTGTGTGTGTGTATGAGAAGGACAGCGAGGAATGTGAACGAGTGAAAGAGAGAGAGGTGAGAAAGAGAATGTTCACAGAGAGAGAGAGAGAGAGAGAGAGAGAAATGTGGAGAAAGAGAGACGGAGACAACGTGGGTCAGCCAGGTTGGAGTGGTGGGACCCAGAGTTTAAAGTACGGAAAGAGGAGCTTAAACCCAAATCCAGACTTCAGTCCAGGTCCCCTCCTCTTCCCTGAGGACCAGGACTTGGGGCTGAGTCTGTCTCTGTCCAGCTCAGCTTCTTCAACACTAAGACACACATCTACATCGTTGACCCTGTTGCTCGGCACTTTTAAAGAAGATTTTTATTGTTTACAAACTGAACTGATGGATACCGTCAGTGGAATGGTGCGTTTTCTCACTGACCGCTGAATTGTGAGGTACTTTGAAATGCGTCCTGTGACACCCTCTCCCACCAAGGGATAAGGTTGGGCGAACAAGCGCTGCCCTCACTCTGTTACCACAGCCACAGGTGGCTTCACCGCTGAACCACTGAACTGAAATGAGAAAATCCCACATGGATGGATTAATATTTGAATTTGTTTCATTCACAAATTTGGGTCAAGGGATTTTTCAGCACATTCTTCAGCTGCTGTCTGAACCTGGTCTGGGTCACGGCATAAATCACAGTGTTTGTGCAGCAACTGAGGAGCTGCAGCATGAAGCCCAATTCCTGTACAAAGGGATGGAGATGCACAGACAGATGCCCAATAAAAAACATTCGGTACCATATAGAATATAGCATTACCATTGACCATAACAGAACGAAATTGGCCGAGATCACAAACAGCAGAATGATGGATTTCTTTCGAGCTTTTATTTCTGTGTCAGACTGGGCGTCCCCAATGGTGTGAGCCCGTAGTCTCCTACGTGCTCTGCTGGTCACTAAAATGTGTCGAACAGTGAAAACATTGAGCAGCAGAATCAGGAGGAAAGGGAGAGCCGGGGTTAGAATGTGATGGAGGAACTCGATTGCGACCCAAACGCTGGAGAAATAAATAGCATTTGTTGCCAGACAAAACCAGGGGTCATTCCTCAGCCAATACCGAACCGTGAGCAAAAAATACCAGAAAATGTTCTTTAAGCAGCTCAGCACAATCACTGTTCCCAGAACCATAGCCGCCATTTTCTGACTGCAATATTTACTCTTCAGCTTTTGGCAGCAAATGGCCACAAACCGATCAAAGGTGAAAGTGACTGTGAACCAGACTGCACAGTCAGTGGCTGCATAAAGCAGGACGGCGTGGATATTACATACGGGGAAGGATCTCAGGAAATAAAACTGTTCCATATAAACAATGGGAATGTGTTTCAGTATTAGGTCAACGATAATGACCAGTAGATCCGCTACTGCCATGGCCCCCAGGTAACGTCTGACACATAGAGACAACCCGCAATCTTTATAAAGCAGTACGTAGATTGTCACAACGTTAACTGTGAGGAAGGAAAACAAACAGATTACATATCAGCCTGGAGGCAAAGCGACCAGTTTGACTGAAGAGCCAGTGAGATGTTCAAATGTGTCCTCGCATTCCGAGATGTATTAAAATAATTACAGCTGAAATAACAAATAAGAAGGTGTGAATTACTGACAAAACGTGTCACAAAATATTATAAACCCTCAATCTCCAAACACACAGAGATACATACATATGAACAGACAGTTTCTAGAACATTTCCATACACTCAATCACCCGAGAGCAGACACAGGCCACTTCTTTCCAGTTCCTAAGACGGAGGGTGGAAACGTTGTTTTCCTGAAGGATTCTCTCGTAGTTCCTTGGAGATGAAAGGAGTTGGGAACTTTCTGTCTTTTCGTCAAACTTGTGGTCAATCCTGTGTCGTGAAGAAATGTAAACGCAAGGAAAACAACACTTTTTCCTCCCTGAGAGAATTCGGAACAGTGTCTTTTTCACTTTCGAACGGGATCTCTTCTCGCAGGTTCTTCCCTTTTGTTCAATTCACTGAGGTCCGGCGTTCCCAGGGATAGAGATTTCCGGGAATGTTGGCGACAGAATGTTAGGTACAGAATTTTCCAGGGAATGTTGGGTATAGAATGTTGGGTACAAAATGTTCCAGTGAATGTCAGTTATAGAATGTTGGGTACAGAATGTTCCGGGGAACGACTTGTCAGAAATAGATCTGTCACTAACAGTATCTGGAGGCGCAAGTGACACATAGTCCAGGTGGATGGAAGTCTCAAACTCATATTGAACATACTGCCTACTGTGTTATGTGGCACTACCACCTGCAACATTGAACATAGTTCTGAAGGACTGATCAAATGGGAACTGGGCATCCATGAGGCTCTGTGGACCATTAGAAGCTATAGCAGCAATAGCCTTCTCTCCATGATAAAGTCACAAGAGGGCAGTTCACTAGTGTTTCCTGGATGTTCAGCACGTTTTATAAATACACCTAAACGGGAGCAGGCTATTCAACGAACTAAGTGTTTTAAACAGCAACAGGATGAGGCCAATCAGCCATTCGACGCTGTTACTCAGCAATTGGAGCAGATCTTTTCACCTCTCATACTTGTTACAAAGAAAATGGAAAGGAAAATTCAACCTTCTAAAGATGCTAAACTGGAGTACAGGAGGACTGGTTACTGAGACGAAAGCAGTCATAAATTAGAGAAAAATCCGTCTTAATCAGTTTAACTCAAATTAACAACTGCAGCGAAACAATCAACAGTGCTTGAGCCTGAACTATTTGCCAACAATATCAACGTTTTAGCTAAATGGAAAAAAAAATGTATTCTAACTAAGCAAGGCAGGAAACTGAAGTTATCAAGAGAAGGTAGAGAATCTCTAATTGGATTATCCATGTGCAACAATTTGGCAGCTGGAATATTACGTGGGTAAACGTGATTCTGTGCATTTTCGTACTAACAGGAAGAAAAACAGTCTGGATATTTAATTAATGGAGAGAGAGAGAGAGAGAGAGACATAAAAGGACTTAGTGATACAGTGTGTACTAGAGGGTTTATTCTGACCTAGTCTGCGATGGGGAGTGCTGTTCCATCTTCCTGATGGTCTGCTCCCTGATGGTCCCAGTGGCTCCATTGCTCTCTGTACACACGGGATATTTTGAAAGTGGTTGTTTGGTGATCGGGAGTCGTGAAGGGGAGGGTGATTTGAGCGGTGTACCAAGGGCATGGCTTTTATCCAAGAGGCCATCATTTCTTTCTACTTGGAGACAGAAAGGCGATGGGCATGTGGGCATGTCTGACTATTTCTGAATGAAGGGGCTGTGGATGCTGCCTGGACATTGAGTATTCACCAACATGATGCACTGTGCTTAGGCACACTGTTACATTAATGTAGTGAGAGATAGAGGGTCCAATCAGAAGAATGAGTACTACAGGTAATGCCAGATCAGCTGAAATGATTAGTTATATCACGTTTTCAACACACCACAAGAACCATTAACGCCGAGGAGATACCTGTTCGCACAGTGCTCTGCTCAGCCCAACCTTGCAATCTGCCGAGGACATAAAACTACCGACCACAGCAATACGTTGATCCATAAATGCGGACTAGACATCTGCCCAGCACCGGGAGTTAGGCAGACCACAACAGTGCTGTGTATTCAGGCCACTCTGAGTAAAGCAATCTGGAAGAGGTTGAGTTGAATTTTATTTCATTTTCTCTAATCTCCACTGGTTTTGATTTGCTTTTCCCAAATGGAGTGATAATTGATCTTACAATCCTGAAACGATCCCAATTACAGTATATGGGCCAGCAATTGACATGTTCATCTCCATCTGTTAACATGTTAATATCTCGGACAGCATTGCAAGGAAATGGACAAAACTGCTCTGAGTCTGCAATGTCATTCATTGAAGAAGGAAATAGATGGGAGGTGTCCTAAAGATGGTGTCAGGGTCAGACTGTTTACCGCATCTTATTCTATTTTTGGAAGTGTTTTTCTTCCCAAACTTTTAAATCATCCAAGTGTCTCCGATGGGGATGGAAGTCGTAAGTTCCCAGGTGAGAGACTGGCGAGATCAGTCACGGCCTCATGATTTCAAGCATAGTGCGGCCTGGACACTGGGTACGATGTGGTCTGGAGACTCAGACACGTGCGGCTTGGACTTTGGCATGTAATGGCCTGGAACCTGGGTCCAGCGCAGCCTGGAGACAGAGCCCGACACTGTCTCGACACTGTGCCCAGTGCATGCTGGAGATTGGCCCCGCTGTAGTCTGGAGACTATTCCTCGTGCAGCTTGGCGTCTGTGCGTACTTCAGTCTGGAGACAGCACCCAAAATGGTCTGGAGGCTTTGTCCGGTATAGTGTATAGCCTGGGCCCAGTGCAAGTCTGGAGACACGGCCCGGTGCGGCCTGCGGTCAGGGCCCAGTGCGGCATGGATCTGGGTCCAGTGTGGTGTGGAGACTGGGCCCTGTGTGGCCAGGAGACTGCGTCCAGCACAATCCGGAGACGGGGCCAGGTGTGGCCTGAAGACTGGGCTCAGAGCAGTTTTCAGACTGAGCCCGGTGTGGCCTGGAGTCTGGCCCGAGTGAAGTCTTGACTCTTGGCCAGGTGTGGCCTGGAGACTGGGTCTGGTGCAGTCGGGAGACATGACCCAGTGCGATCTGGAGACTGGGCCCTGCTCAGTCGGGAGAATTGATTGGGTGTCGTCTGGAGTCTGGGTCCGGCGAAGTCCGAAGAGTGTACCTGGTGTGGTCTGCAGAATGTGCCCTGTACAGCCTCGAGACTGGTTCGGGTGCATTCTGCAGGGACTGTCGGCTTAACCGTAATAAGTATTGTGCTTAACGTCGATTGTGGGTAAGGTGTTTGATAAACGTTACATCATATAGGAATTATAAAAATCTAGTAATGAATAATTTGATTCGGGATTGTCAAAATGGTTTTTTTGAAGGGTAGGTCGTGCCTCACTAACCTTATTGAGTTCCGGAACTCGCTACAAAACAGGGCAAAGAAGGTAAAGTGGTTGATGTGGTGTATGTGGTGTTCAGCCAGGCGCTTGATAAGGTTCCACACGGTAGGCTATTGCAAAAACTCCGGGGTTTCGGGATTGAAAGTTATTTCGCGGTTTGGATCAGAAATTGGCCAGCAGAAAGAAGGCAGAGAATGTTGGTTGATGGGAAGTGTTCATCCTGGAGCTCAGTTAGCAGTGTTGTGACACAAAGATTTGTTTTGGTGCAACCACATGTTTATTAGGTTGGAATAGAATAATGGGTTCGTAAATTTGCAGATGACCTTAAGTTTTTCAAAGTTGTGGATGGTGCCGAAAGACATTGTGGGGTACAGAGGAACATAGTTAAGCTGCAGAGCTGGGCTGAGTAGTGGCAAAAGGAGTTTAATGCCGAAAAGTGTGAGGTAAGTAATTAACCGAATGCAAAGTACTGGGCTAATTGTAAATTGTTGCCAGTGCGGATAAACAGAGATCTCAGGGTCCAGGTGTATAAATCCTTGGAAGTTGCCACCCAGGTTGATAGGTTTGTTAAGAAGACATAAGGTGTGGTGACGTTTCTTCGAAGGGAGATTGTGGTTCGGAGCCACGGATTCATGCTTCTGCTTTAAGGTGCAGGTAAGGAAGCACCTGGAGTATTTCGTGCGGTTCTGGTCAACACATTACAGGAAAGATGCGGAAACTTTGGACGGGATCAGAGGAGATTTACTAGGGTGTTGCCTGGTATGGAGGGAAGGTTTTACGAATACATTCTGGGGAACCTGAGGTTGTTTTCGTTGGAAAGAAGATTGCGAGATGAATTAATCGAAATGTATAAGATAATCAGACGCTTAGATTGGTGGACATTGAAAACCTTATTCCTCGGACAGTGAAGCCTGGAGACTGTGGAGAAAGTGAGGACTGCAACTGCAGTAGATTAGAGACGAGATTGTTTTTGCTGGAAAAGCACAGTCCGTCAAACAGCATCAGAGGAGCAGGGGAATCAGGATTTCGGACCAAAGCCCTTCGGATGGGCTGATGCCTGAAACGTCAATTCTCCTACTCCTCGGATGCTGCCTGCCCTGCTATGCTTTTCCTGCCTGAAGACTGTGTCCATTGTGGCCTGGAGACCCGGCACCATGTGGTCTGCAGACTGGGCAGGTGTTATCTGGATATTGGGCCCAGTGCACAAGTGTATGTAATTCGAGTCAGCTTTCTCTCCTTTTTTATTCTTCCGCTGGACTTTCATTTATAAATCTTTCCATTTTATTCCAAATACCTATGAATCGGCACTCAGATTTCTTGTAGCTGAGTTAGCGTCATGAGCAAAAACCTAGCAAGAGTTTCACTGTATTCATTAGCGTGCACGTCATAATAACGGCAATTCGTTCAAATGTGAGAGATTCACTGTCTTTCATGCCTTATCCAAACAATGAATTGCCTTCAGATGTGGCGTGCAGCAACCCGCAGAGGGCGCTTTTACATCAATTCAAACATAAGACGAAGAGAAAGAGAGAGAGTGAGAGAGAATAAGAAGGGTCATTTGATTGACATTTCATTGGATTCACTCAAATAAACAATTGAATCCGATATGCTCCGAGACGCAGATGTAAATTTACAAATATTAATACACTAAAACACATATACACAGACAAAGACAAAAAAAACACGCACAAACATACACACACACTTGCACCCAAATAAACACAGAGGTATATGCAGATATCTTACTACTCAGTTGCCATTAAATGAGACCATGGCTGGTCTGATCTCGGCCTCAACGTTATTTCCTCTTGGGAAAGAAGGCAGAACAAGTGACTCAGCTGTTAGAGTGGGAGCACATTGGGACGAGTGACCATAATAGTCTTAGTTTGAATATAGTTCTGGAAAAGGCGAGGGCTGGTCCACAAGTCAACCAAGGCCAATGTTGATTGTATTAGGCAGGAACTTTCAAAGCATTATTGTGGTAGACTGTTCACAGGTAAAGGGATGTCTGGCAAGTGGGCGTCTGCCAAAAGCCACAGAGTGAGAGTTCAGGAACAGTTTGTTCCTGTTAATTTGAAGGGCAAAGCAAGCAGGAGTAGGGAATGGGACATGACAGGGGATATTGAGTCTCCTGTCAACTGAAAAGAAGGAGGTATATGTCAGGCAAATGAAGCAGGGTTCAATGGAATCCCTTGAGCATAAGGGATGTGGGAGAAAACTTTCCAGATAAATGATGAGGGCAAAAAGACTACATGAGGTGGCTTTGCCTGATAAGGTTAAGGAGATTGTATAGATAATCTGTAACTATATTAAGCGCAAAAGACAAACTCGGGACAGAACAGGGTCCCTTAAAAATCAAGCAGCCATATATATGTGGTTCCACAGGAGATGATTTCGTTTAATTTGGTTTGTTGTCACGTGTGCTTACATGAGGAGTTTATATGTGACACAATCATATATACAAAGGGAATGCCCCCCGACCACCCCATGTACAGAAACTTGGTGCAGAGCAGTAAAATAAAGAAAACAGAGTTAAAACGTAAATCATTGCGGCCCTTCCTATAAACCAGGAAAGAAATACAGAAACAATGTTCAGTTTAACAACACAGTCCATAGGAGCCTTGCCATGCTGGGTTCACACTCCTCCCAAGCATGAGATTCCATCCCCTCCCCCCCCCACACTCATCTGCCTTACAGCCTGTTCCTGCTCGATGGGTGAGATCCCACACAAATATACCCCATCTGTATTTACTGTGGAGAAAGATATGGAAGCGAGGGAACTTCAGGAAGAAAAAATCCATATAGTGAAGTTTTGAAGCGAAGCTACATAACCGAAGATGAAGTGCTAAAGGTTTTTAAATGCATCACCATAGATATATACCCGGCACCTATTGAAGTGTATCGCAGGTCATTGTTGGAAACTGGGGAAGAAAGCGCGGGATGAGTTGTTGAAATATTTGTATCGTTCATTCGAGTTGTGTGGAAGGGTCAGTGGATTCGAAACGCTCATCTGATTTCCCTGCAGAGATGCTACCAGACCTGCTGAGCTTTCCCAGCACATGCTATCTTTGTTACTGCTTTACAGAATCTGCATTTCTTTCAATTTTTTAACTGCATCATCGACAGCCAAGGTTGAGGTGCTGGAGGACATGAAGACAGGTACTTTTGTAACATTATTTTTAAAAAGGCTATAATGGGCAGCACGGTGGCACAGTGGTTAGCACTACTGCCTCACAGCGCCAGAGACCTGGGTTCAATTCCTGCCTCAGGCGACTGTCCGTGTGGAGTTTGCACATTCTCCCCGTGTCTGCGTGGGTTTGGTCCGGGTGCTCCGGTTTCCTCCCACAGTCCAAAAATGTGCAGGTTCGGTGAATTGACTATGCCAAATTGCCCGTAGTGTAAGGGGCAAGGGTAAAATGTAGGGGAATGGGTCTGGGTGAGTTTCGCGTCGGTGTGTGCATGTTGGGCCGAAGGGCCTGTTCCCTCTCTGTAAGTAATCTAGTCTAAAAGGAAAAGCCAAGGTACTAGAGACCGGTAAGTCTGATATCAGGGATGGGCAACTGTTTATAGGAGATTATGAGAGGCAGGATTTCCATGCCTTTGAAAAGACAAGGACTGATTACAAATAATCAGCATGGCTTTGTGTCTGGAAAAGAAAAACATATCTCACTAGCTAGACTGCATTTTTGAAGAGCTAACCAATAAGAAAGAAGAAGATACAGAAGCATACGTTTTCTATATGGACCTTATTCAGGCCCAACAATATTCCACATGGTAGACTGGTTAATAAGATTAGATGACATGGGATCCGGAAGAGCTTGTCACTTATATACAAAATTGGGTTGACAGTCAGAGATAGAGGGTGCTCGGAGAGATTTATTGTTCCAACTGGTGGCATTTGCCAAGTGGTGTTACACAAGGATCTGGCTGCTGCTGTTCATTGTTTTGCAAATGATTTGCATGAGAATATAGGAACCGTGGATAATAGGTTTGTAGTCACAACCCCAAAATTGGTGTTATAATGGAGAGTGAAGATGGCTGTCTAAGAGAACAATGCGATCTTCATATACTGTACCAGCGGGCCGAGGAATGGCAGATGGAGCTTCATGTAGATAATCTTGAGCTGCTGCGTTACGTTAGATAAACCAGGGCAGGGTTTGCAGTCAACGGTAAGGTGCTGGGGTACGTTGTCGAACAGAGGTGCCCAGGGTTCAGGTACGTAGTTCTTTGAGATTGGAGTTGTAGGTTGTCAGGGTAATGCTGGGAATGCTAGCCTCCATCGGATAGAGCATTGAATAAAGCAATTTGAACCTTATGCTTTGGCATATAACAGAATGCCAAGGCCACATTTGGAGTTCTGCTTACAAATCTTGTCGCTCTGCTACATGAAGAATTTTATAACCTGGAAAGGGGGCAAAATGTTTACAATGACTTGACGGAGACTGGAGATTTACATGCAGAGGCTGGGATTTCGTTCCCTTTGTGTAAGATGGTGGGGGGGATTCCTATGAGATTGAAAAAAATCATGAGTGCCATGGATGGGATGTATAGCCAAATTCTTTCCCTAGTATGGGGGTGCCCAATACCAGAGAGGATACCTTCAAGGTGAGAGGGAAGAGATTTAAAAGAGATCTAAGTAGCCGCTGTTTCTCACAGAGAGTGATCGGCATATGCAGAGAGTTGTCCGAGAAGTGGTATTGGGAGTACAACTACGACATTTAAAAGCCAATTGGATGTGGACATGAAGAGGAAAGGTTTGGATGGGTATGTACCACAAGAAGGAATATAAAACTAGTTCAGTTTAGGAAAATTGGTATTAATGGATGGATTAGTCGAAGGGTATGTTTGCATATTGAATGATTCTTAGAGTCTATGACTCCATAATAGCTCCTTCATTACTAATCTTTCACTGTACTCAATTCATTTCCAAGTCAAAAATTCTCTGTAAATGCTTTCAATGATCTCGCGCTCCGAACTTTCTTCAATAGCGAATTCCTGACATTGATGTGGTGCTGAAGACCACAGCAGCATTAACTGCAGAATTATATTCAACCACAATCTGTAACTTTTTTTCCGGGGATAATCCCTCAGTCTGCCGTTACCTTCATGCCTATCCACGGTTCCGTGTTGGTTGTGGGTGAACATGTCAAGGTTAGAACCCTGTGTCCTTAATCTGATTACAATCCATTAAAGCTATTTCTTACATTTCAGAAAGCAGGACAAATATCTGAAAAAGTGGGGTCAATGATCCTAAACCCAATGCACCAGGTGCCTTGACACATCCAGTCATAAATGGTGGTAGATGTTTAAACAATTCTACCAATATTCCGTCCTAATTAATAAAGTAGCCCTGTACATTGTGTAAAAGACAAGGATGTAGTCGCTGCACCATTATCAGCCAGAACCGTTCAATTGATGATCCACCTCACCCTCGCTATGATACCCACAGTATCATATATGCCCGTCTTCAACCAATTCGATTCGCTGCTCGTGACATGAGGAAAAACCTGAACATAATAGACAAGACAAAGGAAATGGGCCCTGACACCACTCCTGCAAAGGACTGAACAGTTGTGCCGCACAACTCGCCGCGTCCCTGGGGAATCTGCTTCATTCCAGGTCAAACTCTGACATCGACCTGGCAATGTGGACAACTACTCATCGATATCCAGTCCCCTAAGAGGAGATTAATTACAATCTGTTCAATTACGAGACCCTCAGTCCCATCACGATAGTCAAATAATTGGGAGATCTTTTTGACAGAGCTGTCAATCAACACAGTAAAAATCTGATCAGTGTGATTTCCGAAAGGTCTCCATGTGGAGATGGTGCTGTTGTGGAAATGCCACTAGATTACTACTCAAGAGCTGGCTAATGCTCTGTCAGCTGGTGGAGGGTAAGAAAACAAACTAATAAAATATCGACATGTAAAATGTTGCGTCGGTAAGAGTGACCCTGAAAACAATGTCAATTGTACACACCAATTTGCTTCCCCAATGTACTTTCTGGAAGGAAATCTCTCGTACTTTCCTGGTCTGGCCTAAGTGACTCCAGTCACACAAACATGTGGCAAACTATTGTCTGGTCTCTGAAACAGCCAAGCAAGAAACTAAATGGTATCAAACTGCTTCGAGCTCTTAAGGGATAAAACCAGCCAGAACATCCATTTGGTCAGACAGCCTCGGGTTCGGAAAGGGGAAAGGTAAGCACAGTCCTGTAGACCTGCAGCGACCTGTTTCCTAACATCTGAGAGCTTGTGACAATATTTACAGTGTTTCCAAAAGACTGCGCAGAAACAACTGGAAAAGAATAAGTCATTCAACACATTCAACCTCTCCCATTCTAGTTCATGTTTGGGCATCTCCCTAACGCACTTTTCCCCGACACGTACACATCCCCTAATGTGATTAAACATTGGAAAATATTAAATATTAACTTTATCAGTCCTTTCGACCCATTGTTTTGCTCCACCGTTCAATATAATAATGTTTGAGTCTCGCTCTTCACATAATAGTCCTGCTCCATCTCTATCCCTGTAGTATCTAAAAATCTTAAATTATATTCAGTGCTCAATCCTATGTGGGAGAAACCTCCTCGATTTCACCAGCCTATTAGTGCAGACATTTATTCATATCTCAATGCAAAATGACCTGCCTGTACCTCATACTGTGGCCCATTGTTTTAGTCGACCCAGCAAGGGGAATTGTCATCCCTGATTACAATCCGTGTCAACTTGGCAGTGTTTAATATGTTTCACTGAGCTCTCCACTGATTTTACTAAACCCTATTGAGCAGAGGCACAGTCGAACCAAACTTTGCTTCCACAACAAGTCTATCAGCCCACAGATCATTCTGGTTTTACAGAGCTGGACTCCCTCAATATTAAGTTAGTACTTCTCGTCGGGACGGAGACCAAAAACCTGCGAGTAATACTGCGCAATGTTTGAGATGGCTTCACATTAAGGCACTCTACAGCTGCACTTATTCCTGTAATCAAATCTCCCTGAAATCAAGGTCAGACATGAAATATCTTCGTAAATACTCTCTGCCCCTTTAATATTGCTTTCAGTGACTGGTATACAGGGTGAACCAGATCCTTTTCAATGTCACGACTACCCAATTGGTGAGCCATGTCCAGTGACCAGCCTGTCAATTTCATTCCCAGCATTGGCTTCTGGCTTCACAACACCCGGCCCTGCAAGGATGTAGGAGGTCAACTCTTAAGAAAACAAAAACAAAAGAGGATGCATCCGTCTATAGATCGACATTTTTAACCAATCCTTTTTCAAATGATAGGCTGCTGTTTGATATTTCTTAGAAACGAGCACAACTTCACATCTACCCACATTGCTCTCCATCTGCCACGACGTTGTCATTCATTCCACTTGTTTCAATCACCTTGGAGCATTTTTGCATCCTCCTCAGCCATTTACAATATAACATCGTTCAGGGCCATCACCAGGCTTGTCAATAATGCTTTTAATTCCCTGAGCCAAATGTGCCATATATGTTGTGAATCGCTGGGGTCGAATGAGTTATCCCTTTGATAATCCACGTTACTTTCAATAAAATTCATCAGGCTTGACTTCTCACTGATAAAGCCATGCCAACTATCCCTGCTCAGACGTTGCCTCTCAAATGGAGATCAATTTTCTCCTTTCATATTTTCTTTAATATTTTCTCTAACATTGCTCTAATATTCATTGGTCTGTAGTTCCCTGGTATATCTGACCAACCCGTCCTGTAAAATTGAACCTCGTCGCTCCTCTGGCTACACTCTTTTGATCAGATTCTACTGAAAAAATATTGGGCAGGACCTTTCCTCCCTTATGTCCAACTGCAGCCTTGGATAAAACTCATCCGGATCATTTGTCCAAGTTTATACCAGCCAAAACCATCAAACTCCGCTCGCATCGTATATCAATCTGCTCTAGAGCTTCCCAATCCATCTTCTCGAGGTCTGTCTCAGTATCTTCCTTCTCCCAAATAAAACACGCATGAAAAGTTTCCAGAAACATTTTGTCAATTTTCCAGATCTTCACATACAGATTGTGTCCTTCCCCTCCGATGGGCTCTAATTGATAACTTGTAATATTATACTGCTTGATGTCCATGTGGAATATCTTGGTGTTGTCTGCAATATTGCATGATCCTACTTCTCCATGTCCCTTTGTTACTCAGTCCCCTCTTTAAGAAATTTCTCTGTTTCATTAAGGTTAAATCTCATTCGTGGAAACTCGAGGGAGCATTGGCCGAGTTCCCTCATCAGACAACCTTGCCATATTTGGGATTAATTTTTAGAATGAAACTGCAGTATATTTTGTCAGTGTATACTTCCTTAGATCAGGACACCAAACCTTTATACATTAGTCCTCGTAGAGTCTCACCAACACTCTGTAAGCGATGCAGGACAGATTTACTTCTCGTAGGAGTAAATCACTGCAGATGTTGGAATTTGTATGGAAAACAATAATTCTGGAGACCACAGCGCGTCAGATAACATCCATGGACAGAGAGCGAGCTAACGCTTCCAAACTGGAAGAATCTTCATCATCGACATTCTGATGCCCTGTAAGTAAATCCAAGCGTAATTTTTACCTTCCCATTTGCACATGCTCCTCCCAGTAACCATTGCTTCAATATTTTGTAATAACTGACCCAGTGAATTCGTTAAGAAGTCCTCCTCAACGTCCAACTACATGACATCCATTGTTTCTCTATTGTTTATGTCTACAAGAAATACCTTCAAGCAATAAGTTTGAAAATTATAACTTTCCGTTCGGAAATGCAGAATCATTTTCTAGAAGTTTACTACAATATTCTAACTGACCAATATCACTTTCGTTATAATAGATTCCAATTGATTCCCTACTGTGGATGACAAGTTAACTGGTCTATCATTCTCCACTCTCACTATTCTTCTCTTCTTAAATGTTTGGAAGGCATTTATAACTTTCCAAAGTGAATAGGGATAATGCAGTGATCCTCAATGCAATCAATCTGTGTGTTGCTGCTTTCTCTGAAATTTCAGTATAAAGTACATCTGGTCTGTCAGACTAATGAATCCTCAATCCAGTACTATTTTCAAACAATAGCTCGTCACTGATATTAATGATTTTTGTCTTTCGTGACACAAGTCCCTTGGTCACGTTGTGCTTCTAGGAGACCTTCTGTACCTTTATCCGTGAAGACCTACAAAACATCACTCGCTAGTTTTCCTGTAATTTCTCTCTTCTCTGTCCACGCCTTCATTGGTCCAAACCTGACCTGACTTCCATTTGCCTTTCAAATATTGACAGAAGTTTATCATCAGTCTTTAGGTTTGTGTTACTTTGCATTCTTTATCTCTTTTTAATTTTCTTATCGGTTTCTTAGTTTCCCTAAGTTCCAATGAATACACAATATCTGGTGTTTTTCAGAGCCACTTTCCTTGACCTAGTACAATTTTTAACTTCTTTGGTTAACCATGGATGAATCACCTTTCCCTTTTGATTGGAGGAAGTATTCTGTACACTTTATAGTGTTTCTACAAAACAGACGTTACTTGTCTTCCAGTCAATATTTTTCAATTACCTTTCAAATTTACTCATCGAACTTGTTCCTCACTTCTTCATGGCCTGCATGACTACAATATGTACATATAGTTTAAGAAATAATACTGGTTTATATTCAGACGGCTTGTAAAATTCTATGTATTATGATCACTATACCCAAAAGGTCATTTACTGCAAGGTTTCCAATTAGCTCCTCTGATCACACAAAATAAATTCCAAAATTTTCTGATTTCGAGCTCGGTGCTCAAAATATTGTGAAAGGAAACTAGCTTGTACAAACTCATGAAGCTCATTTTCTGCCGCATTAACATTCGCTTGGGTTGACACAGTTCAGCTGCAGCTTGAATGTCTCCATCATTGCTGCATTACCCAAAACCTTGCATTTTTAATTCGCTGTTTTGTAGCATAACCAACACTTGCATCACAATGTCGACTTTGACGTATTACACCCAACAATGTTTGCTTCGACTTGCTGTTCCTAAGCTCCACCTTATCGTAGTCTGTGGAGGCTGATCGACGTCGGCTCTGGGGAGATTAATGGTATATTCAGGCACACTGTTTCACGAGGCATATCTCAGTATTGATATGATGTCGCCACAACTTATGTGTTCTTCTCAAACGTGCTTGTTAATCATTTTCATCAGGTCTTACGTTATGCTGGTGGAGTAAAGAAGGACAATGAACTTCAAACAATGCTGTGCATTCTCCCAGACATCTGAGCTTGCTGGACCTTATTTGGGCAGCTTTCTGAGTCTGGCAAAGTGTTGTTGCTGCTGTGCACGAGCTTAGTGAGATCACGCCTGGAGTCGTGTGTACAGATTTAACCCCTCCTTGAGTAAACAATTTTGGCGTAAACTCAGAAATTGTTCCCTCTACTAATTTGTGCTAATAGATCCAGTTTTGTTCGCTGAGATGTTAGATTCATTTGCAGGCGCTTCGTTGCCATACGAGGGAACATCATCAGTGAGCCTACAGGGGGAGCGCTGTTTGACTTGGCCTGCTTTCTATTTATGTGTTTCGTTATCCTTGAGTTGGTGATGTCATTTCCTGTGTTGATACTACTTCCTTTCCTTTTTTTCTCGGGGGGTGCTAAATGGGATTCCAGTGAGTATATTTGCTGATAGAGTTCCAGTTGGAATACCATGCTTCTCTGAGTTCGCGTGGGTGTCTCTGTTTGGCTTGTCCCGTAAGGATGTGTTTTCCCGTCGAAGTTGTCCCCTTGCTCACCTGTATGTAAGAATACTAGTGAGAGTGGTTCATGTTTTTTTTGGATCAGTTGTCGTTCATGTATCTTGGTGGATATTTTTATGACTTGGTTTTTGTAGTGTTTGTTACAGTTCTTTGCGAGGTATTTTATACATGACATAAATTTTGTTTTGTGTCCGTATAGGGTCTTTCCAGTCCATTAGCTGCTGTTTTAGTGTGCCTGTGTGTTTATGGGCGACAATAATGTTAAGAGTTCTGAATAGTGTGTCCGTGATGTTGGGGAGAGCTGTTATGATTGTTGGAAGTGTTTTGTCTGCTGGTTGGGGTTTTTTGCTTAAAGATATGCGGACTGTCTTCTCTGAAGCTGTTAATCATAGAATCCATACAGTGTCAAAGCAAACCATTTGGCCCATCCACTGAAAACGTCCAGTGAGGTGCTCGGCAAGATTCCCCATGGGAGAGTGTTTAGCAACGTTAGATCTCATGAAATACAGGGAGAGCTAGCCATTTGGATAAAGAACTGGCTCAATGATAGAAGACAGAGGGTGGTAGTGGAGGGTTGCTTTTCAGACTGGAAGCCTGTGGCCAGTAGAGTTCCACAAGGATTGGTGGTTGGTCCTCTGCGTTTTGTCATTGACATAAATGATTTGCATGCGGTGCAGTTAGTTAGTTTGAAGATGACACCACAATTGGAGGTGTAGGGGACAGCAAAGAGGGTAACCGGATATTGATACAACAGGATATTGACCAGATGGGCCAGTTGGGATGAGAAGTGGCAGAGGGAGTTTAATTCAGACCAATGAGAAGTGCTGCATTTAGATTAGATTACTTACAGTGTGGAAACAGGCCCTTCTGCCCAACAAGTCCACAACGCCCCGCAGAAGCGCAACCCACCCATACCCCTACATCTACCTCCTACCAAAGACTACGGGCAAATTAGCATGGCCAATTCACCTGACCTGCACATCTTTGGACTGTGGGAGGAAACCGGAGCACCCGGAGGAAACCCACGCAGACACGGGGAGAACGTACAAACTCCACACAGTCAGTCGCCTGAGGCGGGAATTGAACCCGGGTCTCTGGCGCTGTGAGGCAGCAGTGCTAACCACTGTGCCACTGTGTCACCGTGCCCCCTGTAAGATTTAGTGAAAGCAAATCTTACAGGACTTATACACTTAATGATAACGTCCGAGGGAGTGTTGCTGAACAAAGAGACCTTGGAGTGCAAGTTCATAACTCCTTGAAAGTGGAGTCGCAGGTAGATAGGATAGTGAAGAAGACGTTGAGTATGCTTTCCTTTATTGGTCAGAGTATTGAGAACAGGAGTCGGGAGGTCATGTTGCGGATGTACAGAACATTGGTTCGGCCACTGTTGGAATATTGCGTGCAATTCTGGTCTCCTTCCAATCGGAAAGATGCTGTGAAAGTTGAAATGGTCCAGAAAAGATTAACAAGGATGTTGCCAGAGTTGGAGGATTTGAGCTATAGGGAGATGCCGAACAGGCTGGGGCTGTTTTCCCTGGAGCGTCGGAGGCTGAGGTGTGACCTTATCGAGGTTTACAAAATTTTGCGGGACATGGATAGGGTAAATAGACGAAGTATTTTCCCTGTTGAGGGCGAGTCCAGAATTAGCGGGCATAGGTTTAGATTGACAGGAGAAAGATATAAAAAGAGACCTAAGGGACAACGTTTTTCACGCAGAGGGTGGTACGTGTAGAAAATGAGCTGCCAGAGGAAGTGGTGGAAGCTGGTACAATTGCAACAGTTAAGAGGCGTTTGGTTGGGTGTATGAATAGGAAGAGTTTGAAGAGATATGGGCCGGGTGCTGGCAGGTGGGACTAGATTGCGTTGGGATATCTGGTCGGCACGGACGGGTTGGACCGAAGTGTCTGTTCCCATGCTGTACATCTCTATGACATCTCTATCCTGTGACGGCCGTCCTACCTAACCCACTCACGGACACAGGCCACACAACATCTGTAACACTGCATTTTCTATGACTAATGAATGTAGCCTGTACATCCCCAGATATTATGGCTAATTTAGCAAAGCCAATTTATCCATTTCACAAATGTTGGGAACATGGGTGGGAACTGGAACAGCCAGCAGAAACCCTTGCAGACATGGGGAGAACGAGCAAACTACACAGAGCGAGTAACTTGTGGCAGGATTTGAACGCAGGTTCCTGGTACTGTGAGGGAGCAATGCTAACTACTGAGCTACCCAGTATCAGCAGCGTAAATTGCTTGCACATTGAAGCAGCAACACAGCATTTTTTTCCATCAGGGAACTTTCATATGAATGTTGAACACGATGACCACTACAGTACAGAAACGCATTGTGGCCGCTGATACAATAAAGCTTCTATCCTGTGTTCCATCATGGATCACTTGGCAAGAAACAGATAATGGCTTGTTCTGTTCAATTTAAACAGAACTCAATCACACCAAAATTCAGCATGACTCATTATCAGCGATCGGAATGTCCACACTGAAGTATATTGCCTGCGCTTTAGCCTGTTCGACCACGCGACCACCCTGAACTGAACACATAATCAGAATCGGAAACCAAGTCCTGAGGATACTACAGCATCACTGGCTGCATAAGGGAAGTGATAGTAACAGTCGGCCATCACTTCAACTGAACAGAACATCCTCTGATGAGAAGGAAATCCTGGCAACAGGAGTGGGAACTCTGTTTCCTTTAAACATTGGAATCACCTTCAGCCAGTAGCTGGCTCCTTCCACATTATGAGGATGGATCAACAAGCTTATGGAACGACATCATGGCATTTGAGAGAAGTTTAACCAAGGCATGGTTAATGTGAGTTGCAGGCTCGTGTTTTAAAACCAGAACACACTGTTTACTAAGCAAGCACTTTAACCAACTAAACCACAGTGCCACGTTAACATATGAGGGAAGGAGGAGCAAGTTGACTCAATACCTATTAAAGTTTACAAGAATGACCGATGATCTTGGTATAAGACTCAGCAACCAAATGTAATTGCACAGTAAATCCAGGAGTGTGCTCCACTTCTCGAGACTGGAACACAGGAACAGCAGAAGTAGATTATTTAACACTTTCACAGCAGGTGATCAGGAGACTGATTAGTTCATAGATGTTGATACACAGTTTCAGGAAGAGGCCAATACACCACTCCACAATGCAACACAGGATCCATTATAGACGACGCAGCACCTGTATCCTGCTATGCGACAACAGCATGAGACCAAACATTCTTCTCAGGGCTGCAACACAAGCACTAGAAGAGGCAAGAAAGTGACTGAAATCCGTCACACAAGGATAAGTGTATTCAGCCCATGGAGTCTGATACACATGAACAGGAGAAGGTTGCAAGATCGTTTGAAATCTTTATGTGAACAGGAGGAGATAATTATGTCGTGATTCTGTTGTATGGAAACAGCAGAACATTGAACATAGAACATTTCAGCGCAGTACAGGTTCCTCATCCCTCGATGTTGCACCGACCTGTGTAATCAATGTGAAGCCAATCTATCCTACATTATTATATTTGCGTTTATGTAATGGCCATTTAAATGTCATGAAAGTTACCAAATCTACGACTGTCGCTTGCAGTTCGTTCTACGCCCCGACAAATGCCAAAATAAAGACACTACATCTCACATTTGCACTATATCTATCACCCTTTAATAAAAAGCTGCATCCCTGCGTGCTCGCCATCATCATCCGTGGAAAAGGTCTATCACTGTCCACCCTCTGTAACCGTCTGTTTTCCTTATGTGTCACCCGTAAGACACCTCGCAACCTTCTTCTCTCTAATGAAAACAGCCTCAACATTCTTACCTTTCGTCGTAAGACCTGCTTTGCATACCTTGCAGCATTCCAGAAAATCTCAATGAACACTTTCCAAAGCATTCACGTCCTTCCTCGAATGCTGTGACCAGAACTTTGTGCAATACTCCAAGTGTAGCTGCACTGGAGTTTTGAACAGCTGCAACAGGACCTCGACACTCCGAAACCCATTCCCTCCTCCAATAAAAGCTAACACACGGTGTGCCGTCTTAACAAGCTAATCAACTTCGGTGGCAACTTTCAGGAATCTATGTGCATGGATACCGAGACCTCTCTGCTTATCTATACTACCAAGAATCTTAGCACTAGCCCAGTACTCCTTATTCTTGCTGTTCCTTCCAAAGTGAATCTCCTCACACTTTTCCTAACTAAACTCCACTTGAAGCCTCTATGCCTAGACCTACAGCTTATGTCTCTGTAACCTGAAACATACTTCAGCACTGTTCACAACTCCACAGACTATTACAAAATCCATAAATTTACTAACACAAAGACATAAACTGCCAAATAGTGGGGCAAATGCCAGTGGCCCAAAACACATCCTTGTGGTACACCACTATTAACTGGACTCCAAGATGAACATTTCCCATTAACCACTACCCTCTGTCTTCTATCAGCTAATCAATTTCTGATCCTAACTACTAAATCAAGCTCAATCCCATGCATCTGTATTTTGTGCAATGGCCGACTGTGGGGAACCTTATCAAACGCCTTACTGAAATCCGTATACACTATATCCCCATACCTCATCCATCATCACCACCTCAAATAGCTTAATAAGGTATGGGAGGCATGACGTAACATTCACAAAACCAGGTTAACTATTCCTCATCAACTTAATCCTCTCTAGATGATTAAATCCTATCTCTTCTAATCTTTTTCCAAAACTTACCCAGTCATGAAGTAAGGCTATTCGTCTATACATATAAAAAAGCAGGACTCTCCCGATTCCCCTTCTTAAACAAAGGAACAACATTTATTATCCTTCAGTCTTCTGGCACTATTACTGTAGACAATGACGACATGCGAATCAAAGCCAAAGTCTGTGTAATCTCCTCACTGGTTTTCCAGAGAATACAAGAATAAGTCCCATCCGGCTCTGGGAACTTATCTATTTCCGCACCTTACAGAATTGATAACAACTCCTCCATGTGAACCTCAGTCCCATCTAGACTTGTACCCTCTTTCTTAATATTCTCCTCGACAACATTTTCTTTGTATAGAATGAATGTTGATGAAAAATATTTATTGAGTGCTTCCCCGATCTCCTCAGACTCCATACATAATTTCCCACTGCTATCCCTGATTGGCCCTAATCTTACTTTATTCATTATTTTATTCCTGATATAACTATAGAAAATTTTAACGTTTTCCTTGATCTTATCTGCCAATGACGTCTCATTTTCCCTCCTGGCTCTTCTTTGCTCTATCTTCAGGACTAACTTGTAACTCTCCAGTCCACTAACTGAGCCTGCACATCTCATCCAAACATAATCCTTCTTCTTGACAAGAGATTCAACTTCTTCAGTAAATGACAACTCCCTCGCTCGACAACATCCTCCATGCCTGATAGATACATTATTACCAAGGACACAGTAGCTGTTCATTGAATAAGCTCCGGATTTCAATTGTGCCCATCCCCTGCTGCTTCTTTCCCTATTCTATGCAGTCAAAATCTTGCCCAAGATCATCATAATTGCCTTCCTGCCAGCAATAAATATTGCCCTGCTTTGTATATCTATCCCTTTCATCACTAAAGTAAACATAATCGAATTGTGGACGTTACCTCAAGATCAATCACACACTCGATCTCATTTCAGGGATATTGGAGGGGATAGTTCAGTATCTCCAGCCTGTATGGAGGGATGTGAGGAGACATTTCAGCTCCTCGAAATAGTGTACTGCAGCTGGAAGATTCCATAAATCCCTGAACCCTTCCACAGCAACTGGGGGATAACTTCAGACCTTGCACGGCCTGGTCAGTAACAGGAACAGGACATTCAGCCCGTGGAGATTGCAATGGAGAAAGACAAAGACCACATTCATCCTTGATCTTAGACACAGTATTTAAAAAGGAAAAAATCAATGGGTTGTACAACGCATGAGCATGGAGTGATAGCACCTGAGCTGGTTCTTAAAACTTTATTAAGTTCAATTGGAGGTGCAGGTTTTTACTGATTAATGTGCAAATCCCAAAATTTCTTTCAAGTCACTGTGTCAATATACCTTCAGGTATTATCCATCTAAAGGAAGTGACGCCTCTGGTCAGACAACGTGTTTTTGGCTTTAGGTCTTGTTTGGATTCTGTCTGTGTCTTCACCTGGAGTCTGGCTTATTTGATTTCCAAAGTAGGAGTTTATAAAATACCACATTGTCTGGAAATGGTGCGCTTTTTGAACAAAATACAATGCACCCTCAAATAGAAATCTGCAAATCCAAATTCAAATTTCAGATTTATATGTATGTGCGTGTGAGAGAACGTGTGTTTGTGTGTAGGGGGTGTGGGGTGCAGCGGGGTAGCGGTGAGTGAGAGAGAGTGAGAGAAGAGAGACTGTGAGTGTGACTGTGTGTAAAGGGGAGAGTGAGTGTGTGCGTTCGTCCACGTTAAGACACAGAAAGGTATGACAGAAACCTTTCCTCAAACTCACTCACTCTAGTTTTAGAGCTTCCCCTCTCTGCAGCCTCTGCTCCGTTTGTTGTTCACGTTCCAGACTCAGATGGTGTAACTAGCTTCCCCATGTTCCATGGAGAATTGAGTCTCCAAGTCCTCAGACTCCCTGAATGTCTGAGGCAGGTCATAAGACACCCTCCAGCAAAACATCCCCAGCACCTCCACTAGTTTTTAAGTAGCAGGAGACAGTTAGAATTCTCTCAGCTGCACGTTAGATGCCGGCTGCATTGTAATAATACTCGATGTTCATGATCTGAAAGGGACAAACACAGGTGTTCAGTGGGCAGGCACGAACCATGTTACATACACGTGTTTCGAAGCTGCGGAGACCCCCGTTCCAACATGGAACACCACATGGGACACACATCGAATTGAACAATAGCCCAGCACACATGATTTCATTGTTTCTAGGCTTCACAGTGACAGCAGTCGATAGACACGGGAGCCAAAATCGTAGGGCAGGATAAGATATGGAGGGAGATGCATATGAAAGATATAAACAGACAATGAATTAACTGAGAACGTGATGGGAAAATATGGGAGGAAAGAAAGAACGGGCAGCGGGACTAACTGGAGGAGTTAGTCCTTCGTGAGTCCAATCAAAAGAATGAGATCATGAAGAAAAGCATTGCTAGATGAGTTGAAATGGTTTGTTACATCCAATTCTTAATCTTCATACAGAACCAGCCCAGACACCATAAACTGGGACATGGTAATAGCTCAGCATGGAGAGCTGTTGAGACTATGCCCGTGCATTGCTCAGCAAGCTGGACTATCTGCCCAGCATGGTAATTCTTGCAAACCTTTACCAATATACTGCTGCTGTATTTGTCCTGGATATCTGCCAATAATGGGAAAATAGCAGCACATACTGCAAGTGACAGTAAATGGGGCTCACACAAATTTATGTCTCTGCATCTCCATGCATCAACTCATGGCAAAGGGGTTTTATGAGTGCATGCGTGTGTGTGTATGTGTCTGGGACAGTGATAGATGTGAATATCATTGTCTGAGAGTGAAAACGCATGGAAGTAATCAGGTAAATATGAATAACTGGCAGGGGCTGGGATAATGTACAGTCAGAGACAGAGGAACCATTCATGTACAGTTGTGAGGATGTGCTTGAGAATATTAAAGTAAAAGTATTGCCAGATCCAATAAATATGCTATGAGTTACAGAGGGATAGGCGGAGCCCAATGCTTCTTGACGCTGTTACACTGGGACAGGAAGTCGTAATTTAGTCTCATTCTGCCTGTTACAGAGGGACTGGAGGTGAGCATTCAGTCTCTTTGTGTCTGTGACAGAGGGGCAGGTGGAAGCCATTCAGCCTCATTGTGCCTGTAATGGAGGAACACGAGGAGGTCATTTAGCCTTATTGTGCCAGTGGCTGAGGGGACAATTCAGCCTCACAGTGACTGTAACGGAGGGACAGGAGGAGAACATACAGCCTTATTTGGTGCGTTGCAGAAGGGAAGGAGGAGCCCAATGCTTTTTGAGCCTGTTACACAAGGACAGAAGAATGCCATTCAGCCTCAGCAAGTCAGTTAGAAAGGGACAGGAGATGACCATTCAGTGTCACTGTGCCTGTTACAGTGGGACAGGAAGTGCCAATTGGTTCTTGTGCCTGTTATGCAGCGACAGGAGGGCGTCTTCAGCCTCATTGTGCCTGTTATGGAGGGACAGGAGGGTGCAATTCTGCACCATTGATCATGTTGCAGAAGGACAGAAGGAGACAATTTAGCCCGATTGTGCATGTTGCACACGGACAGGTGGAGATCACCAAGCCTCATTTTTGCCTGTTACAAAGGGTCAGAAGGTGTCATTCAGCCTCATTGTGCCTGTTACAAATGGAGAGGAGGAAAACATTCCGCCTTATTGTCTGTGTTACAAAGGAAGATGTGGAGTCCATTGCCTCTTGAGCCTGTTACAGAGGGACAGGAGGAGTCTAATAAGCCTCATTTTGCCTGTTCCAGCGGCTGAGGAGACGGCTGTTCAGCCTCATTTTGCCTGTTACAAAGGGACAGGAAGAACTCTTCAGCCACATTTTGCTTGTTACAGATGGACAGGAGGGGAACATTCAGACTCATTGTGTGCATTACAGTGAGAGAGGAGGCTCCCATTGCTTCTTGAGCTTGTTACAGATAGACAGGAGGAGTCTACTCAGCCTCACTGTGTCTGGTACAGAGGGACAGAGATAAGGTCGTTCGGCTACATTGTGCCTGTTGCAGAGGGACATCAGGAGGCCATTCAGCCAGATTGTGCCTGGTACATAGTGAGAGGTGGGGGTCATTAAACATCGCTGTGTTTGTTACAGGGGAGCAGAAGGAAGCCATTTAGCCTCATCCTGCCTTTCACAGTGGGACAGGAGGACATTCAGCCGCATTTTGCATCTAACATAGGGATAGGAGAAGGCTATTGCTTCTTGAGCCTGTTGCACACGGAGTGAAGGACGGCATTTTGCTTCTTGAAGCTGTTATGGAGTAACCAGCAGCTTTAGAATACTTATGGAGAAGAATAGTCCTGATATAGATGTGAAAGTTCAAAATTGGCTCAGTCTAATTTTGACAATTGAAGATTGGCACTGTGAAAAGCTGCTTGGGAGAAGCTATTGGCAGGGAAGTGGAAGGCCTTCACAAATGAGATTACAGAGTCGAACGACAGTATTTTCCAGTTCATCATCAGGGCAAGGCTGGAAGGGGTAGGGAATGCTGGGTGGCTAGTGAAACTGAGGGTTTTGTCAAGTAAAAAACGAAGTATATAATCGGTATGGATAGCAGGGATCGAGTGAGTCCATCGAGGAGTCCAAGGGTAGCATGACAGTAGTCAAGAAGGGAAGCAGGATGGCAAAAATCAGAGATGATGCATCTTCAGAAAATAGAGTAAGGAAAGTTCCAAATGCACTAAATTCACCAGAGTAACTAGCTCGAGAACAGAACTCCGTAAAAATAATTAACGTCACATGTTTGGAGGTCCACAGGAGATGGTCGCGATACTAAATGAATATTTCACATCAGTATTTACTATTAAGAAGGGTATTGAACATAGTGAACGTGGGGAAATTTACAGTGATGTCATGAAAAGTGTCAATTTTAACTAACAAGAGGAGCTGCAGTACTTAAAATGCATAAAGGTATCTAACTCCCTGGGAGATGATCATGTGTCCCCTAAAATTGTGTGAGAAGCTAGGGAGTAATAGTTGAGCTCCTTGTGAGATATTTATATCATGGATAGTCTAGGTCAGGTGCTGGATGTCTGGAGTGTGGCAAATGATGTACTATTAGTTCAGAAGGAACGTAAGGAAAAGTCGGGGAACTATAGACCAATGAATCTGACGCCCGTGGAAGGCATCTTGTTCTGGGAGAGGGTGCATATTCTGAGGAACAGGATTTACATGAGTTTGGAAAGACAAGTACTGATTAGGGATAGTTACCATGGCTTTGTGCATGGGAAATCATGTCTCAATAACTTGATTGTGTCATTTGCATCATTGACAATTAGGTTGATGAAGGCACAGCAGTGGGAGTTGACTGCATGAACTTAAGTTAAGAAGTTGAACAAGGTTCCACATGACAAACTGGTTAGCAAGGTTTGATCATATGGAATCCAGGGAGGGCTGGGGGTATTCGGCACTTAAGGCAAGAGACCGAGTTGCTCGTGGCGGATTGTTTTTGGGACTGGAGGACTCTGTCTAGTCGTGTGCATAAGGATCAATGGATTTTGCCATTTAAATGAATGATTAGGATGTGAGTGTAATAGGAATTGTTAGAGAGTATGCAGACAACAACAAAACTGGTGGTGCAGTGGACAGTAGAGATGGTTAACTCGGAGTACAATGGGACCCTGATCAGATATGCTGAACTGCCAAGGAGCAGTGGATTGGGGTTATTTTAAACAGACGGAAGGTGTATGGGAAGTTTGCATTTCGCGAATGCAAATCAGGGCGTGACCTATAGGCAGATTCCTAAGAAGCATTGTCAAACACAGACATGTTAATAAAAATTATAGAAGACCTGCAGTGTGGAAACAGACCCTTTAGCCAACTGAGTCCACATTGACACTCCAAATAGCATTCCTCCGGACGCACCCTTGCATTACATCAGTATCTCTACATTTCCCACAGCTAATCCACATAACCTGCACATCCCTGAATACTGCGGTCCAATTTAGCAAGGCGTCAGCAACTAACCTGAGTATGGTTGGACTGTCGGAGGACAGCCAAGCGCCCAATGAAAACCCACACAGACACAGGGAGAACGTGCAAATCTCTCACAGGCAGTCACCTACGGGTGGGATTCAACAAGTGTCCTTCGTGCTGTGAATGGCAGTGCTAACTACTGAGCCAGCGTGACACCCTAGTGAGCAGCTCATAGCGACTGCATTCTCCCATGTTCTCTGGAACCTTCACATCTGTTCAGATTATATTGAATGATGGTAGGGAGTGGAGATTGGGAGGTTGTTTTGAAACTCATATCAAGGGATACGTGTTCTTTTATCGGAGATCTCAACCTTCCTTTCTACGTAGAGACTCGAAGACGATGGGAATGTCTGCCTGTTTC
Organism: Chiloscyllium punctatum; assembly: GCF_047496795.1. Classification (NCBI taxonomy): domain Eukaryota; kingdom Metazoa; phylum Chordata; class Chondrichthyes; order Orectolobiformes; family Hemiscylliidae; genus Chiloscyllium; species Chiloscyllium punctatum. The sequence goes on from NC_092773.1 coordinate 65,746,078, forward strand.
TGAATGAAGATTCTGTGACTGCTGCCACGACAGTTGATATTCACGAACATGATATACTGTACATGGTCACACTGCAGCATTAATAGAGTGAGAGACGGAGGGTTTCATCACAAGGATGGAAACTAAAGACATTGCCAGATCAGCTGAAGTGGTTTGTTGTACCAAATTTACAATCCACCAGACAGAACCATTAACTCAGATGGGATATCGCTTCAGTACAAAGCATTGCATAGATCAACCTCTGCTCTGACAAATCCCGTAACCTACTGTGGACAGAAAACTGTGCAGACCGCAGCAGACCATTGATGTATAAACTCAGACTAAATATCTGTCCAGCACTGGGAGCTTTGTAGACCACAGCAGTGCATTGATTATAAAACCCAGACGAAATATTTGCCAAGCACGGGGAGGTATGCAGATGACAGCAGTGCATTGATCTATAAATCCAGACTAGATAACTGTCCAGCACGGGGAGCTGTGCAGACAACAGGAGTGCATTGATATTACAACCCGGACTAGATATGTGTCCAGCAAGTGAGCTGTGCAGAACCACAAAAGTGCATTGAACTATAAACCCAGATTACATATGTGTCCAGCACTGGGAGCTTTGCAGAACATAGCAGAGCAATTGTCTTAGAACCAATCTGAATGAAACACTTTGGAAAAGGTTGGGATCAATTTCTGGTCCTTTGTTCACTTTCAATGTGTATTTGCGTTCCAAATTATACTGAGAATGGATTGTAAAGTCCTGAACCAAATCCAACGGCAGCATAAGGGGCTACAATACGCATGATCATACTCTTCTGTTAATATCTCAGGGATAACCATGCAAGGAATCAGTCGAAACTACTCTGAGATTCCAAAGTCTTTCTTTAAAGAAGTAAACAAATGTGAAGTGTCCTAAAGATGGCAAGAACGTCAGAGTATTCAGGCCAGAAATCCTCTGCTCCTCCTGTTATTTATTTTCTCCTTTTCTCTATTTTCAGAAACAATGTTTCCCAAATATTTCACTTTGCAAAATGACTCAGAGTGGAATGGGAAATGTGTGCCCCACACTGGAGGCTGGCGTGGGAAGGCGTGGACTCCAGGCTTAAAGCAAAGTGCGGTATGGAGACTAAGCCCGATGTGATTGGAGTCTTGGCCTGGTGTAGCCAGGAGATTGGGAGCAGGATAGACTGGAGACGGGGGTCGAAGTATTCAGGCGACTGTGTTGGGTGTGGTCTGGAAGCTGGGCCCTGTGCGGTCTGGAGACTAGATCAGGTGCGGTCTGGAGACTCAGTCTTGGCACAGCCTGGGTTTAAAGAACTATAAATCGAGTCCGTTCCTTTTCTTCTTGTAATTGTTCTGCTGAACCTCCATTCATTATTCTTCAAATATTGTGGCAATATTCTGTACTTTCGTATCTTGAACCTAAGATGACGCCACAAGCGGAGACATTGCACTCATTCGAATGCAAGTGATCAATTTAATCCAATATGAGAGAGTCACTGTCTGTGATGATTTTTCTCACACAAAGCAGACGGATAGAGAATGAGAGAGAGAGAGTGAGGACGGACATTTTAATCCCCATTTCAATGTATTCTCTTCCAAACATTGGAAACCCAAATGCTCAGAGACGCAGATGCAAAGTTACACATCTTAATATATTAAAACACACATAAAGACAGAGGAAAACACTAATATACACACACACACACACACGCACACACGCACGCATGAACACAAACATGCACACATGCAAACACAAATATGACCATTAACACATAGGTATAGATACACATTCAGCCCCTCATTCCTACCCTACCATTAAATGACGTTATGGCTAAAGTGCTCTCTCTCGGGAAATAAAGGAATGTATTTAACTAAGCTATTAGAGTGGGAGCAATTTGGGACCAGTGACTATGGTTCTCTTAGTTTGGAAATAGTTCGGGAAAAGTATAAGCATGTCCACAATTAATTTTTTAAGTTGGGGCCAATTTGATGGTATTAAGGAAGAACTGTCAAAACATGATTGTGGAGAAACTGTTTGCATGTGGAGGGACGTCAGGCATGTGGGAGCCTTTCAGAAGCGTGATAATGAGAGTTCAGGAACTGTATGTTACGCTTAGTGTAAAGGACAATGTTGGCAGGTGTAGGGATGTTGACGCTCTATCCCTTCGTCATCCTCCTGTAGGTGCACTGAACGACACTTAGATCACTCACATCGATTGCCACGCGTAATCCGGTATGGTTTATAACGGGGAAGTGATTAACAAGTCTTTAGGCTGTCAATTGCCTTTTGACAATCCGCTGTCCACTGAAACTCCTTGCCTTTTTTAAATAATTAGGTGAATGGAGCAGCCACACAACTAAAATTCAGCACAAACAATTGGTAAAATCCACGCAATCCCAGGAATCCTAGTTCTGTTTTTTTGTGTGTGGACAGTGTGGAGAATTCTGCAACTATTTAATTTCCACATCTCGTAGTACCATTTGTCCATGTGCACTGAAATGGCCCGAAGGTGAATTGTGCTTTGGCAAATTCACCTTCAGCTAAGCTTGCAACCAAGCCTGCCTTTCATATTAGATCAAGCAAGTCTGAAAAATGCGATCAATATACCTTCCAAGAGTGATTAAAAATCACCAGGTCATTTATATACGCCAGGCAGTTGGTGATCCGGCACAGAGCTTATTAATCAGTGTCTAAAATATGTTTTTCAAACCAAATGGCATGACTTTGAACTGATATATTCCATTTGGCATTATAAAAACCGAAATTGCCTTTGCTCTTTCTGACAGAGGCTCATGCCAATAGCCTCTGAGAAAGTCTAACATAGAAATGTAAGTTGCTTCTCCCAATTTTTGAACAGTGCCCAACCGTGCAATTGGAATTGCATCAGTCGTAATAGCTTTGACTTTGGGATAGGCCTCACATAACCGTTGCCAAACATTTTGCCACCATAACTACAGGTGAGCTCCGATCACTGTAACTCACTTCGATTATGCCATCTTGCAGCATGCATTCTATGTCCTTCTGAACGTGTGTCAATTTGAGAGGGTTATGCCTATTAGCATGTTGCTTAATTGGAACAACATTTCCTATATCTACATCATGCGCATTTAGGTTAGTAATACCCAGTTTATTTTCGTATATCTCCCCAAGTGATATTAAGCACTGTCAGGTCATTTCGAGTTTCTTGTAGAAATTAACTCAATAATCTTATCCAAAATATTGACAATGTCCTCATTGTCCAAGTTGATTTGAAGAATGACCAGTTCAGAACCATCTGAACTTGATTCTTCCTTCTGTGCTATAATCATTCACAACTTCATTTCTTGTTTTCCTTCCCTTTTGAGCATTTTCACATGCCACTGTCTGTGAGATTTTTCCTGTCTGGAGTCCTTATCATGTAGTTCACCTCACTCAATTTCTTCTTAATTTGATTCGGTCCACTAAACCTTGCTTTAAAAGGCTCACCTCCACTGGAAGTATCACCAATACTTTTACCCCAATTGCAAGATTGCGAATTTATGATTTCTTACCCGCTTCCTGTTTCATTGTATGCTGTGATACTTCTAAATGCTGTAGAACCAATTCTCCGGCTCTATTTAATCGTTCCCTAAAATTCGACACATAGTCTCTGAATTCTGACTTAATAATTTCTCCTTAATCAAATTTAATGGTCCTCCTATTACATGCTCAAAATTTAATTCAAATGGATTGAATTTGGTCGATTCATTCCGGGCATTTGTGATCGCAAAATGTACAAACAGTATTCCCTTATCCCAATCATCTGGATAATCCTGACCATAGCTCACAACATGGTCTTGAAAGTTTAATGCCATCTGCTTAGCACTTCCTGATGTTCTGGATGGCATGCAGCTGATTTGAATTGCTTGATTCCGAAGTTATCCATAATCTCTATTGTTCGTCCGTACAAAATTAAGAAGAAAAGTAACTGTTCTTCAACCCTTTCAGCTGTAATGTTGCGTCGGGGGATTGCCTCTCGAAATCGAGTTAACATATCCGTTGTTGATAATAAATACTTATTCCCATGTTTGTTGTAGTGGACCGATGCGATCAATTAAGACTCTTGTGAACATTTCCTCAATTGCTGGAATAGGTATTAAAAGTGTAGGTCTTATTACTGTTTGTAATTTTCCGATTAGCGGACATGTATGACACGACTGGCAAAATTCAAATCAATATTTGTGTCGTCCAGGCCAAAAAAATGTATGTGTACTTTACTCTGTGTTTTCCTCACCTCCAAGTGACCTCCAAGTTGTAGTCCATGCGCTACTTGCAGCCCCTCCTTTCTTACCGCTAGTGGCAAAACAATCGGATGAATCTCGCCCAAATTTCATCGGCATGAATGGGTGATCATCTCCATTTACTCAGTAAGACATCGTTAATTAATCATAGACAGAGGTGCATTCACTTTCTTTCTCTGCATATGCCTTTTGAAATAACTGTTTAAACTCCACATCTTTCAGCTGTATTTCAATCAGCTCAATAGAGTTAAAGATGCATGCATGTTAACATATTTTGTCATTCTCTGTTTCACTTAGCTGAAAAAAATAAGTTTTCGATAACACTATGTTAGCTTCCTTGTCTATGAGTTTTGATATCTGCTTTTTCAACTTGTGCCTCTGTTATCTTTGAAAACACAACCAAGTAATTTCGCGAGTGAAGGCTCTTCATTTCTTCAGTTGCCTGCGTCACCACTGGCTTATCAAATGGCAGCACGCCAATCGGTGAATCAGCAATATTATTTGCAAGGACAATTTTCTTTCCTGCAGCTGAGAGTTTGTCCAGTACTCCTACTATAAATTTTCCACTGTTCTCCGGATTCAGTAGCCTCACTTTACGTAACTGAGCACTTTTTGTCTCGTCATTAATTCCTGTTACCAGTATCTATTCTGGCAATAATCCCTCAGGAATATATACCTCCTCATCGTTCAGCATTACAGACTGAAGTGATCCAGTGTCCCTTAATATTGTACCCTCCTTACCTACAACTTCTGGATTGTTTGCATATACCTTACCCTTGCAAGTATATTTTTTAATCAGATCTGACACTTCTTCCTTAACCAACCTCTGATCATCTTGCACACTCCGAGGCAGTTGTCTAACTTGCTGTGTGTTGTTTGTTACTCGTCCAACAAACCATCTATGCTTGTCTGGTTTACCTACATTTGACGTTATTCTCGCCCGCATACACTGTGATTTCGTTTGGCACATTTTATTACCATGAAAACTCTGGAGCATTAGAACTTATTTGCCTCCCCCCCCCCCCCCCCAAATGTTTCTTTTCCAACCTGTGGTAAGTACTCCATATTAATCTCACTGAGCTCTACCTTTCTCTTTTCACGTGAGGATTTCTCTTCACCCCAATTTCTTTCCCTGCAGGACTGAAAATGATTCTGGAAGTCAAAGAAAGTATTATCGATCAGCTCATAATGATCAGTCACTGCAGCTGATAAACTTGCTGTTTCAACCCTCTAATCTTCCACATGAGTTCGCACTACTTCAGGCAGTGACTTTTCGTATTCTTCCAAAATAATTACCTCTCTAAGGGCATCATAGGTTTGCTCCATTTTTAGAGCTCTTGTCCATCTATCGAAAATGCTCTGTTTGATCCTTTCAAGCTCATGATAGTATTGACTAGGGTCCCTCTTCATGTCCTGAAACGTTGTCTATCTGCTTCGAGTGCAAGCTTATATGGACTTAAAATGATTTTTTTTCATTTCCTCAGTTACTCCCCAGTTACCTGTTCTGATCGTGATACGAATGTCTCACTAAGCCTCGACAGAATTTTCGTTTGGATCAACAAAGCTCACTTTGCCATTCGCCTCTGCATTTCTTTAGTCACCTTTTAAATGAGATGTAAAAGGCTTCCGCATTCTTCTCATCAAACTTAGGCAACACATAAATGTACTTAAACAGTTTCTCATTGGTATACTGACTCTCAGGGGCTTTCTCACCGTCACTCTCGTCCTCACTCAGCCGACCCTCAGCCTTTATCTTTAGCCTTTTAAACTGACTTTCCTTTTAAGAGTCAGTTTTTGAAGTTCAAGCACTTCTTATGTTTCTGCTCTATCTTTTACCCTCTCTTTTGGTGTTCTCTCTCTTTCTCTCTACTCTGCTATTCTCTCTTTGTCTCTCTCCTAATTTTGATCGTAACTTAAACTGTTTCATTTCTGTTGCCCTTTACTTATCTTTCGCCTGTATCTAAAGCTGCACCATTTGCAATTGTGTTCTTGTCATCTCCATGGATTCTGTGGGTTTTTCCAGCAAGTTTAAATGCTGTGCTACTGCTTTAATTATGTCTCAATTGTTCACAGAAGCAGGCAGTTAAAATTCCAGCTTCTCTGTTAATTCGTGCAACTTGCTCTTGTTCACTTTATGCAAACTTTCCAAAGTTATCACAACACAGCCAGTAAAGTTTTGACAACTGAAAGAGCCATTCCCATTCCAAACTTTGCTGCTCCAATCAAAACCACACCCAAATAAATGCAGTAGCACCTCCCACTCGCTGTTTAAAATCATGTAACGAGTGAACTCTGCCAGTCCACTCAAACATTCTTCAGCAGGCAGCTCAGACCATAACATTGCAATTTGTTTCGATAAGTGTACAGTGCAAATTGCCTAGACTAAGTTATCTAGTTGAAGACTAGATTTTAAAACAGAGAAAAATTATACTATGAAACACAGGGAACAGAATAACGAACTCAATAATAGAACTCAACATATCCAACTAGACTAAATTATGTTGTTCCGAATAGACACAAAAGTCCCAATAAGCAAACTCCCGTTATAAGCCAGTATAACTGGTTCACATGATTGGACGTTGAATTTGAAGGACATCTCGAGAGAGTGTTTTTTTCCCACGTTGCTGTCCATTGAAGCCCTCAGCAGTTCAAACTGAACTAAAAATGCTCTGTTCAGCTAGAGAGCTGACCACTCCCTTCTCTTTATACATGACACTTCAGGAATATTGGACTGGGATCTTGCCTGTTTACATAGAAACAAAAGGCCTCTCCAAAAACTTCATCCCTGTTCAAAACCAGACTGATCAGAGCCCGGCCACGTTTATAACCTCCGTGAAAAAAAATCAAAGACAGAGTATCCTTGAGCCAAGGGACATCTTTTAGAGAAACGATGACTAGCTTTGTGAAAGGAGGAAGCTAAAGAGTAGGGTCCCCTGAAAATCAGCCATCCATTTATGTGTGGACCCACAGGAGGTGAAGTAGCTGTATTACCTTTATTGCCACATGTACTCACATGAGCACTGTCAAAATGCTACAAGTCGCCAAACGTATCACCCACAAGCACTCCACCCCGTCCCAGCAGGTGCAAACATAATAAAGATATATTAAGAAGATATATATGCATATGAATAGTGTTTTACATTTTAAATCTTATTTATTTTATACATATGTATGCACACACAAATAAAGGGAAAAAAAATTACAATGTAAAATATTACAGACCTTTCTGTAAAAGTGGAAAAAAAGAGAAACACGGTTAACAGCTCAATAATACAATCCATAAGTGCCTGGCCATGCTGGATTCACACTCCTCCCAAGGACTCGACCTTTCTCCATTCCACTGCCTACAAACCCGTTTCTCCTCGATGGGTGAGATTTGACACAAATATATCGCGTCAATATTAACTGCGGAGTAAAACATGGATGCTCGGGATTTGGTGGAAGTCAATATATGCAGTGATGTTTCGAAACGAGGTCACATCACAGAAGAGGAAGCGCTAGAGGTCCTAAAATAGATAATCGTAGATAAATAGACAGAACTTGTTTAGAGTATATCCCAGATCACTGCAGTAAGCTATGGAAAATCGTGGAGTCCCTTGCTGAGATATTTGCATCATCTCTCAGAGTCCTGAGGCTGCGTCACTACATCCGAAAAGTTAACTCTGATTTCTCTGTACAAATGCTGCTAGACCTGCTGAACTTTCACAGATCATTCTGATGTTGTTTCTTATTTGCAGCATCCACAGTCATTCGATTTTTATTTGGATTATTTTCAGCCACGGGTGATGCGTTGGAGGACTGGAAGACAGCTAATGTTGTAACATTATTTTCAAAAGGCTGCAAGGAAAAACCAGGAAACTGCAGACCAGTGAGTCTGACGTCAAAGGTAGGTAAGTTCGTTGACAAGATTCTGGGAGAGAGGATTTATATGCGTACGGAAAGGCAAGGACATTTTCGGAGAGTCAGCATATTTTTGCGTGTTAAAAAACGTGTTTCGGGATATTGTTTGGCATGTTTCAAGAGGTGTCTAAGACAATCAATGAAAGTCAAGCAGTCCATGTTATCTATCTGAAGCTAAGTGAGTCCAACAATATTTTGCAATGCTACACTGGTTAAGAAGGTTACATCAGAGGGCACCAGGGAGAGCGAGCCAATTATATAGACAATTGGCTTGTCAGTCGGTTATAGAGGGTGTTGGAAAGATTTGTTGTGGGTATGACTCAAGAAGCAGACTGTTGCTGTTCCTAATTTCTATAAATGATTTGGATGATACTATGGGAACCAAGGATAGTACATTCGTAGACAAAAACGAAATTGCTGATGGAGTAGACAGTGAGAGGGCCATTTAAAATTACATTGATATCTTGATCAACTGGATCAGTGGGCGAGGAATGACAGATGAAGCTTTATGCAGATTAATGCAAGGTTTTGCATTTTGTTCGACAAATGAGCGTAGGACTTACACAGTTACTTGGAGGGCACTAAGGGGTGTTGTACAGAATTGCACAGGATTGCAGGTAGATAGTGCTTTGAAATTTGAGTTGCCCGTAGATGAGCGAGAAAGAAGGTGTTAGTCACGTTTACCTTCATCGGTCAGAACAATGAGTATAGGAATCAGGACACCACGTTGTTGCTGTGCAAGACAATGGTAAGGCCACATTTGGAATACTGAGTACACTTCTTGTCGCCCCGCTATAAGAAGGATGTTATACTCTGCAAATGAGACTAAAATATTTCAACTGATGTGACGGAGACAGGTGGTTTTGAGATATATTAATAGGCTGGAATTTCGTTCACTTTGCATAGGAGGCTGAGGGGTGATCTTATCGAGGTTTATAAAATCACGAGGGCCATGAAGAGAATGAATAGCAAAGGCTTTTTTCCCAAGTTGGGGGTGTTCAAAACCAGAGGGGATAGGTTTGAGGTGAGAGGGAAGAAATATGAAAGGCATTCAACAGGCAGCTGTTTCTTAAAGAGGGTGGAGTGTATACGTAGCGAGCTGCCAGAGAGAGTGGTATTGTTGAGTGCAATTACTAAGTTAAAAGACAATTGTATTGGTACATGAATAGGAACGGTTTGGAGGTTTAAGTGTCTAATGAAGAAAAATGAACTAGTTCCGTTTCGTAAACTTTGTGAGCATGGACGATTTGGGCAGAAGACTTTGTTTGAATATTGCATGACTCTAACAGTTAACAGCTCTATAACACCATTTTCATTGCTAATTCTTTATTGCACTCAATTCGTTTCCAAGTCAGAAATCCTCTGTAAGAGCTTTCAGTGGTCTAGCTCTCTGAACTTTCATAAATGGGAACTTCCTGGCATTGATGTGGTGCTATAGACCACAGCATCATGAGTAGCAGAATTATGTTCAAATAATCTGCAACTTTTTTCTTCAATAATTTCTCAGTCTACCACTACCATCAAGCCGATCTATGGTTCAGTGATGAGTGTGGGTGATCATACCAGGGTCAGAACCATGTTTGCATAAAACATGATAACTACCCATTAAAACTACCGTACTTGACTGGTTACATTCCAAACAACAGGACTAACATCTGACAGAGAGCGTGCAATGATCCCATGACCAACAGACGAATAGTCCTGTCACTTCCAGTCATAAATGATGATTGACCGTTTAACAACTCCATCAGTATCCCCATACTAAATAATGGAACAGCTCTGCCTGTCAGTGTGAAATACAAGGATTTAGTATCTCACCATCATCAAGAGAAGTGTTGAATCGATGATTCACCTTAACCTCGCCATAATGCACACAGTATCATATACGCCAGTCTTCAATGATTTCGATTCCTTTCACGTGACATGAGGAAGCAGCTGAATACAGCAGAGACGACAAAGGCAATGTGTCCTTACACCATTCTTGCAAAGGACAGTTAACCTGCACTGCACAACAAGCCATGTTTCTGGGGAAGCTATTTCATTCCAGGTCCATCTCTGACATCTCGCTGGCAAAGTGGAAATTTACTCAGCTATGCCCAGTCCCCTAAGTTTAGAATAATTACAATCTGACCAACTACCACTCTCTCAGTCCCATGACAACAGTTACATTAGCGTCAAGCAACACACAAGTAATCTGTTCAGTGTGGTTTCTGGTAGTTCCCCATGTGGTGATGTTGCTGTTGTAGAAATGTTACTGGATTACTACTCCTGACGACGCTAATTCTCTGGCAGCTGGTGGAAGTTAAAAACAATTGATAAATTATTGAGATATAAAATCTGCAAAATGTAGCAGGAACCTTGATGCCAATGTCGATTGTAAACACCAATTTGATTTCTCAACGTACTTTCAAGAAGGAAATCTCCCGTGCTTTCCTGGTCTGAGCTAAAAGTGACTCCAGGCACACACACATGAGATAACTATCAGTAGTCTCTGAAACCACAAAGCAAGGCTCACAGTTATATCAAACTACTCCAAAATCTTAGGGGATCATAACGAACAGAACACCCATTACCACCCTTGATATCAGAAAAAGGAATGTGAAGCACTGTCCTGTAGACTTACAGAGACCTGTTTCCTAACATCTGAGAGGTTGTGACAACATTTGCAGGGTTTTCGCACAGACTGCACAGAAACATCGGGAAAGGAGGTGGATATTCAACCCATTGAGCCTCCCCCATTCTAGTTAGTAGTTGAACATCTCCCTAATGCACTTCTTCCCACAATGGACACATCGCTTAATGTGATTAACCATTAGAAAAATATTAAATATTAACATGAGCAGTCCATTCGATCCATCGTTTTGTGCCCCCATTCAAAAAAACGATGTCTGACTCTTGTTCTTCACAGTACAGTCCTATGCTATCTCTATCCTTTTAGTGTGTAGCCATTCATAATTGTAATCAGTGCCATGCCTCCCACAGCCTTACGTGGGAGAGAATTTCCGATCTTTCCCGTCTCTGAGAGCAGACATTTATTCTCACCTCAGTGCAGAGTGCCCTGTCTGTATCTAATACTGTGGCCCCTCGTTTGAGGAGTCCCAGCCGGGGAATTTTCATCCCTGCTTATAATCTGTGTAGCCCAGTCAGGGTTGTAGTAATTTCACTGATATTTCCACTCATTTTCTCAAACTCCATGGAACACAGGCCCAGTAGGTCCAAACCCCGCTCCCACGAAAACCGTGTCATCCTAGAGAGCAGTCTGGTCATCATTCGCTGCACTCCCACAATGTCAGTTCTCTCCTTTATTAGGGAAGAAGACCGAAACTGCACATAATAATGTGCAATGCTCGAGATGAAGTCTCACCCCGGCGTTGTATAGTTGCAGTAAGACACCGTTACTCCTGTACTCAAATCCCCTGAAATGAAAATCGTCGCATCATTTACCTTTCTAACTGATTTCTGCTCCTGCAATGTTGCTAACTGATTTCTGCTCCTGCAATGTTGCTTTCAGTAACTGTTGGACAGGGGGATGCAGATCCTTTTCAATGTTGCAGCTGGCCACCGGGGTCTGTTTACACTGGTCAGCGTGTCAATGTCTTTCCCAGTACTGAATTCTGCTGTTCTGTTGGTCCCTATAAGTGCACAACATCACATGCACTCACATTGCTCTCCTCCTGTCACATATTTTCCCATTCACTCCACTGGTCTCAGTCACCTCGAGCTTTTCTTTACCACCTCCCCACCAACTCACAATCCAGCATCGTTTAGTGCTGTCAGCAGCCTTGGGAATATTGCATTTGATTCTGGCAATCCAATGTTTGTGATAAATTGGGAATACCTGGAGACCTAGGCCCATTCCCAGTGATACCCACGATTCACCCAACACGAAAAAGGGGTACTATTAATTCTATACGCTGTTTCCTGTCAGCTCTCCCATTCTAAAACCATGTTCATGCATTTGCCACATTCCCACAAGATTTGATTTTGCGCACTTTTTAGCTTAGGTCTTTGTCAAACAGCCTTCTGAAAACCGAAGTTTACTGCTTCCAGTGCGTCACTATAATGTATCAGAGAGTCAGTTTCTCAAAGGTGATTTGCATTCCATAAGTCTATTTTGACTTTGCTCATACCCATTATTTCCAATACCAATAGTTTCTGCCAAACTGTTTATTTTCGAACTTCAATCCATTCCTTTTTAGACCGTCCTGGCTTATGTTTCAAAGTATTGCTGGGAAGATTTGTTCTGGGTTGTTTTCTACTGCGATGACAGAAGTGAAGCATTTGCCTCATAGTTTTGCCTTTCCCTATTCTTCATTCTCCATTCTCTGGGATCAGGCTGTCATGAAGCCGCACTTGTTTTCTCTAACCATTCCCATTGACTCTTCAGTCTTATAACTCTTGTTAATGTACAATTCAGAAGCCCATCAAATCCTGTCTTAGGATTTTTCCACACCATACTATCACAGAACCACAGGCTGTGCTTCATTTTCAATACAACACGGCCTACATTCGATCCACTTTCCTGTACAAGACCTATAGCTGGGAATTTTACGACACTTCAAGTGTTCGTCTAAGTACTTTGCATCAGCTGTGTATTGACACAAGACAACTCCCCTCTCAGGAAGTACATTGCAGACTCCAACAGCTTCTGGGTTAAAAGCAATCTTCAAATTCTCGAAACCTCAAACCCATCACTTTCAAAGTGTGCTCCACTTTTGACTAAAAGAAGCAGCTGCTCTCTATTCACCCTGTCCATGCCCCTTGTAAACTTATCCTTCTGAATCATATCCCACTCTGCCTTCTCTGCTCCAAGTTAAAAAACCCGAGATTTTTCAGCCTCTCTTCATAGCTGATATGCTCCATCCAAAGTAGCATCCTGGTGAATCCAATCTGCACGCCCCACCCCCACCCCAGTACATCTGCCATTGATGTGCCCATCTGCCCACTCTATCTTTTACTTTCTGAAGCATAATACCTTCCTCCTCACTGTCCAAATTACATTTACTTGTCACATTTAGCCCACTCCCTCCACATTCACACCTACACCAATTATAAATAACACAAATAATAAGGGATACAGCATTGATCTCTGTGCTACAACGTGTTACACTTCTCTCCAGACACACAAGCAGCCTTCTGGAAACACCCTCTCCTTCCTGTCACTCAGACAATTTTGTTGATATAACTTGCCAAGTTATCGTTGATGTCATGAGATTTTACTTGATTGATCAGTTTCACATGTGGGGCTATGTCAAAGGACTTGCTGAGAAGCCCATTAAATTAATTCCTTGAAACATTTCAATCAATTTCATAAGGTATGACTTCCCTCTGATAATGCCGTGCTGACTATGCATGATCAAATATTGCTTCTCAAACTGTGGATGAATCTTTCTCCTTCCCAATTTCTCCAAGCGTTTCCCTAACAGGGAAATGATACTTACTGTTCTATCGTTCCCTGGTCTATTTCCACCACTCTTTCTGTAAAATGAAACCATATCTGTCCTCCAGCATCTCTCCTGTGTCCAGGTTCTACTTAAAAGAAATTGGACAGAGCCGTTCTTCCGTTGTCTCCAACAGCAACCTGGGAAATAAAACTCATCCGAATCACTTGTCCAATTTTATACCAGACAAAACAATCAATCCGAAATGACACTTTATATCAGTCTTCTCAAAAGTTTTCCAGTTCATATTTTCGAATACTGTTCTGAAGCCACCTTGTCTCATGTAAAACAGATGTGAAGTGTTTATGCAACAATCTATCAATGTCCACCAGTTTCACACACAGAGTGTCCTCAGGGTTTCTGATGGGTTCCAATTGTTCCCTGGTAATATTATTCAGCTTGTTATCCTTGTGGCATACCTTGCGTTTCTCCCCAATCTTGTCTCTGCGTTGGTCAGTCCCCTCTATGTGAATTTTCTCGTTTTCATTAAGATTATTACTCATTCGTTGGCCCAGTTCACTCATTCGATAATAGTGCCATCTGAGGGATTAACCCGGAGAATGTCCATTCAGTATGTCTGGTCAGTATATTCTGCCTTAGATCAGGACACCCAAACTACACATAATACCCGAGTTATAATCCTTCATATGCAATGCACGGCATATTGACTTTTATGAGGAGTAACTTACTGCTGATGCTAGAATTTATACTGAAAACAACAAATGCTTGAGATAACAGCGGGTCAGACAACATCTGTGAGAGAGAGCAAGCTAACGGTTTCAGTCAGGGTGACTCTTCATCTGATTCGCTTTAATTGAAGGCAAAGCGAACTTTAACCTTTCCATTTGCACATGTTCCTCTCAATACCCATTGTTTCATTCGTTTCAAATAACTTACTGTGTGTATTCTTTTATGATTCCTCCCAAATATCCAACTAAATCATATTCATTGGTTCTCCATTGTTTATGTCTTCAAGTGATATCTTCAAACAAAAATTTCGAAAATTATAACTGCCCGTTCATAACTGCAGAATCATTCTCTTGCAGTTTGTTATTACTTTCTGAATGACTGATATTACATTATTTATCATAGATTCCAACAGACTCGCTGCTGTGTGTGGCAAGTTAACTGGTCTGTAGATCTCCACTCTCTCCCTTCCTGCCTTCGGCAATTGTTAGAAAAAGATTAAATTCTCAACAGTGTGGAAACAGGCCCTTTTGCCCAACAAGACCACACCGACCCTCTGAAGAGGGACCCACACAGTCCCATTTCCCTCAGACTATTGCACCTAGCAATTTAGCATGGTCAATTCACTTGACCTGCACATCTTTGGATTGTGGGCAGAAAGCGGAGCAACCTGAGAAAACCCACGCAGAAACGGGGAGAATATGCAAACGCCACACAGAGAAGGTAGAAGCCGGTATTCGAACCTGAGACCTTGGTGCTTGAAGGCAGCAGTGCTAATCACTGATCCACAGTGCCGCCCCAAGACAGAACGTTTATGAATTGGCCGGGAGTATTGACAGGAGAGTTCAAAACTAGCGCGCATAGGTTTAAGGGGAAAAGGGTAAAACATAAATGTGATCTAACCACAACATTTTGATTCAGAGAGAGTCGCACATATGTAATGAGCTGATAGGGTGACCAGACTGGGCACAGTATTCCAGAAGAGGCCTCACCAATGTCGTGTACAACCTCAACGTGATTTCCCAATTTCGACACTCAAAGATCTAACCAATGACATTCCGGCCATTAAAACTTTTAGCTAGAAGCGCCAGGAAGACATTCAGCCCACAGTGACTGCAAATAGGAACACCAGGAAGATATTCAGCCTTTCGAATGTGTAAACCAGGAACAGAATGAGTCTATACAACCACTCATGTCTCTTACACAGCAATCAGAGCAGATCTGTCGAAGCCTTGTACCTGTTACACAGCAATTGAAAAAGAACGTAGAGTTTATGGAAAGGGAAGAAATTATGAAAAACATCTTCAAGCGGAAAAGAAAAGCAGGCGAGTCACTTATTGGGATTGAAGGGAAATTGTTAGAATATGTTAGAAAGGAATTAATAACAGGAGATTTTCAATGTCAAACTACAATCCATCGCAGTCCAAATGATTTAATGAAGGATACATTGTGTTTGAATTATTTGTCTGAGGTTCTTTTTAAATGCGACAAGCAAGGTGGATTAAGGTATCCTATAGATATGTGATACTTGGACTTCCAGAAGGCATTGCATGACATGCCGCACAAAAGATTAATATGCAAAACAAGAGCATATGGCTTTAGGAAAAGCTTATTTGCTTGGAAAGAGAATTGGCTGACCAATAAAAGCAATAATTCAGAGGTGCCAGTGTTGGAATTGGTTGGACAATGCCAACAATCACACGGCACCAGATTATAGTTGAACGGTTTTACTTGAAAATACACGTTTTGTCGCTCTGAAATCAGGTGTTTGTGAGAGAGGAAGATTTTAGACACAAGATTTGTAAGGAAAAGGTGAAACAGTTGAACAACGCATGTACATGAATTTAAAACAACTGAGCTGGATCTTAAATATTTAATCAGTTAGGATGGAGGTGCAAGTTTTGATTGATTAGTATGCAAATCCCTCAATTTATATCAAGTCACTGCCTGGAGATACCCTCAGGTATTAATGATGCAAATGAGGTGACCCCTCCCGTCCAACAATGTATTTCAGGGATGAGGTCTTGTTTGGATAATATCTGTGTCATCACCGGGAATATAACTGGGTCTATTTCTGAAGTAGGAGTTTATAAAATGCCACTTTGAAGGTCAACAAATTGTGTGCTCTTTGAAAAAAATAGAATGTTTCAAAACTACAAATCTGCAAATGCAAATTCACACTGATGATTTCTATGTATTGGCGTGTGAGAGAACTTGAGTGTGCACGTGGGGTGGTGGGGAAGAGAGAGAGAGACACTGTAAGTGTGAGTGTGTGTAAAGGGGAGAGTGAGACTTTGGGTATCCACGTTAAGACACAGGCAGATACAGAAGATCCCTTTCTGCAGACTCACTCGGTAGTTTCAGAGCTTCCCTTCTCTGCAGCCTCTGCTCCATTTCTTACTCATGTTGCAGATACAGCTGCTGTAACTACCTTCCTCATGCTCCGTCCAGACTTGGGTCACCAAATCCTCAGGTCTCACAGAATGTCCAAGACAGCCAACAGCACAACCTCCAGCAAATCATCCCCAGCACATCCACAAACTTTTCAATAACAGGAGACAGTTGAAGCCTCTCACCACCAAGTCAGATGCCTGCTCCTTTCCAATAATTCTCGCGGGGTTTCTTCGTGTTACGACCAGACGAACAGCTGAGAGGGACAAAGACAGGCATTCAGTGGGCAGGCCCAGAACAAGTTTAAAAGACGCAGTCAAAGCTGCTGAAGGACCACTTTGCAACATGGAGCACCCCCTGGGATAGACTTGGAGGTGAGCAACAGCCATGCACATACACCCCTGTCCATGGAGAACCACATGTGACTGCCCAGGAAATGAACAACAGTGCTGCACACACCATCTCATTGTTTCTGAGGTTCACAATGCCAACACTCGATACATTCCGGAGCCAAGAACTAAAGCCAGGGAATGATACTGAGGGAGATTCACATGAAAGATCGAAACAGACAATTCATTAACTGAGAACATATTGTGGAAACACTGGGGAAAGAAATGCAGGGGAGTGGGACTAACTGGAATAGGTAGACATTGGCGGGTCCAATCACAAAAATGAGACCCTGAATAAAAGCATTCCAAATCAGTTGAACAGTTTTTCTTCCCCTATCCAATTCGAGTCAAAGAATCATAGAGATCAACATCGTGGAAACAAACCCTTCGGTCTATCTCGCCCATGCCGAACATTTATCCCAACCTGAAGTATTTAAAAATGCAAGCTCCTGGCCCGTATCTGTCCAAGCCATTCTTATTCATATGCACGTCCAGATGCCTTTTAAATGTTGCAATTGTACTCGCCTCCACCACTACCTCTGCAAGCTCATTCCATACATGTACCAACCGCTGTTTGAAAGATTTACCCCTTAGGTCCCTTTTATATCCTTTCTCTTTCGCCTCTATCGTCCAGTTCTGGAATCTCCCAACACAGAGAAGGGATCTTATTTATTTGTCCTTTTTATGTACCTTATGATTTTATGAACCTCCATACGGCCACCCTCAACCTCCTACGCTCCAAGGAAAAAACAGCCCAAGCCTATTCATTCTCTCCATATAGCTCAAATCCACCAACCCTGGCCATATCATAGAACATAGAGCATAGAACAGTACAGCACAGAACAGGCCGTTCAGCCCACGATGTTGTGCAGACCATTGATACTCATGTAAGGTAAACCTTATGTAGGAACCCTCAAACTTCTTTGACCATATGAATGTCCAGCAGTCTTTTAAATATCCCCCAATGAATTTACTTCCACAACTGCAGCTGGCAATGCATTCCATGCTCTCCCAACTCTCCGCGTAAAGAACCCGCCTCTGACATCTCCTCTATACATTGCGCCAAACAGCTTAAAACTATGACCCCTCCTGTTAACAATTTCTGCCCTGGGAAAAAGTCTCTGGCTATCAACTCTATCTATGCCTCTCATTATCTTCTACACCTCAATTAGGTCCCCTCTCTTCATTCGTTTTTACAATGAAAAAGGTCCGAGCTCAGCCAACCTCTCTTTGGAAGATATGCCCTCCATTCCAGGCAGCATCCTGATAAACCTCATCTGAACCCTCTCCAAAGTATCCACATCTTTCCTATAATAGGCCAACCAGAACTGGACACAGTATTCGAAGTGCTGTCTAACCAAACTTTTTTAGAGTTGTAACAAGATCTCACGGCTCTTAAACTCAATCCCCCTGTTAATAAAAGCCAAAACACCATATGCTTTCTTAACAAACTTATCTACTTGGGTGGCAATTTTCAGGCATCTATGTACCTTCACACCAAGATCCCGCTGTTCCTCCACACTGCCAAAAATCCTGTCTTTAATCCTGCACTCAACTTTCAAGTTCGACCTTCCAAAATAGATCACTCTGCATTCTTCCAGGTTGAACTCCATCTGCCACCTCTCAGCCCATCTCTGCTTCCTGTCAATGTGACGCTGCAGCTTTCAACAGTCCTCTATTCTGTCAAGGACAGCTCCAACCTTTGTGTCGCCTGTAAACTTGCTAACCCATCCTTCAATCTCTTCATCCAAATCATTAATAAAAATTACAAAGAGTAGAAGCCCAAGAACAGATCCCTGTGGAAAGCCACTCACCACTGACTTTTCGGCAGAATACTTTCCTTCCAATAACAAGTGTTGTCTTCTGTTGACCAGCCAATTCTGTATCGAGACAGGTGAATTTCTCTGAATCCCATTCCTCCTGATTTTCTGAACGAGATTACCATGGGGAACATTATCAAATGCCTTGCTGAAATCTACATACACCGCATCCATCGCTCGACCCTTATCAACTTGTCGAGTAGCACCCTTAAAGAACTCAATAAGATTTGTGAGGCATGACCTGCTCCTCTCAAAGCCGTGTTGACTGTATTTGATCAAGCCATGCTCTTCCAGATGGTCATAGTCCTATCCCTCAGAATCCTTTCTAATACCTTGCAGACGACATCCTTGAGACTGACTGGTCTGTAATTGCCGGGGATCTACCCATTTTCTTTCTTGAAGAGAGGAATTCCAGTTGCCTCCCTCCAGTCCTCAGGTAGACTCCGGTGGAGAGCGAGGATGAAAAGATCTTCGGAAGTGGCGAAACAATCACATTTCCCGCTTTCCAAAGCAGCCGTGGACAAATCTGGTCTGGCCCTGGCGACTCGTCAATTTTAATGTTTGTCAAAATTTTCAGCACATGAGCTTCCTCAATCTCTATCCGTTCCAGCATGCTTACCTGCTCCTCAATGGTTCCATTCACTACAAGGTCCTTTTCGTCAGTAAAGACAGAAGTAAAAATCTCATTTAGGTCTTCCCCTACCTCCTCAGACTCTATACAAAAGTTCCCTATGCTATCTTCACATCCTTGTAAATCTATTCTGAACTCTTTCAGGCTTCACAACGTCCTTCCGATAAGAAGGAGACCAGGTTTTCTGAGTCTCCCCCACAGAAACAGACCACAAAGCATAAACTGGTACAAGGCAGCAGCCCGGCACGGAGAGCTGTGCAGACTATGCCAGTTTATTGCTCAGTAAGCTGGACTACTTGTATTGCATGGAGGGCTGTACAGATTATTCCAGTGTATTGCTCAGTAAGCTAAACTATCTGCACAGCATGGGGAGTAATGCAAAACTTTGCCAGTACATTGCTGCTATGCTTGCACTGCATATATGACGAGCATGAGGAGATTTCCAGAAGATACTGCGAATGACAGTATACAGGGCTTCCACAAATGTGTGTCACTATATCTCCACCCGACAGCTCAAGGGAAGGGGTTTAATGTGGGTATTCGAGTGTGTCGAGGGCAGTGATTGTTATGAAAGTCTGTGAGAGTACACGCATGGAGGTAATCACTTTAAGTATGAATAACTTGCAAGGATTGGGATAACAAACAGAGAGAGCCAGAGGAACAGTTCATTGGCAGATGTGTGGATGAATATTAAATTAAAGGCATTTCCAGACCCAAAAACAATATGGATCAGTGCATACAGGAATGATAGATGCGTGGGATATTAGAATGATTTCAAATAAGAGCCATGGACTATCGAGCCAAAACTGTTTCTGCAGGTTTGGAGCCGGGGCTGTCATCAGCAGATTATTTCCATCATTACAACTGTATTTCATAGCTCAAGGATCAAATCGCAGCTGGGATGAGCGAGTGAAGTATAATTTGCAGGTGTCTGTAGTTGAAATTAGGAATGATCATGATATGGGATCAGGAGTGAGCTCGTGCCCAAATGGATCACCGCATCTGTGGTACGCTAGTTTCGGCCTCAGATATTGACCAGAGATGGGATGGAGTCAGTGGAAGGAAACGGAGTTCATAACCAGAACAGTAGACGGTGGCCTGCATGTTCCCATATCCAAATAAAAAGGGCATTGATACATTGAATCGTGGCTCACAGCTGAATATTATTAGTTCAGCATGGAGATCCACGAGGGACACAGTCAGAAGGAAAGTGGGAAAAATTAATCACACAACTCCAAGTTGTAATCCAACAGTTATAATTTGGATTATAACCTGGTATGGTGATTTGTAACATTGTCCACCCCAATCAAACACTGGCACCACCAACTCAGAAGCAAAGAGGGAGAAAGTGAATGAACAGGTTCGTCTTGCAGTTAGTAGTGCTCTGCAGACTCCTTGTATTAAGAGTCTCAGCAGGAACAAGAACAACGGCAAGGAGAGTAGAGTAATCAAAAGAACAGTTTTACATTCAAACGCGGTTTATAGAATTCGTGGATGAACAGTGGGGATTACCAGGATCACCAACAATTGCCCCGATTGGATAATAAAAATATTGAATAATGTAAAGTGCGCATTCGATCCTAAGTAGCAATGCCTATCGATCATATTATGTAGAATGAAACCAAAGATCCCCAGATAAGCACGTGTCCATTGGTGGAACATTCCAGTCTATGATCCCTCCTCCCCTCTCACTGGAGCTGCTCCTTCCTGTTGGTGGTGTCGGTGATTCTCCTACTTATACTGTGTAATAACACACTGAATAAAGCCCAGTTATTATTAAAAGATGGAAACCCTCGATAGGGATAATAAGAATCGACAGAGATTGACATTAATCACATTCACGGAACAAACAGGTCCTTACAGCAATATTCGAAATGCAATAAAAGTGAATTCTTATTCGGTCTGGATGGATGGATGAATTTTGCTTAGGCATGGACCATAAATCTTTCAATCTTTTTAGTCTTTCTTCTGTGTATGTGAGAGTAGTGCCAGTACACAGCAGGATTGTATATATTCCACCCTGTTTATAAAATGAAGCAGGGATAAAAAGCAGATCAGCTGCATAATGTGACCGGTGGGAAAATTTCCAGAGACCATAATACAGTGTATAATATTTGTTGCCCATTGACTATATTCAGTGCTGCTCCTGGTTTTAACTTAACGGTTGTCAAATCATTCCATAACCTTGAGACATCATTCAGAGCATCCAGAATGCTACTCGGGACAGGAGGAATCAGTTCTCTCTGCAACGTGCCTGTTACACAGGGACAGGATAAGACAATTCAGCCTCATTGTACCTATTGCAGAGGAACAAGAGGAGACCATGCAGCCTCATTGTGCGTGTTACAGAGTGATAGGGGAAGGCTATTTCTTCTTGAGCCGATTACACAGGGACAGATGGGCATTATTCTGTTTTTTTGAGCCAGTTACGCAGTAAATATCAGTTTTATTGTTAATTGTGGAGAAGAACAGTCGTGATATAGGTGTTAAAGGCCATTTTAGAACATTTTAGACTACCACTTTGAAAAGTTGTTTGAGAACCTCGTTGCAGGAATGTGGGAGGGCTTCACAAATGAGATTGCAGCGTCTAGCGATAGTATGTTCCTCTTCATGAGGAAGGCAAGACTAGTAGGCGTAGGGAATGCGAGA
This sequence comes from Chiloscyllium punctatum, assembly GCF_047496795.1. Taxonomy (NCBI): domain Eukaryota; kingdom Metazoa; phylum Chordata; class Chondrichthyes; order Orectolobiformes; family Hemiscylliidae; genus Chiloscyllium; species Chiloscyllium punctatum. The sequence continues at coordinate 65,768,237 of NC_092773.1, forward strand.
TCACGAGCGAAATTGAGACTTTGATCAAGAAAGAGAAGTAAGCACAGGATAGGTATAGATAGAAGGGATCGAGTGTATATATTAGGGAGTACAAGGGCTGTAGGAAACTCAGGAGGGAAATCAGTTTGGCAAAATGCAGTCATGATGTACCTTCAGAAATTAGGTTTCGGGAGGATCCAAACGATCCCAAATTAATTCACAAGAGTAACTAGCACGAGAGCAGACCTCCTTAAAAATCACCAAGGTCGCCTATGTTTGGATCCACAGGAGATGGGTAAGATACGAAATGAAAATTTCGTATCAGCATATACTGTGAAGAAGGATATAGCAGGTAGAGAACTTGGGGAAATAAATAATAATATCAATTTACGGAAGAGGAGGAGCTGGAATTCTTAAAGTCCATTAAGGGAGATAAATCTCTGGGAACTGAACATGTGTACCAGAGAACTCTGCGAGAATTTAGGAAAAATATCGCTGGGCACCATGTGAGATAGTTATATCATGGATAGTCCAGCGAAGGTGTTGGAAGAGTGGAGGGTGGCAAATGTTGTGTCATTCATTCAGAAAGATGGTAAGGAAAAGTAAGGGAACTATCGACCTGTACGTCTGACGTCAGCGGAGGGCATCTTGTTCACGGAGAGGATGTGGATTCTGAGGAACAGGATTTACATGTGTTTGGGAAGGCAAGGACTGATTAGGGATAGTAACCATGGCTTTTTGCTTGGGAAACAATATCTCATTAACTTGACTGAGACATTTGAAGAAGTGATGAAGAAGATTGATGCAGGCACAGCAGTGGAAGTTGACTACATGGAGTGCAGTAAGGCCTTCAAAAAAAGTTCCTCATCGCAAACTGGTTAGCAAGGTTAGATCACGCGGAATCCAGGGAGAGCTGGGGGTATGTATCTCGAAGGCTAGAGACAGCAGTGGTGGTTGGGGATTGTTTTTGGGACTCGTGGTCTGTGCATTCTGGTGTACACAATGATCTAATGGACTTTGAAATTTAATTAAATGATCTGAATGTGACTGTAATATGAATTGTTACAGAGTATGTGGATAATACCAAAATTAATGATGTAGTGGACACTGAAGATGATTAACTCAGAGTACAGTTGAACCATGATCAGATGGGTCAAAGGGCCCAGGAGTGGCTGATATTTCATTTAGACAATCGGAACGTGTAGCATTTCGGCAAGTCAAATCAGATCAGCACTTATCGATAGGATCCTCAGAAGCGTCGCAAAAAACAGACATGTTAAGAAAAATTATAGAAGCCCCCTCGCATGGAAACATTCTACGTGGACCATTGAGTCCACACTGACCCTCCAAGTACCATCCAACCATACAGACTGTTACATCACCCTGGTAACTTTACATTTCCCACAGCTAATCCACTCCAACTGAAGATACTGATAGGCAACTTAGCAAGGGAACAAGGCCAAACCTGCACATTTTTGGACTGTGGTAGGGCACCCAAACACCCCGAGGATACTCGCACAGACCAAGGGAGAATGCAGAAAACCCACACGGACGGTCACTCAAGGGTGGTATCGAGTCCGAGTCCTTGGTGATTTGAGCGAGCAGTGCAAAGCACTGAGCCACCGTGCCACCCCAGTAGTCTGCTCAGAGTGACTGCATTCTCCCACTTTCACAAGAAACTGCACATCTGATCAGATAATGTCGAAATCCAAGGGGGTCTCTGTGACATGACATCCTTTACCGTCACCCGATTATTCAAACGCCGCCATACAATGATTGACAGGGCCTTAAGCTGTTACTAACCATCTCCTTCACTTCTGTCTTCCGCCCTTCTCCTCCTTCCAAGATCAAGTCATCCATTGAAACTGCATTATGCACAATATTTGCAGAACTGCACTAAAACAAAGAGCTGCACATGCTGGAGAAACTTTCATAGAGTTATAGAGATGTGCAGCATGGAAACAGACCCTTCGGTCCAACCCGCCCATGCCGACCAGCTATCCCAACTCAATTGAGTCCCACCTGCCAGCACCCGGCCCATATCCCTCCAAACCCTTCCTATTCATACACCTATCGAAATGCCTCTTAAATGTTGCAATTGTACCAGTCTCCAACACATCCTCTGGCAGCTCATTCCATTCACGTACCTCCATCTGCGTGAAAAAAATGTCCCTTAGGTCTCTTTTATATCTTTACCCTCTCACCCTAAACCTATGTCCTCTTGTTCTGGACTTCCCGGAACCAGGGAAAATAATTTGTATATTTACACTATCCATGCCCCTCATAATTTAGTAACCCTCCGTAAGGTCACCCCGCAGCGTTCAACGCTCCAGAGAAAACACCACAGCCTGTTCAGCCTCTCCCTCTAGCTCAGATCATCCAATTCTGACAACATCCTTTTCAATGTTATCTGAACCCGATCAAGTTTCACAACATATTTCCGATCGGAAGGAACCTAGAATTGCAAGCAATATTCCAACAGTGGCCTAAACAATGTCCTGTACTGCCGCAACATAACCTACCAACTCCTGTACTCAATACTCTGACCAATAAAGGAAAGCATACAATACGCCTTCTTCACTATTCTATCGACCTGCGACTGCATTTTCAAGGAGATATGAGCCTGTACTCCAACGTCTCTTTGTTCATCAACACTCCCTAGAACCTTACCATTACGTCCTGCTAAGATTTCCTTTCCCAAAATGCAGCATCTTGCATTTATCTGAATTAAACTCCCTCTGCCTATTCTCAATCCATTGGTCCTCCTGATCCAGATCCTGTTGTTATCTGAGTTAATCCTCTTTGTTGTCCACTACACCTCCAACTTTGGTGTCATCTGCAAACTTGTGAACTGTACCTCTTATGTTCGCATCCAAATCATTTATGTAAATGACAAAAAGTAGAGGGCCCAGCACCGATCGTTGTGACACTCCACTGGTCACAGGCCTCCAGTCTGAAAAACAACCCTCCACCACCATCCTCTGTCTTCTACCTTTGAGCAAGTTCTGTATCCAAATTGCTAGATCTCCATTTATTCCATGAGAGCTAACCTTGCTAATCAGTCTCCCATGAGGATCCTTGTCGAACGCCTTACTGACGTCCATGTAGATCACATCTACTGCTCTGCCGTCATCAATCTTCTTTGTTACTTCTTCAGAAAACTCTATCAAATTTGTGAGACATGATCTCCCACGCACAAAGCAATCTTGGCTCTCCCGAATTAGCCCTTGCCTTTCAATTACATGTACATCCTGTCCCTCAGGATTCCATCCAACAACTTGCCCACCACCGAGGTCAGGCTCTCTGACCTATAGTTCCCTGGCTTATCTTTACCGCCCTTCCTAAACAATGGCACAACGTTTGCCAACCTCCAGTTTTCCGGCACCTCATCTGTGACAATTGATGATATAAATATATCAGCAAGAGGCCCAGCAATCACTTCTCTAGCTTCTGGTGTACACCTGAACAGGTCCTGGGAACTTATCCACTTTTAACCGTTTCAAAACATCCAGCACTTCCTCCTCTGTAATTTGGACAATTTGCAAGATGTCACCGTCTATTTCCCTTCAGTCTTCATCTTACATATCCTTCTCCACAGTAAATACTGATGCAAAATATTCATTTTGTATCTCCCCTATATTCTGTGGCCCCACACAAAGGCCGCCTTGCTGATCTTTGAGGGGCCCTATACTCTCACTCGTTACCCTTTTGTCCTTCATATATTTGTAAAAACACTTTGGATTCTCCTTAATTCTATTTGCCAAAGCTATCTAATGTCCCCGTTTTGCCCTCCTGATTTCCCTCTGAAGTGTACTCCTATTTTCTTTATACTCCTCTAAGGATTCACTCGATCGATCATGTCTATACATGATATATGCTTCCTTCTTTTTCTTAACCAAACCCTCAATTTCTTTAGTCATCCAGCATTCCCTATACCTACCAGCCTTCCCTTTCACCCTGACAGGAATATACGTTCTCTGGATTCTAATATCTCATTTCTGAAGATTTCCCATTTTCCAGCTGTCCCTTTCCCTCTGAACATCTGTCTCCAATCAGCATTCGAAAGTTCTTGCCTAATACCGTCAAAATTAGCCGTTCTCCAATTTAGAACTTCAACTTTTAAATCTGCTCTATCCTTTTCCATCACTATTTTAAAACGAATAGAATTATGGTCGTGGGCCCCAAAGTGCTCCCCCACTGATAAAGCCGTCAACTGCCATGCCTTATTTTCCAAGAGTTGGTCAAGTTTTGCACCTTCTTTAGTCGGCACATCCACATACTGAATCATAAAATTGTCTTGTACGCACTTAGGAAATTCCTCTCCATCTAAACCTTTAACCCGATGCCAGTTCCAGTCGATATTTGGAAAGTTAAAATCCACTAACATAACTACCCTATAACTGTTCTGATGAAGTGCACCCGGATTTGAAATGATGATTCTGCTTTCTTCTTAAAGATTGTACTGGACCCTTTGAGCTTGCAAGCAATTTCTTGCATATCTAATTCCATGTTGAGAATAAGCAGAAAATTTGACATTCAGTTTTGCATTCGATATATGGCTCCCTTCAATATTTACTTCTCCTTGTTTTTCCTGAGCTCCAGGAACTGTTTCTTTGTAATCTGAGCACTGTGGGCTGTGGTGAGATTAATGGTAGATTGAGCAGCATGTTCCTGAGCTCCATCCAAACTGTTTCTTTGTAATCTGAGCATTGTGAGCTGTGCTGAGATTAATATCAGATTCAGCAGGATGTTTCCTGACGCCTTTTTTAATGTTAATACAGTCTCGCTGCCTCGTGTTTGTTCTTCTCAAGAGGAATGGTGAGATTTTCACTTGTTCTCCCCTAACACTGGCGTAGTGGAGAAGGACAATGATCTTCCCACAATTCTGTACGTTTCTTTCGAGGACTGAGACTGCTATCACATTGTTGGTGGGGGGGGTGGTTAAATTCAGAGCATGGTCTGGTATCATGGCCTGCGCTCCTCGTCCTGGGGGAAGGGAAAGTCTTTCTGTGACCCTCCCCAAGCAGGAGCAGCTCTAAGCACATGCCCACAATGCGGGTTAGGAGGGCAGTCAGGTCCTACTGCCTGCCAGTGCAGGTTCAATGTCAAGTGCTTAGCAGGGCGGCCCCACATGTACTGTGCTTGTTCCAGTGCACTGTATGAATTCAATGATCTCAATGGTTCATTGCTGGGTAATTCCAGGATCCGCGGTGAAGGGCGAGGTGTTGTGGGAATGGTATCCATCAAGAAGTGGAGGAAACCCAACTTGATTCTCACTGTGAGGACTCGAACACCACTTAATGTGCGGAGTTTTGTGAGATCCACTGAGCCTGATGGTGGCAGTCTATCATCAAACTGAACTCAACTGCCACTTTGCATAAAACTAACATTAATCGTTTAGATTAATCCATAAGGACAGAATGAACAGGAACAGGAGTAGACCACCTCACATCTCAAGCCTGCTCCGCCATTCAATAAGATCATTGCAGATATTTTCATAAAATCAGCTCCACTTGCTCGCCCTCTCACCATAACCCTGAATTACTTCACTGTTCCAAAATGTACCTTTGCCTTAAACACATTCAGCGAAGTCTGCTCAACGACGTCACTGAGCAGGGAATTCCTAATACAGGTGAAGATGTTCCCACTCGATTCAGTCGTAAATCACCTCTCCCTCATTTTGAGGCTACATGGCTTAGTGTCCGTTTCACCCACCAGTTTAAATACCTCCCTACTTTAATCTTATGTATTCCCTTCACAATGTTATGTTGCTGTGAGATGACCACTCAGTCTTCTAAATTCCAATGAGTATAGTTCCAGTCTACTTCATCTCTCCTCATTATTCAACGCTCTCATCTCTGGAATCAACACAGTGAAACACGTCTGCACCAACCACAGTTTTCCAAGTGAGGCGACCAAAACTGTGAACAATCCGTCAGGTCGGCCTTCACGAGAACCTGTACAACTCCAGCAAAACCTCCATCGTTTTACACTGCCTTCCTTAAAGTATAAAGAATAATAGTCAGATTCCGTTTGAATTACTTGCAAAAAAAAACTTTTGTGAGTCTTGCACAAGGACATCCAGTTCCTTAACAATATCTGTGGGAGGAGCCAGCTCACAGTCCTGGCGGAGGGAACGTTTCAGCCTTATGTTGAAGATACTGCCCACTGTGTTATGTGGCTCTACCTCCTGAGAACTAGGACATACTTCTAAATGACCAAGCAAATGGAAACTGGGCATCCATGAGGCACTGTGGACGCACAGCAGCTGCAATATCAATGGCCTTCCCTCCATCATAAAGTCAGAAGTGGGTTGTTTACTAATGGTTCCAAAGTGTTCACAACTATAACTTTACTGAAGCAGGCTATTCAGCCCATCAAGAGTTTTAATCTGGAACTCAGCGATTGGAACAGATTTTTTAATCTCACATTCCTGCTCGAAAGGAAATGCAATGGAGCATTCAGCCTTTCAAAGTGACGAGAAGGAATATGGGGAGGACTAAGCTGGGAGCAGGTATAAATTCGGGTTAAATTATTCTTTCTCAGTTTAGCACAAATTACCGACTGCAGTGTCAAAGTGACCAGTGATGTGGCCTTAACAATTTGCAATGTATATCAGCAGTTTAGATAAATGTAGCAAACATATTCTAACTTTGATCTTCAGGACCTGAAGTTATCAAGAGGAGGTGGAGAATCTGTAAATAGACTGGACAACAACTTGGCAGATAGAATGTAATTTGGGTAACTGTGAATCTCTGAGTGTTTTCTCAGTAAGAATGAAAGTCCGTATATTACATATATAGGGAGACATTTCAGGGCTTACTGATACACTGTGTCCTAGAGGATTCACTCTCATCCACCCAGGTATTGGAAGTTTTGCTCCATCTCCCTGATGGTCAGTTCCCTAATGTTACCAGTGGCCCCAGTGTTCTCAAGAGATGGCATATTTTGATGTGGTTGGTTGGCGGTATAGAGTGTTGATTCAGAGCGTTTATTGAGCAGTATATCAAGAGGAAGATCTTAATCCGTGAAGCCATAATTTCTTCCGACATGAAGACCTGAGACGATGGGAATGGTTGACTGGTTCTGAATTAAGAGGCTGTGGCGACTGACAGGACAGTGAGTATTCACAAACATGATGTCATGTGCACGGATGCATGGCAAGATTAATGGAGTGAGAGATGGAGGTTCCAAATACACGAGTAAGAACACAAATTAAAGGCATTGGCGCATCAGTGGAAATTTTTAGACACACCACATTCTCAATCCACCTCTCATAACCAGCCAAGACACCATAAACCCAGAGGAGACATGCGCCCACCATGGAAAACTGTCTAGAATAGGCTAGTGTAATGCTCAGTTCAAACCAGCAATCTGTCCAGAGTGGAGCAGTGTGTGCAGATTCATCCTTTGCACTGGTCAAGACATTAAGCCAATCTGTCTAAAGTAAAATGCTACACATTTGCTACACAGTGCATTGATGTATAAATCGGAACGAGATATCTGTCCAGCACCAGGACCTATGCAGAAGACAGCAATACGTCGATTTATAAAGCACAATCAGAATGTCTGACCAATACAGGGAGCTGTTCGGTGTCCTCTGGTGAATTGATCTGTAAACCAGGAGCAAATACCCTCCCAGTGTTTAGAGTGGTGTACACCATCCCAGTGCATTGCTCTGTAACATTGTGTTAGATCGCTGCCCAGCTTTGGGAAACATGCAGCCCATGCTGGAAGTGACTGGATGGGCCGCTCCCATCCATTTATAGCTCCATATCTCCATTGTGTCATTTTAAGGTGTGCTGTGTGAGAGAAAATCACAGCCAGATAGAGATGGCGGGAAATCAGTTCAAATATCAACAAATCGGAAGGATTTGAGATACAGACAGAGAGTGGAAGATTGAACGACATGTCATGCAAGGATGAGTACAGAGGTTTAAGAATACTGAAATAAAGCTATTCCGATTGCATAAAGCAAAATCAGCCAGCATTCCCAGGAATGATGGGAGAACAGCATATTGGTGCGAATTCAGATGATGTAAGTGTTAGGTGCACCTCTGTTCTGCAGCTTTCTAACAATAATTTCTCTCAGTGACATTTTCGTTGATTGTCACAGAGGGATTGCCTGCACAAGACCGTGCGACTTTCCTGGTGCAATCTTATCTAACTCATCCTATTAACGACCTACCCGACCGCATGATGTCCTTCACATGCAATGCCATCCCGATTCTCCCACCCATCATGGCTATAGGTGCTCACCATCGCCCGGATATCCGTGGATATTCCTTGAGCGTTGCCATTGGTGCAATCATTAAAAGACCAATGAGCACAAGGTTGATCTTTTTTTCAGCTTAGAACTACCCTGCACAGTTTATACCAATCAGAATAGACAAGGGGCAATTACATCACGCTTTGCTGACAGGGTCCTGGTGGATGTGCTAGTCCAGAGGAGGACCAATCCGTTCCCAGAGACTGACACATCACTCGACCCACCGAGCATGTTATGATCTTAGCAACCATTCCATTGCAGTATTTGTGGTCAGAAGGAACGTCCAACAATACATGACAAGCATCAATGACCTTCTCTGCTGTGTCAGGATAACTGTCACTGCCTTCTCTCTGCTCCATCACACTCACTGTATATCTGTTATAGCACCTATCACCGAACACGGCTAACTCTCAACCACTCTCACTGCTGCATGCAACACCTTCTCTCTCTCTCTCTCTCTCTCTCTCTCTCTCTCTCTCTCTCTCCCTCTCTCTCCCCTAATATACCCGCTACACTAATAACACCGCATGGATGCAAAACTGTGGACTGGCTACTTCCAGATACCTCACCTTTTCGCCCAACATACACCAGCAATAACAGCAGGGTCACCAACTCTCTCTCCCTCCCTGTCTCCCACTCCAGGAGAAAAAACCTGGAATAGGAGAGAAAAGTCCAAGCCAATTGGTGGATTGCGCCACCTTCCCGAGCCATTTGGGGAGGGGCCTGGATATGGTCCAGTGAGGATCCGGTCACCTCGTGAGTAGATTCTGGAACATCCATGTCCTACAAACCTAATAAGGTGCAAGGTGCAGTGAAAGGCAATTCTCGCATTAAACCCACTGTCAGTTCCTTTTCCCCCTGACATAACGAAGAAGTCCTGATGCTATCTCCTTTTTGTGCCGAACTGGTACAAATGGAATACTCCAGATCTTGGTGGGCAGGAGGGCGGGCTCACAACATTTTCTTCATGACTTCCCAGGAATGGAGCACGTATGCCACTCCTACACCGTCGCCTGTAAACATCTCAGATACTGTAACTAATCTGAGATATTTACTACTCTTCCCAATGGCCCTAACATCTTTAATAATCTGTGTGCTCAAACATATCCATGACCATCTGCTCCTGCATCCTCCTGATAACATTACGGTCCATTTTAAATTGTCTTTCCATGTCCTTTCTACCAAAGTGCATCACCTCACAGTGTTCTGCATTGATCGCCATCTGCCATAAACCAGAACACTAAACCAACGTGTCATTGCCCTGTTCGAGTTACCCACTGTCTTCCACACACTTTACAGTTCTTCCAGGTTTGGTACCACCTACAAGGCACTGAGATTGACATAGAGTCATAATCCCCGTGAAACAATCGAAAACCTGCCGCACTCACTAGTATGAGTAAGTGAAATACTGAGATATTCCCACGGATGGAATCGAGGCTGTCAATGGAGAAAAAAGAAAACCTGATGCACTCCTGACTGTGGGAGTGAAATGTTGACAAATCATGATAAGTTCCACTTATCTTTATTGACCTGAAAATGTGTTGCAGGAAAAGCACAGCAGGTCAGGCAGCCACAAAGGAGCAGGAGAATCATGGTATTAATGTCATGAAATTGAAGGTGCGTACTGTAGCTTTCAATGAGAGTGAATGTCATTATGAACTAGGAGCTTACAAACGTCGGTGCATATGGTATGCTGGCAGACACAGAGTGTCAACTAAAATTAAATTATGTAACATTTGACTATGAAATAGATACTTGAGTTAGTTGCTGTTTTGAAAACAATTCGAATTTAACCAATCTGTTTAAATTATGCCCCACGACAACAAAATCAAAGCGAGTTTGAATTTATCATTTTCCAACATCGAACCAATGAGACTATCCAATGTTGGGGATATTAAAAAAAACAGGCAATTCGATTGTGGCAGACAGAGCAAATGTCATCAACACAGATCGAAGGAATTAGAAAATATTCTCGATCAAACATACCCTTTCATGAGAAACATATTCGCCATAAAATTACACTGATAACCCAGCCAGATCTTCAGCCGGATGAAAACACCGAAAACGACAGCTGCTGTGTGAGTTTGAAATTATGTTGATGTAATTTTAATAAACATCTTATTGGAACATCACATTGTTATAGACTGGGAGGCAGGTAATAAGCGGTTAAGAGAAAGGGAATCTTAGAGTTATGAATAGTTGATACTCAATGTTCATTTTCAGAGTAAAAATATATTTTAAGCAGAGGATTTTGGGAGTTATCTTTCACTCATATTTTAACAGCTTACGAGGCGAGTTGAGCTTTTCTAGGTGTTTACTTTGAATTGCCAGAAGGGCTCAAGGCGGTGTCCTAACCATTCATGCATATCTGTATGTCTCTGTGTAGGACAGATCTGACAGTCTCTATTGTATTCAAAGTCATGCATTGCCACCCTCTGCTGGGCTCCTCATGCGTTGGGCATTGGGATAGAATGAAAAGTAACAGGGATTCATTCGTGGGGTGTGGTTAGGCACCATCCAAACTGAATACATATCCATGTACAGATCTAAATTTCTTTAAAACATAACTGTACTCACTTCCACCTCTTCCTCTGGAAGTTCGTTGCTCACACAAACCTGCTTCTGTGCAAAAGAATTGCCTGTCATGACTTTTGTGAAACTTTCTTATCTCACCTTCAAAATATCTCCCAGTCTTGAATCCTCCAATTTTGGATAAAAACATCAGCCCTTCATCTTATCAGTTCTCCTCATGAGTTTATAAAGCTCTGTAATGTCACCTCTCAATCGCATACTCTCCAGGGAAGGAGGTCCCACCTATCTAGACTCTCCTTCCACCTCGATCTCTACATTCCCGGGGACATCTGGGTTAATTTCTTCTGAACCCTGTCTACCTTAATAATATCAAGTTGAATTGTCAATGTCTTTTCTAAGATTAGATTTCATGTAGCGTGGAAACAGGCCTTTCGGCCCAACAAGTCCACACCGACCTTTGGAAGCATAGCCCATCCAGACCCATTTCCCTCTGAGTAATGCAGCAAACACTGTGGGCAATTTAGAATGGCCAATTCACCTGATCTGCACATCTTTGGACTGTGGGACGAAACCGGAGCACCCAGAAGAATCCTATGCTGACATATAGAGAATGTGCAACCTCCACATAGACAGTCACTGAAGGCTGGAATCGAACCTGCGCCTCTGGTGCTGTAAGGCAGCGGTACTGACCACTGAGCCACCGTGCCGCCCGCCACCAGCCAGACTTGCCATGCATTCGACAGGAGTAGAGGTAGGCGAGTCCAAAACTAGAAGGCATAGGTTTAAGGTGAGATGGGAAAAACGTAAATGCGATCTAAGGGCAACATTTTCATTCAGAGAGTGGTGTGCATATATAATAAGCTGGCAGGGCTACCAGACTGGGCACAGTATTTCAGAAGAGGACTCACCAAAGCCGTTTACAACCACAACATGACGTCCAAATTTCGATACTCAAAGGTGTGACCAATGAAGACAAGTGTGCTAATCGCCTTCTTCATCACGCTATGTATATGTGATGCAAAATTTAAAGAATTATACCTGATAGCAGAAGTTTCTGTTCTACCACGCTACCAAAGTCCCTGCTTTTAATTGTGTAAGTCCTGCTGTTGTTTGTTTTTGCAAATCCAATACTTCACATTAATTCAAACTAAACTCCATCTGCCACTTGTCAGCCCAGTGAGTCATATTACCTCCCCTCACACTCCTCTTCAGTTTTGAAATACTAATGTATTCTCCAGAAGGCCAATACGCTAGCACTGATTTTCACAAAGACCCTGAGCTTGATATCCCTTTTGCGGTTAGGGGGATGAGGGATTAGGGTGATGAGGGGCAGATTGCATACGTAGATAGTGGGGAAGAGAGGCTGGATATTAATCAGCTGCCTTGTATCATTTCATTGTTTTAGGAAGAGGGAAATCACGCCCTCGAGGCTGGAAATAGTGACCGGTATTCGGAGGCCAGAAATTCCTGTCTGGTGTTCATTAATACATATCTATTCAAGACCGTTCATTGGGCAGACTATGTCTGCAGGATGTAATGACCTAATATTCAGACTACAGATAATAGTGATTTCAGATAGAAATCATAGCCAAACAATTAGACACTTTCGTGCTTGATCTTGATGAAATAACACATGCACTCAACATCTGACAGTTGAGGCAAATTCCTTGCATTTGTTTCATAATTAAATTTATTTCGTGCAGTTCAGTAAAGTAAGACGGATTTTAATAAATCCATACCAAGCTGAAAGCTGGCACTTAAAATGCAACCCAAATTCTGGGTATAGTTTAGATCTTGTATGGTGGGATGTGCCACTGATTCTTATCCAGAATCCTGAATTTGATTCCAGTTCCTGAACATTTGTGGTATTCTCTTGAGCTCTCGACCAGGTGGACTGGATTCAAGTCCTGTTGTGAAGATGTGCCACAGCATGTCAGAACAGGCTGATGTGCAAGCACAACGAATAATAATATTGCAGCTTTAGGGTCAATTGCCGAGTAGTGGTAATGTCACACTCTCTCTGGGCACGGTATCTAATTTCAACTCGCATAGAGGTGTTTCATAATATGTCCAAACAACCTGTTGGAGAAGGAAAAGCCGTTAGTATTTAATTCCATAATATAGGCCGAGGATGGCTGAAAGCACTGCCATTCGTGTTGATTGGAGTCACATTTCAGAGATTTAGAGGTTTATGAAACCATAAACGTCAAGCATTGGGTGAGTAGTCAGGGTTTTCTTTTCAGTGTAGGATCGTCCAAGACTAGAGGGCATTGGTTTAAAGTGAGAGGGGAAGATGTTGAAGGGGCTTCGGGGCGAAATTTTCATGCAGAGTGAGATTTGCATGTGGGATGAGCTATCAGAGGAAGTGATGGAGGCTGTTAAAACTATAGAATTTAAACGGCATTTGAATGCTGTCTGACATGCGAAGCTTTTCCAGCAATTTCTGTTTCTTTTTGTTTAAAATAAAAGATGCATTTTTTTAATACAGAAATTCTGCAGACATTAAACTGATTTTAAAAAATTATGCTGGCACATATAAACACACCTGCCAATCAACTGCGACCATTTTATGCGAAAGAAATGACTCTGTCTACGACAATAGCAACGATGCATCTACATCGAGCAGGGAATGTGTTGAACTCGTAGTTTGGACAACGTGCAAGGAGATGTCACATGGTACAGTTTGGGACAGGATGGCATTATTGTGTGATTAAACTCAGAGCAGAAGAAATGTAATCTACCCGAGAGGGATCAGCCGATTGCACTCTCTCTCCTTCCTTGTTCCTTGTCACAACACTCTGCGTGAGTGAAAAGAAAACGCCTCAGTCATTTTTAGCACTCTTCTTCTTCGAATTCCTACGCAGTCGAAAAAGGCCCTTCGGCCCAACAAACCAAACCAAACTACTGAAGAACAATCTTCCCAGACCCACTCCACTAACTAATGCGCCTATCTTAGAAATCCCTTTACACTATGGGCAATTTAACATCGCCAATCCACCTGATCTATACTATTTTGAATTGTGCGAGAAAACCGCTGCATCCGTTGCAAACCCATGAAGATACGGCGAGAAAGTGCAACCTCCAAACAGTCATCGCATGAAACGAGAATCGAGCCCAGGTCCCGAGCGCTGTGAGGCAGCAGTGCCAAACACTGAGCCACCGTGCCGCTCTCATGGAACATACCTGAACAGAAATCATTTGAAATTACTCACTGCCTGAAGCTAAGGGAATTCAGCCAAATACAATTTTTCCAGGAAGAAATCCCATCGCCAGAAGCTCAGAAGCAGAATCACGAGTTAATATTTGCACAGTTCTTTTTACTTAAAATTGCAGAGATTTTGTTTACGGGAGTGTGTATGTGTGTGTGCGTGTGTGTGTGTATATGCACGTCAGTGTTTTTAAAACGAGAAATATCGATTACATATTTGCAATATCCAAAGACTTTGCCGTTCATCGTTCCATCACAGTTTAAGTAACATTGCTTTGGATAATAAACGGGTTATTGGAGCAAATTAAATAAACCAGCCTTACTTGCTGTTAACACAGACCCGGACCATGTCTGAGACCTATATTATCGTCCATATCACCAAGCTGTTTACATTTAACATTTGTTGTCAGCAGTGGTATAGTAGGAATAACAAAGGAACCAGGGACCCAAAAAGCTGGGGATGTATAGCCCGATGAGCCTTCTGCCAGTGATGTGTAAGTTGTTGGAGGGGATCCTGGGGGGTAGGATTTACGTGAATTTGAGAAGGCAGGACCTGATCAGCGGTAGTCAACATGGCTTTCTGCATGGGAAATCATGTCTTATTAATGTGATTGAGTTTTTTGAAGAGGTGACAATGAAGATTGTTTAAGGCAGTTTGGCAGACATCGTCTACATGGACTACAGCAAGGTGTTCATAACATTCCGATTGGTATACATTTTACTACGGTTAGGTCGCATGGTATACAGAGAAAGCTCGTCAACTGGATTCACAATTGGCTTGAAGGAAGAGGGTCTTTTTTTCAGACTGGAGATTTGTTGCCAGCAGTGTACTGCAAGGGTCAATACTGAGTTCATTGCATTTCATCATTTATGTAATGGATTTGGATATGAATATCGGAGATATTATTCGTAAGTTTTCAGATTCTAGTGGTATTGTCGATTATCTCGAGTACAACCAGACCAAAATTAGATGATCCAAAGGGGAAAGAGTGTCACATGAAGTTTAATTAAGATAAATATGAGGATTTGCCTTTTTGGAAAGGCAAATCAGGGCAGGAATACTGTACTTAATAATAACATCCTGGGGAGTGTTACAGAGCAAAGGGATCGAAGGCTGCAGGCGCACAGTTCCTTGAAAGTGGAGCCGCAGGTAGACAGAGTGGTGCAGAACACATTTGGCACATTTGCCTTAATCAGGCAGAGTATTGAGTATTGGAGTTGGGCTGGCATGTTGCACTTGCGCCGGATGTTGATGAGACCAGTTTAAGAATACCGCATTCAACTCGGTTGGCTGCAGAAAAAATTTGCATCGCTGTTCCAATACTGGAGGTTTTAAGCTTCAGGGAGAGGCTGAATAGATTGATTTGTTTCCCCCTGGAGTGTCAGAGGCTAAGGGGTGACATTGTTGACGTTTATAAAATCATCATTGTATGAAAATTCTGAACAAACACTGTCTGTTTCCAAGGAACGGCGAGTCCAAAACAAAATGGCATAGATTGAAGGCGAGAGGGGAATGATTTAAAAGGGAACTTAGAGGCAAATGTTTCGCTTAGACAGTGGCATGTGTACGGAAATTGCTGTAAAAGGAAGTGGTGAAGGTGGTTACTGTCGCACATTAAAAACGGTCTGATGGAAGAAGGCAAACTGCTCGCACCTTAGAGCAAATCAGATTTGGTTATCTGGTAGGACTTGACAGATTGCACTAACGGGACTTGTTCCATGCTGCACGAAGCTCTGACTTTATAAGAGGGATGAGGAGAAATTCTGAATGTACTTTTGGGGAGGTAATTCTCTTCACCAGATGTTTGTCATGCCTCAATGTTCACAAAGATTCAAAACTAAGTTAGTTAAATATTTGACAAAGAAGTGAGTAACGGATAATGGGATAAGGAAGAAAAGTGGGGCTGAGTCGACAACCTGATCAGCCACGAACTTATTACCTGGTGGAGAAGGCCCAAAGTGTCTCATGACCCACTCCTGCTTCTCAGTCCAATGTTTCGGATGTTCCATTCAGCCCCTCAAACCTGATGGACAGGAACATTTGGAGAGGTTACTTACTCCTAATACCTAATACACAGAAGATAGGAGACCATTCAGTCCCTCAAAACTGTCATACACGGATTGAGGTTATTTGAGAAATGCAATTGGAAATCTCAGTCTGTATGTTAAAGAGGGCCCTCATCTCTCATTTCAGAGCTTCCCCTTTCTGCAACGTGTGCTTCACGTTTTGGTTATGCTGTAGAGATAGTTTCACTGTGAATACAGACCCTATACCTCATCCTGCGGTGGCTTGAAAAATCCTCTGGACTCCCTGACTGAAACTTTCAATAACAGAACACCTAGTAAAATGGCAGCTACAGATTTTTCAATAACAGAATATGAGAACATCAGTAACAGGAACATCTCGTTCACTCCCAAGCCTGCCATACCCTTCACTAAGATCATGACTGATCTGAGCTTGGTTTGAAATACTCGTTCATACAAAATTCTTCATAGGGCTCAACTCGCCGTCAGTCAAGATCCATCTTCCTCCTGTTCAAATATTTTCAGTCATCTAGCTGCAGAACACTCCAGAAAAGAGAATTCCTGACATTCAATACCATCTTTTTAAAAAAAAATTTCTTGCTCCTATATCATGGTCTATTGTTGCGAAAGAAAAGGTGTGGATACAAGGATCGGGTAAGAGTGACTGGCCTTGATATCAAGGCAGTGGTTCACTTCGACTGACACCAAGGAGCTTAAAAAAACTGGACTTAATAAGAATCAGAGTAAACTCTCCAGTGTTTGATGTCAATCATAGCACAAAGGAAGATGTTTGTGCTTCGGCAATGTTGATCTTCTCAGTCCTGAGTCATCTCTGTGGGAGGTCCTCAGTGTAGCTTCCTCTTCACAACTGTATTCAGCTACTTTCTCAATGTCTCCCTGCCCCCGAACCCCAACCCTCCACACCAAAAGATAAGTAAAGATGTTCACTGAAGATCCAACCATGTTCAGTATAATTTTGCCCCCCCCAATCTCTCGAACCATTTTGTGTCCATGTGCAACAAAAGCAGGACACCATTCCAGCTTATGCTGTTAAAGTGTCGACAGCATTCATGAAACAGTACTGCCTCACACTGCACATTGCCATAGTAAAATGAAGAGAACATTCAGCACCTCACGCTGGTTTGACAGGAAGATGAGGAAGTCATCCAGCATATTGATGCTATTGAAGAAGAACAGCAATAGCGCAGTCAGTGCATCCACACTATTACTTAGGAAGAGAAGAGTCTAGTATCATGGACAACAGCAGAGCACCTCGAAAATACTTGAAGGCGGCAGCCTGGACGCTAATATTTTACTATTTTACAGGAAATGTAAAATGTCTGTTCCAGATGCAATGTGGCTGGGCAAACTAATCGGTGTGAAGCAAAACACAATTTATTTAAAAAACTATAGATAAAATAAAACTAACGAAAGAGGAAATTAGAAGAATAAAACTTTATGGGACAATTTGATAGAATCATAGATCCAGCAACTATTACTAATTAACTGTTCCAGCACAGGAACATCGCAAAATACACACTTCTTGACGAAAAGGAAACTTCAGACACAAATTGTCACGAACACCTCTCCAATCCAGGACCAAAAAAACAGCATTATCAGAACAATCAGAGAGAGCAGCGCCCAGCAAATATTCACTGAAGCGACTAATTCTAATGAAGCCCAATGATTTCTGATATAACTTCGAAACCAAAGCACAGAGATACTACTCTGTGAGAGCTAGCGATTCCCACTCAGGTTGCATTAAAGTAATCCAAATGCCGGCTGGCACAGTGGCTGAGTGGTTAGCACTGCTGCGTCATGGTGCCAGAGACCCAGGTTCCATCTCACTCAACAGTGAGTGCCTATGTGGGGTTTCCACATTCTCCTCTTGTCTCTATGCGAAACCTCCGGTTTCCTCCCACAGTGGGCGTTCCTCTCCCAAGATCTGCATCTATCACCAACCGCTTCACAAGCTGTTTACTTAAATGGTGTTATTTCGCCAGCTTGGCACTTTCCGTTCAATCTCCCCTTTAAAAGAAACAAGGGCAAAATAACTCTTAAAACTACAGCATGTTACACTAGTCAGCATTTCGGGCTGAAAACAGGAAGCAGGGATAATCCAATTAGTCCCTTCCAAACGGATGAGGAAGAAGCCAATTAATCCTTTGTGTCACTTACAAAGGAACAGGAGGAGGCCATTCAGGCCTTTAAGCCATTTACTCCGGAACAGGAGGAGACCAATTAGTCCCTTGAGTTGCTTCCACGGGAATAGGAGGCCGTTCACTCCTACAACGCACTTGCACAGGAACAGGAGGAGGCCAATCAGCCCCTTTAGAAACTTACACAAGGAGGGAAGGGTAATCGATGCTTCAACACGATAACCAAGTGGAGCAAAGGCTTCACAGATAGACTGCTGCACATTTATAGAGGCTGCATTGTTCATGGTTCATATGTAGAATTTTAACTTTGTGTTTTTCTCCTGTGAGGAGGGAAGCCAAATCTTTTGTATGAACTCTCAAAAATGCATCTTAAATCTCCGAGAAGACTGACTAATGTTCTCTGTGGAGGACAGAAACTGGTGGGAATAACTAACATTTTCAGAAGGAATGAATTGTGGATTTTTTGGGGGGTTGTGCACAACATGACGTTCCTTGCACTGTCAGATTTCGACTGCACATTAAGGTTGGGGGGAGTTAATTAAGCCATATAAACTATTAGGGCAGCCATATTAGACCGATAAATGTACTAGTTAATTTCAAATAATGCTGATCTTGATATTGTTGATTTTGTCGAGTGCAGTGTAACCTGTATGGCTGACTCTGTCCAAACATATTTTCACCCTGTGATTTATCTGACCTTGCTTACTATGGTCTGCCTCAACTGCTCACAAAAAGTTTTTTTTCGCTGTACTTAGTTAGACATGCCAATTATTCAAATCAATCATGTGTAAAGTATCGACTTTCTCACAATAACAGTATCTCTTTCAGAAATAAGCGATAGCTGCCAATCCTCAAGCTTCAATGTCATCATCTCTATTCTCTCACAGCTCTCCAGATTAAACACGCAGTTTCTTCCTCGCATTTCATGGTACAAACATATATGTCTGTGGTGAAGAAATCATTCCTTAGAAAGGAGATCAAGTCTGTGGAGAGTGACCTAAATCGTCTCTTGGCCATGCTTCATAAGTGCAAGAAAAATTTCTTTACCTAGATACTTGAATCGTCTTACAACGAGGAACAGCATACCATCTACTGCCCTCGTTACTTACACAGGGTGTGATAAGAAGCAATCGGCTTTGCCATTGAGTGGGAGATCATGTCTCACAAATTTGTTAGAGCTCATTGATGAACTAACCAGCACGTTTGATGAGGACAAGGTAGTAGACGCAGTCTATATTGATTTCAGTAAGGCCTTTGGTAAGGTTCCACATGATAGTCTGGTCGCGAAGGCTCGATTGCATGGAATGTAGAATGACCTAGCAAATTGGATGCACAGGATTTTGATGCGAGGAAGCAGAGCGTATCAGTCGAAGGATATTTGTCGGACTGAAGGCCTGTGACCTTTATTATTCTTTCACGAGATGCGGGTGGCACTGCATAAAAGCATTTATTGCCTATCCTAATTGCCCAGAGGGCAGTTAGGGTCACTAATATTGCTGTGTGTCTCGGGGCACATGGAGGCCAGGACAGTGAAGGATGGAATTTTCCTTTCCTAAAGGGAGTTTACTTTCTTTAATTTCACTGTCCAAAAGTGAGCTAGTGGATCATCTCAGGTGTCCGTCCTGGGCCCATTACCGTTTGTTCTCTATTATAAATGATTCGAACAATATTGTAAAAAGCATGATGATTAACTTTGCATATGTCACTAAAATATGCATTATCGTGGGGAGGTTATCAGAAAATGCAGCAGGTCGTTGATCGTCTGGGGCAGTCGGCCGAGAAATGTCAAATGGAGTTTGACACAGATAAGTGAGAGGTTGTATATTTTGAAAAGTCAAATTAATGTCGCAGTTTCGTGGTGAATGGTAGGGCCTTAAGGGAAGTAGTGGACAGCGAGATCATGATGTTCAGTTTCAAGATTCTCGGAAAGTGGAGGCTCAGTTAGACAGGGAGACACGGCTTTTGGCACACTGATCTGCATCAGCCTCGGCACTAAGTGTAGAAATTGAGAAGTTATGTTGGAGGCATGCAGGATTTTTGCGATGCAGCATTTGGCGTATGATGTTAAGTTTTGTCACCTCGTTATCGGAAGGATGTTCTTGAACTAGAAAGAGTGCAGAAGAAATTTACAAGAATGTTGCCATGAATCAATGCTCTGAGTTAAAAGGAGGAGTTAGACAAAATGGAATTTTTTTCTTTAATCAGATGACACTGAGGGGTGGGGCATCTTATTGATGTATGCAAGATCATAATGGACACGGATAGGGTAAAATCTGCCAGTCTTACCTCTAGGGTCTGCGAATCGAAGACGAGACAGCATCAGTTTAGTGTTAGAGGGTAAAGAATAAAAGGGAAACTAAGGAGTCCACTATTGTACACAGAGGCTAGTACACATATAGAAAGAGTGACCAGTGGATGTGGTTGTGGTGGGTACATTAACGTCATTTAAAAGGCATTTGGACAAATGTATGGATACAACTGCAATGGAACAACTGCAGGGAAATGGGATTTGTGTGGATGGGCATTTGTGACACGGAGGTCGACCCTCTCTGTTAATTAAACCAAACACAGAGAAAAGGCTCACCTCACCTTGTAATCTGTTACAATATAAATGACAGAGAACTCCTACATTCGACTACGTAAAGAAAAATAACAGTTTAGTTTCTTCAGTTTAATAGTGATCACTAAACAGCTACGATTCACAAATACAATGTCCGCCTTTCCCAACTACTTACTACCTGACCCCCAACTCTGAAAATATGCTGTACGTATAACCCACTTATGAAACATTAACACAATCTCAAGACCAGACACTCCTTGCTTCATCTTCTTTATTTACTCTTCCAGCTGCTGATCTCCCTGGGTCATCCTTTTTTCATTGTTTATCTGCAAAAGTCCACAAAAAAGCGTTGAGTTCAATCAGATCTGGGAACTAGCAGATTCAGCGTACTTCACTTGCTCTGACTCGTATCGATGATTTCTTTTTTTGAACATCACACCCACTTCCTTCTGGACTTCTGAGGCTTTGAGAGCATTACGCCTCTAAGGATATTGTTTTATCATAACAGAATTCCCTACTTCCACACCATGGACAATAGTTTTAGACTTCCCATCTTGTTTCTGCAAATGTCCTCAATCTGTTGCCCCTACACAGTTAGCTTACTATCCTATGTCACTCCTCAAGGACTTCCTTGGTATTAAAAGTGTTTTGAGGCACATCAAACTCCATAACATCTGGATTTTATTCCTCATTATTGAGGTCGGTAACAAATACCTGTTTCTCCATTTCCCTGTCGCTGCTCTGGTAAGATTACACCATATTCACATGACATACCCAATCCCATTTTTGTAAATGTCCAGCTTCTTTACCAGATGGTTAACCTGACTCAACTTTTTCTCCATTTCGAAGTGGCCATTAAAACCGGGTTAAACAGATTTGGAAATACTGGTAAAAATACTAATATGTCATCCCCACATAGAAAGATTCCAAATTTCGTAGTTTTCTTCTGCCAATTGCTTCATTCTATACTCTGTCTTCCTGAGGTGTTGTTTATCTACTCACATTCCCTATTTAATCTCTTCCTTACGTCAGATACATAATTCAATTGTGAGATCTCCGACGTCGATCCTGATAATTTCTATTTAATTAATTTCAAAGGACATTTCACTTGCACTAACCTGAGGAGATTCTTTCGCGGAATCTCTAATGGCAAACAATTTAATGGGATTCCTTTATCCCAATCATTCTGTCAATCTTGGCAATACGCTGCTAAACTTGTCTTCAGTATCTGATGCCCATTTTCCAAGTCTCCCTGGGATTCAGGGTGGTACATACTTGCTTTAAAGTCCTGTACGCCGAAACTATTGAAGATTTCCTTCAACAGCCGAGTGGTAAAATTAGAACCTTGGTCTGATTAAATCTCTCTGGGTGGAAATCAGAAGTAAGAAAGGGATGATCGCCTTATTGGGATTGTTAAATAGACACCGAATAGTCAGAGGGAAATTGAGAAACAAACTTGTAAGAAGATATCAGCTACCTGCAAGAATAATAGGGTAGATATGGTAAGGGATTTTAACTTGTCAAACATCGTCTCGGACTGCCATATTGTTAAAGGATTAGATGGAGAGGAATTTCTTAGGTATGTACAAGACAATTTTCTGATTCGGTATGCGGATGTACCTACTAGAGAACGTGCAAAACCTGACCTACTCTTGGGTAACAAAGCAGGGGAAGAGACTGAAGTATCAGTGGGGGAGGATTTTGGGGCCCACGACCATAATTCTATTCGTTGTAATATAGTGATTGAAACGGATAGACCATATCTAAAAGTTGAAGTTCTAAATTGAAGAAAGGCCAATTTTGACGGTATTAGGCAAGAACTTTCGAAAGCTGATTGGAGGCAGATGTTCGCAGGTAAAGGGACGGCTGGAAAATAGGAAGCCTTCAGAAATGTGATAACGAGAATCCAGAGAAAGTATATTCTTGTCAGGATGAGAGGGAAGGCTGATCGGTATAGGGAATGCTGGATGATGAAAGAAATTGAGGGTTTGGTTAAGAAAAAGAAGGAAGCATATGTCAGGTATAGACAGAATAGATTGAATGAATCCTTCGAAGAGTATAAAACCAGTAACAGTATACTTAAGAGGAAATCAGGAGGGCAAAAGGGGGACATGAGATAGTTTTGGCAAATAGAATTAAGGATAATCCAAATGGTGTTTACAAATGTATTAAGGACAAAAGGGTAATTAAAGAGAGAATAGTGCCCCTCAAAGATCAGCAAGGCGGCCTTTGTATGGAGCCACAGAAATGGGGGAGATACTAAATGAATATTTTGCATCAGTATTTACTGTGGAAAAGGATATGGACGATATAGACTGCAGGGAAATAAATGCTGACATCTTGCAAAATCGCCAGATTAAAAAAGGGGATGTGCTGGATAACTTGAAACGGTTAAAAATGAATAAATCCACATGATCTGATAAGGTGTACCCGAGAACTCTGTGGGAAGCTAGAGAAGTGATTGCTGGGCCTCTTGCTGACATATTTGTATCATCGATAGTCACAGGTGAGGTACTGGAAGACAGGAAGTTGGCAAACGTGGTGCCACTCTTAAAGAAGGGCGGTCAAGACCAGTGAGCCTGACCTCGATGGTGGGTAGGTTGTTTGGAAGTGAATCCTGAGGGACAGGATGTACATGTATTTGGAAAGGCAAGGGCTGATTCAGGATCGTCAACATGGCTTTGTGCATGGGAATTATGTCACACATACTTGATTGTGTTTTTTGAAGAAGTAACAAAGAAGATTGATGAGGGCAGAGCAGTAGATGTCATCTATATGGACTTCAGTAAGGCGTTTGACAAGGTTCCACATAGGAGACTGATTAGCAAGGTTAAATCTCATGGAATACAGGGAGAACTAGCCATTTGGATACAGAACTGGCTCAAAGGTAGAAGAAAGAGGGTGGTGGTGGAGGGTTGTTTTTCTGACTGGAGGCCTGTGACCACTGGAGTGCCACAAGGATCTATGCTGGGCCCTCTACTTTTTATCATTTGCATAAATGATTTGGATGCGAGCATAAGAGGGAAAGTTAGTAAGTTTGCAGATGACACCAAAATTGAAGATGTGGTAGACAGCGAAGGGGGTTGCTTCAGATTGCAACAGGATCTGGACCAAATAGGCCAATGGGTTGAGAAGTGGCAGATGGAGTTTAATTCAGATAAATGCGAGCTGCTGCTATTTGGGAAAGCAAACCTTATCAGGACTTATACACTTAGTAAGGTCCTAAGTAGTTGCTGAACAAAGAGACCTTGGAGTTCAGGTTCATAGTTCCTTGAAAGTGGAGTCGTAGGTAGCTAGGATAGCAAAGAAGGCGTTTTGTATGCATTCCTTTTTTGGTCAGAGTATTGAGTACAGGAGTTGGGAGGTCATGTTGCGGCTGCACAGGACATTGGTTAGGCCACACTTGAAATATTGCGTGCAATTATATTCTCCTTCCTACCAGAAATATGTTGCGAAACTTGTACGGGTTCAGAAAAGATTTACAAGGATGTTGCCAGGGTTGGAGGATCTGATTTATAGGGAGAGGCTGGACAGGCTTGGTTTGTTTTCTCTGGAGCGTCGGAGGCGAAGTGATGACCTTATAGAGGTTTATAAAATTATGAGGGACATGGGTAGGATAAATAGACAAATTCTTTTCCATGGGGTCGGTGAGTCCAGAACTAGAGGCCATAGGTTTAGGGTGAGAGGGCAAATATATAAAAGAGACATAAGGGGCAACGTTTTCGCGCAGAGGGTGGTATGTGTATGGAATGAGTTGCCAGAGGAAGTGGTGGCGGCTCGTACAATTACAACATTTAAGCGGCATCTGGATGGGTTTATGAATAGGAAGGGTTTGGAGGGTTATGGGCCGGGTGGTGGCAGGTGGGACTAGATGGTGTTGGGATATCTGGTCGACATGGACGGGTTTCCATGCTGTGCATCTCTGTGTCTCTTTGTCACTAGTTTCAACTAACATTAGCCGTAAGTTCTTTGAGCAATCCATTTGCTTATCCAATTTTTCAAATGAAATAAAGAAGACTTCGTCAACTTTCTCATCATACTGTGGCAATTTCATAACATATTTGTTTACATCACTAATTTCTCTCTTCATCTCCATCCATATCACTTGACTTTCCGGACGAATTTGCAAATTCTGAAGCTCAAAATCTCTCTCTTTCATCTTTCGACTCCCTGTTCCTCTCTCTCTTACTTCTCTCCATTTGTGTTCAGCGAAGAACGTTCTCTCGCTTTCTTTTTACCTCTCCCTCTCTTTCTTCGTCATTTAACTCCGTTTACGTAAATTATCATTAAACTTTTCCCAACCCAACTGCACTTGCCTGTTTCTGTGATACACCGAAGTGCTTGACCACTCCATTACAATTTCAGCTTCACTTTTTTTTTCCATGGTTTAACAAAAATCTAACCTATTTGCTCATTCTAAATATATACCCTTCCTCGGTCTTTCTAAACTTTCTTGGCACATTTGGGAATCGTCTTCAAGTCTCAGAAACTCTTTAGCAAATTTAAGATCCATTTTCTCACGACTCATTTAATCATCCACAAGTAACCAAAATTAAGCAAATCTTCTGACCTAAGTTTTATTTAAAGATCTAGGACAATAAATGCCAAGTGTTGTAATCTGCTGTTTTTGTACCATAATTCTGTTCACGTCTGTGCAAATCCCAAACAAGTCTCCAAACCGTTATGACGTCGACGTCAAACTCCTTTGTTAATTAAAATCAAGACCACAGAAGCTCACTGCCTTGTATTTCGGTAAAAATGAGCGACAGGAAATGCCCATATTTCAGCATTCAAAACAAATATTCACAGGCAGCAGACCCGCTTTTCTGAACTGCTTAGTGTCTGAATCTAACTCTATAAAAATATGCTGTTCCAATAACACACTTATCAAACATTACATGAATTTAATCGCAATACCACACAGTCTCTGTCTTTCCCTTTGTCTTCAATACTTCAGCCGCAGATTTTTCTGGCTAATCGTATTTCTTGTTTTACTCCTAGTAGGGTTTACATGAAGTCGTATCCTTGATAGAGTTTTTTTTCTCATTTATTTGAGAGCAAGATGTTAAATGGTCAGTTAGTTTTTTGGCTATACAACAGTTGTTTTCCTTGAACTTTCAAAGGCCACGTTTATATACTCCCCAAGGCACATTACGTTGTGATCATTTGATTGGTGTCCAGGTGTTGAAACAATAAAGTTCAGCCTCCATTGTTTTCTGGCAACATTGGCATTATTAAACCCTGTTGGTTAAATTCTATTTGTTGTCAAAACAGCAATCAAAACGTCGGTATCCATTTTCCAGCTAATTGTTACATTTGGAACACCCTGATCTTAAGCTGGTCAGTTGTGGCTGCACGTTAAATTCAGCAAAACACGTTCTATTTTTATCGTAAACAGACATGCTTTCCGCTTCATAGTAAGTCGGTCTGGACCTGTTTGCGTGCTCTAAGATTATGTGACTCTCAGAAACCTGGATGTATTCTGTTTGGTGACTCATGATCAAGGACATGCAGGTCCTTTTGGGCAACCCCATTTCCCAATGTCACACTCTTTAATCAATACGAAACGAGACCTATGTTATTTGTGACATAAATCAAAATCATTTGTCTAACTTGCAAATTGCTGCGTTCCACATACTGATCCATGTGAAATGCCGTGAATACCAGGCTTCAGACCAGAAATGGAGGCACTCCCTGTATTGGTTTGGCTAACAACTTCACAATCCATGTAGGGTATCCCCCTTTACCCATGTACTGTCGCTCACCTGTCAAACACATCGAAAGTATTCTGCTAATACAAATACACGGCTGCCAGTAGGTTCTCATTTGTGGACGCCTCACCTGACATCAACTCCATATGTTTCTCAAAGATGATTTCCCTTTCCTGAAACTACACTGAATTTGTCAAGTCACATCATGATTCCCAACGTATCTATTTATCACGTTCCTTCTCACAGATTCCAATAATTTCCTCAACACTGACATCAATTTGTCCAATACGTAAATGTGATTTGATTACCCTTTCAATCCCATTTTCAATATTTCGGGTGTTAAAGTTACTTTGCGGTTGACATGCAGCAGACGTTTCACTCAAATAAGTTTTTAAGGATATTCAGTAATTATTTCTTGTGGTTATGACATTGAAAGGAATGAATAGGAATGGTTTGGAGGGATATGGGCCAAGACTCGGCAGGTGTGACTAGGTTCTTTAGGATTATGGTAATCATAGAGTGGTTACATTGAAGGGTCTATTTCAATGCTGATTGACTCTGTATCTGTTTCCCTAGATAATTGTCACCTGCGTGAAAACTCTGGAATGTGTCTCATCTGATGCAGTAACTTACCAACCTTTGTTTTAACAGGCTTTACATTAACTTCTATTCATTATTTCTAATCCGCTATAGATTCTCAATGCCAGCAGTAACTCTGCCCAGTAATATTTCTGGACGATTTTTTGCATCTTCCTATGTGAAAACAGAACTAATATTTTGCCCTCATCGGGGGGCAAATATGGCTTCCGTCATTGGGTCAAAACGTCGGTACACTGCAGTTTGGAGAAGATGGACATGGGAACGACTGCTGCTCAGAAAGCTCTATAATCAAAATTGCTCAATGCAACTGTCACTTCACGGTCACTCATCGCACAATGCTATGCCTCGTGTGAGGTTAATGGTAATGCTGGAATAGATTGCATAAATCTGTGTCGACTGTATTTTAGAATCAAACTGAGATTACATTTTACACCTGTCATAGGTTCAGGGAGGGACAGGAATAAGTTTGTGATCAAATTAATTTTAACAGGAAGACAGGACAGAAGAAACCTGCAACTGCAAAGACGTAGATGATACTTTATTCAGAAAATGCACGAAGGCAGAAGTGCAGACTGGGAGTATTGTGGATATGATAGTGGACAGGTTTGCTGATGAGGAATGACTGAGATAAAAATCAACTCAGGACAAATGGGGCCGTCCTTGTTATGAACATTTTTGTTCCTCCTCTGATTTTTTTTTAAGTGAAGTGTCTGAGAAACATGGAATCGGAATGGAATTTGTGATTGAAAATGAACACAACAGTTTATAACTTTGCCAAATATAGACAACAGAAATAGCAATGGCATTCACGAAGATTTCCAGAATTAATAAACGGGCAGAGATAGACTCACCAGGAACCCCAACAATAGCGAGAATGGGATAGTAACCTGCCTGAATAATCATCAGTACACATTCTGCCCGCAAAGTTAACCATATCCAATCCTGAGAAAGCCAGTAAAGTCCATATGACAAACTCTTCTCCATTGTTGGAATATTCCAGTCTAATATTCTCAGATTCGGATCCATTGTTGGAACATTGCAGTTTAATGTTCTTAGATTATGATTTCTCCCCCTGTCTGGAGCTGGTGCTCTCAATCTTCTTGAGGATGCTGCTGCCGCTGATACTGTGGGGTTACACATCGAAATAAGGCGCTTATTAGCAGAAAAGGGAAACCCTCCAGTGACACAGTTCTGATCCATGGAGACTGACATTAATCACAGTCACTGAACAAACAGCTCAGTTAACCTACTTTACTACAACAGTTTTAATGTACCATCACTACCTGATTTGGGTGGGACGTTGACATCGCCTGCTATAGATCTCCAATTACTTAATCAGTGTTAGAGGGAAAGGTGGATGATTACAAATTCTCTTCACAGGCTTGATGACTTTGCTGTATTAAGGACATGCAATGCTCTAAGTAACCACCTTCTTAAGAGCAAATGGAGCTGTTACTATACTGAAGTGTCCTCCACCTCAAGTATCAGTCTAAAACTGTCATGGGACACAACTGGCCTGAACACATTTCTCTACGTATTCCTCTTGTTCTTCTAGGAAGGCGACATTGTATTTTTAACGAAATGCACATCAATAACTTGTTTCTAAAGATGAAAACATCTCTTTGTAGAGTGTATACGCCATTTTTCAGATATTTTAGCCTTCATCCAAAAGTGCATGTTATTTGCTTTGATTATTGTTTTTCCCCCATGTACGTGTCATTGGCACAGAAACACAAGCGAATAGGAAACAGTGGGTTTGGCCACTGGAGAGGAGTAAAGTGAGATCCACACAGTCACCAATATCACCTTGAAATAATAAAACAAAGTCCAGAGAAAGAAACACAAGACATTTGGAAGAAGGAATGGTGAGTGATAATGTAAACAAAACAGGATAATATGAAACGCAGAAAAGTTATTGTATATACTCTGCTTATTCAGTGTGTGCCGGATAGGTTAGATTGTTGATATGTGCACAACATATTCAGAATTAACAACGGAGACACAGTTAATGGAATATGATGCATACGTTACAGAAAAATTATAAAACATTAAAACATTATTCGACTTCATCCGAGATGTCATGTTCCCCTTCTCTCAAGGGTCCCTTTCTTTCTGAGACTTCCTGCTCCTGGTACCAAGGATTTCGATATTGTGACCATTTCAGAGATATGGTTAGAGGACGGACTGTCATAGTTGTTGCAGATTCCGGGAGTTCGATGCTTCAGTTAGATGAGAAAAAATGGTAAAAGAAACGGGGAGGTCACATTGTTAATCAAGGGAAGTATTACAGCAGCTGGGATAACGTTTGAGGATTGAGGTAGTTTGGGCCAAAGTTAAAACCAGGAAACGAGAGGTCATCCTGTTGGGAGTTTTCTATGCACCGACAAATTGTTCCAGGGATGCGGGGGAAAAGATAGCATAAATGAGTCCTGATAGGATCGGGAGTAAAACTGTAGTTCATATGGGGGACAGTAACTTTCCCAGAATTGACTGGGAATGCTTCACCTCAAGTAGTTTAGATGGGGTAGTTTTTGTTCAAAGTGTGCAGCAGTGTTTTCTGATGCAGTATGTACACAGGCCAACAATGGCAATGCCATATTGGAATTGGGACTGGGGAATGAACCCGGTCAGATATTAGACTTGGACGTAGGTGAAAACTTTGATGACTGTGAATATAATTCGGTTAAGTTTGCAATAGCAATGGTCAGGAGTACGTACAGACGACAGGGGAAGAGGTACAACTGGTGGAAAGGCAAATATGATGTCATTTGGCAAGATTTAGGATGCATACCATGGGGAAGGAATCTGGAGGGGATGAACGCCCTTAAAACGTGGAGCCTATTCAAGGAGTAGCTGCTGCGGGTCTTTGATAATATTCCTATCAAGCAGAGAGGTGGTTGTTGCGTGAGTTCGCCATGGTTTACTAAAAAGGGTTAAAGTGCTTGTCAAGATGGATAGTGAGGTTGATGTGAGAATGAGGCGTGAAGGCTCAGTTAAAGGGCTTGACAGGTATACGTTGGCCAGGAAATGATTTGAAGTGAGTGCGAAAAAGATCCAGGAGGGGACATGAGAAGCTGTTGGCAGAAAAGGTCAAAGAAACGCCAAATGCCTCCTATAGGAAAGTCATGCATAAAAGAATGGCTAGATTATAATTAAGGCCAATCAAATAAAGTTGTGGAAAGTTGTGTGTGCAGTCTGCAGACATAGAGGAAGTGTTTAATGAATACTTTTCGCCAGAACTCATGTTTGCAAAGGACAGTTTTACTGTGAATACGGAGAGACGGGTTACAATATTAGATGGGATTAAGGTTGACAAGGAGGAGGTTTTAGCAATTCTGGAAGATTTAGTAACAGATATGAATCTGTGGTAGGTTAGGATTTATCCTTGGATTCTCTGCGAAGTCATTGAGGAAATGAGAGAGCCTTTAGCTTCGATTATTACGTCAACATTGTCGACAGGAGGAGTGCCAAAAGACTGAAGGATAGCAAACGTTCTTCCCTTTTGTAAGAAGGGGAGTCGGACAGCCCTGTTAATTGTAGTTCAGTGAGTCATATTTCGGTTTTGGTTAAGGTGTTGGAAAAGAGATAGGATTTAAAATCAACTGGAAAAGAATAATTTGATTAGTGATAGTCAACATGGTTTTCTGAAATGTAGGTCTTACCTATCTAATCTCATTGAGTTCTTCGAGAAGATGACAAAACAGGTGGATGAAGGTAAGCCATTTGATGTGTTGTAATGGATTTCAGTAAGGCGTTAGATATGATTCCGCACGGTAAACTATTGAACAAAATAAGGGGTTTCGAGATTGAATGTAATTTAGTGATTTGGATCAGAAATTGGCGAGCTGAAATAAGACAAATGGTGGTGTTTGATAGGAAATGTTCATTGTGGAACTCGGTTACCAGTGGTGTGCTGCAAGGATCTGCTTTGGGGGCACTGCTGTTTGTCATTTTTATGAATGATCTTTAGATGGGCTTAGAGGGATGGGTTAGTAAATTTGAAAATGAACAGAACCCCGAGATGCTGCCAGATTTGCCCAGTCTCTCCTGAAATTTCTGTTTTTGAACAAGTTTCAAAGGCGTATGTCAAAGCTGCTCAAACACCCTGCCCAACACAGAGCCCTATACACCGGGAAGGGAACAAAATAACTTAAGGTGCACAAATTCACTGGTTATAAAACTAAATAAGGGTGGCATCACTGACACTAAATAGCTCTTAAGCAGGGTAAGGGAGACAAACGGAGGGGAACACATTTATATCACCACAAAATGTGGCACTACTCAAGGCAAAATATTCAAGTAAATTAAACATTCGTATTAAAATCAGTTAAATGTTTTTTTAAGGATTTTTCAGATTGGAGACATCACACCAACGAGAGACTCTCAGCAGAATGTCAGAATGAAAATGGAAGTGTGATCACATCGGAAAACAGTACATCATCGAGTGCAAGGCTAATGGGTGAATGGGCCTCGATGTGAATGGGAGGACTGACAGAATTGCAATTCAGATATTGCAGCTTAAAGCTACGCATTCAAGGCGTGATGTAGACCACAGCAACACTTGAAGTAGAACTGCATTCAACCATATCCTGTAACTTTTCGTTTAACGTAATCCCTCTGTCTACCATTACCATCGACCTCATCTATGATTCAGTAACGAGTGAGGGTGAACATGCCAGGGTCAGAACCTTATGACAACGCACTAAAGCAACCATACTTGATGAACAGGTTAGATCAAAACTCTGCTGTTACACAATATTTACTCATAAATAGCGGTGGACGAAAGGACAAATCACTGGAGGAGAGGTCACTGCAAATATCCCCATCTGAAATAATGGAGCAGCCCTGCGTATCAGTTTAAAAGACAAGAATATAATATCTGCACCATCATTGGCCAGAATTGTTGAGTGTATGATCCATCTTACTCTCCTCTATGATGCCCACAGAATCACAGCTGCCAGACTTCAAACAATTCGATTCGCTGCACACAACAGGAACAAACAGCTAAACACAGTCGATATGACAAACGCAATGATGCCTGACACCATTCCTGCAAGAGGATGAAGACTTTACTGCCCAACAAACTGTGGCAATAGGGATACTGGTTCAGTCAAGCTCCAAATCTGACCTCTCCCTGGCAAAGTGGAAAATTCCTTAGTTATGTACAGTCCCCGAAGAGGAGAATACAAACAACCTTGAACAATTACCACCCTCTCTGTCTCATCACGATATTCAAATTGGAAGAAGTTCGTTTTTTGATACAGCTGTCAAGCAGCACCAATAAAACCTGCACGATGAGGTTTCCAATATGTGCCCATGTCGAGATGGTAATGTCACTGGATTCGTAACCCCGACCAGGATAATGCTGCGGAAGCTGTTGAAAGTTAATGAACAACTAATAAAATAACAAGGTATAAAATCTGCTGTCAGTAATTGTGACCTTGAAATCAATGCAGATTGTAAATTCCAATTTGCTTGCATAATGTATTTTCAGGAAGCAAATCTCTCGTGCTTTTCAGGTCTGGGAGAAAAGCGACTCCAGACACACAGATATGTGATAAACTCTTCAATGGTCTCTGACACAACCAAGCAAGACAATCTGTTGTATCAAGCTGCTCCAAGTTCTTAAAGGATAAACCTGGACAGAACACCCGGACCAGCCTACGTATTGGAAACAGGAACGGGAAACACAATCCTGCCAACCCTGCAGATACCTCCTTCCTAATATTTGAGAGCTTGGGGCAGCATTTACAGAGCTTTTCGACAGACTGCACAGAAACATCGGGAAATGTATAGACCATACAACACATTGAGATTAGAGTGGTGCTGGAAAAGCTCCAAGTGAGGCAGAATGTGAGGAGCAGGAAAGTCGGTGTTTCAGGCAAAAACCCTTCATCAGGAATGGTGATGAAGGGCTGATGAAGGGCTGTTGCCCGAAACGTCGATTGTCCTGCTCCTCGAATGCTGCCTGACCTGTTTTGCTTTTCCAGCACCACTCTAACCTTGACTCTGATCTCCAGCTTCTGCATTCCTCACTTTCACCATCCAGCACATTCAGCCTATCAAATTCCAGTTCATGGCCGAACATCGCCACAAAGCACTTTTCCCACACAACGTATGTAGCCATCAATGGGATTGCTATCAGGAAATATAGTCACTTGGGTCTTTGACTTGCACGAGTCACTTGTGTCCTTTGACTTTGCTCACCATTACGGTTCTCCTTTAGCGCATTTTTGTCAAACTTGAGTGGGTGTAACGCGATTAGTGAATTACCGATCTTAATTTTATAAAGCGAGCTCTCATTCACTGTGACGTGATTCCATGCTCGGCAACACTTGAACATAAAAATCTAGCCTTAGGATCCTATCTTACAATGCACATTCAGTGTGTTCTGCTGAAACACGAATTTAATCTGCTCTGCAAGTCTTGAACGTTAGACTGCAAAAGGGAATTGTAGTCTACATTTAGAAGGAATTTTTTTCAAACTTGGGTGAGAATCTTGGAGAGGACTGGAATTCCACGTGGGCATCACGTGGTCAGTAGTTTCGCGCTCTTTCTGGTGAAGGGATTGTTGAAAGTAACAGTACTGCAGTCAGTGATTGTTGTATTGAAGTGTTACATTCATTGTACTGCTTCATTGCAATACATATGTTTTAAAGATTTAATTAGACTTTGCTTTCATTTGTGTTCAGCTAACGAGTATTTTTGTTTAGATTTTCAATGAAATTTTTGGCGGTTTTTCTCTTACACTGAACAATAGAACATAGAACATAGAACAATACAGCACAGAAAAGGCCCTTCGGCCCACGATGTTGTGCCGAAATTCTATCCTAGATTAAGCACCCATCCATGTACCTATCCAAATGCCGCTTAAAAGGTCGCCAATGATTCTGACTCTACCACTCCCACGGCCAGCGCATTCCATGCCCCCACCACTCTCTGGGTAAAGAACCCACCCCTGACATCTCCCCGATACCTTCCACCCTTCACCCTAAATTTATGTCCCCTTGTAACACTCTGTTGTACTCGGGGAAAAGGTTTCTGACTGTCTACTCTATCTATTCCTTTGATCATCTTATAAAACTCTATCAAGTCACCCCTCATCCTTCGCCGTTCCAACGGGAAAAGGCCAAGAACTCTCAATCTATCCTCGTACGACCTATTCTCCATTCCAGGCAACATCCTGGTAAATCTTCTCTGCACCCTTTCCAAAGCTTCCACATCTTTCCTAAATTGAGGCGACCAGAACTGCACACAGTACTCCAAATGTGGCCTAACCAAAGTTCTGTACAGCTGCAACATCACGTCACGACTCTTGAATTCAATCCCTCTGCTTATGAACGATAATACACCATAGGCCTTCTTACAAACTCTATCCACCTGAGTGGCAACTTTCAAAGATCTATGTACATAGACCCCAAGATCCCTCTGTTCCTACACCTGACTAAGAACCCTACCATTAACCCTGTATTCCGCAATCTTATTTGTTCTTCCAAAATGGACAACCTCACACTTGGCAGGGTTGAACTCCATCTGCCACTCCTCAGCCCAGCTCTGCATCATATCTAAGTCCCTTTGCAATCGACAAATGCCCTCCTCACTGTCCACAACTCCACCTATCTTCGTATCATCTGCAAATTTACTGACCCACCCTTCGACTCCCTCATCCAATTCATTAATAAAAATTACAAACAGCAGAGGACCCAGAACTGATCCCTGCGGAACTTCACTTGTAACTGGGCTCCAGGCTGAATATTTACCATCTACCACCACCCTCTGACTTCGACCGGTTAGCCAGTTTTCTATCCAATTGGCCAAATTTCCCTCTATCCCATGCCTCCTGACTTTCCGCATAAGCCTACCATGGGGAACCTTATCAAATGCCTTACTAAAATCCATGTACACTACATCCACTGCTCTACCCTCATCCACATGCTTGGTCACCTCCTCGAAGTATTCAATAAGACTTGTAAGGCAAGACCTACCCTTCACAAATCCGTGCTGGCTGTCCCTAATCAAGCAGTGTCTTTCCAGATACTCATAAATCCTATCCCTCAGTACCCTTTCCATTACTTTGCCTACCACAGAAGTAAGACTAACTGGCCTGTAATTCCAGGGCTTATCCCTATTCCCTTTTTTGAACAGGGGCACAACATTCGTTACTCCCCTGGTACCACTCCCGTTGACAGTGAAGACGAGAAGATCATTGCCAACGGTACTGCAATTTCCTCTCTTGCTTCCCACATAATCCTAGGATATATCCCGTCAGGCCGGGACGACTTTTCTATCCTCAAGTTGTTCAAAATGTCCAACACATCTTCCTTCCTAACAAGTATCTCTTCTAGCTTAACAGTCCGTGTCACACTCTCCTCTTCAACATTACGGTCCCTCTCGTTCGTAAATACTGAAGAGAAGTACTTGTTCAAGACCTCTCCTATCTCTTCCGACTCAATACACAATCTCCCACTGCTGTCCTTGATCGGACCTACCCTCGTTCTCGTCATTCTCAGGTTTCTTACATACGCATAAAATGCCTTGAGGTTATCCTTGATCAAATCCGCCAAGGATTTTTCATGCCCTCTCTTAGCTCTCCTAATCCCTTTCTTCAGGTCCCTTCTGGCTATCCTGTATCCCTCCACTGCTCTGTCTCAACCCTGTTTCCTCAACATTATGTAAGCTTCCTTCTTCCTCTTTACTAGACATTCAACCTCCCTCGTCAACCAAGGCTCCCTCACACGACCATTTCATCCTGCCCAATAGGTACATACATATCAAGGACACGTCGTATCTGCTCCTTGAAAAAGTTCCATATTTCCACTACATCCTTCCCTGACAGCCTATGCTCCCAATGTATGCTCCTCAAATCCTGTCTTACAGCATCGTAATTTCCCTTCCCCCAATTGTAAAATCTACCTTGTTGTGCGCACCTACCTCTCTCCATAACCAAGGTGAAAGTCACAGAATTGTGGTCACCATCACCAAAATGTTCACCCACTAACAAGCCCACCACTTGTCCCGGTTCATTACCGAGTACCAAATCCAATATGGCCTCCCATCTGGTTGGACAATCTACGTACTGCGTTAGAAAAGCTTCCTGGACACACTGCACAAACACCGCCCCATCCAATCTACTTTGTCTAAAGAGCTTCCAATCAATATTTGGGAAGTTGAAGTCGCCCATGACTACGACCCTGTGGCTTCTGCACCTTTCCAAAATCTGTTTCCCAATCTGTTTCTCCACATCTCTGCTGCTATTGGGGAGCTTATAGTAAACACCCAACAAGGTGACTGCACCTTTCCTATTTCTGACTTCAGCCCATACTACCTCCAGAGGCAGATCCCCCTTAAACTTCCTTTCTGCAGCCGTTATACCATTTCTAATTCGCAATGCCACCCCCCTCCTTTTTTTTACCACCCTCCCTAATCTTACTGAAACATCTGTAACCAGGAACCTCCAACAACCATTCCTGTCCCTCATCTATCCATGTTTCCGTGATGGCCACAACATCGTAGTCCCAGGTACCGATCCACGCCTTAAGTTCACCCACCTTATTTCTGATACTCCTTGCGTTGAAGTATACGCACTTGAGCCCATCTCTGTGTCCGCAAGTAGTCCCTGTCAGTGCTACCTTCTCCACAGCCTCCCTACAGTCTTGGGCATCCTGACAAAAAGCTAGCTTACTTGCTGGACGACAAGTCCGGATCCCATCCCCCTGCCAAATTAGTTTAACCCCCCCCCCCGAAGAGTGCTAGCAAACCTACCCCCCAGGATATTGGTGCCCTTCTGGTTCAGGTGCAACCCGTCCTGTTTGTACAGGTCCCACCTTCCCAAGAATGCAGTCCAATTGTCCAAGTATCTGAAGCCCTCCCTCCTACACCATCCTTGCAGCCACGTGTTCAACTGCACTCTCTCCCCCTCAGACATGGACGACATGAACAGCGCAACATCGAGTTTCGAAGGGTCTATACTGTGCTGTAATGTTCAATGTTCTGAGTTCTAATAAGAAAATCAGAGATTAAGAGAATATTTCTCTGATGGAATAACAGAATAAGAGAATGAGAACAAAGGAGAATGAGCCCAAATGACAATGAGATAATAACACATGAAGGAGTAAGACATTAGGGAATGAGAACTTTATAAAACTATGATAAAGAATATAAGAACAAATTTGAATTAGAACAGGATTGATTAACATAGTAAGATAATGACAACATTAAGTATTATGCGAATCAGAACCTAAGTGAACATGAAAATAAGAACATTACAGAACAGGAATCGAAGATAATACGAGCGTCAGAGACAACATGATAAGAGCATATGACACACGGAAGGAGTAGCATAAGTACGCGAGACATTTTATGAATATTATACTCAGAACAGAAGAGAATATAAACACAAAACAAAGGAGAAAAAGAACAAAAGCGAATACACAAATAAGAGAGGAGGAATATATGAATTTAATAGAACGAGAACACAAGGGCATAAGAACATGGGAGAACAAGAATAGAAGTAGATATAAAAATAGAGTGACAGAGTTCGAGATCACAAGAATAAGAACATAAGTGAGTAATAAATACGTGAAGAGGGATATAACGGAAGAAGAGAATATGAGAATGTAAGAGATGGAGAACATAAGAAAATAAGACCAGAACTAAACGAAAACATAACATACGAACAAAATAAGGGAATATGTACAGATGCAAATACGAAAAGAAAACACAAGTGAGCAAGCAAATAAGAGCGTGAGACCGTGAGAATAACAGTGAACAGAAATATAAGGGAACACAAACATCAGACTATAAGTCAATATATGAATAAGAACAGAAGAGAATGGGAAGGTAAGACAATGATAATGTTCGAAAATTTGAGCAGTTATATATGTGAATAGGAACAAAAGGGAAGAAGGTAATAAAGTAAGAAGAACCTATGCGAATAATAAGATATAAGAATGACAACATATGAGTATAAAAGAATAAGAAAATAAGAACATTTATGAATATGCAAATATGAATACAGAATAAAAAGTCATGAGACTTAAATCGAAAAAACTATATAAGTGAGTGAGAACAAAAGCGAGCACAAAAATAGGAAAAATACCGGATTGAAACAGAGTGGAATTAAACAGGATAATAGAAACAGAAGAGCATTCGAGCATAAGCACATGAATCAGAGAATTACATAAATGGGAAATACGAAAATAAGTGAACAGGAACATAAATATACGAGGACATACAAAGTACAGTTGCGTTTAAAATGTAAGAATATAAGAACATACGATGTTACGAGAATAAGACCTTCGGAAAACAAAATCATAAGTACTTTTATGAACAAGAAAAGGATTACATAAGATAAAATAATAAGAACAGAAAATAAATCAATCTATGTGAGTAAGAACATAAGAGAGCAGCAACATAGGAAAATAAAAGAAAAAGAACATGAGAAAAACACACAAGATCATGTGAGAATAAAAAAAGAATAACAGAGTTAGAGAAAAGCAGAATAAGAATGTAAGTGAATAAGTAAATAAGATTATTTATGGTTAGGAAAAGAAGAACATAAGAGACTAAAATCGGAAGATTAAAATAGAATTCAAACTAATTGACTAAGAACATAAGTGAGTAGAACATAGGAACGTCAAGCAGTAAGAACATAAGAGAGAATAACGTGGATAATCATTAGAATGTAAGAATGAATTTGAAACAGAGAAATTAAGAATATGTTTAGAGGCATATGTACATAAAAGAATGAAAAGATGAAATTCGTATCGAATAAGAATACTGGGGAAAGAGAATAAGAGAATTTTAACGTAGGAGAAAACGAATTGACGAGAATAGGGATACGTGAGAATGCAACATAAGGGAACAATAAATAACTGCATTAAAACGTAAGAGAATAAGGAATTTAGAGATGAATACGATACCACTCCAAATGAATAACAGAAGAAGAGAATGAGGACATAAGAGAATGACAATACATGAGAATAAAATAATAAGACAGTAAATTAGGAAGAAAATAAGGGAATGAAAAAACGACAACAAAAGAGAAATGTACATTAACATTGGAGAATAAGAAAACAACAAAATAAAAACGTAAGTTAATAAAGAAAGAGAATAAGTACACAAGCAAATCAGAACATAAGTAAATATGCAAATAAAACATAAGGGAATAGGAAGCTACAATAATAATATCATAGGTGAAATATAACACAAGAGAATAAGACCATAAGAACATGTGGAAATATTCAGGTAAGAACATTAGAGAATGAAAACTCAAAAATAAGAGAAAGACAACATATCTAAAGACCAATATAAGATATCTGGAATATATTAACATTTTTGAAACAAATGAACACAAGAGGATAAGAGCATAGGAGAACAAGAAGATCAGAGCACAAGCGATTAAGAACATGAATACTCAAATCCAAGACCAAAACAATAAGAATAACACTGACTGATAAAATAATACAATAAGGACATAAGGGTAGAACAGAAAACAGAATATCAGAGAGGAAGAACATAAGGGACTAAGAACACAACAGAATAAAAACACAACATAATGAGATTATAATGTAATAAGTACAATAGCGAATTAGAAAATAAGTGTCTCAGTGAATAACAACAAAACAAAACATTAGTGATTAAGACAGGATAAACATTAGTGATTAACAAGGTCAGAGCATGCGATCATACGGGAATAATAAAGTAACACCGACATAATATTTGCAAACACTAGAATGAGAACAAGAGAGAAAAACAACACAAGACAAGAATACAAAAAAATACGGACGTTAGAGCGGACATAAGACAGTAGGAACATATAAACAGAATAGAATAAAACACAAGAAAACAAAAACACGCAAAGACAAGAATAGACGATCATAAGAGAAAAAGAACATCTCTAAAATATTTCACGAGCAATGGAATAAGAACATAAGTGATTGGTAAAATACGCCCATAAAATCATCGGGAAGAATGAAGGGGAACATAAGAGACAAACAACATAAAAACACAAGAGAATAAGAATAGGACTGAATAAGAGTATAATATAATTTGAAAATAAGTTAAACAGAAAATAAGAAAATAGTTGAATAAGAACACAGGTGCGTGTGACCACAAGAACAAAAGCGAATTAGAATACATGAAGACAACAGAACACATGTGAATATCCGAAAACAGATATAAGGGAATGTGAAGGTTAGATAATAAGAACATAGGTGTATTCGAACATACATCAACATGTGAATTAGAACATAAGAGAACAGCATGGTGAGTAAATAAGAACCAAAGTGAATGACGAGAATAAGGGAATAAGTACATAATCACATTTATTATCATAAAATCAAACGTGTAAGATATAAACATTTTAGAACAGAAGTGAAAAATCATATAAGTGAATAACAACATAACCGAGTGGAAACATAGAAAGAAAAGAGAATAAGAACTTTGGAGAAGAAGA
This sequence comes from Chiloscyllium punctatum, assembly GCF_047496795.1. Lineage (NCBI taxonomy): Eukaryota > Metazoa > Chordata > Chondrichthyes > Orectolobiformes > Hemiscylliidae > Chiloscyllium > Chiloscyllium punctatum. The sequence continues at coordinate 65,808,736 of NC_092773.1, forward strand.
CCGTGAATAACAGATTCAGAACATAGAAACATGAATGAATAAGATCATGACAGTTATGACGTAAGCAAATAATACAATAAGAGCATAAGATTAAAAGCATGGGAAAATAAGAGAATAAAAACAAAAGAGAGGAAAGGTATAGCAGTAAGAGAACGAGACAATGAGAACATGAGAACTGAATATCATAACAATATAAGACAATAACAACCTAACAGAATGAAACGTGAAAAAGAAAACAATAGAACAGGAGTCCATGAGAATGTAACATAAACCATGATGCACTGATATACGCGTCTTTGGCGATTAAGAGCAGAGGAAACAACAAAGGCTGAGTCGAAACAATCACCAACCAGGAGTGTTCTCTTGCAGTCGGGGAGCTCTTCAGTGTTCCAGGACATTCGGCCTTGAATCTTCGGTTGTCCATCCTCCAAGGCTGACTGTGAGTTAGGCAAAAATGCAAAGTGGCCGAGCAGAGGCTGCCAGCCAAGTTGGTACCCATGGGGATGGCGTCAAGCATAAATTTGTGTTCATGTTGCACTTCAGGTGAACTCATTACACTGAGATTTCTCTCACAAACATGCACACGAGTGCACGCACATGTGCACACGCGCACATACACGCATACACGAACACACACAGCCACAGACGTGGGCACTCACACAAACTGTCTCTCTCACACAAAAGCTTTCCTTCATGCGCGCACACATATATCCCAACACTGAAACCCACGCATGCACCCTTTCAATAACATATACCCCATTGCACACATATACATACACGCTCACATGGACACTCACGTGCCCACATGCACACCCATATGCACACACTCACTTGGTCGACCATGCACTCACACATATAAAAAGTCTTTTGTATGAATTTGTACTTGCTGCACAACATTTTATTTTGCGCAAAAACTGCATTATTCATTTAAGATTCTGAAAATCCCATTTTAGAAATGCAATCAGTCTTAACGAGCATAGAGACACAGACTTTAACCTCACAACTTCAATGCACTATCTGTTCTGAAATGTCTCCTATGTTTAAAACTATGTTTATCACACAACTTTAAAAATATCCGGGATTTACATTTGAAGGAACTGAAAATAACATGATCATTCCTAATGATAAAAGACTAAAGCTAATTTTGTTTAATATTTAATTCCATGACAATTCAATCTTGTTACTTTAAGTTCTGTGTCTTATGATTCTGGTCCACAACCACCTGATGACGAAGCAGCGCTTCGAAAGATACTGCTTCCAGGGAAATCTGTTCACCTACAAACTGGTGTTGTGTAATTTTAACTTGACCCAATGTGAAAATAATAGAATAAGCACATATAGAAGCAAGCGAATAAGAGAATAAGAATTTTCGAGATTTTGAATAAGAGAATATTAAATGGTGAGAAAAGCAGAAGAACAGAATGCACAATGACCAAATAAGAGATTGAGAACATCAGATAATAAGTGCATCTGGTAATAAGATACTAAGAATATAAGAGCGTAAGAAAGTGAGAAGAGAAATGCAAAATAGATTAGGAAAAATACGAGAATAAAAATAGAAAAGAATAAATTCTTAAGATAATGAGCACTCCAGAGAAAAAGCACATAGGTGAATGAGAAAATAAGGACATAAAGGAAGTAGAACGTAAGCGAATATGTGAATAATAACATAAGGGTACATGGATTTAAAATAAGAAATGGTTTAAAATGTCGGAGGAGAATAGCATAGGAGAGAAATAGGATGAGACCTTCAGATAAATGAGACGTCAGAGCATTTATGAATAACAAAATAAATGCAGAAATTAAAATCATAAGAATTAAAGAGGAATCAACATAAGGGAAAAACTACGGAAGTGAGGAGGAACAGAATAACATAAGAGAGCATGCTCATAAAAGGTGATGGGGATGTGATGGCTTAATAGTATAATCATTGGACTGTAAATCCAGCGAACCATGACTAAATGTGAAATTTGATTTCAACAAATATTTGGAATTAAAAATCTAATGACTGCTCTATATCCATTGCCTCAGCTCGAAATAAAAACGCCATCGTTCTCACGAATGTCCGTTAGTGAAGGAATGTCAATACTTAACTTGTCTGGCCTACATGTGACTCCAGTTCCGTAACAAAATGGCTGACATTCAGCTACTCGCTGGGCTATTAGGGATAGGCAAAAAAATGTTGCCTCACCAGCGGTGCCCACATCCTCATAAAGAATGAAGAGAAAAATAATAAGACAAAAACAACATAATATCATAATAGAACAAAGCTTTAAATATAAGTACGAGAGAACAAGATAACAAGAAAATAAGTTGAGAAGACCATAAGACGATTTATGATCATGAAAAGAAGAATATAAGGAAGCAGAGTTTGGGAGAAGATTTGTAGCTCGGGAGCTCGTTGTTGTGGTTCTGTTCGCCGAGCTGGGAATTTGTGTTGCAGACGTTTCGCCCCATGTCTAGATGACATCCTCAGTGTTTGGGAGCCTCCTGTGAAGCGCTTCTGTGATGTCATCACCATAAATGCCGGAGGAAACATCACAGAAGCGCTTCACAGGAGGCTCCCAAGCATTGAGAATGTCATCTAGACATGGGGCGAAACGTCTGCAACACAAATTCCCAGCTCGGCGAACAGAACCACAACAATAAGGAAACAGAATTAAAAAAAACTACAGATAAATGAACAGAGGTGATGAAGAATATATGTGAAGCTGCTTATGGAAACAGAAAATAGTAAGAACATAATATAATAAGAACTTGAAAAACATAATAAAACGTTTAGACTAAAAACCTTAGAACGTAAGAGGATCACAACAGAAGAGAATAAGACTACATGAACAGTGGAAGAAATGAATAAAACACAGAGAATATAAGAGAACAAGAATAGACGAAAATTGGAACGTTGGAGAATAAGAGAATTAGACCATGAGAAATTAACTTCAGAAGACTATAAGAACAAGACACAAGTAAGAATCTAAGATAAGAAAATAAAAACATAATAGTCTACGAATGTGCGAGATAAAGAGAACAAGGCTCGAAGGCAGTAACAGAGTAAGAAAATGAGAATATTAGGGAATGTGTACGTAAGTGAATAAGATAATAAAAATATAACTGAGTAAGAACATAAGGGATTGAAAACATGATAACAAAAGAGTTAAGATTGTAATAACAATCAAAGAATATGAACAGAACAGATTAATAATGTAACATTATGGAAACATAAGAGCCTAGCACAGAAGTGATTCAGAACATAAGAGAATACGAGACCAAGACAACAAAAACATAAAAGAATCGCATCCTTCGTGAATATGCGATTGAGGACATAAGTGAAAGCAAAGATGATATAATAAGGACATAGGAGACTAACACAATAAGATAGTAAGAACAGATGAGAATAAGATAATTAGACATAAGATGTTTGATGAATATTAACATGAGAACATAAGATTAGAAAAGAAAAGAACAAGTAAAAACAACTTAAGTGAATATGACTAAAAGATCGCCGGAACAAATTAATATAATAGAATAGGAACAAAAGAGAATAAGAACGTAGAACAAGAAAATAAGAGCTTCAGAGAGTAAAAATAAACATGAATAAAAGAATTCAAGAACAAAATAATGAGAACACAAGTGAGCAATAGCATAAGAGAACAAGGCCATAATGGATGAAGATTAATTTGAGAATATAAGAAAGGAAGAACAGGAGAACATATATAAACAAGAACAGAACAGAGAATAAAACAAACGATAACGACAGGGTGACAGAATAAGTGCAAAGAAAATACGATCATAAAACATCATTGAATAAGAACACAAGAGCGTGAGGACAGGAAACAAATGCGAATGAGAACATCAGAACACAAGTGAATCAGAACATAAATATGAATATGCGAATGAGAAAATAAGAAAATGCAAATTGATGTTAATAGAAACTTAGGAGATTCAGAACGTTGTGAATGAGACCATAATAGAATTGGAAAGCAAGGTCAAAAGAAGGTAAGCGAATTTAAGCACAAGTGATTAGGTGAACAAGAAGGTAAGAGAATAGGGTGGTAAGATAATACGAACCTGAGATAATAACAACATAAAAGCATACGACCATATGAGAACAAGGGAATAAGAAGATAGAAGCATTTACGGATATGAAAAAAGAACACAGCAGAGTGAAACATAAGATTCACAGAGAAAAACAGCACAAGTTAATAAGAACATAATGAGTAAGAACATAGGAACGTAAGTGACGAAGAACACAAGAGAATAAGAATATATTGGATCAGGAAGATAAGAGCATTAAATAATGAGAACATGAATAAGAAAGTTAGAGAACAAAGGAATAAAAACATGAGTAAATAAAAACAAAAGAGAATAAGGACAACAGCCAATCATAGACTAAGACAATATGATAAGAAAAGAAAAGATTGAAAATGAAGAGCATAAGAGTGCAAGCCTAGGAGAACGAGAGAATAAGAACATGAGAAGTAGGTATCATAAAAACATAAGGCAATGATAATCTGAAAAACAGACATCAGTAAGTGAATTACCGAATAACAGTAAATGAGAATACAACATGATCCAATGTTAACATAATAGAATAAAACAAAAAGAATATTCGGGAGTAAGAACATAAGATTACTCGAGAGCAAGACCAGCCAATGGTAGGTACAGAAGATAATACGATAATAAGAATGTAAGAAATTAATATGATCATATCATGAGAGAAAAAGAGAATAAGATAATGAGAATCTAAGAGAAAAAATGCATTCGATCAGGTTACAATAAGAATATGAGTGAGAAATAACATAAGGAATGAGACATTAAGAACAAAAGAGACTAAGAACATGTGAACAGAAGAAAATAAAAAGAGCACAGAATAACAACATAAGATAGTCAGGTCATAAGTACATAACAGAGTACATAAGTGCATAACTATAAATGCCCGAGGAAACAGCAAAGAAGCGCTTCACAGGAGGCTCCCAAGCACTGAGGATGTCAACTAGACAGGGGACGAAACGTTTGCAAGACATATTCCCAGCTCGGCGAACAGAACCACAACAACGAGCTACAAATCTTCTCCAAAACTTTGTTCATAACAGAATAGCATTGCGAAAGGCATTCTGGATTAGTGGTGCTCGAAGAGCACAGCAGTTCAGGCAGCATCCAAGGAGCTTCAAAAGCGTGGAGAGATAAACTAGAGGAGGGTGGGGGTGGGGGGAAAGTAGCATAAAGTACAATAGGTGAGTGGGGGAGGGGATGAAGGTGATAGGTCATGGAGCAGAGGGTGGAGTGGATAGATGCAAAAGGAGATAGGCAGGTAGGACATGTCCGGACAAGTCCTGTGGACAGTGTTGAGCTGAAAGTTTAGAACGAGGGTGAGATGGGGGAAGAGGAAATGAGGAAACTGTTGAAGTCACATTGATGTCCTGGGATTGAAGTGATCCGAGGTGGAACATGAGGCGTTCTTCCTCCGGGCGTCTGGTGGTGAGGGAGCGGCGGTGAAGGAGGCCCAGGACCTCCAAGTCCTCGGCTGAGTGGGGGGGGAGGGAATTGAAATGTCGGGCCACGAGATGCGTTGGAGGGCATCTTTAACCACGTGGGAAAGGAAATTGCGGTCTCTAAAGAAGGAGGCCATCTGGTGTGTTCTTTGATGGAACTGGTCCGCCTGGAAGCAGATCGGCGGAGGTGGAGGAATTGGGAATACAGGATGGCATTTTGGCAAGAGGTAGGGTGGGAAGAGGTGTAATCCAGGTGGCTGTGGCTGGGTTTGTAAAGAATGCCAGTGTCAAGTCGGTCGTCATTAATGGAGATGGAGAGATCCAGGAAGGGGAGGGAGGTGTCAGAGATGTTCCAGGTAAATTTAAGGTCAGGATGGAATGTGTTGGTGAAGTTGATGAATTGCTCAACCTCCTCGCGGGAGTACGAGGTGGCGCCAATGCAGTCGTCAATGTAGCGGAGGAAGAGGTGGGGAGTGGTGCTGGCGTAATTACGGAAGATCAACTGCTCTACGTAGCCAACAAAGAGACAGGCATAGCTCGGGCCTATACGTATGCCCAAGGCTACCCCTTTGGTCTGGAGGAAGTGGGAGAATTCAAAGGAGAAATTGTTCAGGGTGAGGACCAGTTCAGCCAAATGAATGAGAGTATCGGTGGAACGGTACTGTTGGGGAAGTCTGGAGAGGAAACAACGGAGGGCTTTGAGGCCCTGTTCATGGCGGATAGATCTGTAGAGGGATTGGATATCCATGGTGAAGATGATGAGTTGCAGGCTGGGAAACAGAAGTATTGGTCAAAGGAGTAATTGTTAAGGGTGAGGACCAGTTCGGCCAAACGAATGAGAGTGTCGGTGGAAGGGTACTGTTGTATACTGGTTTTACCCCATTGCGAAAGGCAGTTCATGTCTGAAACGGTTGGTTCATTTCATTGACGAGGTGATACAAGTAGCAGAACACGATAACGTGATGGATACTGTACATGTGGACTTTCATACACGTTTTGATACGGTTCCTCATAGCAGGTTAATTACCAAAGGAGGAATGCTTAGGATTGGTGTGTCTCTGGCAGCATGGAATCGATGTTGGCGAAAAGACATGAAACAGATGATCGTTACAGCTGGGCATTTCTGAAATTGAAGATGAATTGAAATTGGTGTTCCTTTGCAAATTGTATTGGGATGTTGTTTTTCTCTGATTTGGAGTTGCTTATTGACGTCAAAACTTCTACAGTTAAAGAAGTTACGAAGCCAGTGAGAGTTGTGAATTGTGAGGAAGATGCTGAGACGGACTTTGAAAATTTGTTCAAATGATCAGTTACCTGTCAGATGAAATTTAATGCAGAAATCTTTGAGTTACTACAGTTTGGTGTCAGAAACATATAAAGACAAACTGGGCTCAAAAGTACACTTTTGAGATTAGTACAGGAGAAGACAGAATAAGGGTTCATTCCACATAATTCTCTGAAGGTGGACAGATAATTTGAAATATTATTTTAGAAGACTTGTAGGATGTTTGAGGTTTTAAACAGGGATCTAGAGGAAAACAACAAGTAAATGATGATGCCACGTCGCTAAAAATCATTTGTGAGCCCCCGTTTAGAGCATCGTTTTCAATTATGGCGCCCAGTTTAAGCCCTGGAAAGAGTACAAAGGAGATTTCGTACAGTCGCAGCGGAAATAAAATGTGTTTAGATGCAAGGAACAATTGGAGACAATGGTCTTGTTTTTCTAGAAGCTGAGAAGATAAGGAGGTGATCCCATTGACATATTTAATTTTATGTTTGACTTTAATCGTGTAAAATGCATATTTTATTTCGACTAATTTATATGTCAGTGACGTGTGGTCATAACTTCAATATTGTTGATAAGAGGAATGAGTTGAAGAGAAACGTCATTACACAGAGAGATTTTCTGAGTTGTAATGCATTGCTTGGCAGAGTATTGGAGCCAGGTTACATAGAATATTTCAAAAGAGAGTTGAATATACGTTTGAAAGGAATAATGATAGGGGACGATCAAGGCAGCGCTGGACAGTGATACTACCTGGTGAGCTCTTTCTGGAGTGGGTGCAGATGATCAAAGTGGTCCCTTCTGCCCTGCAAAACTCTCTGATTTTGTTATTATTTGCTATTCCGTTCCTCGACTGTGAGTTTGACCCACTTTTTAATAATGCTCACCTACAAAATCAAGAGAGATTGTACACTTGTTTATTTCAATTTCTCCCGGCCCAACCAATCCACCTGTGCTTCATCGCACTTTTTATTAAGTAATCTTGAAGTGCGTTACTGGAAAGGGCCTGCAGCTCAGATACCTTCTCTGGAGAAAGAACCAGACTAAACATTCGGGGTATTCTCGGGGTTTCGAGTTCACAGTGAGATGGGAAGAGTTTAGGGGATATGTAAGGGGAAAGTTCTTCACAGCAAGGGTGGTGGGTGCCTGGAATGCGTTGCCAGTGGAGGTGATAGAAGAAGAATAATGTGGGCCGGTGAGATGCACCTGGACATTCAAATGAATGGTCAGGGAGCAAAGGGAATAGAGCCATAGAAAATAGGCGGCAGGTGTAGATAGAGAGTCTGGACCCCCGTAGGCTTGCCGTTTCGAAGAGCCTATTCCGGTGCTGTAAGTTTCTTTGTTCTTTGTCCTTCGGGTGCAGTACCCATCTTCAGAGTTGTTTGCAGTTAGGAAAAATATATATGTTAGAGGAAGTGTGGGGGCGGAATGCAGGAGTAATCGATAGGTGGGAATGTGCCCAGAGAGTGAGGTTGTGCAAAGATAATCCTCACAGAATGAATAGTTCTTAAAGGAGATCGTTGTGCTCTGACAGCATAATACAGTTTTCATAGTTCTGCGTGCAAAAACGAATTCCCGTTATAATATAAGCAGTTCATAAACCCACACAGGATGGCAATAGTACAGGAAACTTTACCTGTTCTAAGTAGAACAAGCCACATAAAATTACAAAAATATATTTCCCAGTGGGGTACATGTAAGTGTACAGATCAGTTCTTCAAGGAAAGAGGCGATTTATTGAATCTTAATGAAAACACAATTAAATATGTATACCTTTGACTTTAGTCCTTCTGACAAGGGAAACGACCAAATCATAAATGCAAATGGGTTAACGTGATCATTCTTTTCCGTTTCATTCATGGGTCACATTCATTTCACAAAATCAAACTTTGGTAAACGATCATGCTTGTGACATTTATAATTGGTTGTTTGTGTCATCTGATAGTTTCTTTTCATATGTATGGGTATATACGTGGTTGTGAGAGGGAAATAATGTGGTCCATTTCTTCTGGCTCTGTGTGCTCCTATCAGAGCACGAAGATGTCTGTGAAGATGGTTCATCGAGTCTTATTTCATTACAGTTGTTCTTGACTTCCTTCCGGAAATATACCTCCACTGAAAGTGCAGGAAAACTGCATTGTACAACAGAAATTCCTGTACTATGACTGCACTTGTTTAAACAAACCTTTCAAGTTCCATTAACTGCCATTAAAAGCACATCATTCTGAACTTTTGCAAATAGATCTTGCTGTTTAGGATGCACTGGAACCTGCCTTATTTAATATTGCACAGGGGCATAGGTTGTTTAACTGAAACAAGACTTTTTCTTTCAATGCAACAATATCATAACCCAGAAAGCTATTTCTGGATCTTGCTCCCCAGTTTTGTTCTTAGTTCTACGAATATTTACCTGCCTGTTCGTTTTCCTGCACATTTCAATACACCCATCTCTTTGGTACTGTCAATACGCATGACTTCCATCACTTCTTCTTCCCCATTCCACACTCTCATTTTTTGCCTTCACAGGTTTTTTTTCCGAATATCTGCCCATTACCCATCTCACTCTCCGACCTTGCAAGTTTAAATCCCCTCCAACGAATTTTGTACTCTTTGTGATGAGGAGAAGCACATCTCTTCAGGAGAACATTGTGCTTGCGCAACAATGTTCCCAGTGTTTGAGAAATCAGAACTCCTCCACTGAACGTCACCCGTCAAGTCATGCTGATGGGTTTTGCATAAATGGTGAAACTCGTAGCATGCAAAACATTTCTAAGATTTTTGCCACATTACTACTATGGATTCGTTCCTGCATTTCAATCTACACCTAAATCCACGGAACGGTTCTTGCATGTTCTCCACGCTGTCCATCGCCATTTCATTGGTTCCAACATGCACCCCAATGATTGACCGTTTTACTCTAATTTATACAGTCAGTCTCTTTATGATTCAATCACTTGCACCCGGAAACAGGACATCATATAGTCCTCACGATGTCGCTGCAAAATTAAACGGAGTTCTTTCTAACGATTGAGTCACACACCATTACTAATCTGCCTTGCAGCCGCTCCGTTTTTTTCCAGCGTATCCTCAACACAACGGTACTGTGGTTTTCTCTCACGTCATCACCCAGACTCACTCAAGTTCCTCAACAAATCGGACTCCAAAGTCTAATACATGTGACACAGCACAAAGGAAACCTGTATTTCCTGCACCTGCTTTCTCTATTCCCTTGGCGAATGGTCACCGGTTCACGTGCCATCTCTGCACTGACTGCTTATCACGATGTCACGTGTTAACCCTCTGGCTTGACTCTTCCAGAAACCTCTCTCTTTCTTGAATGGTGCACAGTGCGAAACGTTGATTCTCGAAGTCAACCACGTATTATTCAAGAACTGTAACTGTCTGACACTAAATGCAGATCTGACCATCCAAGATACCTTGTTAATCCAAAACCTCATACTTTTTATATAGCCCAAATATCATATGCTTTTCCCCAGTTTCTGATATCTTTGAAGATCAAGATGATGCAAAATGCTGATGACCTGCTGTCCCTTAAATATGATCAGTCGTTCTAAAGTCTTCTCTTTTTCTCTCTCTCTCTCTCGTTTCACCGAGGATGGAGGAAGGGAAGGAAACACTATAGTTATCTAATTTTGGGGCTTCACTGTTTTGTGTCGCTGGATCTTTCAAGGTGCCTTTCACAATCATGGTGAGCAAAGCAACCTGTCTCAGAATCCTCAACAACTGTCCTTCAAAATCATTATGAAGTTGGCAAGCGAGGCAGCATTTTACAGAAAGCATCTCATTTTTATGATGCCGCTGGCCTGCATGCCTGGAGGTCAAAAGCAGGAAGAGAGTGGTGAGCTTGTGGGTATTTACAAGAGATCTCCAAATATTGCGGACGAACTAGATGAGAGCCTTGGCGTGCAGATCAAGGAAACTCGCTGGGCAATTTGGGTTGTGATATTTTATAATTTTAAATACGTCAGGGTGGACTGTGAGATGCGTAAAGTCTGGGACAAAGAAAGTCTGAAATGTGTACAAAGTGTATTGTATACGTTTCTTGAAGAGTACATTCCCAGTCGTACCAGACATGGAATTGTCTGGTATCTGGTTCTAGTAAATGAGGCAGGCCATGTGGAGAACAGCAGAATGGCGGAGCATTTGGAAAATAGTAATCTGAATATGACAAATACTGCAAATTGTTTGGAAGTGGGTCGAAATCAGGCTAGGTTTAAGATCCTCGGCTGGATCTTAGCCATCTGAAGTATGAACGTGACGACGCTGATTAGTAATGCATTATGGTTGATAAATCATTGGATGAGATAGGAGAATGTCAAAAGAAAGATAAATATGGTGGTAACTAAGTATGTGCATATGAGTAATAATTGTAGGCCACGTAATGATAGAGTAAATAAATCACGATATTGATGGGAATACAAGGAAGAAAAGGGAGGCATATTGTACATTTTGCAATATTAATTGTACTAGATATTTGGAAGAGATCTGGAAATGCAGGAGAGAGGCTAAGGCTGGACTAACGTGAAAGTGAGCTCTGCAGATGCTGGAGAACAGGCTTGAGAGTGTGGTCCTGGTAAAGCACAAAAGGTCAGGCAGCATTCTCTGAAGTTAACCAGCGAAGCTTAAACAGTTGTTAAGAAGTTGCTTTGGATCCTTGGATTTATCAGTGAGGTAAAATGCTGAAAAGGAAGAAGTGCTGCTACACCTCTTTAAAAAAAATTGTCAGAACCAGGACTCTGGCTCAGTTCCTGGTACCTTACTGAAAGAAGAATATCATAAACCTAAACAGAGAACAAGGGATATTTCCTACAATTATTCAAGAAATGAAAATTTCCTTTGGGAAGGAAGGTTAGAAAGGTTTATTCTGCTTGGAGCAGAGAAATTAAAAGATGACCTTATTGGACAGCTCAATATTACAGACAACATTTACAGTGCAACGAAGGACATTCTGTTCCCACAAAATGGTGCATTAGAAACAAAGGTGTAAATGTATCAATATTGTTAACAAGAGAGCCAGGAGTGAGGTGAAGAGAGACGTCTTTACTCAAACAGTTATTCGAACTTGGGATGTGTTGTCCAGGAAAGTGTAAGACAGATTCCATATGACGTTTCAAAAGACATTTGGATAGACGTTTGAAAGTGACGACATCAGAGGGCTCCGAAAATCAGCCTGTACAATAGGCTTCGCCGATTCGCTCTTTCGTGAGCTACTTTATACTCATTGTGTTTCATAGCTTTCTTTTGATCTGCGAAGTTTTATAATTGTATGTTGTTTTAATTTTTATTGTGGTGCATATCTAAACATAATCTCAACATTTTCCAGTTGTGAAGGCTGTAAAACGTCTTCTTTTGTACTTTAGTTGCACGTGGAACTGGCGTGAATTCGTTTGCCGTTTGCATGAAATGACGCATTTTTTCGACTCTCATCATATGACATGTAGCAACTGTCCTAGCCCATCGCCTAACCGTTTCGATTACCTGAGATGCTCTATTTCTTACTGCAGAACATTTGACAGATATTGATTATTATTTTCTGAAGTTAAGCAGGACGGGCAATAAAACAACGTGTACAGAATCGTTCAGAATTATTGATAAAAGCACAAAAACCAATAAGATTGGTTTCAGTGGTGACAATTTCCGAACAAATACTTTGTTAAGGAACTGAGGAGACCGTTTCGCATTCTATTTTGAAATATCAACATCATGACGCCTTATTTACATTTGAGAGGGTACTCACAGATCGAGGTTTTCCGTCACATTCATGTACACAATTTGACCATTTCGGATCCTTCTGCATAGTCAGCAAGAAACTGAATTTGCTGGACTATTGGCTTTGCCTCCTTGAATTTGCTGAGTTTGGACCCATTACATGCTATTTCAAGAGATTGATGAGACACAGAGTCACTATGCAGGAAATGACACATGACTAGCATTTCTCTCTTCTCACTTTTTCCTGTTTAAACCCAGCAGTGAAAGGACACATCAGCACCTTCTTTATCTCCTCTCGGAACTTGTTCTGGGAAATTGCGTATATAAAGACGTTGTTGCAGGAACTGATCAACTGAAGCATTTTAACCATCTCTTGAACGATGTACCGTGGGTCATTAAAATCCAGGCCAGAGAAGTAGCCTTCACCTGTAACTCGCACGTAGAGAAAATGCCCGAGATAGCTTGCCCACAAGAGGAGGAAACTGATGGAGATTGTGAAGAGCAAGACAATGGACTTCTTGCGATTGGCCATCTCCATATCCCCACGATTGTCGGCACCACGGAGCCTCCTGAGTGCTCTACTCGCTGCTAAGATGTGCCTCACGGTCAAGTTGTTCAGAAGCAGGATGAGCAAGGATGGTAGAAAAGGTGTTAATGTGTGGTCCAACCAGTCATAGACTTGCCAGATTGGCCAAGTATGGAAGATCACTCGAACGTCACAAAACCAGCCCACTCCATTCACAGTATACAAAGGTTGATAGATGAAGTAGAAAGGGACGTTCTTGATACAGCTCAAGGCACAGATTATTCCAATCACCAACGATGCAGTTTTCTCAGTGCAGTATTTGGCCTTCAATCTCTGGCAACAAATGGCTACAAAGCGGTCGAAGGTGAAGGCCACGGTCAACCAGACTGAACCATTCCGGCTGCAACGGACCAGAACTGCACCGATTCTGCAAGCAAGCGTTGTGGACAGGTAACTGTCCCGAAAGTAAATGCGTCCAATCCGGTTCAGGACAACAGCGGTAATGATGACAATGAAGTCACTCACTGCTATTGCCACCAAGTAATAGGTGATGCACCGGGAAAGTCCACACCGTCCACGGGAGAGGATTGCAATTGCTATCAAGTTTGCTGTGAGAGGTATAGACAGAGATATGTTATGATGCACATGCCACCAGCTTTTGAATCATCTAATGTATTTTTCAAGTTTAAGATTCTAGCTTTGTCAAATCCATTGCTAAATGTTCGACATCCAATTCTGTATTCTTTACTTTTCAGCACATGGAATCAACGCAAACTACTCATTCATAAATTCAATGCCTCCACCCCCACCTTTGACAATGAACCAAACTTCACTTCTAGCTATCAAAATAAGCATCAAAAATATGCACAATATTTGCTGCAACGTTTTGATGCATACCATGACTCATCCATCCAGCAGCACTATATTTTCTGATGTAAAATATGTCCACATCTAACAGCATTTTGATGGAACTTTCTAACTTGCCAATTAATCTATATCCTCATCACGTCAATCGGTGTCATATATTGTTCCTAACTGAGGTTGCAGCTGATCGCTAAATCTGCCATTTCTGGAATTCCTGATATATGTCCAAAAGTGGTGATGATGTCTTCCATTTCCCAAACCATATATTGTGTGATTTCAAGTCTCAATTGCTCCATCGTTCCATCTTATTTCCAATTATCTGTGTAATGTTATGAAATCAAGCTTTGTGTACTGTGTTCTATTTTATCCCTATGTCTTTGTGGTGACCTTCATTTGTTTAAGGTTTCATGAAAGAATCCTTCTTATTTAAGGCAATCCTCTATGGATCAAGTCATACCCGACGATTTCAAATAGAAATCAAAGATAAGCAACCAACACTCATGATGTCAGTGTCAACCACATCGAACACAAGTAAAATAGACTGACCCATTTCAAACCCATATGGAAAGTACACCATTGGTAACATTTTGAATGCATAATCGATTTATTTAAAACAAATTGCATTTCCACTCAATTCCTCAACCCGTTCTGAAATTCAATGGTTGAACATCAAATACTGCAACGACCACGTGCCATGCATGAAGAAAGGAAGTCTCATTGAAAATCTCCATTGAGAACGTATTAGACTGTAATATTTGCATCGGTCCAGAAAGCAAAATTTAGATTGCTATGCAAATAAACTAAATTCTATTTGATCTCGCAATCATCAAGTGGAATTATTGCAATACAATAATCACACAACCCCGTCGTAATCCGTGTTTCTGCATTACAACGTGATTGCTTTGTGCAACACTAAAAACTAAAACGCAATGCTCTGAAAATAATGGATTAATGTTAACAGAGCCCCTGAAATGTTATTTTCTATTTCAACCTTAAACTGTATCATATCATAGAATGCAACCATATAAATTGCCATGTGCTCACATTAACATACAATTGAAAACTTGTCAATACATATAAGAACATGAACTTGATATGAATAGCAACACTTGCGTAGCTTAAAAAAAACAAAGTTTTGTAGTTAACGTTATTTAGCAGGGAGACCAATAAGTGCGAGAATGGAGTAGCAAATGGGAAAGAATGGGCCGTTCGCTGCACCGTGCATTGTCTTTCAAAAAGTGGAAGTACTCCCGAAGCTTCACACATTAGCTGTGAGACCCAAACAAATCATTCCGCATTTATTTAGAGTAAACAAGTCCTCAGGGACAAATAACTGATAACACGTGCATTCAGAAGATGTCATTGAACCAGCGTGTTAACTCACCCATGTGTGCCCAACTCTTTTTCACATCAGAAAGATGAATAACCTCAACGCACATCTAAGTAAATTTAATGTTGCAAATGCCACAATTGCCACAGACCATGCCTGCATGAATCCATACCTTAGAATCGTTTATGTTAAATGATGCTAGGAGGCCCTATCACTATTTTTTGTTTCTTCTCATCTTTGCGATATTCCCAATGAATGCACCTTTATAGGTATTCGTTTACAGTCGTATTTGGTTCCTCATCAGGCGTTCGAGTGTTTTATATGATCATGTTGCCCAATGTCATTACTGACTGAAAATACAGAGGATTTATTTGAGTTGACTTCTGGCTAATTAGGAATGGGCGATAACTTCTGTCATAATAACCAAAACACACCTCCCAGAAATGACGAGGAAAGAAAATTCGAACTATTGTTCCTGCTTCATCTGAACTTTCACTGCGAATATGTATCTTTTGTCATATTCTTGAACACAACAAGGAGACATTCGTTATAGATCCTCCTACTATGCCTTCATTTATATTCTTATTTGGCAATATCCACTTGGCAAACAATGCTATGAAGTATCAGTTAAATACGTAAATAATTATGAGCGCCTGACATTGCTTGCCTGCGACTGCTGCCGATGGATGTGTCAGTTGTAGAGAGAAAGTACCTGGAATCTAAACCGGAAGAGTTTGATGGATCATCAGACCCATCAAAAGCAAAAGATTCATTAAGGTATTTACTTTCTTGATAGAATCTGAAAGCTCTTACTTGATTATTTACCAAATGGGAAGCTGGATTATCCAGGTTCGACATTCTCTACAAGAAATGACCTGAGAGCTAGTCTGAAATACGATAGAGGGTCTGGTGTTGGTCTGCATGAGGGAGGGACCAGGACGCCACTAATGAGTTATATTGACACATGGTATCTGAACGTGATTTTTCCTCTTAGTTATGGTGTTCAACGTGAGAACCAAAGTATTGTATTGCTTCTCTGGCTCTGCAAGCATGACTTTAAATTGCTTCCGATATTAATATGAGGTTCAATGTGCATACACGGGAGTTGGCATGGGAATATATTCTGCCTGTAGAGTCTCCAACCCTTCATGCGCCCTAACAAATGACGTGCAAAGTCCATCTATGCGCTGTTTCATCTTAACAGTCGTTTCGCGCTCAAAAAGCACACATGTCGAATCCAGGATGTAAGCTTGTTCAATGAGCTGAAAGTTCATTTCCAGTCGTTTCATCACTGTACGTGATAACATTTAGTGGGTTTCTGGGCACATTTTGTCTGCTTGTTTGGATTTGTTGCTGTGATGTCTGAGGACTATATCCAATGATCTCCAACAACTTACACATTGAGTTCGACCACATCTACCACACTTGAGAAAAAGAACACGAAATGACATCACCACAGGAAATGACGTCACCACAGGGAATGACATTACCAATCCAAACAAACCCAAATATATAAACAAAAAGCAGGAATTATCAACACTTCTTCACCCAGAGACCCACTGAAGATGTTACCTGAAAGGGAGACAAAATGTCTGGAAAAGAAACTTCCCACTCATGTAGCAAACCTACACCCAGAACCTCAACATGAGCTAAACATCTTCTCAAAACCCGATATAGAATCCAACAATGGTATGGCATCTGCTTCTCAAAACACCACACAACCCGTTCGTCCAATAGCATTAAGGAATATATGAAAAAAAAAGCGAACTGGTGACATGTTCTCCGTCAAGCATCTAATCAGAAACATCAAAGTTGACGTTTCCACAATCCATTAACTGTCCATTTAGTTGCAATATGAAATGGCCTATTATTATTTACAACCATATGTATGAAGTATAAACAAACCCTTTTCCGAATCATTATCCTTGTCTATTATTTATCTACAAAATGATTTTTAAAGTCGGTAAACATTCATTTCCAGCATTTTAATATTCAGAGTTCCATCATGATTTCTGTTTTTTATTCAGGACATTTGCAAACCAGTGATTGCAATGGTATCTGTTTTTTATCGCCAACTGCCATTTCCAAGTTGGTGATGAGAGGCAGGCCATTGGTTGCAAAACTCTCAGCCTCCCTGTTCCTCAGGGATTTCTGACCCAAAGACAAAGATGACACTGTAAATTTCGAATTCAGGATGGTGTATAGCCTCAAGTTGAGCATGCATTTTCATACTCTTGATTTTGTTTATCATAGATTTCATTTTTCCGAAAAGCGCAGTGGAACACGATGAACATCTGGAGGATATTTTTGTGTTGCTTTCTTATACTGCTACAGTAGATCGATTGTGGTTGGAGTGACCACTTATGATAATGATGAGGGTCCGTTCTCCTGGATGGTGTCAAGCTTTTTGACTGTACAGAAGTAACAATTAAGCAGAGTTATCAGAAGCATTTAAACATGCTCTTGCTTATTGCAGGTGATGGAACATGTATTTAGGGGATCAGGCGATGACTTATTTGGTGTAGTATCCATAGTCTTTGTTACTGAATGATCTTCTCTCTTCTGTTATTCCTTTCTTGATAACACTCTATAGACAAGGCTCGTCGAATTGGGGCTTGGGCAACGGAAACTCCCATCGTGTCGAAAGTGGGTAACACAACATTGATAACATGATGAATGTCAAAGGATGATGATTAGGTTCGCTGTAGTGTCGGTGGTCACTGCCTTACACTGGAATGGCAAGAACGTTACTTGAATTTATTTACAAAGCTGGCATTGTGATGATGTTTCTCGTTTAACAACATTTTGCTGCCTCGCGTTTTTTTTATATAAAAATGTCATGAAAACAATGGTTCTAACAACTCTGGGCTTAGAAAGGTTTCAGTGTCAATTTGATTTTGGCTAAGAGATAGAGCCTCAGTTAAAAGGGTTTCACCTTAAAAAATAAAGGCATGTACACAGAAAGGGGAGTGGCTAGTTCTCCCATCATTGGTTTGGTCTGGCTGTTGATTCAAAGCAGTCGGGCAGTTAGTAAAGTTGCTGGGCCCAAAGGAAGAGGGACAGGTTGATCCCCTTCTCTCTCTAACATCTCTCCCGTTAGATCCTGTATATCTATTTACCTTTTGTTCTAAGGGATGCTTATGGGGATTATTGCCAGCATTGGGAACAACAACATGAACTTGAAATGTTTTGTTGGCTTTTTGGTTGAGTTAAGATATTCAGTAATAGGTTCTCTTTTGTTTGTGTTTCATTCGGCAATCGTGTAAATAAATTTTGTTTTGTTTAAAACTACGTGGTTTAATCAATCCCATCCCTCCTGGAATATCCGTGAAACTGTTGCTGAACACAGCTAGCAAAGTGAAGGTCTGGACTACTTTATTGAAATGTTCTGAGGAGTCTGAACTGGTCCATAACAACTTCGACCAAAGCATATGTCAACATTGCCAAGATTTTTCTGTGTAAAAAAAGCAAGACAGATACAATTCAGTAAAGTTACCTTTTCCCTATTCGCTCGATCATCTGTATGGTGTTGGAACGCATTGACACAAGTGCAATCAACCAGAAAACGGAAAACAATATCCTACTATATGACATGCAGCTTGGCTTCCCCTGGAAAAACGCAGCTTCTGTCTTCATTATCACCTTGGATCGAATCATCGGTATAAAACTCAGCTTCAGATGTGAATCAAAAGTACATCAATTTGTCGTTTGATCCGCGGATAATTTCATCGAAACTGTCTTAATCTCCAGGGTTCACAGTGACAACTTAGCACAAACAATGATGTTTGTGAATTTAAAACGTCATTCGTCTCAGGCACAGGACAACAGTGAAGAAATTAATCACAGATTCATTGTATTACAAAGTCAGTTGTTTCTACAATGGTTTTTCATGCATTATATGGTTAGAAGCGAAATCTAATGTCTCTGGATCTTAAAATGACAACTTGTTCCCTTGAGTTTAGGCACAGCATCCGGGTATATGTCAGAGCAGAACAAACCCCTCAAGTTAGGTATGAACTCATTTCCGTCTCCTGTGCCACTTATTGTCTTTGGGGCATTAATTTTGTTTTGATCTGCGGTGAATAAATTGCCAGATTTGCACATTTGATTTGTCACTGAAGGACCTGCTTCAAAGGTACTTCATTGGATGTGATCCAGATGGTGGTGAAAGGCGCTGTAGGAAGACAAGGACCCTTGCTTTGTTTCTTCCTCTCTCTGACCAGGCAACAACCGAGGAGCATATGCTCCTCGGTTGCTGCCTGGCCTGCCGCGCTTTTCCAGCACCAAACTGTTCAACTCTAGTCTCCAGCATCTGCAGTCCTCACTTTCTCCTTCCTCTCTCTGTCAATGGCAATGCATTTTTCCCTTTCACTCTATCTGTCATCAATGTATGTAGACATACTAAATCTCCCAAAACCATGCTCTGTTCCGATGAAGTACAAGAGGGCGAGAGCTATGGAGGTCATATCACAGGTACGACTACCAAATAATTGTCTTTCCTCTTGGAACCCTCACATTTTATGGGATATATGATCTCTTGTTTGAGGACATGCAGTCGTGGCCCAATCGTTGAAGTGATGAGTTACGAATCCATTGGGACCGTTGGTTGCATTTCGTCAGATCGCAAATTTCAAGGGACATTAGCTGTGTTCATTTTGACAAACTGAAACCCCTTCTGAACCAACACCCATTTCTGTCAGGTCCAGTCATTTTTTTTGATAATCAGGAATCTCGAGTTCTGAACCAGAAGGAGACCAGACTCAGAGGGACATATTTCGACATACCTCCTGAGAGTTCCATGTGCTTCACGTCGGCAAGGTCCTCCGACAAAAGGCAGCGTTAGGTGGAGCACATCCTACTTCTCCAGATAATGAGAATGTTTTGTGGTCAGCTGGGATATGGAAAGGACAGTGAGCTGAAATAGTTCCACTCCCTGCTCTTGTGCAAATTTCAATTTCCAAAATGCACCGACCCAAAACCTGCAGTCTCCCCACGGGATGAGAACGGAGTTTGATAGTCTGGAACTTCCCTCCTCTGCAATTGGCGATTACGGGGTAAACTCATTGCCATGAACATTTGAAAGGTCAGAATACACAAGCGCTGGAAACTGGGATTGCATGAGATGGATCCTTGATATCCCTCATCGAGACGATATCCCACAGGGTCATTTTCCATGCCGTGTAAACACACTGGCAGGAAGGAATTAATCTGGAGGCAAAATGATCGCAACTCAAAAGTAAAAAACGGAGTCAGTGAGAGAAGAAAGAAGAGAGCCGTCTTTTTTCCCTGATAGCTTACTGGTGAGGATTTGGTGCTCTCAGATACACAGTCAGTGTTCCATTCCCGTTCAGGGAGTTCGAACTCATGAATTCTACGAATGTATCGTGAAGACACTTGCTATGATGTTGAAGGCGTATACTGTACCGTTAAAGGAGAGTGAATGTTGTTCTGAACTGAGAGCTTACAAATATCTGCCACATGACTAACCAACAGTCTCATCGTGTTCAGGAAAATTGAAGATGTGGCAGATTTGGTTGTGAAATAGATACCTGAGTTTGTTACCTTTTTACAATTAGGACTTTCCTATGCCACAGGAAATGCAAATCCAAATCAACTTGAATTTATGGCTTTTGCCAATATCCAGGAATTCGACATCCAGTGCTGGAGGCATAAAAGAGGCAGGCAGTTTCAAAGTCAGACAGAGTAACTGATACCAAGAGTGTAACTGTCAATGAAACACTCTCGATCCAAGGTACCTTTATAATTTGAAACATATTTGCAGTAAAAGGACGAAGTTGTTGCAAGGAGATCTTCAGTCAGAAGAAGGAAGATACTGGCAACCACAGCCCCTGCATCGATTTAAGATTAAGTTGCTGTAATTTCATTAAGTGTTCCATTGGAACTGGATAATATTATTCAGTTAGAGGCTGATAATTAGCAGTTTAGAGAAATGACGTTTGATTTGTGAACAGTTGTTAAAATTAATCGATACCGTTTTCTTTAAATCGTGGAAATATGGAGTTTTGTATCACTCAAAACTCCATATGGGGCGGTGTTTGTGCAGTGTGTCCAGGAAGCTTTTCTAACGCAGTATGTAGATTGTCCAACCAGAGGGGAGGCCATATTGGATTTGGTACTCGGTAACGAACCGGGACAAGTGGTGGGCTTGTTAGTGGGTGAACATTTTGGTGATGGCGACCACAATTCTGTCACTTTCACCTTGGTTATGGAGAGGGATAGGTGCACACAACAAGGAAGTTTTTACAATTGGGGGAAGGGAAATTACGATGCTGTAAGACAGGATTTGAGGAGCATACGTTGGGAGCATAGGCTGTCAGGGAAGGATGTGGTGGAAATGTGGGACTTTTTCAAGGAGCAGATACGACGTGTCCTTGATATGTATGTACCGATCAGGCAGGAAAGAAATGGTCGTGTGAGGGAGCCTTGGTTGACGAGGGAGGTTGAATGTCTAGTAAAGAGGAAGAAGGAGGCTTACATAAGGTTGAGGAAACAAGGTTCAGACAGAGCAGTGGAGGGATACAGGATAGCCAGAAGGGACCTGAAGAAAGGGATTAGGAGAGCTAAGAGAGGGCATGAAAAATCCCTGGCGGATAGGATCAAGGATAACCCCAAGGCATTCTATGCGTATGTGAGAAACCTGAGAATGACGAGAACGAGGGTAGGTCCGATCAAGGACAGTGGTGGGAGACTGTGTATTGAGTCGGAAGAGATAGGAGAGGTCTTGAACAAGTACTTCTCTTCAGTATTTACGAACGAGAGGGACTGTATTGTTGAAGAGGAGAGTGTGAAACGGACTGATAAGCTAGAAGAGATATCTGTTAGGAAGGAAGATGTGTTGGACATTTTGAACAACTTGAGGATAGACAAGTCCCCCGGGCCTGACGGGATATATCCTAGGATTATGTGGGAAGCAAGAGAGGAAATTGCAGTACCGTTGGCAATGATCTTCTCGTCTTCACTGGCAACGGGGGTGGTACCAGGGGACTGGAGAGTAGCGAATGTTGTGCCCCTGTTCAAAAAAGGGAATAGGGATAACCCCGGGAATTACAGGCCAGTTAGTCTTACTTCTGTGGTAGGCAAAGTAATGGAAAGGGTACTGAGGGATAGGATTTACGAGTATCTGGAACGGCACTGCTTGATTAGGGACAGCCAGCACGGATTTGTGAAGGGTAGGTCTTGCCTTACAAGTCTTATTGAATTCTTCGAGGAGGTGACCAAGCATGTGGATGAGGGTAGAGCAGTGGATGTAGTGTACATGGATTTTAGTAAGGCATTTGATAAGGTTCCCCATGGTAGGCTTATGCGGAAAGTCAGGAGGCATGGGATAGAGGGAAATTTGGCCAATTGGATAGAAAACTGGCTAACCGGTCGAAGTCAGAGAGTGGTGGTAGATGGTAAATATTCAGCATGGAGTCCAGTTACAAGTGGAGTTCCGCAGGGATCAGTTCTGGGTCCTCTGCTGTTTGTAATTTTTATTAATGACTTAGATGAGGGAGTCGAAGGGTGGGTCAGTAAATTTGCAGATGATACAAAGATAGGTGGAGTTGTGGACAGTGAGGAGGGCTGTTGTCGGCTGCAGAGGGACTTAGATATGATGCAGAGCTGGGCTGAGGAGTGGCAGATGGAGTTCAACCCTGCCAAGTGTGAAGTTGTCCATTTTGGAAGAACAAATAAGAATGCGGAATACAGGGTTAATGGTAGGGTTCTTGGTCAGGTGGAGGAACAGAGGGATCTTGGGGTCTATGTACATAGATCTTTGAAGGTTGCCACTCAGGTGGATAGAGTTTGTAAGAAGGCCTATGGAGTATTATCGTTCATTAGCAGAGGGATTGAATTCAAGAGTCGTGAGGTGATGTTGCAGCTGTACAGGACTTTGGTTAGGCCACATTTGGAGTACTGTGTGCAGTTCTGGTCGCCTCACTTTAGGAAAGATGTGGAAGCTTTGGAGAGGGTGCAGAGAAGATTTACCAGGATGTTGCCTGGAATGGAGAGTAGGTCATACGAGGATAGGTTGAGAGTTCTCGGCCTTTTCTCGTTGGAACGGCGAAGGATGAGGGGTGACTTGATAGAGGTTTATAAGATGATCAGAGGAATAGATAGAGTAGACAGTCAGAAACTTTTTCCCCGGGTACAACAGAGTGTTACAAGGGGACATAAATTTAAGGTGAAGGGTGGAAGGTATAGGGGAGATGTCAGGGGTGGGTTCTTCACCCAGAGAGTGGTGGGGGCATGGAATGCGCTGCCCGTGGGAGTGGTAGAGTCAGATTCATTGGCGACCTTTAAGCGGCATTTGGATAGGTACATGGATGGGTGCTTAATCTAGGATAGAAGTTCGGCACAACATCGTGGGCCGAAGGGCCTGTTCTGTGCTGTATTGTTCTATGTTCTATGTTCTATGTTCATATTTTAGCATATTAAGAGGCGAGATGAGACAATAGACAATAGACAATAGGTGCAAAAGGAGGCCATTCTGCCCTTCGAGCTTGCTCCACCTTTCAATTTGATCATGGCTGATCATTCTTAATCAGTATCCTGTTCCTGCCTTTTCTCCATAACCCTTGATTCGACAATCTTTGAGTGCTCTATCCAACCCTTTCTTAAATGAATCCAGAGACTGGGCCGCCACTGCCCTCTGGGGCAGAGCATTCGACACAGCCACCACTCTCTGGGTGAAGACGTTGCTCCTCATCTCTGTTCTCAATGGTTTACCCCGTATTCTTAAGCTGTGTCCTCTGGTTCGGCAGTCTCCCATTGGCGGAAACAAGTCTCCTGCCTCCAGAGTGTCCAATCCTTTAATAATCTTGTATGTTTCAATCATATCTCCGCTCAGTCTTCTAAACTCAAGGGTATACAAGTTCAGTCTATCCAGTCTTTCAGTGTAAGGTAATCCCGCCATTCCAGGAATTAACCCCCTGAACCTACGCTGCACTCCCTCAATAGCCAGAATGTCTTTCCTCAAATTTGGAGAGCAGAACTGTACACAGAACTCCAGATGTGGTCTTACCAGGGCCGTGTACAGCTGCAGAAGAACCTCTTTGCTTCTATACTCAATCCCACTTGTGATGAAGGCCAGCATGCTATAAGCCTTCTTCACTACCTTTTGCAGATCTCTCTGTATTGCCCCTTTACCTCAGTTAATTCAATTTAGGTAGAAATCTGCCTTCCTGTTCTCGCCACCAAAGTGGGTAACCATACATTTATCCACATTAAACAGCATCTGCCATGCATCTGACCACTCACTTAACCTGTCCAGGTCACCCTGTAATCCGCTAACATCCTCATCACATTTCACCCTGCCACCCAGCTTTGTATCATCAGCAAATTTGCTAATGTTATGAGGTAATCTGGTTGTTCAGTTTAATTAACAGAAGGATTCACTGCCGTGTCGTTACACATCACTTATAATTAATTTTCAAAACAGCAAATACGCTCTGTCATTAGCAAAAATAAACTGAATTGTCTCAAGCTTCATTCCGATTTACATAAATCTGAACAAATTCAAAGAAACTCAGCGGTCTGACAGAACCTATGGAGAAAACAGAGTTAACAGGGACCGTTCGTTGGATCTGGGGTAGTTATTCATGGCAGCCATTACTTTTGCTGTTTGTTCATCTTGCAATTCCTGTTTCTGCCTTTCACCCCTTAACAAACCAACAAGCTATAACGCACGTGTTTGAGGTATTCTGATGGCGTGACGGGTCACGCGTCGAACGTTGGGTCCGAAGATTGTCAGTTTGACTCCTTCCTGGAGTGGAGCATTCTGCTTTTCCATATTTGAATTTGACAAAATTCTTGCCGGAAATTACCTGACACCTGTTCGCTGAGTGCTGTCTTGCCAGGCTCCTTGGGTCAGTAAGAGTTTGAAATTTATTGTGCACATGAGAAGGTTGGAGGGAATATCCCAGCTCACCGCCCATTTCATATCTCACCTCACCACAACGGTTGTCATTGTCTGGGGAAATGGCTTGTGTTACACATAAAGTTGCCTTTTGCCAACGAATCTTGTGTGGGGGTCCAAAGACTTGACGTGAAGGACATGGAGTGGATATAATCGTGACGCATCTACCCATCTCCGGCAAGTGCCTGTGTGATTAAAATGAGGATATGTGACTGAAATGGGATTATAACGCAATGTGACCAAGTCAACTCAAGCCCATTATTATGTCATTTACGATTGCAAGAGGAATAGCTTTCACATTTGCCCTGGAAACACCCGAGCACACGAGGCTCTCAAATAAATACTGGAAACTTGCAATGGAATAGATAAGTGTCAGTGAGCCACACCGAACGATACTCCACATAGCATTTCTCCACACTGTAAAAACTCGAAGAAATTGAGGAACTGGGGAACTGGTCTGTAGCGAAAATGATCACAAAGTAAATGGCAAACACAATGTCAAGGAACAAAGATATCACGTCACGTGTTAGCCTCCGTGGTAGTCTTGTGGTCAAGATGCGACACTCTCACCGTTGCCACCTGGGCTTGATGCCGAGTCATGAAATAGGAGTTCGGTTCTGTTCATTGATCGTGGTGACATGCATTTCTGATGGATATTTTTGAATGAGGAAATATGCTCTGTAGCTGGCACGTAATTGATATTGTTGTAAATATGACTAAGGTTAACATTAAACAAAGTACTGTGAATGATGGAAATCTGAAACTAAAGTAGGAATTGATAGAAATTCTCAGCTGACCTGGTAATATCTGTGAGAGAATCATCGTTAAAGTTTCAGATCGACAAAACCGTTTTGTTATTTTTGCGATATGATAATGCTGGGGAAATTATCAGTTTAATCTTGCAAAGTAGCGAGTTCTATTGCACGACTCTCAAAGTAAATTTGAACATTGAGTCAGTGGTTAATAACTGCAAATACAATGATGGCATTTATTTTGTGAGAAGTTGCTTATAAAAGGAGGGATTTATTTCTGAGGCACCGTACGACTGTATTCAGAACACCTTTGGAGTGTTACCTGCTGTTTGGGTCCCATATCTCCGGAAGGACGTCCTGGCTCTGGAACGAATTAAGAGGAGGTTCATGAGAATGGCCCTCGGTATTTGAATCTGAACATTTGGGGAACGTTTGAGGATACTTATTGTCCACTTGATTCAGTTTAGAGGAATAAGGAGGGATCCAACTGAAACAGACATAATGCTGAATCGCCTGGACCGAGCAGATGTTGAGAAGATGTTTCCATTGCGAAAACAGACGAGGACATGAGGGCACAATCTGAGAGTAAAGGGAAGACCTTACAGCACGTTGATAAGGACAAACTTCTAAAGCCAGAGAATGGCGAATGTATGGAATTCATTGCCACAGAGTATTAAAGACCGAGATGGATAGGTTCTGGACTGTCAAGGAGATTAAGGGTTACAGGTAGAAAGCTGAGAAACCTATCAGCTATCATTGAATGCTGGACCAGTGTCGGTAAGTTGAATGACCTGATTTCTGATTCTGTCTTATTTTCTTATTGCTGATACTGACATAAACCTGCTACGAGGGAAATTAGTAGTCGTGAAAGTGGCTGGGTTTGGGGGTTCACGAAATTTCTTGTTGAGATGCAGCTCAATAAAACCCCTCTCAGTCACCATCTTCTCCTTTCAGCCAGCTTTTGTCATCAGTTCCCCACGGCCCCGCCAACCCATGGAGCCCAGAGTCCTTTTGACCGCACCGGTAGCCAGTCACAAGGACATTTTTTGATCAGTTGGGGCATTTCACAAATTAATATCGTTGCTTCCTACTCACCTGTTCTATGTGCAGCTTGAGAGACTAGCAGATACTTTCAGCTGCATTTTACAAACTGCTCTGTGATTGGGAAAATTAAACTATGTTGTAAAAATGGAAGCAACAGATCGATTAGAAATACATTATCAAATCAACCAGAATCAGCATGATTTTGTGAAGAGGAAACCATTGCTGACACGTGTATTAAAATACAATGTGGAGTTAGCAGCAAGATAGATTTTGGGGAAAACATTAGACAAAATATGGTGGATTTCAAACATTGATTCTGCATGTAATTGCATGTGAGATTAATTCAAAAAGGAAGAACCCTTGAGCTACCACTGCTGAGGAAATAGTCAGCCAAGGATATTGATCAAGACTTTGGTAATGAATTGAATACACTGAGTTGAGACTAAAGAGCATCTTTATGATCGTGAATTGTTACATGTAGAAACCTACGTTCATCAGTATTGAAGCTACAACTATTTAAAATAAATACTAAGTAAATAAATATTCTTTGCACTTGTTTCAAGTCACCTGTACAATCGAAACGAATGCACTGTAATGAAGTTTACAGAATACCAAACGGACAGGGAGGCAGCTAGTGAGGATGGGACAACAAATTACAGAGGGGTATAGACAACTAAGCAAGTGGACAAACAACATAGCGGACAGAATATGGTGTGGGAAAAATTGAGGTTTATGTATTTTCGCAGGACGAATCGAAGAGGTGAATATTAATTAAGTGGGGAATACATGCAGAAATCTGCAGCACAGAGAGAATTGTGGAGACTTCTGTTGAAAGCTGAAAAGAACGCATCCACGTTCTGATGGTAATAAGCAAGTTAAATGATATGTCGATCTTTTCGCAAAGAAAATTCTGGGAAACTATGGAAGTTTTGCTAAAACAACACAAGATGCACATCGCCTTACTTCAGGAAAGACAGTCCAGAATACATTCACAGGAGTGATGGCGGACATGAATTGATTTTTGTCGAGGGATGAGATTTTCCAGACTGCTTCTGACGTTATCGAAATTTAGAAGAATGAGACAAGACGTTACTGATAGGTTTAAAAAAGTGTGAGAGGTTTGGCGGGATAGATTCAGAGCTATTGTTTCTACTTGATTGCGAGTCTTGGACTAGAGAACATTATTTCAGAGAGAGGAGTAAATATTTAAGATAGAGATGTGGAGGAATTCCATCTCTCAGGGTGCTGAATCTGTGGAATTATTTTCCACAGTGCGTTTTCGAGATTGGATGATCAGTGTATCTAAGGCTGAGAGAAACAGATTTTTAATTAGTAAGGGAATCAAGGCTAAGGGAATAAGGCAGGAAAGTCGAGCTGACGATTATCACATCAGCACTGATCTCATTGAATGGTGAGTGCAGACTCTATCGGTTGAATTGCCCATTCTTCACCTCCACGTATCTTGTTTTATTCTTTTACTGGGCTCTCACCAGTCCCTTTTAAAAATGTTTTCAACGAATTTAACAGGGGAGGAAGATTTGAAGTGAGGAGTCTTAAAACCAAACATCAATTCTGTATCTGACGCAGATACATTTTTTCATAGCCTGAATGTCATTGGATTTTGAAAATGGAGGGGGAAAGCATCATTCACAGCGGGGAGAAACCGTAAACGTACTGTCCGTGTGGACAAGGCTTTAACAGAACATCTGCCCTTTCACAACATAAATATAATCACGGTGGTGAGTTGTCATTTTTCCGTTCCGACTATCGGACAGCATTCACACCATCAACAGCCCTGCTAAATCAGTAGCAAGTTCACACAGATGACAAACTACTTAATTGCCCAGAAGATGGGAAATGCTTTAAAATCTCTGGGTCACTGATATCCCATCGACATGCACACAGTGATGCGATATTATTCAGGCTCTCTCACTGACGAAATTTGATCTCATTGAAGGCCAGCAGATCCATATTGGGAGGGACCATTGACCTGTTCAGAATGTGGGAAAACGTTTCATCGGAAATCCACCCTGCTCAAGCAGCAGCGAATTCACACAAAGGACGGACCTGTAAACTGCCGGGACTGTGCCAAGTGCTGAAAATGCTCTGGAGCTCTGATGTCCCGTCAACATGTTCACACTACTGACAGACCGTTCGGCTTTTATCATTGTGGTAGTGAGTTCGAATGTTCATCTCAAATGCACAGCGACCTCACACTGGGGACAGGCTGTACACTTGCACTCAGTGTGGGAGGGATTCACTGCAATATCCAAAATGCTGAAGCAACAGCAAGTGCATGAGTGATGACAGCGACTGGAGTTTACTGTGAATATGCACATACTTCATACTGTCCCTCTATCTCGGCCATACGATTTGGTTTCAAATCCAATCTCCTGTGAAGCTCCGTCAAAGAGATGAAATTCTTTTTTTTATCAATTTATGATCGAATGATGCACGTTGGGGGCCTGTTTCTGCTGAAGTTAGAGCAAGAAACATATAACATCGTCCTGAGAAAACAAAACATAGAATATTGAAAAATACAGCACTGTCCAGGCCATTCGGCCCTCGAAGTGGCACCGACCTCTGAAAGCAACCTTAAGCCCATCTCAACAACACTGTTCCAATGCCATCCATCTATATCAAATGACCATTTAAATGCCCTGAAGTTTGAAGAGGGCAAAAGCGAGTATTGCAGATGCTATAGATTGGTGTCCAGTGTGGTGTGCTTCAAAAGCATAGCAGATCAGGCAGAATTCATCAGGACTATCCTGCAGAAGACCCTTTACCCGAAACGTCGATTCTACGGCTCCTCGGACGCTACCTGGCCTGCTTTGCTTTTCCAGCACCAGACTCTCGCCCTAAAATTGAAGAGTTTCGTACTTTTGCACGAAGATTGTTCACACCCTTACTACGATCTGAGTAATGACGCTACCTCTGAAATCTGCCCAATATCAGTCTCCCCTCAGTTCAATGCTATGTCCCCTCGAGAGAGCCATCACCACCCGAAGTAATGGGCTCCCACTGTCCTCTTTATCTCCTTCTCTGATCATCTTGCCTGCATCTATTAAGTCACCTCTTAATCGTCCTCTCTCGAAAGAAGACAGTCTTAAGCCACTCAGCCATTCCCCTGGCGTGCTTCACTTGAAATCAGACAGCATCCTGGTAAAAAAATATCTGTGTACTTACGACAAAAATAAAACGGAGTGGCTCTGATTGAATGCACGGTATCATTGATCTGCTTATTGACTCTTGAGGATGACCTGGTTGCACTGTAGTTCCTGCCTTGCATTACTTTGCTGATAATGGAGAGTTCATCAACATTCGTAGAATAATCGGTGGGGTTGATTTGTCCTGTTTTTGTGGACTTGACATTACCAAGACCAGTTTTAAACAAAGCGCATCAATCCGAAAGTTGGACCAGGTTCACTGTTGTGAAAACGATAGCAGGGCACTGAATATTATGACCATTCATCTTAGTACTGAGCAGCAGGCTAAGCTCAAAGGGCCAAATGACTGCCTGCTCTTCCGTTACGTCGATACTGGAGAGCTTCAGAGGGGACTGATATCAAATCGTACAGATTTATATCATTTCGCATTTCTACCTGAAGATTCTTGGCAATACTTTAGCTTGTTGCACGCATTCTGATGGGATCCCCCATCTTCCTTGTGGAGAGAAACTGTCTTTGAGATGGGTTGCCCCTTTCCAGTCCATCTTGTTTAAGTGAGCACAGATCGAACTGTCTCACTCAGTGGCCTGCACTGCCAATCGGCTCAGCGCCTCTCCTCGCTCACACCATGATTGGAAGACAAGCCACCCTGCCCCCTCAACCTGTTATTCAGTCGCTGCTGTCAATCATCGGCCCAGCAGAGAGTGGTGTAAAGTGACTGCGCTGGAGTATACCGGCGAGGGCGATACAAACCACGAATGGACTGGGCCGAGGCATATTTACAGCGTGAGGCGAGAACATACACGGCATCTGCCGGAAATTTAAAATCAGACGGTTTTGTCTTTGCTCTGAGATGGCGTCAGCTGCAGGTTTTGTTCAGGAAACAGGCCATAGGTTAGCAGTCGATGCTGAATGTGTGAATTACAAGAGAGAGTGATGGTGTCGGAATGCAGATTGGAACAAGGATTGGAAACACTGCCTTAATTCTGCCCAACACATACTTGAGTTTATTAATCAGCATGAAGATAATGAGAAATCAGGATGGACTACGAGACTGCTTCCAGATGTAATTGAGAATGCGTGGGAAAAAACAATGAACAAACGATACTCCAGCAGGTTAGCAGAAATCACCGAGCCATGACAGGCTCCAGCATGAGACATTTTAACCATGAAGTCCTATTGGAGAAGGCTGAAAAAACATTTTTGAAAAAAGTTTTCAAAGTCATGCAAGTTCCGGACAGAAAAGAGAGTGATAAACTGTTTCCACTCTGAAAAATAATGTTGACAATAACAGTGGAGATATCAAATAAATAAAACAGAATTAAGTGTGATGTGAGAAAGAAACTTCACACAGCGAGAAATTAGATCAAGAATATGTTGTATTGATGCGGTTTCTTTCAATGACATTATATAACTTTTAATCAAATCCATCATTACCTGCAGAATGCTAGGAAATTGCTGAAAGTCAGAAAGCGTGGACGTACGTACCAAAGTGGTCGTGCAATGATTTGAATGGTCTTCTTCTTTCCTTAACAATTCTGTGAATCACAATTTAGAATTGAAACTACACGCTGGTAGTAAGGAATATATCACTAATATCTGACATTTTGTTTGGTCGATCAAGCGTGATCACATTAATGATTTGTGATGGTGAGTGACTAAAGTTAATTATCAAATACATTGCAGTCTCGAATGGTGACTTCTGTTTTCGAAAAAAGTTTCCAAAGTGGAATTTGGATTCTGGTAGAGGTTGGTGGAGAGAGTGGCATATGCAATTATAACCTTGTTTAACAGGAGCTAAAATTGCCTGGCAAAATTTCGAATTCTGTATTACACAGCTGATTTTGACAATTTTGTTTTCAATTGAACCTGTAAGAGATGACGTGCTGATGGGAACTTAACTCATACATCGGCCTGAGAACTCAGATTGGCCCTCGATTCATCAGGACCTTAATGTTACCTTTCAATGTGTTTATCTGGAAGGTTTTAAACAATAGCATTATAGAATCAGAACGATGTGGAAACAATCCAGTCGCAACAAATGTCTGAAGAGCATCCCACATAGAGTCACCACTCTTCCTACATTTCCAATCGTTCGCACAAACATCTCTGGATACTGTTGGAAAGCTACCTAAACTGAGCACCTTGGACTGTGGGTCGAAACACACACACACGTGGGAGAATGTGAAAACTCCACACGGGATTCACCGAAGGCTGGTGTTCAAATCAGGTCCTTGGCGATGTGAGGCAACAGTGCTGAACACTACAATTTTCTACTGGAAAATTCCAGCATGTGGACACAGATGGAGCGTGCTAGTGAGCAGACTGTGGAAAGAAATTGGGCCAGTTACACAGCCTTAAAGTCAATTGTTTGCGAACGCTAAGGGTTACTCCTCAAAGCACTTTTGTTATTCTTTGATGCTGGCAAAGAGCAGTCTGATTTAACAGTAAACTGACTTAAATATCAAGGGATTTACTGTTCAGTCAAGTTCCTTCTTCTTACAGCCAGGGTAAGCATCCTGGATCTTATTGCTGGAGAACTTGAAGTCAACTGATACATTTTTGCCGGTGATCTCTATTGTTACTATTGTCACTTTCTCTTTCTTGACAGCCTGTCAATGGGATCATTGCCTGTAAGAAATATTGTCCAATTATTGACTGTTCTGGGAATGCACAGTACAGAAATATGCAGGCATCTTATACCAATATTCTGCGAACTACAACAACAAAACCGCTGACTGCATTCCTGCACCTAAATTATAAGGCTGCTAATGATCTTGGTTTCAAACAACGCCGATGACGATTCATTTTCCTCAGTTCCACACAGAACAACATAGGGAAAAATAGAGAAGCAGTAATATTACCGACTTATACAATCCAATCATCTACTGTCAGTGAAAAACAACAATCCATTTTCATTTATGGTCGACTGCAAAACCTTGGGATGTTAGATTCTGAAAACAAAACTCTCACAATGAAATTGGAGTGGCCAGTTCCCGAATCTCGGCTATACTCTGATTTGGTTGGATTTCAGGTATGTGTGTGTGTGTGTGTGTGTGTGTGTGTGTGTGTGTGTGTGTGTGTGTGTGTGTGTGTGTGTGTGTGTGTGTGTGTGTGTGTGTGTTCTTTATGGGCATGGTTGAAAGTATTATCATCATAACATTGGGATAGACAGTTGTGTTTTCCGACAGGACATTTTATTCAATATTCTGACTTATGCTCTTTCTATTTCTTTCAGTAATGTTGTAAATAAATTCAGTTTGGCATAGAACTAAGTAGTTCGACCATCTGATTCTCTGACGAGTATCCACTATAAACGTACTAAAAATGAACGAGCAAATTTAAAACCCGGGCTACTTTCTTGATTTGTTTTGAGGGTTCTTTCCTGATCTAGCCTGTGCCACAACAGTAAAGACCAAGCTGTGTGAGTTAGCAGACGAGAGATTTGGAGCTGCCTCCTTCCGTGAAGAAAGAAGAAATAATTACAGCAGTAGCTCAATATTCAAATTTGCTGGATACACTCACAGAATCTTGAGAGAAGGCTAACGTTCAGTTGGAAATGAAACAGTTGCTGCTCGAGGCAAAAGACAACGAAAGGGAAACGGAACTGAAACCGTTTAAATTATGATTAATACCGGAGAGTGAAAAAAAAGAAATATTTTGAACTTCAGAAATTGGCACTTGGGAAAGTCATCATAAAAGGAGGAAGATGAAGGCTGAAGGTAAGTTTAGTGAGGGTGAGCAAAGCTATGGTAGTTAAAGACCTGGAACTGATCTGTTTAAGTTTATTCAAGTACTGCCTAAACTTGATTAGAAGGATGCGGAAACCTATTTTACCTCATTTGAATACGTGGCTAAACAAATACAGTAACCAGTAATCATGTCGATTTTGTTCATCCAAACTACATCTGCAGGTAGAGTGAATAAAGTATTCACATCACTGTCAGATGGGGTATATGAGGCATATGAGGAGGGGAAGTAAGACATCTTTATGCCTATAAGCTTGTGCCAGAAGCCTACAGACAACTTTTCAGGAATCTAAGGAAGGATCCTGTTTAAAGCAACACTGCTTTTGAAAGAATCAAACAAAGTGATTTTGATTGGTGGAGAAGAAATTAAAAAATAGAGCAAATGTACAACGTTTTTCCAGAGACAATTAGTGTGGAGGGGTTCAAAACTTCACTTCATGACGTAGTGAGAACTCATATCGAAGAGCAAAAAGTTCTCCCACCAAGATTCGCAGCTGAAATGGTTGATGATTACAAGCTTAACCATAAAACAATGTTTGGCTTCCAGAATCAATGTCGATCAGTGAGGGATAGAAATTCAGTAAAAGAGCAATTCTCAAGTGGAAAAAGCAATATGAATCTCGGTGAAAATCATAAGGACACCTTACCATAGGGTAAAATGGGAACATTAAGTCTGGCAGAGAAGTCAAAAAAAAGACTCTGGTGTTTTCATTCCGATTAAGTAGACCACATGAAGTCACGGTGTTGGTGGGTTAGGGGAGGCATTAGTAAGCCACATGTAGGAAAACGGGAAAATCCAGTGAATTTTGTTGGAGTGGTATCAGAAAACACAATAGAAGCTCGAAAGTTTCACCGAATGTATTTTCTGGTCAGAGATTGGTTAATGAGGAACCACCAGATCTTCTTAAACTATATATCTGCAAAGGTAATGTTTATTCGCGTAGGTCAGGGGCATCAGGTAAAGAGGGTACAATACTGAGGGGCACGAGATCCTCTCAGTCTATGATGTGAAAAAATGTGGGGATGCTTACTCCTGAAGCAGGATTGCCAGGAAAGGTACTATCAACGGGAATTCACGGTGAGGCAAAAAAACGCTCAGTTATGAATTTTTTGGTTAGAGTGTCGAGAAAAGAGTGCAGATTTCATGATCGAAGAACAGGATAAACTCTCAGCGCCCAGAAGACTATTTGTACTTGCTCATGATAAAGCTATTTCACAGATTGCAGTGCTATCTAACGTGGTTGAAAAGCAAGTGGAAACTCACAGAACTGGGCAATTGCAGGACACACATCATGGAATCTTTCCTGACAATGTGGTAACGAGTCCACAAATTCATTAGTTGAATCAGGAGAGATCAAAGAGTACAGATAAGAAAGTTGAAGTGGAATTCGCAGAGATCCTGTTTGATCAGATTGTTGACTCAAATTGCGAGCAATAGATGACAATGCAGACATCCTTAGCTCAAATAAATTCATTGAGTTACAACAGGAAGGTGGAAATTGAAAGCAATTGTACCAAAAGGCACACACAGAAAAGGAATCCGAACACATCCCGAAATATTTTTACCTCTAAAATGGTGTCTTATCGAGGAGACAGAAACTAACAAGTTCAGGCAGATGAAAACTGGTCAGAAATTCATCAAATCGCATTGCCAGTTGTGTACAGAAAGGATGCGTTGCAAGTGGTGCATGACTTACCGCTTGCAGATTATTTAGGAGTGAGGTAAAGACAAGCTAAAATGCAGAATCAATTTTGCTGGCCTGAACTGCACAAGGATATAGTTGTATTTTGCCAGATGAGAAATACTTGTCAGATATTTGGAAAATTTCATTCGGTAATACAACTAATATTTATAATTCATATCGAATACTTATTCTTGCATCTGTGAAAACGTTTAAAGGAGGCTTAAACTCCTACCTCAGGCAAAAAGTTGTAAATCAGTATGTGTTAATAATACTAGCTGTATCTACTAAATTTCAAGAGGCCATTCCAATATTTACACTCACGTCAAAAATGGTCATTGCTCAACTATTTATCCCAATACAGATGGAGTCAGATCAAGGGTCAAACTTCACATTAAAATTATTCAACGAAGTTATGGACAAATTGGAAATACAATTATTCAAATATACTGTATACGATCTGGAATTGCAGGGAAGGGTAGGAAGGTGGCATCCCACATTAAAGATCATGTTGAGAGCGTACAGTCAATACTATCCAGATGGTTTCGATCACAGATGCACCATATGAATCGACTAAATGCGTCCATTTGAATTGTTTTTTTTGAGCATGAAGTGAGAAGATCGTTTAAAATGTATGAGGAGAAATGAGTAAATCAGGATTCTGAGACCAAGTGTTTAAACTGCCTTTTTCGAAATTTCAGGGAAAGATTGAATAGAATATGGGAGTTGGCCAAACACTACTTAAAACTATCGCAGCATACCATGAAACAGGAAGCAGATAAGAAATCACAAATACGATATTTTGCTAAAAGCGATAAGGTATAGTTGTTACTTACAATGATATATAAGGAATAACCAACTTCACAGCACTTTGAATTGGACTTCCCTCAAATTAAATTTGTCAATGAGAAAGTTGTCAAAATTGAGATAAATTACTGAGTTATCTTCCAGAGGAAATTCGAAATGACTTGATGTCTATAAATCCCACAATATCCGAGGAACCATTGCACTGCTGTTTTTGTCGTTTGTTTGTAGAACGCCCCAATTATCTTGGTTTTTGAATACCCTTGTGTCACATGATGAGATAAGTGGAAACAAACTGGGAGAAATAACCTAATTGTGCAGGAAGTCGATGTCGGAGATGCTGTGCGATTCAGCTTCAACCTTCGAGGCATAATCCTCGGAATTTGGTACAGCTTCATAAAGAAAATGAACGCATACTCCAAGAAATCATAACCGCAGTGAATTACAGGGACTGGAGTAATGGTACCAAAACGAGGTGGTACCCAACGGTTATTTGTGGTCTATGGCAAAGTCAATTACTAAGATTGATGCATATCCGATCCTGCGGTCGGACGACTGTGTTGAGCAAGTGGGGCAAGCAACTGTGGAAGTTGGATTTGCTCAGATACTGAAAGGTACCTTTCTCAGAAATAGCAAAGACAATTTCAGCTTTTGTATTACAGAATGCACTGTATCTGCATAAAGTCATGCCATTTGGTGTGGAAAATGTGCCTGCCATATTTCAGCGACTAACAAATAAGTCCATTGCCAGTTTACCCAAATTTTCTTTTATATACATGACCTTGTGATTTTTAGTTACACAGCAAAGTAACATTTACAACATTTATCACTTGTTCGATCGACTTCTAAAGGCAGACCTGGTGATAAAGCTGGCTTAAAGTGCATTTATCAAAGCTCAAGTCACCTTCCTGGGCCGCGTTGTTGGACATGGGCAAAAAGCACAAGGGTATTCAAAAACCAAGATAATTGGGGCGTTCTACAAACAAACGACAAAAACAGCAGTACAATGGTTCCTCGGATATTGTGGGATTTATCGAAAATTTGCACAAAATTTTAGAAGTGTGGCTGCAGCGCTCACTGGATTGCTCAAGAAAGGCATACAGTTTCAGTGGACAGCGGACTGTCAGAAGGCTTTTGACAGCCTGGCACCTCTGTTAACCACTGCTCCAGTATTAGCTACAATGAATTACGCAAATCCATTCAAAATGACCATTGATTCAAGTGAGGTGGTTGTAGATTATGAGCTCTTGCAATAAGACGACGAGAAGGTAGAAAGACCTATTGAGAATTCCTCCAGGACGATAAACATTCATCAGCAGAAATTTTCAAACGTTGAGAAGGAGACTTTGAGATTCGTGTTGGCAATAATATTTCAGTATGCTTGTCACCAGTAGCGGGTCTGTGTTAATCTTACGCTGATCATAACCCAATGACGTTTTTGCAGAAATTCCAGTACGAAAACAGCAGACTGCTTAGATAGAGATTGTTGTTGCAGACACTCATGTTTTGTTAAAATGTACTTGTGGCAGGACGAGAAAATGAAACTGCTGACGGATTGTCGAGACTCGACTGAGAAATGGAGGCGTTCTGTGGCAGACTGAGGTGGAAAGCATGTTTGCATGTTTCTTGTCAATGTTTTAAATTGAAGCCATCTTTGGATATTGATGGCTCATTATTTAAGGGGGCCGGAGATCTGATGAACGTGTTCCTTTAACAGGGTCAGGTTGTTCTTTTTTCTTTTTGGAGAGATTGTAAACAACACAGGTTCCAAAAAGTCTGAGGTTGAATAGATTTTAGGGCCTATGTGTTTAACACTAACAGATACTGCCTGAAGTCGAAGGTGTTCAAGTTTCTCTTAAGAAAAGCTGTATAATGAAAGTGGGGTGTCCAGTTCTCAAAGATCAGCTGAACAGTTTAATTGTAATGTTGTATTGTGTGTGTGTGTGTGTATGTGAGTGTGTGTGTGTGTGTGTGTGTGTGTGTGTGTGTGTGTGTGTGTGTGTTTGCGTGTGAAGAAAGACTGTTGGACACTTTCTCTGGCTCTTTGTCTTCTCTCAATAAGAACTTGTTTCATTTTCCCTTTTTACGTGAAGACATGTTAATGAAGATTATTGCAAATACTTTGGAACAGCCTCATTACATTCGGATAGTCTGTTCGATTTTCGGATATGATAACTTAATCGGTGTTTTGTTACATCTTGCAAATAAATTGTGTTTGCCGAAAAGTAAGTAGTCAGACCATCTGATTCGCTCCTGGAATATCCACTGTGCACTTGCTTATAATCAAATAGCCACGTTAGAGTCTGAGCTACCTTCTTGATATGTTTTGATGTGTCTGGCCTGATCAATCACAAGTTTTGACATTCTCCCTGTGACTGAGTGGGTTTTCTCCGAGTGCTCCGGTTTCCTCCCCCATCCAAACGTGTGCAGGTTAATTGCATTACTCACGAAAATTGTATAAATAATCGAGTAGGAGAATGTATTTGGTTTTGAATACTATTTGGAGAGTAGGTGTGGACTTAATGTGCTGAACTGCCTGTTTCCAGACTGTAGGGATTCTATAATTGCGATGCTATGATTCTGTGAATGGGGCCCGGGTGTTTCTGCACTTATCAGGAGGAATGTAGTTCGTGGTTGTGTGTTGGCATTTGTATCAACGGGGTTGTGGTATATGGAGACTTTTGGGGACTCAGCTGTGTGCACAGTAAAGACTCCCAATTATGGGATGCGTGGTAGTTCGGGCCGAGGTATGTGGACAGTGAGAAATGCAGTTGGGGAATTATTGAGATGAATGTAGCCCCAGCAGTATGATGGAGAGAACTCATGGAAATCGAGTGTCCGTGTGAGGGCTCGAGGGCGGTGGTTATGAAGGGGAAGATACTGGTGGGAATATGAAGCTATAGAGTATAGGAGGGTATTGGGTTGAAGAGTAGGATAGACTTGAATCTGGGCGGATGGGTCTCGTGTGTACTGAGTGTCTGTACATCTGGCGAGAATGGAGCAAGCTGGTATATAGATGGAAACGTATGGTGTTGTTGGAAATGGAGTTGGGGCTGTGGGGCTGTATAAATGGAGTTTGCCAAGATGGTTTGATGGGTATGAGTTTGCGCCTGTGTGGTTGCAGTATACAGTTTCTATGAAACTGCAGGGAATGGGAAGCAATGGGTCTGAAAGGTTATGGTTTGTTTTATGAACGCAGGTTTGGATGTGTGAGGGCGACATGACTGGAAGTGAAAATGTGTTGCTGGAAAAGCGCAGCAGGTCAGGCAGCATCCAAGGAACAGGAGAATCGAAGTTTCGGGCATGATGCCCGAAACGTCGATTCTCCTGTTCCTTGGATGCTGCCTGGCCTGCTGCGTTTTTCCAGCAATACATTTTCAGCTCTGATCACCAGCAGCTGCAGTCCTCACTTTCTCCTCCACCATGACTGGAGGCTAAGGAGATGAGATACATGCATTTGTAGTACCTATGTGGGTATGACTGAGTTTGTATCTGCGTATAGCGTGATATAGACCTTGACAAAATGGATTGGGGTAGTATGAAGCTGGGAATGTTTTGAATAGGGGGTGTGTTATTGGGTTGTGCGGTAATGATGACAATGTGACTTGTGGCATTTTGAGGAATGGAGTGGGGGTTCCTGGAAAAATTGGACCAGGTGTATGGAGGATAATGTCATTGCGGCGCAATAGTGACTATTGAAATGTAGATGTGTCGTGTGGAGTATATTGGGTGGTGTTTTGCGGCGTGTGTGTATATGGAGCTGGTGTTATCGAATGTGATATGGGTTAGGTTGGTAAGTGGTCGGTGTGGAAAGAAAGTTGTGTTGTTGAGAGGTATAAGAGGGTGAGAGGTGTGGCTGTAATGGACGACGGTATTGGTTGGTGTGTGCGGAAGGGGAAGTATGCCGGAGGAGCTAATACACTAGAATGATGCCAGGGCTGGAGCATTGGCGCGACAAGAAGATAATTGAGAGGTTGGGGTTAGTTTCCTTGGAACAAAGAAGGCTGAGAGCGCACATGGTTGAAGTATGCAAAATTGTGAGGAGCAATGACAGCACAGACAGGAGGTAATGGGTATTGTGTCCTTTTTTAAACTCATTCCTAGGGTATGGACATCTTTATCTCGACCAACATTTATTGTTCATTACTAATTGTCATGTTTTTGGACGGAAGGTAAAAGGCAGCCC
Source organism: Chiloscyllium punctatum (assembly GCF_047496795.1). Classification (NCBI taxonomy): domain Eukaryota; kingdom Metazoa; phylum Chordata; class Chondrichthyes; order Orectolobiformes; family Hemiscylliidae; genus Chiloscyllium; species Chiloscyllium punctatum. The sequence continues at coordinate 65,849,266 of NC_092773.1, forward strand.
ATTTCCTGTGAACGTTTCCGATCAGCAATGTTAGAATGAGTAATAACCAAGCACTAACTCGACTTAACCTTCCATTCTTGAAGAGGAATGGAAACTTAACAATTCAGCAGTCATATATCGCCACTCTGATGTGGAAGGAGAGTTTCTTCAAATAATTCAGGAAACATCTCATCCCAGTAGCTGGCCTTTCAATACTGACCATTGCTCCTTTTTATAAGTTAAAGCCATCTCCAGCTTTATTCTGTCCTATATTGCCTCTTTTTGTATTCATATATCGGAATCATTCTCTTCTCAAGTGAAATGTTTTAGTGTTCACTTTTATTTTCCCGCCTTGTTCTCAATCACCATATGATACTCCTCATCTTGTCTCACTCTTTCCGTAAGTGTCCTTTTAGTATTTAAAGATAATTTGTAAGTAACCTGTTCTGAGACGTTACTACGCATCTATGGAAGTTGGGATTACATGACCCTGTGCCTTATGGTTCAGAGATTAGTACACAATAACCATGCTGCAAAATCCCCTTATTTTCCTAACTGTAAACCTATCAAAAAAAAACCGACTTCGCGAGGCTGGCTACTAATTTCATCTCATGTGCTGTCTTTGCTGCTCCTCTCTACATCCTCTTTGCATCCCATCTCCAATTCAGGGTTCATGAAGGAAAAAAAAATCAAAAGCTAACATGAAAGTAATTTTTTTCTACTTGTTTGTATTACATGATTCTGAAGTTCATTTAAAATCACAGGACAAGGTGGAGACAATTGTTGCAGTTAGGTCAGTATTTTCCAACCACCTGCTTTTCGACACAATAAAGGGACGAGAACTTCATGAATCCGTGGTTTAATTCTTCCTTTTCAGCAATCGACCTCACATATCCTCAGCGCTCCTTTCGTACCTGCCTCCACCACGACGCCTGACAGCTAGTTCCAGACACCGACCATGAAAAATAAAATGACCCTCAAACGTCCTTACGCCCTCTCACTTAAATGCACGCCCCTTAGTATTGGACACATCAAACTCAGGCAAAAAGCCAGTGGTTGGAGGAACACTGTTATCATCAGACGATGGAGAAGTCAACGTTTCACGTGCAGACATTCTTCAATAAGTGTTGCACCCAAAACGTTGACTTCTCAACTCCCTGATGCTGCCAGGTGTGTTCATTAAATATTGGGTACAATATCCCAAGTGTCAAGTGGCTCTTTGCTCCACTCCCTTGGTCTACATATTGCAAAAATTGACCAATAGGAAATTCTGGAAGACTGGAAGCAGTCTGGTCCTCTAACCTTTCAGAGCTGCCCTATTGCCTGAGTACCAACGTGGAACAATGAAATTGTGCAGCTGCTCATTCCTTCCAAACAGAGGTGTTGCTGCTGCTGATGTCTGATTGAATATGGTGTTTCACCGAAACTGAACGTTCCTCTCGTTGTCATCAGATCACTGGCAGCACAAGACTGTCTTTTATGATTATGTCAATTTTTTTTCATAAAATTCGGAGTTAAAAATATTAACTTGTGGAAACTGAAGGGAAATGAAGTAAACCCATGTGTGGGACAGAAACTGTTCAGGAGAAAAAGTGATGAATATTGATCTGTTCATCAGAAACTTCAGGAAAATGTTGTTGAAATACTTTATGGGCAGAAGACAGAGCGTGGCGGGAGTGAGGGTGAGAGGCGGAGAGTTGCCGAGTTCGAGGAAGAGAGAGAAGAAAGCTATTCTCAAGAAATAGGAATTGTCTGTTCTGAGTTTCTAATCTGTAATTTTCACCTGTATAATTCTTTTCACAGGATGAGAGAAGGCAAATATGTACAGACAGAGGCGTTCTCCGACTAACCTCCCAAATGATCTCTTACTCTCTCTCTTCTCCCGTTCAAAGGACATTGATTGTTTTTTTCCCTAACGTTCCAAAAGCAAAGCTAAAGCTTACATAGCACTAATTAATGCTTTAAGAAATCGAAGAAATCAGCTGCAGTTATTATATACCTCAAAACAAAGGAGCAACTCTTGCAAACACGATTCTCTCCCATCCCCCATTTAATGCAATATTTCCCACAGAGACCACACCGTGTTCTGGGTGGATGACGTTTTAGATTATTTTTAAACATTCATAAAGATAGTGACGCGCACAACACTGAGGAACTGTGAAAATCTGAGTTCTGTAGGAAGGGAATTTACATCAACGCACTGTCAACGGAGAGAGATTATTCACCTGCTCAGAACATGGAATGGAATTTTCTGATTTGGCTGCCCTCTGGAAAAACCAGCATGTGGCGACTGGAGAGAGGAAACTCATATACTCTGAGTGAAGGAAAAGAATAAGTGAATATTTTACTCTGTTGAGACACTAGTGAGTTAACACTGGGAAGAGTTCAACCACCAGCTTGCAGTATGTAAAGCTGTTAACTCAGCTAATCTGACTACAGACGCAACAGTGGGTTCACACTGGGGTGAGGCATTTAAATGCTATGATTGTGGAAAGGAATTCACTCAGTCATGAAAACTGCAGATGCACGAGCGAATTCACACTGTGGTGAGGCTATACATCGAGTCTGAATGTGGGCAAGGATTCACTCAGTCACCAAAACTACGGAAAGATGACCAAATTCACAAATATAGGTAGGGTTGGACCTGCTTTGAATCAACAACATTCGTGATCTTTCAAAGTACATTCCAGTGACTCAACCATACCCATACAGAAACGCAAAGGCAGCAGTTACATCACCACCTGCAAACTCCCCTCAATGTCACGCACCATCATCTTGTGGAACTATCTTGCCTGTTCCTTTTCCGTCAGTCTGTCAATATCCTGTGGACCACTGTAATCTTCAGTTTGAAGGCAGGAGCAGAAACAAGCCATCAAGCCCATCTTGTCTGCTCCCCCATTCAGCATGCTTACGGCAGATGTTATATCTTGACGCGATATCCCCCTTTCTGCTCCCATCCCGTGATAGATTTAACTTCCAATGTGTTGTCATTCTCCTACCTGAATGCATTGAGTGACTTGACCTACACAGCTTTCTGTTGCCGAGAATTCCACAGTTTGACAGCCAATTCCATACAAAATAGTCTAGCTCATATCCTGAGACTTTGACCTTCGCTTCGAGACTCCCAGACCAGGGAAAACACACTCGATGAAGTTTGTCTGTCCAGCCGTGTTAGAACTGGATGCGTTTAACTCAGATCCTACCCCGCCCTATTCATTCCCCTGAATAGACGTTCAGGGGAACCATTCTCTCCTCTTGGAACAGTCCTTTCATTCCTGATATCAACCAGGCGAAACTTCGTTGCACTCCCATTCAATGCCCAGTTCGCATTTCCAGACCCATTGACGATTTGGTCTTGAGCGACCGTCCGATTTCTGACTGCATATTATAACTTTGCAACACGAAGATATTGAGTGTGCAGTCACATCTCATCATATACCTACATTGCTCTCTACATCCTGTGAGGTACATTGAAAATATTGGCAGAGGGAATATACCGTGATGAAATGCGATTAATGTTCGTAGAATAATAAAAAGAAAGGAAATGCCCATTCTTGAAAAGGAGGGAATATATTAAAAAGTTTTTCTACAGAGTGTCTACACCATTCGAAATGTAAATTGCTAGTAGAGCCAGTAATGTTGAGCACAAATGACACAATCGTCTTATTTGCATTGCATCAGACACATGTGTAAGTCCTGTGAATTTCTCTCATTCCGACTTTCACTTTCAGTGAAGATACTAATATACCTTTCGAATTTGTCCGTCACTCAGTCACTCTGTAACATGTGATACACGCAAAAGCCCACAAACACGCACACACAGAACCTGTCGTACAAACTCCAACAGAGAGACAGAAGGACAGTCGAAAACATCATAATTGAATGGCGCAAACACAGTTACACATGCGCACTAACACACTCAGATATGGACTGTCAATTTGTCAGCCATTCATACGTATACACGTACAAACTCTCACACAAGTAACCTCAATTTCACACACACACACACACACACACACACACACACACACACACACACACACACACACACACACACACACACACACACACACAAGTGGAACTGTGAACACTTACCAACGTACACAGTCAGCCTATTTTGGCACTCCTTCTCACGTACTTGTAGAACTCCCTCACTTATACATACACAACTAGAATCTTCCTTGCACTCACAAACACACATAATTCTTCACACAAACACACACGCTCTTACACATATGGATTCTCACACAGACACACGGAAACTCCAACACACACATATCTGCTCTAACATATGCACATTCATACATACACGGATAAGAACATTCTCTCAATATACACGCACAAACATACACACAGATACACATACACACACACACACAGACACACAATATCTGCACCACCAATCCTCCGATACAAAGTAAAACTCCATGAAAATTTGTACGTTGGAAAACACAGACATTTCCTTTGCAAACATGGGTATACAAGAAAGAGTGGGGCGTTTGGAGTCCACATTATTGCATCATTGGGTCACTCTTAATATCATATCTATTATGACCTTGATCCTGTCAATCTGCATTTGCTCTGACCCCTTCAAATTTCACATATTTGCTATCAGTTTTCCCAGCTGGCATAACCATGTCACATACAGGTTTGAAATAAAGGGTTTTCCTAAAATGTCCACACTCAAAAATGCTGAAGAGGTTGAAGATGGATTTAGATGCTGTAGTTTTTCGGTCAAACCCTTTCAGGAAGGAATAGTTTGAGGAGCTCTTTCCATGATGGTACAATTAGATATGTGAAGCACAACCAGAATCCGAGCAGATGTATTGCATAAAACTCAATTTTAACAGTCTCCATTGCATAACTCCTTCCAAAAACACAATCTGAATTCTCGATTCAAATATAAAGGGTCAAAATGTCGGAAAGAGTGGAAAAAAAACTGTGGATCTGTAAATCAGAAGCAAAAGCAGAATGTGCTGGAAAAACGCAGCAGGTTTGGCAGCATCTGTGAAGAAAAATCCAATTAATACTTCGGTTTCTAATTTCTGAGCAATGGGCACTGGACCAAAAACATAACCTCTGATTTCTCTTCACAGACGCTGGCAGATCTGCTGAGCTTTTCCAGCAAATTCTGTTTTTGCTCGAGTTAATATGTCATTGATTAATAATATAAACAGGAACTGAAATCTTCCACAAAATCATGTTATGTGGTAGGTTCTCTCTGTTGTGTTCTTATTCTACTTTTGATTCCTGCTTCTGAACATCCACACAAACAAATGTTGCAGTCCCAAGTACTGTGTCTTCTTTCCGAACACCGCACGTGATTCCAATTTAGCGTGGGATACAGAACCCTCACAGCATAAGGAAGAGGTGAGATTTGAGCCAAATCTGTGTTAAATATGATCTCAAGGCAATTTTTAATGGATCTTGCTTAATACATCAAGGAATCTAAACTCTCCATTTGTTTTTACTCCTTTGAAAATTCAGGGGACAGTGTCAGCATAATGGATGAAAGAGTGATATTATTTCCCTACTATTCTACTACACAAGGGATGAACAGTCCTGGGTTCGAGACTGAGGATTTAACCTCCACACTATCCTCATTTAATACTACCGGACAGGTGCGGCATGGTGCCACAACTAGAATAAGGTAACACATCTCCATTTCTCTTATCCACCACTCCTTGGTCAAAGATTTGAAATTCCATTACTACACTGCCCATTCCTGCAGGAAATTCTCTGAATGTTATGGAAAGATTTCGGAAGATATTCTGCGCAGTAAGCCTTTCCAGCAAGTTCTCTCTCCCCTAATTTTCTTTGTCTCCCTTTTCTGACACGCCCGTCCAATTATCACTGTCTTCTCTCTCTCTGTCTCTCTCTCCCTCTCTGTCTATCTCCTCCTCAATGTCTCTATCTATCTGTCTTTCTATCTATCTATCTATCTATCTATCTATCTATCTATCTATCTATCTATCTATCTATCTATCTATCTATCTATCTATCTATCTATCTATCTATCTATCTATCTCTCTATCTATCTATCTATCTATCTATCTATCTATCTATCTTTCTTTCTATCTCTCTCTTTCTTATAGTCTGGGACTCCCTGTCTCCCTTGTTAACCGTTGTTGATCTTTTTGAGAGTATTTTATTATATTGTAATATTAAGGCAGATTACATACTGAGGGTAATCGTGTTTGCTATGTCCAGGAGTGTTTCAGAATTACTTGGAGTTGTGGAGCAGTAAACAGGTGGTGAGCTGGTGCAGGTGGTTCAATCGGCATCAATGATTCAGACGAAGAAGCCAAGTGTAAGATCTCCCAGGTTCGATGACATGAACACGTTGGGTTGGACCAAATGCGGTGGGAACAACCGAAGAGACTGTAAACAGACACAGACAGTTTCATGATGTGTGCAATTAATTGGCAGATGGAGTATAATGTGTTGAAATTTCCCGTGCAGCAGAGATGTCTGAACTTACTCAGTGAGACATTAAAATCCTATTCCCTGCCCAATTAACACTTTCAGACTCAGCGAGGTTTTTGTCCCTTTAGGAGGGCAGATATTTGACTGGATAATACCGCATTGCTTATGAAGGTATTGAGAATGACAGTCACTCTCATTCACTCGTTTCACTCCCTCAATATCACCCTACACTCCCTCGCTTTAATGCAGACTCTTCTGTTGTCACTGTCACTCTGTCACTCTCATGCACAATCCCCATTTGAACACTCACTTCCTCACACCATAATCACTCTCGCACAGTCACGATCACACAAACTCCATCACTGCCACTCCGAATAACTTCGAGTCATTGTCACTCCCTCACAGTCACAGTTACACTCACTCACCCACAGACACACTCACTCGATGACAGATACACTCATTTTCGCACAGACAAATCACACTCGCACAGATCCATTTACTAATTCAGTGTCACTCACTCGCACACTTTTCCACTCTCCCTGTAACTTTTATACGCTAATTGTTACTGTGAGGTATTACCTTTGACACGAAGGGACTGAGAGTGAGTGTGAGGGAGGGAGAGTAAGATCGAGGAAGTGACACTCTTCCTCGTTCTTACTCTCCCTCCCTCACACTCACTCTCAGTCCCTTCGTGTCAAATTTAATACCTCAGTCACAATGAGTACCTCAATTCACTCACTCCCTCTCACTCTGTCACTGCACACTGCATCCCTTGTTGTCACTCTCCCTCACTCACTGTCACTCAGTTACACATACTCACTCGCTGTCAATCTCACGCCATTACACTCACTCCCGCTGTCACTCGCTCACTCTCACAGTCGCTCCCTCAGTGTCATTTTCATTCCCTCAATGTCACACGTATCCTCGCACATTCTCACAGTCACATTCTTTCACTCAGTCACACTCTCACTTCCACTCGCTCAAAGTAACGTTTACTCTCTTAATGTCACCATCAAGTCCTCACAGTCACGCTCACAGACTGACTTTTATTCTCCCTCCCTCAATGTCGCAATGACCCTTTCACATTCTCACTCAATCCTGCACTGTTACACTGAATTCCCTGGCATCGCCGTTACCGCCACTCTGAACAACCGAATTCAGTATCACTCCAGCGTTGTCAGTCCTTCTCTTACAGTCAATCTCTGTCAAGCACATTCAATTACTCTCACTGCCTCCCTCACACTCTCATTAGCACTCCCTTACTGTCACATTCACTCCATCACTGTCACATACATTCCCTCACTGACACTCAAACTCCCGAACTATCACTCTTTCACTCACTTTCACTTTCTTACAGTCATGCTCACTCCCTGAGTCACACTCAATCTCTGTCAGACTCACTCCCTCACACACATGCTCACTTCAACACAGTCACACTCAATCCCTCACTGTCGTACTTATTCCGTTACAGTCTCAATCACTCTCACTGTCTGCTCGTCAGCGCTCTCTCCCTCATTTACTCTCACTCTTTCAGTGTCAGGCTCACGACATCATTGTCAGACAAACACCATGAATGTCACCATCAATCCCGTTCACTATCAGTCCCTCAAATTTACAATTACTCCCAAAATGTCACACTCAATGCCGCAAAGTACATTCAGTACGCTGCCACTCCTTCACAGTCACTGAAACTCCCTCATAGTCATCATCACTCCCTCATAGTCACGCTCACAACCTGATTTGCATTTGCACTCTTTTACTGCTACAACGGCTCTCTAACGTGCACACTTATTCCTTCACTGTCATACTTAAATCCTCGGTGTCACTCTCACATAGTGACTGTCATTGCCTCACTCATACTCACTCACTGTGACTCTCACTCTATTACTCACACTCTATTACTTCCACCCTCAAACTCAAGTGGTAACTCTCCTTTGCTCACTATCAGTCTTACTCTCTCACACTCACTTTCACATCCTCACAGTCACACTCACTGCCTCACAATCGCAATTACTCGCTTACTGTCACACTCCCTCATTGTCGCACTGACTCTCCAACATGTGCACTCACTACATTACAGACCCACGTAATCCACATTGCGACACTAAATGCCTGGAAATGTATATACTATCTCACTGTAAGAACCACTCCATCAAACTTACACTCTCTCCCTCACAGTCACACTTACTACAGCACAGTCATACCCACTCCTTAACAGTCACGCTCACTTCTTCATAATCATGCTCAATCCCTCGCAATGACGTTCACTCCCTCACAGTCATGCTTTTCTACCTAACAGTCACACTCAATCCATCTCAGTCACACTGACACTCTTAGATTCGTGCTCAATTCCTCACAGTAACACTGATCTCCACACTGTCACCCTCACTGCCTCACAGACATGCTCTCTCCTTCACAGTCACGCTTACTCCATCACAGTCACGCTCACTCTCTCACATCACACTCACTCCATTACCGTCACAATAATTCCCGCACAGTAACACTCACTCTCCCTCACTGTCACACTTACTATCCCACAGTCACGCTCAGTCATCCACTGTCACACTCCCACTCCCACAATTACATTGTCATTCACTGTCACATTCACTCCCTGACAGTCACACTGACTATCTCATTTTCACACTCATTTAACCACTGTTACAAGTACTCCCAAACTGACACAATCAAGGACAAAACGTACATGCAGTATCGCACTGAGTGCCACTCCCTCATAGTCACACTCAATCCCTCACAGTGAGACTCACCGCCACGCTGTCACATGCACTCTCACATAGTCACACTTAGTCATTCACTGTCACAGACACTTCCTCAGAGTCACGCTGAATCTCTCACATTCACGCTCGGTTGGGCAGTTGCAATTACTCCCACACTGTCACACTCACTGTTACCAAGTGCATGCAGTATCTCACTGTCAGTGTCACACCCTCACTGTCCCCGACAGCCCGTCACAGTCGCGATCACAACTGTATTTGCATTGGCACTCTTCTCCTGCCGCAATGGATCTCTCACTGTCATACTGACTGCCCCAATCACTCTGACTCACTGAATCCCATTGCTTCACTCACAGTCTCACTTACTCCCACATTGTCACACGCCCCCTTCATAGTCATGCTCATTCACTCACTGTCATACTCACACCATCATAGTCACACTCACTCCCTCACAGTCACACTCAATCCCTTACAGTCTCATGCACTCTCTCATATCCACGCCTGCTCCCTCACAGTCACGTCCACTCCCTCACAATCAAAGTCACTCCGTCACTGTCATACTCACTACCACACAGTCACACTCACTCCCTCACAGTGACACTCAGTCATTCAGTGTCACACCCACTCCCACACGGTCACAATAACTCTCTTGCATACGAACTCAATCGGGCACAGTGACAATTGCTCCCACTCTGTCACACTAGCTGCCCCAAAGTACATGCTTCGTTAAAGCCACCCTTACTCCCACACTGTCAAACTCACTCCCACACAGCCACGCTTATTACATCACCGTCAGTGACTCCGTCACTATCATGCTCACTGCCCAACAATCACACCCACGCCCTTACAATCACAATACCTCACAGTCACGCTCACTCCCTTATCTTCACACTCACCACCTCACAATCACGCACACTAATTCACATTCATCCTTCCTCCCTCACTGCCGCACTCACTCCCTCACAGCCACGTGGACTCCCACACAGTTACTGCCATTGCCTTCCAGTCACGTGCGCTCCCTCACACTCACACTCACTCTCTCACAATCGGATTCACTCCTCACAGTCACACTCACTCCATCACAGTCATGCTCACCCCATCACAGTCATGCTTACTCCCTCACAATCGTGGAACTTCCCTCAGAGTCACGTTGAATCTCTCAGATTTGGCCCCCTCCTTCACAGTCTCACAGACTGCCATGCTGTTGCACTCACTCTTTCAGAGTCACACTCACTCCCTCACAGTCACACTCACACCCTCACTCTCACACTCACTCACACACTGTCGCAGTCACGCTGAATAACTCACAGTCACACTCACTCCATCACAGTCATGCTCACCCCATCACAGCCATGCTCACTCTCTCACAATCGTGAAATTTCCCTCAGAGTCACATTGAATCTCTCAGATTTGGCTCACTCCTTCACATTCACTCTTTCACACTCACGCACACTTCTTCACAGGCACACTCACTCCCTCACATTCACACTCTCTCCCACTTACTCAAACTGAATCTCACATTCACTCTCACTCCCACGCAGTCAGGTACACTCCCTCAGAATTACACTGACTGTCTCAGTTTCACAATCATTCCTCCACACACACTGTCACACATACACAAACAAACTCTCTCACTGTCGCACTCACTCAGTCACAGTCACACTTTCTCCCTCATATAGAAACTGAAGCTCTCACTTCATCACAGTCACTCTCACTCCCTCATACTCACGCACATACCCTCAGAGTTACACAGACTGTCTCCGTTTCTGGCTCACTGCTTCACAGTCTCACTAACTCCCACACTGTCATGCTCACTCCTTCATAGTTATTCTCGCCCACACATAGTCACACTCACAGCCTCACCATCATACTTAATCCCTCACACTCACAGTCACAAACTCACAGTTACACCCATTGCCTCACAGTGACGTGCACTCATTTACAGTCACAGTCAACTGCTCACAGTTATACCTACTCCATCACAGTCAGTCTCACTCCCTCACAGACTTGCGCACTCATTCAGAGTCACACTGAATCTCGCAGATTCGGGCTCACTCCTTCAACAGCTCACATACTCCTACGCTGTCAGACTCATTTCTTTCAGAGTCATACTTACGCCGTCACAGTCAAACTCACCCCCTCATCGTCTAATCCACTCCCTCATGGTCAGACTCGTTCTCTCACAGTCACGTGCCCTATCTCACAGTCAAACTAATTCTCTAAGATTCGGGCTTACTCCCTCACAGACACACGTCAAAACTGTCACTCTCACGCCATCAGAGTCACGATCACTCTCAATGCCTCACCGTGAGACGGAGTCCGTCCCTGTAGCATTTAATTCCTCACAGTCACGCCCGCTCCCTCACTATCACACTCACTGCCTTACAGTTACATTCACTCGCTCACAGGCAAGCTCACTCATTCACAGTCAGTCTCACTCCCTTGCAGTCATTCGCACCTCATCACAGTTATGCTGAATCTCTCAGATTCTTGCTCAACCCTGCAGAGTTGCACTTACTTCCACACAATCAAACTCACTCTCACACTCACGGTTACTCCCTAACAGTCACGCTCACTCCCTCAAAGTCACAGTCACTGCATCACTTTCATACTCACTCACACGCAGTCACACTCAGTAATTCACTGTCATAATTACTCTCTCACAGTCACACTGACTCTCTCAGTTTCGAGCTCACTCTGTCGCAAACTCAATTACTCGCACGCTGTTGAACTCACTCCTTCACACTCACTCTCATTCCCTTACAGTCACACTCACTTCTCCACTGTTTCTAACACTGCCTCACAGTCAACCTAACTGTATCACATGAGCGCTCACTCCCTCACAGTCCCACTTACTCCCACCTTGCCACACTCACTGTCTCCAAGTGCATGTAGAATATCACTTTCAGCGCCACTCCCTCTAAGTCATCATCACTCCCTCACAGTCACGGTCCTGGGTGTATTTCACTTTCACTCCTTCACTGTCTCAATGGCTCTCTCATATACACACACTACGTCATTTTCAAAAAACTCCCTCTTTGTCACTCTCCGTCCTCGCTCTTACTTCCTCCATGTTACAATCATGCACTCAAACTTGCACTCACTCTCCCACTCTACTCCCTGAGAGTCACACTCACGCATGCAATCTGAATGCCTGACAGTGACACTCACATCCCCTCTCGCTCCTTCTCCAGCATACACTCCCTCACAGTCGTTCTCACTGCCGCACAATCATTCTCACTCTCACTCCCTCATTGTCATTTTCACCCACTCACTGTCACTCTCATACCCTCAGTGTCAAATTCGCACTCTCACTCTCACTGTCATTCCCTCACAGTCACACAGACTCCCTCATGGTCATGCTCACTGCCTGACTTTGACTCTCATTACATCACATTTGGAAAAATTCTCTTACTTTCACACTCGCACCTTCTCTGCCACGCTGACTCTCTCACTGTCACACTCATTCGCTCACTCCGACTCCATCACATTGATACTCACACAAAATTTCATGCTCGTTCTCACTCCCTAACTCACACAATCACTTACACAATTACGTATAATGTCTCAGAGTCCCACTAACCCTTCACAGGCACACTGACTCACAGTCACTCGCTCACTATCACAGCCACTCCGCGAAAATTAATTTAACTCCCCAACAGTCTCACTACTCACTTGCACTTGAACGCATTCCCTTACAATTCCATTGAATCCCTTATTGTGACACTCGATCCATCAGTGTCGCTCCCAACCTGTCACACCCACTCACCCACTGTGATACTACTCCCCCTTTGACACTGTTCCGAAGGGGAAAAGGTCGATCCCTTCTGACAAGTAAATCAGAACACCAGACCCAATCAGCTATGGCATGAGTAATGGTTCCCTTCTGATAATTAAAACTGAATCGCCCAGAGTAGCTCGTCTTGCCACTCGAAACCTGCTAACAGAGTGTGACAACTGGTATAACCAAGCTCTCACCATCCCCACCTCCCTGATCGCTTATAAAGGAGTAGTTGAATGAAATGCCACTCCTTTACTCACACCACAATCCACAAGTGACAATGTATTCACATAACTACAGCAGTGAACAACTTCAGACAATTACTAAAAAAAACTCCTCCTGAACATCTCACCATTCTATAACTGAACTAAATTCGACTGGTATGCTGTTTTAGTGAGAATGTACCACTTATAGATTTTCAAGTAACCAGAAAGCAGTAAATTAAAACGCAGCTTCTCAATTTCATACAGAACTTGTCTTCAGAAATGCTTCTCACACTCCTTGCTGTCTTCTTTCTGTGACACATTAGTCCGTTGAAGTATGACAAGTCTGTGTTTTTTGAGAATTCTGCTGCCTGGTTCAATATTAAACGTGCCATGGTACTGTTTTATGATTGAATGGTGTGGTTTTTTTTTTATCTGAGAAATGGAAGCTATTATCTCTTCATTTCGCAGGTGACTTTCCCCTATTTTCACAAATATCCTTATCGTTATGTTGTCATTATCATTATGGCGAATTAAATTATTTACGACTGGATTGGTTCAATGTTGTCAATGCCATCACATTTAAATTTGTTCCGGTTGTAATGCCGAAGAGGTTGTTTAAAATTGAATCATTAAAGTTGAAAAGATTTGCTGCCTCATTATAAATACTGCTTGGCTTTTTAATACAAAATGTTTCAATTTGGTCACACTCTGTACCTACACATTTAGTGGCCGTTGAGACATTCATTTTATTGTAAATCGCTCAGCATCGAAAAAAAACACATCATCCTTTAAAGGGAACAAGCACTCTTCTCCATTTTGGAATTGTGCACATCAATTTCACAAAACCATGAATCAACACGATGAAAAGACTTCTGATTACTCCTGGTGGTACGAGCGAGTGAGGGTAGAAATAAGAGAATAGAGCAGATGAATACTTGGCTGAGGAGCTGATGCATGGAAGATAGATTCACATGTTTGCATCATTGGTCACTCTCCTGGAATAGAAGTAACTTTTACAAGAATGAATTCTTGCACCTAAATTGGACCTTGAATAATATGCTGACAGGGAGATTTGCTCGACCTGCTCGGGAGGATTTAAACTGGTAAGGTCGGGGCAGGGTGTGTGACCCAAGGTGATTGTGAGGAAAGAGATCAATCTGAGAGTAGTAAATCTGAGAAATGAAGCGAACCAAACACTGAGGGCAGACAGGGACAAAGCAGAGAACAAGATAGGGCTGATAAATTAAATTTCATTTATTCCAATGCAAGGGGCCTAACAGGAAAGACAGATGAACTCAGGGCATGGTTAGGTACATGGGACTGGGATATCATACGAATTACCGAGTCATGGCTCTGTGATAGACTGAACTCGCAGCTTAATGTTGCAGGATACAAATGCTACAGGAAGGACAGAATATGAGGCAAAAGAGAAGGGGGATTGGAGTTTTTGATAAAGGATAATATTACATCTGTCCTGAGGGTGGATACTCCCGGAAATACATTAAGGCAGCTTAGTTGGCTGGAACTGAGAAACAAGATAGGGATGACTTCCTTCTTGGGATTGCATAATAGACCCCCTAATCGTTGATGAAAATTGAGAAACAAATTGGTGAGGGGATCTGGGTTATTTGTAATAATTATAGGGTGGCTATGGCAGGGGATATTATCTTTCCAAACATAGGCTAGTTCTGCTGTAGCGTTAAGGGTTTAGATTAAGAGGAATCTGTGAAGCATATATAAGGGTATTCAGTACGTGAATGCGCAGACTAGAGAAGGTGCAAAATCTCACCTACTATTGGGAAGTAAGGCAGAGCAGCTGACTGTTTTTTGGGGCCAGCGACCATAATTATATTCGTTTTAAAATAGTCGTGGAAAAAGATAGACCAGATCTAAAAGCTGCAATTCTAAAGTGCAAAAAGTCCAACTGGATGGTATAAGGAAAGAACAAATTTGAAAGCTAATTGGGGCTGATGATCACAGTTAAAGGGACGACAGGACACTGGGAAACTGCAGAAATATGACATCAAGAGATTGCATATTCCTGAAAGACTGCAAGTAAAGGCGGATATTTGTAGGGAATACTAGATGAAGAAAAAAATTTAGATTTGCTTAATAAAAGGAAGGAAGCGTATGTCAGGTATAGACAGGATAGATCAAGTGAATCCTTCGAATAGTACAAAGGCAATAGGAGCATTCTGAAGATGAAAGTCAGGACGGTAAAATATGGATATGAGATAGCTTTGGTAAATAGAGTTAAGGAGTATCAAAAGAGATTTTTTAACAAGTATATTAAGGACTAAAGGGAAACTAGGGAGAGAACAGGGCCCATCAATGATCAGCAAGGCGGCCTTTGTATAGATCCACAAGAGATGGGAGGGGATAAAAAACGTGTATTGTGCATCAGAGTTTGCTGTGGAAAAGGACATGGAAGAAAACGAACGCACACAAATAGATCGTGACCTCTTGAAAATGTCCACATTACAGAGGAGGAAGTCATGGAGGACATAAAATGCATGCAAGTGGATAAATCCCCAGGATCTGATCAGTTGTAGCCTAGACCTCTGTGGGAAGATTTGGAAGTGATTGCTGGGCCTCTTGCCTAAATATTTGCATCATCGATATTCGCACGTGAGGTGCTGGTAGACTGGCTAACATGTTGTCACAATTTAAGAAAGTTAGTAAGTACAAGCCAGGGAAATCTGGACCATGAGCCTGACGTCGGGAGTGGGCAATACTGATGTACACAATATATACATGTATTTTGAAAGGCAAGTACTAAATAGGCGTAGCAAAAATAGTTTTGTGCTTGGGAAACCATGTTTCACAAACTTGATTGAGTTTTTTGAAGAAGTAAGTAATATGGACTTCAGTGAGGCATTCGACAAGGTTCACCAAGGGAGACTGGTTAGCAAGTTTGGATTTCATGTAATAAAGGGAGAACTAACCATTTGGATGCAGAACTATCTCAGAGGTTGAACGCAGAGGGCTGTGGTGCAGGGTTGTATTTTTCAGATTAGAGGTCTATGACCAGTGGAGTGCCACAAGGATCGGTGCTGGGTCCACTACTTTTTGTCATTTATATAAATAATTTGCATGTATGCTTAAGAGGTCCAGTTAGTCAGTTTGCGTCTGACACCAAACTTTGAGGTGCAGTTGACAATGAAGTAGGTTACTTCGAATTACAGCGGGATTTTGATCAGATGGGCCATTGAGCTCAGGAGAACCAGGTGGAGTTTAATTTATATAAATGCGAGGTGTGCATTTTGGGAAAGCAAATCCTAGCAGGACTTATACACCAAATGTTAATGTCCTCAGGAGTGTTGCTGAACAAAGGGACCCTGGAGTTCAGGTTCATGGCTAATGATAGGAGAGTCACAGTTAGATAGTGTAGAGAAGCAGGCGTATGGTCAGAGTGTTGAGTGGAGCGGTTGGGAAGCTATGTTTCGGCCGTACAGAACAGAGATAACGCCACATTTTGAATATTGCGTGCAATTCTGGCCTCCTTCTGTCAGAATGATGTTGTGGAACTTGAAAGGAATGAAGGGTTTTAGCCTGTAACGTCGATTTTCCTGCTCCTCGGAATGTGCCTGACCTGCTGTGCTGTTCCAGCACGACTTTGATATTGATTCTAATCTCGCGAATCAGCAGCACCAAATTTTGTTTGGATTTGAATATCTGGTCGGCATGGATGAATTGTACCAAAGGGTCTGTTTCCGTGCTGTGCATCTCTATGGTTCCATAACTCTATGGCTTATTTTTTTGTCACTTCAAAATTTAACTCCATTATCACCACTTGTTATTACTCTCCAGTTACATAATTATGCTAATTCTGCAAACATGTATAAAATTCGATCGTACGGATTATATCTTGTCTGCACGTTTTCTTTTCACCTGGACATTTTAACACATCTGGAATAGTATTTTTATGATCTGTAACATGTATAATCCATGTATTAAACCAGAAACAGAAGACTCCAGCAAAATACTCAGATACTTTTGTCCGTGCATCTTTCCAAATAGGTAGGAGTGTTATGGTCCATGTCCATAGCCGTATCTCTTCAATGTCCATGACATAAACATTCATATATTTAAAGGCTTGAAATAACCTGAATAACTTCTTTTTTATGGTGAAGTATTTTCTCTGCCGTGTGTCTTTGCGAAATTACCAACTGGCATTTAAATCCACCATCATTCACCTGCATCAACACAGTTCCAACTCCTTTTTCACTGGCACCAAGAGCGACTTGAAAGGATTTCATAAAATGCAGTGAGGCGCGATGGTTATCACTGCTTTTAAATTCTCAAATTCTTCCTGGTATTGTTCCACCTCAACGAAATTTCGTGTTTGCCTTGAACAAATCCATCCGTAGTGCCACCATACTGCTGATGTTTGGTATAAACGTCCAGTAGAATCCAATCAGTCCCAGAAATTGAAGCACCTCTTTCTTCGAGGGTGGTCCTGGAAATTCCTCAATAGCTTTTGACTTTATGTCATGGAAGTCACTCTTCCACGTCCGATGTTGAATGTCAAAGAGCATCACTTCTGCAGTCGCGAATTCAGTTTGTTGTGAAATTGAAAAGCAGCTTTGCACCCCGTAGTTTTTCAAACAGTGCTACCAAACGCACCATTTGATCTTTCTATGAATGACAAAAGATCACGAAATAATCAACATCGACAGCACTTTGTGTCAATCCTGTCGCAACTTTGACATGTGGCTCGTGCAGTCTTCATTCAAAAAGGCATATCTTTGAAACGATATTGGTCCTTTGTGACCAGAAATGCAGAGATTTATTTCACTCTATCCAAAAAAAGGTACTTGCCAGTAACGACGCAGTAAGTCCAACTTTGTGATGGACGTCGAATGTCCATTTCTTTTCCAAACAGTCCTCCAGCTTGGATTTGAGTGCAAGTCTGATTCAGTTACAGCATTGACCTTCCAATAATCCAAAGAGAATCATTCAGGCTGAAGAATCAACGCCACGAGTGAACTTTGCTCAATTTCAGTTGGCTTGATGATTTTCGTCTTGGTGCCTCGCTTCCCCTTCCTCTGTAACTGTGCAGGTTTAAGAGGAAAAAGCCTTCAGAGGTGTTGTTTCATCGAAAGGCCATTCCTTTCATCAACATCGTGCACTATTAGTCCTCCCATTCTATTCCGACGTATATTCTCATAACGCTGCCACAATCCTTTCAATTCAATTCTGTTTTGCTGAGACAGATAACATCTGATCGTCCCACACTGCTTGACCACTTATTCATCGGTCAATTTACTCTGTGGCACATCAAAAGTTAAAACATCTGTATTTGATTCTTACTCTGAAAGGCAGCAATTAATACGTGTTTCTCTGGTTCTTTTTCTGAAGTCGTTGTTTGTTTTTTTGTCACTGCACGTGGCGTTCCTATCATTTGATATGTCTAACAGGAACGGCACAATTCAACCACATCCTCATGAACTCAGCTGAAAAGAAGAGTTTTGTGTCAACGCCCGAGTTTTTCTCCCTCCAAGATCACATCCGACTGACAATTCAAGTGCTGCTCATCGTATTTCCTGTCTGTGCTCTACCAGCAACACAATCTGGTGAATCAGTGCCAATTTCTCTGTTGTGTGCTGTGTCTCCAGTTTCACTTTAGGATTATGTCATTGAGGTAATAAGACACATTAATATGTTCTGATTTCTTTTCTGAGAGGTTTTATTGCATCAAACATCTTTCAAAACTAGGCAACGCTGCCTGCTCCATTTTCCTGCTCAGTTTCTTTCTTCATCATTTCAGCAACCAGGCCGCTAGTTAAGTGGACTTCAGTAGGTTGTCTTTCTCTTTGATCTGTCCTTCTTGCTTAACATTTTGCTGTGTGATCTTGTTACTGTTCAGTCTCGAAAATTCTGGTGTGTTTTTCTTTTAATTTGTCACTCCCTGATTTTCCTGAGGCGTTCTCACGACAAGGAGTGTCACTCTAACCTTTGATCCTGTGAGAACAAGACGTAGTGCTCGACGAGAGACTGTTTCAATCATTTTTACTGCAACTTCCCCAGTCCTAATCGGTCTTTACAAACTAATTTTGCACAGGAGAAAGCTACATCACTCTTCATTTATCTCACAAATTATGACACTCTTTCAGGCAGAAACACTTATCTTTTATTATAAGAGACTAATTAGCTTCTGAATCTCTGAATACTTTGCTTTCTTTACCTTCACCCGTTGTTCTTCCTGAGTAAACCTTACACACAGAGGTAAAGTCTGTATAGAAATCTGGCAACATCTCACTATCTAGCCCAAATGTACGGCGTGCACTACTCTCGAGTTCCTCGTCTTCCTGTGGGATTTCGTCCATTGCCTCAAAAGAAAATCTCACTAGCTGAACGTCCTTTGCCATCTCGGTTATTCCAGTGCCATTCATAAACAATCAGCGCTGCGACTTTGTGTGCACTCCCTTCTTGCATTTAAGACATATGAGGCCTTTCCCGTCCTTGCCACCCTTTTGAGCTTCTTTCCTTTCACATATTAAACTATACTTAGTGTGATCTGATGTTTGTTTTCCTTGAAGTATATCTTTATTCTTCCAATTTCTGTCACTCATGGAATTGATGCACTGATGCATATCCCTCCACCATCTCTGCATCTCTTTTCGCTGTTTGAGCATTCTGTTAAACAATATAGTTCTCACCAATTCTAGAAGTGAATTTTAAAACTCCTCCAACAAAGTAAATTATCTAAGATATGTCTTACCTATTGTTAATTTTCTCACCAGATACCCCTGGGTATTTACCTCTCATTCGTGGCCATTATACAAATATGTCTCTGCAATGACGAAGAAATCCTACACATCTGTGATGAGTTATGATGTTAAGTCATGTCCGTCGTCTGTCGTTATTAACGTTCCTGACAAATATGTGACTCATATTCAAACCCAATAACCTCCTTAGCGATGTTTAGAGAAATTTCCACCAATTTTGAATTAATCAAAAGCAAGTAATCGAAATTGACCAGGTTATTCTCACCTAAGTTTCATTGAAAGATGTAGCACACTAGTCCACAACTCTGTTTAAATCTGCAGCAAACTTTCTTACCTCGAATCTGTTCAAATAAGAAATTTTCCGTTCAGATCTGTCCAGATCCAAAAGTAGACCCCTTTCTCTTTAGAAGGGTAAAGTTTCGAAACAAACTGATAATTAAACTAAAAAATCAGTCATCCTCTCGCAGGGGTGCAGGTCTGCGTCTCACAATTAAACACGAAAAACCCAGAGTAGGTCTTTTCATCCCTCAAAATCTGTTAAAAGGTTGTGGCAACTCGAATAACTTACCTCACACCACTCCCCCAACCCACCCAGACTATTGTTTAGGACTTGTTAACTGAAAGGCAATTCCTTTACTCACTCTGCAATCCGCAAGTTACAACTTGTTTATCTAACACCAACAGTGAACAAATTAAGTGTTCCTAAGAATTCGAAAATTCCTTCATAACAAAAGTCCAATGTGTCACTGAGCTAAATTGTACTACTGTGCGGTTTCAGTAACACAGATCCCACCTACAGCTATCCGATTAGGCACAAAACAATAAATTAAAACTTCGTCTCTGAAAATTAACATCAAGGCTGTCTTCCGAAATGCTTCTCGCTCTGTCCGCTTATCTTGTTTCCAAGATGTCTCTCTCCACCAAATTGTTGTGACAGACCTGTCATTTCTGTGAAATCTTCTGTCTTCAATCCTCGCAATACGGATCGTAGTGCCTTATATGGATGGATGTTACTTTTCCTGAGGGCTGAAAGTTGTTATCACTTCAGTTGGCAGTCGGCTCTGCCAAATTTTCCAAACTACGCTCATCTTTAAACATTGATGACCTATTCATTAATTTAGAATAAGATGGGTTTAAGGTTGTCAACACCATCAGATATAAATTTGATAGATTTTCAGTGTCTCAGGGTAAGCTTAAGAATAATTCGTTATAAAAGACGTGCTTGTCTTGGTAAAAATGCCGCTTGGCTGTTCTATACAAAATATTTCAGTTCAGCTGATCTCTGCACCGACGTTTAAAATGCTGTTCTGACGTTTATTTATTGTATTTCATATTGCTATGGTTAGGGGATAAGCGTTATTTTTGAAAGGGACCACGCACTCTTACTATTTCACAGTTTTAGAATTTTACACACCATCATCACAACAACACCCTGACTCTTTGACTGTCACTCTCAGTCTATGACAGTCATTGCTGTACCGCCATTCTGATTCCCGAACTATTACACTGACAGCCCCACCATCACACTGACATACTCACAATCACATCGACTCTTTCTTCGTCATACTAACGCAGTCGCAATAACCAACTCACACTCACACTGACTCCTCACTATCATATGGACTAGCAGACCATCATAATTACTCCCTTCACCATCACATTCCATCTATCAATGTCACGCTGATTCAATCACCATCGCACTCACTCACTTACCATCACACGAATTCCCAAAGCGTTCTAATTGCTCCCTCACAATCCGACTGCCTCGCTCATCATCACACTAACTCCCTCATCATCACTTTAATTCACTCATCATTGCACTCACTCCCTCGCCATTACACGGATTCCTAAAGACATATGCATTCCCTTACCATCAAACTGCCTCCTTCATCATCACCGCAACCCCCTCATCATAACATTGAATAACACAAAATCGCACTAACTCTGCCACAATCACAGCCACTCCGATACACCACATGTCATCAAATGAATTCGCTCACCATCGCACTTGTTCTCTCACCATCACACTGACTGCCTCACCATCACTCTCTCTCTCGCACAACTACACTGAATCCCTCACAATCGCACTGATTTAATCACTTTTGCACACATTCAATCAGCATCACACTGACTCCTTCACCATCACACCCATTTCGTCAGCATGAAACGCACTCCCTCACCATCATTATGACTCCCTCACTGTCACACACAGTCACGTACTGTCACTTTCATTCACTCTACATCGCACTGAATCCCTCACTGTCACATTCATACTCGTGCCATCAAATTGAATCGCTCACTCTCGCATTCCTTCGATCACCGTCATATCGAATCCCTCATGGTCATGTTCAAATCCTCACTGCCTCCATTGCGTCCCTTACAGTCAATATTGACTAATTCGCTATTCAACGTTCTCGCTCCTTTCCCAATCACACATTTCACACTCTCACCGTCACAATGACTCGCTCACAGTCACAGAGACGCCCTCGCTGTCACACTCAAACTCTAACCGCCACACAGATTCTCGAACTGTTGCATTGAATAGCCGACCATCAGGCTCAAACTCTCACTGTCAAAGTGACCCAGTCTCTATTACACTAACATGCTCAGCGTCTTACCGACGTGCTCACAATGACACTCACGCTTTCACCATCACACTGTCACAATCACATCGCATTGACTCGCTCACCAAACCACTTAATCCTTCACTGTCACTCCAACCCGCTAAACATCACACTGACTACCTCAGCATCACACATGGTCCATCACCAGCACACTGACTCTGTCATTATCACACTCAGTGCATCACACTTCCACTCTCAGGCACCGTCACTCTGCCTCAGTCATTGTCACACTCACACTGTCCCGGTCACATTGAATTGTTCAGTTTCACACTGACTCCTCTACTGTCTAAATAATCTATCACAGTCCAAGTCACGCTTACTGTATCACTGACAGGCTCCCCGTAGCACTGACTCACTCACCTTCCCATGGAACAAATCAAAAACACACTCTCTCCCCCACCATGACGCTGACTCCGCCATCGTGACATCCACGTCACCTCCACGACACAGATTCGTTCTCTGTTACACTCACACCCTCAGCGTCACACACACTCCATCATCGTGTCGTAACAGAATCCTTTACCATCACACTGACCCCTCATTGCAGCACTGACATGATCACCATTGCACTCACTCCTCACCGTCACACCGATTCATTCATCATAACTCGGACTCTTTCAGTTTCACACTAACTCATGCACAATCACACCAATCTTTCACCATCACACAGAATCCCTCGCTATCAAACTGACACAATCACCTTCACTGTGACACAAGCAACATCTGACTGATGTGTTCTCAAACACGCTCATTACAATAGCACTATCCCTTTCACTGTCACACTGATATTCTCACTACGCATTGATCCACTGACCATCACACGACCTGTATCACTGCAACAACTACCCGCTCGGTGTAATAGTGACATCAGCAGTCCAGCATTGATTTGCTTGCGGTCACACGGAGAGGATCAACATTACCATTAATCCCTTAACATTATGCTCGTATGCACCAACAATCTGCATTTCCAACGTTAGTCTGACTCACTCGCCATCACACTATCTCGCTCACTGACATACTAACTCCCTCACTGTCAAACGACTGGCGTAAAACCTCGCACTCATTCCCTCTCTATCACAGTCAATCTCTCGCTGGACCAGTGACTCACTCAGCTTCACACTGACACACTCGGTATTCGACTAACGTGTTCACAGTCACACTGAGTACCTCACCATCACATTGACTCCATCACCGTCTGTCTGACTTTCTCACCTTCACACTGACTCCTTCACCGACACACTGACTCCCTCACCATAAATCTGACTCCCTCGCCAACACAATAACTCATTCACCTTCACACTGACTCATTAACATTCACACTGACTCACTCACCTTCCGCTGGACACATTTACTCACACATTCGCTCACTTACCATCTTACTCAATCCCTCAACATGACACTCTCCCACTCACCACACACCGACTGTCTCACTGTCATGCTGCCCCATGCACCATTACAGTGAATCTTTCATTACCACAATTACTTCCTTATTGTCACACTCTCTCCCTTACAGGCACACAAAGTCCCTAAACAACGTATCAACTTGCTTCACTATTTTACTGAAATGCTAACCATCACACTGAGTTCTTAACCATCACTCTGTCTTGCTTACAATCATACTCATTCCCTCACCATCACATTCACTGGCTTTCCACCTCACTCAATCTGACACCTCCATATTCTCCCGTGCCCCATTATGCAGATTCTCTCAACGCCAGCACACCTGCACGGGATTATCTGGACTCTTTCTCTATCACGTTGACTTGCACACCATGATACTGACTTTCTTGCTTTACAATGACTCGTTCACATCACACTCACTCCCAAACTGTCACAGTTACTCCAGGACCGTTACACACGCATTGATTTTCACGCTCTCGCATTCATATTGACTCGATCATCGT
Source organism: Chiloscyllium punctatum (assembly GCF_047496795.1). NCBI lineage: Eukaryota > Metazoa > Chordata > Chondrichthyes > Orectolobiformes > Hemiscylliidae > Chiloscyllium > Chiloscyllium punctatum. Next base: position 65,873,649 of record NC_092773.1, read on the forward strand.
AACACTGACTATGTCACCGTCAGACTGATCAACTAATCAGCTCAATAACTCTCTCACACTGACACTGCCTTGCGCATGTCACACAGGCATCCTCACCATCACACTGACTCTCTCACTGACACATTCATACTTTCAAAGTCACATTCACTTACTTACCATCACACCGACACGATCACCATTACATTGACTCGTTCACCACCACATTCGTTCCCTCAGTGTCACACGGACTCCTCACCGGCACTCTGACTCCTTCACGTTTCGAATTACTCAAATAGGGTCGCACTTATGACCTCATTGCCACACCAAAAATCTCTCCATCTCAAAAACTCCCTCACGTTCACACTGACTCGGTCATGCACACATGGACTCCATCGCCTTCACACTTTCGCCCTCACCGACACAATAACTCCCACACTGTCACATTGACTCAGCCATCCATCACTCTTAACCTCTCCCAATCACACTAACTCCCTCACCATCTTTCTGACTCTCTCACCATCACATTGACTTATTCATATTCACACTGAGTCACTCGAAATCATTTTAGCTCCCTCACTGTTATATTGATCTCCTTACCGTCCCACTCAAATGATCACCTTCACACTGACTTGCTCATAGTCACTCTGACTTTCTCACTGTCGCAGTGATCCACTGTCGCAGTGATCTTCTGTCACACTGACTTTCTCACCATGAGACTGACTCCCTCACCATCACACTGACTTGTTCATCGGCAAGCTGAAACAGTCACTGCCTAATTGACCCCTCATCATAGCACCAAAAGCCTCAGCATCGTATGGCCTCCACCATTGTCAAATTGAAACCTTCACCATCACAGTTACTGTCTTACTGACATACTTAAACGTTCAGTGTTATACTCATTAGCTCACCATCAACCTGAAATAATTACCATCAATCGCACTCCTTGAATGTTACATGCACATCTTCACCATCACACTGACTGACCCATTAGGATAACGACTGTCTCTCCATCACACAAGACCTTCTAATTGCCATATGGGCAGCCTCACGGTTGCACTGACGTCCTTATCATCACATTCACTCCCACACCCGCATATTGAATGCTCACCGCCACACTCGCCCTCTCACCAGCGCACTGACACTTTAACAGTCACATGCACTCCCTCACTTGAAGATTGAAACCCTTGCCATCACACTGACCCTTTGCCGTCACATTCACTCCCGCACATACATAGTGAATGCTCACCATTACACCGACTCTCTCACCATCACACGATTGTCTCAACCCAGCATTTACGATACAATTGCCAAACTCACTTTTCCACCATTATGCTGACTTGCTCACCCGCACACTGACTTTCTCACCATCACCCCCACTCTTTCACTGTCACACTCTTGCCCCCACTCCCGCATTTCTTCTATGACAATCACGCCCCCACTCTGACAATCAGCCCCTCGTACCCACACTCTCTTTTTCACCGGCTCTCTGAATTTCTCAACGTCGCACTGACTTGCTCACCGTCACTCAGACTCTGCCCCCACCATACTCACTGCCTCACTCTTACACTAAATCTCATACAATTACGCTCAATCCCTCACTATCTCAATTACTCCTCGACTGCCATTCCTGGACTGTCGTATTCACTAACCCACTGACACAGTTACGCTTTGCCGGCCAGTCAGTCCCCCACTTTCACACTTAGTCCCTTAGTATGACATGATCTCACTCATCATCACTACTTCCCGCTGACCGTCACATTAACTCGCTTACTATTGCACTCATTCCTTCAATGTCACATTCAGTCTATTCCAGTCAAATCTACTTCTTTTCGTTACGCTGTCGGTCTCGCAGACACACTGACTCCCTCAACTCATATTCACTCACTGCCCGCTACACTGATTTACTGATAATCACTCTGACTCGTTCACTTTAAAATCTCACTCGCTTCCTGTTACCCCGGCCCGCCCGCTGTCACATTTACTCCCACGCAACTACATTGAATCCCTCAACATCACAATCTTTAGATCTTGCTAGGTCACACTGATTCACACCATTTCACCCTCATTACCTTACTGTCAAACCGAATCCCTCTCGATCATTCTCGCTCCATCACCATCACACTCATTCATATACTGTCACACTGACTCCTTCACCATTATCCTGAATTCCTTGCTGTCACACTTACGCCCTCACCGTCACTCTTACTCCTCCACTATACCTAACCATCACACTAGCTCCCACACCGTCCTACCGAAACACTTGGCGTAACGCTGACTCGCTCAGATTCACAATCACTGCATCACCGTCACAATGTCTTCCACACAGTCACCCAGAATCCCTCACTGTCTCACTCATTCTCTCACCACTACGCTCTCCCTCACTGTCACTCTGACTCGAATAAAGCCATACTGACTGGTTCACTATCATAGAGACTCTCTCACTGTCACACTGACTCCGTCACGGTCACACGCAATTACTCACCGTCACAAGGGCTTCCTCACCGTCACAGCAACTCATTCTCCATCACAAGTATTCCCTTACACCAATTACTCCCTCACCGTCACGCTCACTCACACATTATTGCACTGACTTCCTCATTGTCACACTCTCTCCCTCACAATCACAGTCCCTCAATTACAATGAACTGGCTCTGTCGCCCTCACTTTCAAATCCGCAGTCTCACTATTTCACAGTTGTTTCAAATACTCACAGTTACCCATGCCCCTACACATCGCTCTATATTTCAAGAAACATTCTTTATGCACAAATCCGTTTTATTATATTGATAAATTCCATACCGTTTGCAATATGTCAGTATTTTCTGTGCTGAATTACTATTTTAGATTTGAAACAAGTTTGACTCCAGAAATTAAACTGCGATTTGTTTCCTGAAAGAGTCTTCACAAGTGCAATCCAGCGTTTCAACTGCCCTGTCACCTTTTAATTTGTCTTAGCCCTCTGCCTGTCCGAAGTTTAAAAACTTAGGAAGCACTGCTGAATCATTGAAATCTATAGGGGCAGTAGATTTAGACAGATTCCCAAAATTATATCTGAATCAATCGAAGTTTGCAAATCATTTTTGCACAATATCAATATCCTGCGTTTGACATCTCAGTAAGATTTATACGGTGCAGATATATATGAATGAAAGTAGTCTGTCACAATTACATCCACAAATCTCCACCCCCACCGTAATGATAGAATTCCAAAGGCAAACTGGTACCTTGCCTGTTTCTGAGCCCAGTTTAATTCTGTCACATTTAGTTTTTATTGTCCCTTCTCAATCTAATATTCCTACAGAATTGGTTCATATCTCATTGTATTTTATATGCAATAGTCTGAATTACAACCTGAGAGGTGTGTTTGAGAGGTGTGTTTCACTATTATAATGCAGGAGAAATTATTCTGAACGTGTCAGTCAGTCAGCAACATTAGGTTTGTTCATGGCAGATATTTCATGCTAGCTGAGCACTTTCAATGTATTTATGAGCAAAGAAAGGCAGGAACACCTTTGGACGTGGGATTCCATGGTCATTTGAGTGCAGCGTGAATTCAGTAGAATGATGGCGACACAAAACAAGGTTTCAATAACCATGGAGTGAAATGATACAATTGCAGTGTTGTAATTCCTGAAGGGTCAGAGGTACTAGATGTTTTTCAGAAAAAAATGGGAATTACCGGGATAGGTCGATGGAATGGTGTATAGCTGTTTCTGGATCTAGAACAAAGCTTACCTGTTTAAAAGAGAAAGTCAAACAGTTCTCGGAAGCACATTCAAGACTAAAATGAAGGAACAATGCCTCACACTTCTGAACATATGAGAATACCTTCTGAGGACAGCCTAACTCTTCCTCGAGGGCATTATTTCGTCAACTACATTTGTCGAACTTTATGGGAGTTTTGTACGTGGTGAAAAGTTTCACCCAAAACGCCCTCTCTTCCCCTGTGAACCACTGGAGTGCCCTCACCCTTTGTTCCTTTGCCAACAGGCTGTGGACCTACCAAATTTACTTGCTCTAGCAACACACAACGGACTCAGCATCAACTGTTTGCTGACAACGGGCTGTATATCTATTCACACTCACTTCCCCCATTGCAAACAGTTTTCCCATAAACGCAGTGCTTCCATAACAAATGTTTTTGACATTCCCCCTCTGTACCAGTCGCAACACCCAGTGGTCACACACCCGATTTGTTCCTGCAGCAATGGCCTGTGCACCAAACCACTCTATTCTCTACCAACGCCATGTAGGCTAATACCCTCGCATTATCTTTGTGATGGTCAGTGGTCAAATATATCTCAGTTTGCCGAGCAGACCCGTTCCCATTCTGCTGAACAGCGGTGTCTGGTCCATTCCATTAGTTTTTATTTTATACCAAGCAAGGTCTGCTGCACCACTTGTCGTCTGCTTCTTTCACAAGAAACTTTCAACCCGCAAACACTGTGTTCCCCAGTAATGGCATGTGGCCCCACCATTGCACTGATCCCCTCCAATTCCTCTGAAAGTACTTGGCACAATGCTCCGCAGCAACAGTCCACTCTGATCGCATAGTAACGGCCTATGCCCGCACTTCGAAATTATTGCAGAGCAACACCCGTGAACCCATCTGCCTCGCAGATTTCTGAGCAACAGACCATGATCCCACAGGCACTGTGTGCACCTAGGAACGCTGAAGAACACCGCATCCGACCCACTATTCTGTCCTTGCAAAGGTCTGCAGCCCGAAACTCACTCTGTTAACCATACTGCGGGCTGAAACCCAATACCCATTCAGTTCCCATGACAACATCCTGCAGCCCAAAACTCACTCTGTTCCCTCTAAATGAAGGATGAAGCCCAGTACCCTGTTGCACTAACAAAAAATCTGCAGCCCAAAATTCAATCTGTTTCCTACCAACAACTTGCAGTCCGAAACTCACACTGTTCCCCTAACAATGGCTTGTGTCCAGCACCTACTCTGTTCCCCGAGCCTGTGGACCAACCTCCGAACTGTTATCTCAGCAATCGCCTGGTGACTCATCAGCATTCTATTCCGCTCATAACGATCAGTCGTACACACTAATTTTAATTACTTATCGAACGCCATTTGTCCCATACTCAATTTGTTCTCCTCGCAATGGAAGATGAAAAAGGACCTGAGAAATAACGATATGGAGGCAGTTATGAATCTTGGAGAAGGGGAGACTCGGATTTTGAGACAGAATGCAAGAGAAAGAGAGATAATGAGAAAGAGAGAAGGAGAATGAGTAAGAGAGGGTCAGTGAAATAAAGTGAGTAATGGATGGAAAATGCAGTGGGGTAGATTATGAGAGTGGGAGGGAGATATGGAGGGAAACGAAACGTGAGAGAAAATTGCTTCGGCCGTACACATGTCGCAGTGCGTTGACCCAGACATAAAAGCAAGAATCGAGTGACTTAAACCCAACGCCTGTGCTCGGACATGTCCCCTCCCTTTCCCGGAGGAAGAGGAACTGGAGTCGATTCAGTCTCTCTCTAGGTTAAAAATCGCACAACTACAGGTTATAGTCCAACAAGTTTAATTGGAAGCAGTAGCTTTCGAAGCGCTGCTCCTTCATCAGGTGGTTGTCAACCCGATGAAGGACAATCACCTGATAATGGAGCTGCGCTCCAAACGCTCTTGCTTCCAACTAAACCATTTGGACAATAACCTGGTGTTGTGTGATTTTTAAATTTGCAGAACCCGATTCAAGACGGATATCTGCATATCACCTCTCCTGGTTAGCTTCATCAAGACGAAGACCAGCAACAATATATATTACTCTGCTGTTTTAAACGATTCAATACAAATGGTGCATTATTTCCAGATTGAAGTTTTATATACACACAGGTGAATGTTGCATTTCCTCACTGGCCCCGAGTGAAGAGAAACTTTGAAACATGTCCCTGAAACACACTGTGGGGTAAGTTTCAACACAACCTCACTGCACTAATTCTGTTACCATAGTGACAGACTGATTCATTGTTGCAACGTTGTGATTGAAATGAGTAAATCCTGGATGGATGGGTTGCAAAGTGATTGAATTTGATTGCTTGACAAATTTTGATAAAGGGATATTTCAGCACATTTTTCAGCTCCCGTCTGAACATAGTCTGCGTCACGACTTATATTGCGGTGTTTGTGCAGCAACTGAGGAGCTGCGGCATGAAGCCCAATTCCTGCGCAAATCAATCGAGATGGGCAGACCGATACCCAATATTATACATCCGGATCCATTCGGAAAAGAGCATCAACAGTGACCACAATAGGATGAAATTGGCTGAGATCACAAACAGTAAAATGCTGGGACTTCTTGACTTTACATTTCTGTATCACACTAAACATCCCCATGTGTGTGAGCCCGTACTCTCCTGCGGACTCTACTGATCTCGAAAATATGTCTTACTGTGAAGCCATTGAGCAGCAGTATCAGGAGAAATGGGAGAGCTGGGTTCAGAATGAAATGGAGGAACTCAACTGTGACCCACGAAGGAGAGTAATTAACCTCGTCTGTTACCTAACAAAACCAGGGATCATTCATCAGACGATACTGAGCTGTACATAAAATACCAGTAAATATTCTTTAAACAGCTCAGCACAGTCACTGTTGCCAGAACCACAGCTGCTGTTTTGTCACTGCAATATTGACCTTTCACCTTCCGGCAAAAAATGGCCATAAGTCGATCGAAGGTGAAACTGACGGTGAACCAGACAGAACAATGAGTCGCTGCATAAAGCATGACGGCGTGGATATTGCACACGGGGATGGACTTCAGGAAATAAAACTTTTCCTGATAAGAAATGGCAATGTGTCTCATTATGAGATCAGGATAATTACCAGTAGATCCACCATTGCCATGGCTACGAGGTAATGGCTAACACTTGGAGACAATCCACAATCTTTATAAAGCAGGAAGTAGATCATCACTACGTTAACTGTGAGGGAGGTAAACAAAGAAACTATCCATCACTCTGGAAACAAAGTTACAGGTTTTTTTTTAAATTTAACACCAAGTGAGATTTTCAACTGAGTTACTGTATACAGAGCTTATTTGAATAATTGGAAATGAAATTACAAATGGCTAGATCTGAATTACACGAATGTGTCTTAAAACACAAGAAGTACTCCTTCCTGAATGACACAGATAAATCTGAATTTTCTGCATTATTTATTAACGGCTGGGGCGTTAGTTAATTGAGCGAAGGTCAAGATCCCAAGGGAAGAGATCCCGTTGCAGTGACAAAGAGGTGCTGTTTCGCAATCCCGTCAGACAATTAAACGGATGAATACGTTTTACTTCTTTTAATTTTCATCACGACCAGTTTACGCTGGAAAACAGAAATTTACAAACTCTGCTTGACTTCAAGGAACCAACAGAGATTCCTTCCCGGACGGCAAGGTTTTCACACATTGAATTCAGAACTGTAAAGGTGTGAGCTGTGACTTCTATCGAGCCATGGGGACGTTCCAGAAATTATGCGTTTTTAATGCAGATTTGTCTGTGTGATCTATGATAGCTATCATTTGTCAATGATAGCTCTGTCTCAGGACCAAATGGGAAATAATTCCAGAGTCAGACGACCGCCTCAAAGAAGAACACCCATTCTCATTTACCCGTTGAATGGATGGAGACTTATTTTGAAACAGATCCCTGATTTTCAGCTTCTATCACAAAGAAAAAGAAAACGCAACATGTACACTTTCAATTCCTTTTTTGATTTTTTTTTATATTTCGTTGAGGTATACACTCACTTTTTCCCCCAAAACTCTTATTAAATTCATTTTGTCCAGGAATGAATATCATGAAGTTTTTTTTTCTGAACAACCTTCAATACAAGTATCCCCTTTGTTATTAAAGTGCCCAAAACTAACCTCAGCTCGTTTTACATCGACTCCCTGCAGGCAGCATTATGACATATTTTTGTACCTGATATCATTTCCCCATAAATTCCTCCCCTCAACTAATTCCTCAAAATATAAGAGTGAGGCCTACACAGTACCCTAATACTTAGAGTTTGGTTAACTGAAGATCAATTGTTTGCTCCAAATCTTTCATCTCGTTTGGTCAAAGCGCTGTGACTTTTAATATTGCAGCCCAAGAACCTTGACTTCTTCAGTCAACAGAGCCAATTTCTTTGGCAACTTTTAAAACAAACTTTATTTGTTCATTTCATTCCCTTCCCACCCCGCCCCAGTTGTCGAAAGGTTTGTGTAATTATTTTAATAAAAATATGAAGCAAGATGCTCCTTTCAACAGTCTTGCACATTGTATCTGATTTTACGATTATCTTGTAAATGTCCGGCCTCTAATTGCTCCATATCAATTTCAAAATACGTTGTATTTTAACCTCAGCCACTCTCTATGGAAGGGAATTCAGGCCCATCAGTATCTGTGTGAAACAATTACTTCCCGTAGCATCCTTAATATATTTAATGTTAACATTCTATTATGACCACTATGCTTATGAACTACATACATCGTTAGTTTCTTAACATTTTCTCTCTATATGTTGATACATATTTCTGCAACTGATTGTCACACTCCCTGCGATCTTAATCACATTCCACATTTCCCTCTTCGTACAGCAAGTACTCTCTTGCTCCACCTTTGTTTAGCTTCTGAAGGGTTTCCAAAGCTCTGGATTATCGCCATTTATACCAATTTGAAAGTCTCCTTTTTGCACATAATACTATTATACTTGAACCCTCTTTTCACATAGGAACATATCATTTCTGTAGTTAATCTATTCAGTTTGTCATTTCCTCTCCAAGGTCATCCTTTTCATTTCCAAATCATTTCTGAATGGACCATAACTAACTCACACTGCAAACCTTCGTAGTTTGCCTTCTCATGATTCAGAATCCTAGTCTCATAATAAACCATCAACACTCAGTCTTACAGAACAATTATATCATATGATGTGTTTTCATCACTCAGGGATCCCTCCGAAAGAAATCACAAATTATTCATTTTTCATTAACTAATGTCCAGATGAATGTCGCCCGGTTCTCAATTTATATCGTTAATACATTTTTTTGTTCCAGAACATCAGACGATATAAGAACATATGACTAGTTTCATTTGCCCAGTCGAGATGCAGATTAATGTCAGAGATAAGTATACCTGTTCCTTCAGCGAAAGTAAGACTAGTTTCCTACTCAACGTCATTTCCATATGTCATCACAACACTTTGGTGCTTCATATTGCAATGCAAAAAACATTTTGGCCTCTGGGAATTTCTCAATTCTACACAGATAGATTCCACATTGTCTGAGCTAATTACTTTCCTCGATATTATGTTTATATCCTTTTAAAACAATAATCCAACTCCACTGCTTTTAACGTTTTAGCTTTCATTCCCAATTAATGAACACTTTGGATGCGGAGTTCCTTTTCCTGAGCCTCCGACAAGGGTTTCTCGTGAGTAATTTAATTAACTGCGTTTTGAATGGCCCATGTGTGCAGTTCAACAGTCTTCAGACTTGCATTAGGTGTCCCCTACCCATTATTTTTGAAAACGTCTGTGTCAGATTATGAGACATGATTGCTCTGCCTGTTGATGTATTATTAATCCCCATTCTGTCTTGTGCTATTTTCCATGATTTTCCTTCCCGTGACTCCATGCTTCTCACCACACTGCCAAATTATCTTGAACCCAACCAAGCAGCTTGCACTAATAATCTCAAATCAGCAATCATCTTTGTTCTTACCCAGTGAAGCCAATCCAGTTTGTGTTATTCCCAACTCCACCAGAGATCCTAGTGGCAGACAATTATTAAAATATCGCCCCTATAAAGGCTTTGTAGTCACGTGTTCACTTGATATATTCTGTGATCTCTTTCTTGCCACGAATGTTGCACTGGTAGCAATCCTGAAATCATGGCTTTTGAAGTCCTTCCGCTGAGCTTGCTTCCGAACAGCCATTTAAAAAAAACAATATTTAGGACCTCGCCTCATTCTTTTTTGAGCAGTTGTCATTGTTACCAATGTTTACCATAACCACTGGCTGTTCACCCTCCCCCTCCAGGGCGATGATCTGGATTCCTGATCCTCAGAAACCTTACTAGTACAGAGGAAACTTTAGCAAAATTGTGCATAATCTTCAACCACTGTGGCTGCGCCTTCTTTCAAATATTCAACAGTGCAAAAGTTAATGTTTGGAGCCCAATCAATCTTAAGACGGTTTAGACTTCTCGATCACAACAGAAAATTACTACATTAGAGACGGAAGTCAACTGGGCCAGTGTAACTGCAATGATTAATCAAAGTAGAGATTTTGTCAATTGCTAAACTCTTGTTTTCTGTGACATCCTTGATCAAATACTGTCCAATACATGTTCTTCATAGCTGTGACAACGATCATTTGCAATTGTTTCTGTCTCCTCCTGTTTTGTTACTGGGCGTTTAGTTTTAATGTGCTCAACTATTAAAGAAGAAGTGCTAAGTATTTGTTGAATTTACACATCATTTGACCATTTCTAAGTCCAGAGTTCCATTCACTCAGGAATGATCATTCATTCAGCTACTGTCACCTATTCACACACCCTTGTAGGCATTTTTAACACATTCTTTTCGAAGTACGGATTCCTAATTGGCACTTTTATACTGCATTTTCCTTTTTCTGAATTGAAAAATAATCCATTGCTGGTTAAAAAAAATAATTTATCCTAGTTAGCTTCAGAGCATCGATCAGTTTGATTCAGCTTGATACGTCAGTTGTTCAGGAATGATACAATCTGCCTTCTCATTCAACTGCGTTTCAGTGAAAACTACCCTGTTCAAGAGTTGGAACATATCTCCTTATATGCATTGTTCTGCTTATTTACTATGTTAGATTTTCACGTTTTGCTTTTATAAAATTCTAATCCAGTAAAACAAGCGGTGCTTTAACGGGTGAATAGATTCTAAATCAGGTTCAAGTGTCAGATTCATTCCTCAATGTCTCCCTCAAATTGAACGCATTCCAAAATGTTGTCATCACTCTTCAGCAGTACATCTGTTTCTGGACCTGTTGCTCTTTCTTCAGTCTTATGGTGGTAGTACTGCACACCCAGTCACACGCAAACTCTTGGATAGACATACAGAAAAAATGCATTAATACAGACCAACAGATTACAGAGATAAACATTACAGATACAACCTCTGGGCATGCAAACTTGGTTCAAAAGTGTCTGTACATTAAACACTGGGAGTGTGGATTGATCAGAAAATTGTGCAGCATTGATTGCTGTTTGCGTAGTTCTTCGGTCAGGGAGGTAAAAACAAGGAGTACAGATTCTAGATTTCCAGTGGTGCTGGAGAAGCACAACAGTTCAGGCAGAACCCGAGGAGCAGTAAAATCGACGTTTCGGCCAAAAGCCCGTCATCAAAGGGCTTTTGCAACAAACGCCTTAGTGCTTTGTTAAGTCAATTTTCATGAATAATACATTTGATAACGAGAGTAAACGGGTATTTTACCATATTCTTCAACTGCTCTCTGAACATAGGATGTGTCACAACGTACGTTGCAGTGTTTGTACAGCAACTGAGCATCTGGAACATGTAACCCAGCTTCATTACATAAAGAGGTAGATATAGAGATTGATATTCCAAAACTTGCATTTTCCAATTTATGGAATATACTGTTGAAATTGACCAGAAGAGTAATAAAGTTCCCTGAGACAAGAAACAACAACATGATGGAATTCCTTCGACTATTCATCTCCGGATCACTTGTTCTGATTTTGTTGCTCAGTAGCTTGAGTGTCATTCGTGCTTTACTAGTCAGAATTCTGTGTCTGACTGTTTAAACATTGAGAAGGAGAAGAAGAATAAAGCCAACTCCCGGAGTTAGTATGTAATGAAAAAACTCAATTGCTTCCTACACTGGAGAAAACTGAATCTTGCGTTTCAGCAAGCAAAACCACTGTCTGTTCCTAAAACTGTATAGACCTGTGAGCATAAAATACCAGAAAATATTCTTGAGACAGCTCAATCCAGTTACTGTTGCAAGGACCGCAGCCGTTGTTTTCACAGTGCAATATTTATATTTCATATTCGGGCAACAAATGGCCACAAATCGATCAAAGGTGAAAGTGACAGTGAACCAAACAGAACAGTCACTAGCTGAATACAGCAGGACAGCACGAATATTGCACACAGGGATATCTTTTTAAAAATGTTTATCTTCCTTATAGACAAATGGAAGGTGTCGCAAAATGAGATCCATGATGATTACCAGGAGATCTGCTAATGTCATGGCCATCAGGTCGTGAGTGACACATTGGGAGAGGCCACACTTTCTTCGCGATAGGATGACAAATGTCAATGCATTAGCTGTAAGGAAAGCAAACAAAGAACTCAGTTTCAGATTCTAATAATTTTATTAGGCCTTACCAGAACATTATGAGGTGCAAACATCATTCTCGGCAGTCGACGTACCAAATTATTGTAAACAGCATCAAGGTGACTTGCTGGATTCGATTTTGATATTCAATAAAAGGAGCACCGAATGGAAACATAATTTGAGATTTAAAAAATGCTGTTGACTGGAATGTTTGTTCTTGGTGCAATAAGTTTTGCACCATCGTAGAAGCCGCTACGGGAATTCAGTTTAGTTGTGCAATATAGCACAGAAATCAGGCAACATGGATTTGTGTCCCAGCCTTGATCATGTGCACATTTTCTGGTTCACACGATTTTTTGCAGAGCTGCTTTTTTCCTTCTGTTAATTTCAGACCACAGTTAGACTAACATCGATAATTCAACCTGCATTCCCAATCCTCTTGGGTACTCAGTGACTCTGTGTTGCAGTGTGTGAAACATGCTAATCGGTTTCTGTGTTTGGGTCTCCAACAGTAACTGTCAGCAAGAGTACTCACAGTTCAACCCATCAGGTCTGGCAGCATGTGTGAAGAGAAATCAGAGTAAACGATTTGGGTTGAGTGCCGAACAAAGGGTGACTCAACCTGATATATTTTTAAAATCTCCACAGATGCTTGCAGACATACTGAGATTTTCCAGAACTTCTGTTTCGTTTCGGATTCACAGCGTCCACTGTTCTTTCAGTTTTCATACCAAACGCTTACTAAAGCGTGTGATTCCTCTGATCAGTCGTATCAGGTTCAGTCTTAATATGAACGTTGTCTTCAGTGTGCAGGTTAGTGCAAAATTATTCACGTGAGTTATGAGGTATTGCTAAAAAGGGGAGAAACTGTGCATATCGGTGTCGTAATGTCAACTCTTTCTTATTGCAGAATTTGCCATACCTGCCGGACTGCTCGGTCTTTATCTGCTTTCTCTTGGGAACAATAGACTGAGACATCAAGAGAATATGCGATATTCTGGGGTTAAGGGATGGTAGGATGGATATGCCAAAGAATGACATTTGGGAATTGCTACAATCTAAGAAGCACTAACTTAATGTAAGTCTGTGAGGGAGCCAATGGATAACCTAAATTTTTACAATTGGAAGCACAGGTGAAAGTTTCAATCGATCTTATATCTCAACTGCATGGATACAGAGTCTATGGATTCATGGTTACTGAGTCAATGAATATTCAAGAAAACAGTACAATAGTGAAGATTATAGACGTAGTAGCATGGTATAGACTTCCACAACAAGGAACAAACATGATAGCAAGTTGCAAGCAGAATACGCCTCTTAACAATGCTTTGCAGAATAAGTAACAAAGTAGAAAATAAGAGCCACACGGTTTTCAGCGGATATACGATGATTTATAGGAATATGAAAAAAAATTACCAGGGACTGCAACAATAGCGAGAATCGGATAATAAATTAATTCAATGATCCGAAGAACTATTCGAACGCGATGTTCAATTGGCATCCGATAAAATATGTTCGAAGCATTACTCAAGACCTGAAAGAGAACCCTCCACATTGTTGTCCCATTCCAAACGGAATACCTCACGCATTGAATCATTGCTGAACCATTCGAGTCTGTTGTGGTAAAATGCCAATCAATTGTTATCAGATTCCAATCGATTGTTATGACAGCATAATTCTTTGTAGTCCCATACCAGTCTATTATTTTTGGATTTTAATGCAGAGTTTTCTTAGTCAAATCGATCGTTGCCAGATTCCAACAAATTGTTGTAGTATTCTAATGCATTCTTCTTTAATTAGAAGCTACGAAGTCTCTCTCCCTCTCTCCCTCTCTCTCTCTCTCTCTCTCTCTCTCTCTCTCTCTCGCTCACTCTCTCAGTTCCTCTCCAGCATACCCTGGCTCCGGTGTCTGGTAATGCAGTCAGAGATCCTGTAATTGCTCCCAGTGACAGTATGACAGTGACAATCGAATCATGTCCCTTATTAAAAGGTCTAGTTCTCCCTGCAATGGCACAATTAGGATCCTCAGAGACTGACATTAGAGACAGTTGGAAAGCAAACAGATTTGGTTAACTCCTTCCAATATACAAACTGCTGTGCCGGCCAAAATTGATGCAATTAACCAGGTAATCGAGGATTTCGGCTTTGGATAGAATGATGTGTTAATTGGAAACACTGATTGTAAAACGGGAGGGGGCAATTATTGAATTATATATGTTTAAGACAGGGAGTGAATACAGCATGCAACTACAAGCCAGTGTGCAAACGTTAGGCCAAGGCTTCAAATGCCAGATGAAACTGAGAATGGACGCAATTGGGAACCTCATAAAACAAAACAAAATTCGACATAAGGTGTTCAGACAACAAGTAATATGTAATGTGAGAGCCCACATTTATCTCAATGCACCATACACTTCCAGCGATCCATCTCTGCAATTCCAAATGGTGGACATTCAATACGACTTCACGTGTCTTGACATTATTAGTAATTAGAGATCTATCAATCTCCGTTTGATGATGCAACCTTTACAGATGTTTAGAACAGAGAATTTCAAATAGATTTAGCAACATCGTAGTGAAAGGGTTCCACCTCATCTCGACCATAAATAGCTTGCCCTACATTCTGAGAAAATTCTAGGGTACTAGCCCACACGTTCGGGGAAGCATTCTACTTGCACATCCTATCAATCCCTTTAAATACTTCGGAAATTCCTTCGATGTTATCAAATTCTGCTACTTCCTGATATTTCAGTTTCGACCATATTGAGACAAGTGGACCAGATGTCTTTTGTAATATTTTGGGTACGGTCTAATACATGTTCTGTTGACTTGAAGTAAGACATCTTTGCCTTTATATTCCAATCTTGTGGTGTTTAAGTTAAGCATGAAGTTTACCAGGTGAACAGCTTATTAACCTTACTTTCACACTTACGGTGACTCATGAACAAGCATACCCCGGTGTCTTTGGTATTAACACTTTTTTGTTTGATTCCTGGTTAAATATCAAACAACACCTGGTTTTAGTCTAACAGGTTTAATGCAAGCACGAGCTTTCGAAGCACAATTCCTTCATCAGGTGGATGTGGAGTACACAATTTTAGGACACGGAATTTGTCGCAGAATTTGCAGAATTTGCTATAAATCCTGTCTCTTTTAATTAAGTACTTCACAACCAGCTGAGGAAGGAGCGGCGTACCGAAGACAAGTGATTCCAATGCAATCTGTTGGACTATAACCTGGTGTTGTTAATTTTAAACTTTGTACACCCCAGTCCAACACTGACATCTCCAAATGATATTTGATTCATGTTAATTTCATGGTTGGTTATGTAAGATTTTGAGTGAGAGTCGAATCACCTACCTCTGCACTTTCCTTCCCACCAATCCCTCACTACTGGTCTCTCTGACCGATCATAATCAGCCTCAACCTTGCCGCCTTTTCCAGCTTGCGTTTACTGCTCCCTACCCTCCATCTATCTCTCAACTCCCTTCAGCCATTCTAATTTCCTGATGAAGATCTCATGTTCGAAATGCCGTTTCCCTTGCTCGTCAGATATTGCCTGATCGGTTTGCTTTTCCAGTACCACATTTTCAAGTCATAAGGCTTGGAAGAACGGATGAATGGCACACTTAACACCACCGTAACAAAAGCATCACACAGAAAACAAGACTGGTATCACCAAACGCCTTGCTTGTGGACCTGTAAACCCGAAAGAGCAAGGTGAACTGGACGACATGACTTACCTCTTTCGAAATACTTATGGGGAGATCATTGTCTACGGAGACCTTGCCCCCAAACTCTCCACAGACAGAGCGTTACTCCAGACACAAGTAAAACTGCTGGGCGACGTCCAATCACTCAGTAAAATTATAACACTTAATTATGATCTGGTGAAATCGGCCCTGCGCAGAAACCAGCATGAGCCATTTCAAAAGTTCCAACCTGGAGATTATGTAATCATTAAAATGTTATTCGTTGGGACATTTGAAAACTCGACAGCTGTCAAAGTGGAATGGAGATTCGATTGAAAGCGACCCTGATGCAAATGAGCTCTGCCCCCAAAACTGGACAAGCAGAACATGCGGCCAGCAACAGCTCTCCACGTCCAGGAAAGTCCCAGATGAACGCCCAAGCTGCTGTCATTTTTTCTATCATACTTAATATCCTCTCACGATAGGACTGGACTCGAGGATACACATTGGAAGACTTCAACACTGGCAAATTACACATTAATACATTTCTCTCCCTGCCATATGTGTTTGCTCAAAAGATCAATCATCATAGCTGCTGGGTTTGCGCACTTTTCCTCATACACTTCCTTGGGCACATTCCCCGAATAACCATCTCTTTAAATGAGTCGGATATGGCTGAATGGAAGCTGGACGTATCTATTTTCATACTTGCCAGAACGGCTAACCCCTCCTTAGTAACCCCGTCTGGTCTAGCAGTCGGCAGTTCAATATTCTCTCCGATAACATTGTTTTTTGTTTCAGAATGAATACTGATCAAAAATATCCATTTAGAACATTTGCTCCCTCCACGAATGCCACACACAACTTTACATTACTGTCCTCGATGGTCGAAATCTTATGCTCGTCATTCGCTTGTTTCTGACATAACTATGGAAAACTTTTGTGTTTTCTTCGATCCTTTTGTCTGTCAATTAAGGATCCATCAGTCAATTCTTGACCATTGGGAAAATGTTGGAAAGGGTCATAAATGCCATGTTATGAGACCCTACTTTTGCTCAGTAATAGATATTCGACAACCCACCCAGCTCCTGACATCATCCTAGCTCTGATTTAAGCAAGAAATAATGAGAGAGAACTGTTGAATACGTGATAACACACATTTCTGAAATCATTAATAGGATAAGCAGGACTTATGCACTTAATGGAAAGTTGCTAGCGAGTGTTGCTGAACAAAGAGACCTTGGAGTGCAGGTTCATAACTCCTTGAAGGTGGAGTCATAGGTAGATAGGGTAGTGAAGAAGGCGTTTGGTATGCTTTCCATTATTGGTTAGAGTATTAAGTACATAAGTTGGAAGGTCATGTTGCGGCTGTACAGGACATAGGTTAGGCCACTGTCGGAACATTGCGTGCAAATCTGGTCTCGTTCCTGTCGGAAAGATGCTGTGAAACTTGAAAAGGTTCAGAAAAGATTTGTAAGGATGCTGCTAGGATTGGAGTATTTGAGCTATAGGGAAAGACTGAACAGGCTGGGGCTATTTTTCCTGGAGCGTCGGAGGCTGAGGGGGTGACCTTATAGAGGTTTACAAAATTATTAGGGGCATGGATATGGTAAATAGGCAAAGAGTTTTCTCTGTGGTCGGGGAGTTAAGAACTGGAGGGCATAAGTTTAGGTTGAGAGGGGAAAGATATAAAAGAGACCAACTGGGCAACGTTTTCACGCAGAGGGTGGTACGTGTATGGAATGAGCTGCCAGGAGAAGTGGTAGAGGCTGATACAATTGCAATACTTAAGAGCTTTTTTGATCCGTATATGAATAGGAAGGGTTGGAGGGATATGGGCCGTGTGCTGGCAGGTGGGACTAGATTGGGCTGGAATATCTGGTCGGCATGGATGGGTTGGACCGCAGGGTCTGTTTCCATGCTGTACATCTCTGTGACTCTATCACTCTATCAGGGTGTCGATGACCAGGACAGTATTTACTGCCTATTCATAATTACCCATACGTTAGCCATATTGCTGAAGGCTTGGAGTGACATGGAAGCCAGACCAAGTTAGCTTCTTTCCGTGAATGACATGCATAAACTATTTTTTTTCTTCTTGACAGTTGACAATCGGTTTGTGGTTATGATTAGACACTAAGTTCCCGATTTTGTTGAGTCCAGGTTACACAATCTGCTAGAGCAGGGTTGGAAATCGGGTCCATAGAGCGTTACCTGGCCCCCAGCTATGCCCGTCTCTTTGTTGGCTGCGTAGAGCAGTCCATCTTCGGTTGTTTCACCAGCACCATTCCCCTGCATTCCTCCGCTACACTGATGACCATATCAGCAAAACTTCGTGCTCCTGCGAGGAGATTGGGAAATTCATCAACTTCGCCAACATATTCCACCCCGACCATAAATTCACCTGCTTCATGTCTGATCCCTCCCTCCCCTTCCTGGACCTCTCCATCTCCATCAACGACGAGCGATTCAACACTGACACTTCTTACAAACCCACCGGCTCCCAGAGCTCCTTGGATTACACCTCTTCCACAATATCTGCTGCAAAACCGCTACCCCGTGTTCCCAATTCTTCCATCTCCACTGTATCTGCTCCCAACAGGACTAGTTTCACAACAGAACACAACAGATGGCCTCGTTCTTTAAAGACCGTTTTTCAACTCCCACTTGATTGATGATGCCCTCCAATGCAGCTCATCCACGACCTGCAACTCCACCCTCAAACCCCACCGATCAAACCGCAATAAGGTCAGAACCCCCTGGTCCTCACCTTCCAGCAAACCAATCTCAGCTTAAACCGCATCATCTGCCAACATTTCTGCTACCTACCAAATAATCCCATCACCAGGGATATGTTTCCGTCCTTACCCACCTCCACTTTCAGCAAAGACCGTTCCCTCTGTGACTACCCAGACACGCCCCCGAACAACCCAACCTCCGCTTTTGCCGCCTTTCCCGCCACCACAGAAATTGCAGAACATTTGCCCACACCTTCCCCCATCACCCTTCATCCAAGGCCTCAAATATTCCTTCCACATCCCTCAATGATTCATCTGCACTTTCACAAATGTCATTTATTATATCCGTTTCACCCGATTGGTTCTCCTTTACATTGTGGAGACTAGATGCCTTCTCGCAGAGCACTTTAGGGAACATCTCCAGGACAGCTACACCAATCAATCCCACTGCCCCGTGGCAGAACGTTTCAATACCCCCTCCCACTCTGCCGAGGACATGCAGGTCCTGGGTCTCCTCCAGCGTCACACCCTCACCGCCCGAATCCTGGAGGAAGAAAGCCTCATCTTCCAACTCGGAACGTTTCATCCCCAGAGCATCATTGTGCATTTCAACAGTTTTCTCATTTCTGCTCTACCCCCTTACCCCAGTTCAAATCTGGGAGAAAGTGAGGACTGCAGATGCTGGAGATCAGAGCTGAAAAATGTGTTGCTGGAAAAACGCAGCAGGTCAGGCAGCATTCGAAGAGCAGGCGAATCGACGTTTCAGACATAATGCCCGAAACGCCGATTTTCCTGCTCCTTGGATGTTGCCTGACCTGCTGCGCTTTTGAAGCAACGCATATTTCTGCTCAGTTCAACACTGACCAGTCAGCACCATCCTCATAACCTATCCATCCTCTCAATCTTCCTGACCACCTATCTGCTCCACCGTATTCTCCGACCTATCCTCTTTATTCCCCATCTCCAAAAATCTATTGAATTCTTAGCAAGCGTTTCCCCAGCCCCACCCCTTCCCATTTATCTCTCCAGCCCGGAGGCTTCCAGCCTCAATCCTCATGAAGGGCTTCGGCCCGAAACGTCGATTTTCCGGGTCCTTGGATGCTTCCTGACATGCTGCGCTTTTCCAGCACCACTCTAGTTTTGTCTCTGGATTAATGGTCTGACGGAAATACGACCAACGCCTCCTCCAATGACCAATGGCCACATCTTACATCACATTGCATCAGAAAAGTCAATCAAGACTGCAGTTAATTGACAACAATATGGGTAAATGACACATTGTTAATGTGGGAAGGAAGAAAGAAAGAATTAATAGAATATTATTTCAACGCGAAAAAAAACTGTTGAAATATGTAAGAACGGTTTCTTCTACAGTTATAAAGTCATCGAGTCATCGAGAATTAAATCACAGATACAGGCCCTTCCTTCCAAATCGTTCAATACTCTGTGAGAATTACCAGATGAAGAAAGTCCTTTACGAAATTAAACCTCTTTTTACAATGAAAACGCTGTGGCAACTGAAAGCCATTTTTCCTGTCTGCCCACCAGTTATTTGCAGCTTATATATTCCAAGTTCCAGCACTTGCCTGATATCATTAGCATAAACAATAATACTGGGTTGCTTTGTCGCTCTAAACTAATCAACGTTTGCTATACTGAACCACGACATTACAATTAACCTATCATATTATACGAGCTATGGTATTAGCTCATTGTCCTTGTTGTTAGCTCATCTCTTTGATTTAACTGGGCTCTCACAGTTCCCTAACATTAGTTGTTACTAGATCTCTGTAATATGATCCTATGCATGCATTACAATAGTAAGTTAACTACTAATTAATGTCGACATTTTCCCGGTCCCATTTTGAGGCCTATTTTTCACACCTCAAGGAAGAATACAATGATACTGGACGCACAAAGACCACATCGGTAGCAACAGTTCGAAAGCCGTCAAAACCAATTACGAGGGTCTAGATCTGACCGGATCCCCCTCTGTACTTTGAGTCACTGGGCCAGAAACCCGTCCTACAATAGCTAGAATAACAGAAATGAGCCATGGACGCCACACAATCGAAGCACGTAGTAAATTCAGGTGTCTGCGTCTGGACAAGGCTTCAGAGAAACCAGATCATAGCAATAAAGAATTGACCAATTGTGGAAGATGGGGTTGGTCCCGATACCACCAGATCGATACGGAACAGGCTCACAGCAAGATGCACTGAACAAAAGATGAGGTATAATACATCAAAGGACAAATGCAGCGATTATCAGCAGTATACCAGCAACAATCATAACTTTGGCCAACCAAGTCTCCCATTCACCAAAAATGTTCTACAACCAACAAATAAACGCACATTCTCCTTAACCTCCTTCCTTAACTTCCATTGCCTTAGTACAATATCCCGCTGGGCTCGCATTAATAGGTATAAATGTACGGCAATATACCCCAAACGTTACACAGACACCACCATTCTCAGCCAACAGCCTATTTTGCCATGTCATCCTACTGGTTGCATCCAACTGCTCAACTAATGCCGAGAGGGCAATATCAGTGTAATTATTAAATCTCCACAGATTGTCATAGATACAATGAATCCTTTCAGCATTTTTGCTAAAGGCAATGGCATGGAAAGGTGCTCCTTGCACGCGGCAATCTAATTCCTAGCATTGAACTCGTTGGGGATGCACCCGAGATTCCTTTCCAACAATGTGCATTGCCGAATAAGGATAAATCCCACGTTTATGGCGGTGTAAATCGGTTGCAACAGGGCATGAGCACTAACTAACCAGATCAGCCAGGTGCGCCAAATTGATGGCCCCCAAGTCTGTATAAGAGGAGAAAGGTTCAAGGCTGGGGAAGGCGTCATCAGTGACCTCCTCAACTCATCCACAGCCACACAATGAGTAAACGAAGTCACTGTTCTCTGACTCATCACTGATCGGCCTGGTAGGATTCCAGAAGACCGCACTCACTGATTGCTCAAAATCATGAGAAGGTGCATCGAGTCCCAGCAAGTCCCTTCTCGCCCCTTCTCCGCCTTCACGTACCTCAGATCCACAATCTCGCTGCGTCCATAGGACAGCTCTGGTGCACGTGGATATTACCTCCACTTGAATGACAGTGGGTGATGGCTTGGTTACCCTGAAAGGTCTCGTTGTTCCCGGCTGGTCCACTTCATCAGGAAACCTCAAACACATATCTGATCTCCACGTTTAGTAGTTCCTGCTTCCTTGGCAGACACCAGCGCCCTCAGTTTTTCTTGTTTGTGGATAGTCTCATTCATTATAGTTAGCTGTTGCATCCATTGCGTAAGTTCTAGCTCCCTTTGTTTCAAGTTAGGCCTGTAATACGGATCCCTCGACTTGGACACTGGCTTTGGTCTACCGGTGAGCGTTATTTGCGGCATCATGATTGTCTGCAAATGTTGGCTCACCAGTGCCAGTGGCAGTGCATCGACCCACTTACGATTGGCACTTGTGCTAATTTTATTCAACTTATCTTTCAAAGTTCCGTTAACCCATTCCACCATACCTTGCAACTGGGGATGATACACACATCCAAATCTCTGATTGATCCTCAAAATGTGCAGCCCCAATTTGATCACATTTTGTATACATGCAGACCCATTAACTGAACTGATGTCTGACAGTATGCCAATTGTCAGAATAATTTCACTTGTTCAGATTTTTGTAATTTTGCCTGCACCTGAGTCTTTAGACGGGAAAAGACAATGACTGCAGATGCTGAAAGCCAGAGTCTCGGTTAGAGTGGTACTGGAAAAGCACAGCAGTTCAGGCAGCATCCGAGGAGCAGTAAAAACGAATTTTCGGGCAAAAGCCCTTCATCAGGAACAAAGAGGTTAATTCTACCCAAGGACTAAATGTAATGATTACTACCAACACAGACTTTTCGTTCTCACCATTGATACCATGTACACACAGTCATCCCGAAATGCTCAAGTCGTCCCTGAGATAGCGGCATGTGTTCTATAGGGGTCGCGATCCAGTTTCTGACATCATTTAGAGCAGGTGCATCGCATTGTGACAATGTATAATCCACTGAGTGCTGCAAGTAAGGTGACCAGAATCCATCCTTCTTTATCTTCCTCAGTACACCCCTCCAGCACAGTAATATAGCCCACGTGTTTCTGAGACGAGAATGGTCAACAAATGGGTCGATGCAAACAACAAACCTTCCTCTGTACACCACAGGCCTTCTTGCTTTCGCCTGCGCAACTCCCCTTTGACCCCACCGCGTTTGTTCAGTTGAGTACAGCTAACCTTGTATCACAAAGATGTCTGCTATTGTAGCCTTCAGATATAAACGCACCGGGGGCGCAGTTATTGCTGAAGTGCTCGCAGAGGCATTTTAGCCGCTTCCTCGACTGCCTGATTACATTTAAGCAGCGTATCACTTTGTGTGTGTGTGTGTGTGTGTGTGTGTGTGTGTGTGTGTGTGTATCTGGCACTGTACAACAGCCGTGATTTTAGCTTCATTAACGCGGCCATCAACTGTGCAATCTGTTTGCAATTTTGTGTGACATCTCCGTTGCTTTTCCTCAAGCCTCTTCACTTCCGGATAACCTGAAATCAATAGCAGACACCATAAGCATAGGCTGAATCAGTATAGATATAGTCCTTCTCACATTCCATCAACTTACACACTCCTATTTTTGCCTTAAGTTCAGCGAACTGTGCTGAACAAGGTTGTGGACAAGCCTGCAATTTTACCGTTCTAAATTGAAATTGTTTTTGCTGCACGATTGCAAAACCTGCAGGAAACCCATCAGACTCTCTATGACATGCGCCATCGACGAACAGAACCTATTTATCTTCATTCGGCAGCGGCTCAGACTGTATATCAGGCCTCAATTTAGCCAATGTAGTCACCGTCGTAATGCAATCACGGGGCTCTGTTCATGTTCCAGTGAAATATAGTTCGTAAGATCGTTATCGCACATTTCTGTATATATATTCCTGGAAATGTTAATAACATCTGAAATGCCATTACCCTGGTAACAATAAAAATTGCCCTTTTTCTAACAATTCTGCTATCTTATCGTGCATGTACAAGATCACAGGATAGCACATCGTTACAGACGATGCATTTTCATATGCAAACGTAGCCGCTGATAGCCCCTGATAATGAGATTGATGCCCATGAGCCAGTTCATCCAAACTGGTGTGAGAATATGAAATATGTTGCTTTGCTCCCCCTAAGCCAATCTCTTATGTAAATGCAGCAGGTGCATAACCTGCCTTGCTGTTGAACCGTAAAGGTGGAAATGTTCCTCATTGTTTGGTACAGCCAACCCGGGGCCGACAGGAATGCCTGCTTAAGAGCATTGAAATTTACCACACTCAGCAGAATTGCATGACTTTCCTCCTGCATTATTTTCCACAGAGGAGCCATAATTTGTGCATACTCCTCACTTCAATCAGAACTAAACCCTACCATCTCAAAAGAGTCATCATCTGTCCACCTGTCGTGGTCTGGGATCTCGAGTTATTGCCTCAATTTGAACAGGTGCAAGCAAGTTACTTCTGTTAGAATCAGCCTACACAAGTACTCAACCAGCTGTTTGCAACATTGCAGCTTCTCACAACGATTTGCTAACCTTTCCAGAACGAGTATGATGTCACGCTCACACTGCACCAGAGCTAACTAACAACTCATCAATATACTTGGTGAGTGTACTGTCCAATGGCACAACCGACAGATCCTTCTTCAACACCTGATTAAATGCATGAGGCAAAAGCTTAAACAATACGCCATTCGATTATAAGTATACTACCTTCCCCTGTATGTACACTTAAACACATATTGACAACTCCCGGCCAGTGGAACACTAAAGAAGGCAGACAACAAGTCAATCACTGAAGACCAATCTGCTTCTGCTGGTATATTAGTCAGCAAAGTACGTTGTTTGGAAACACCGCTGGACAATCTTCCTCACTATTCGTCCTCAAATTATGTACCAGTCTCCATTTCGAATTACCTGTAGCGAGTTATGAGAAGATTTGTAGCTCAGGTTAACATTCTGGTTACAGCTTTGCTCACTGAGCTGGGAGGTTCATTTCCAGACGTTTCGTAACCCTACTAGTAACATCTTCAGGTGGCCTCTGGCGAAGCTGTGTACATCATTCCTGCGTTCTGATTATAAAGTTTCGGTTTCTTTGGGTTGGTGATGTTATTGTGTACAGTGATATCATTTCCTCTGGTGATATCATCTCATGTTCTTTTTCTCAGGGGATGGTAGATGGGGTCTAATTCTGTTTGTTGTTAGAGTTCTGTTGGAATGCCATGCTTCCAGGAATTCTACTGCGTGTCTCTGTTTGGCTTGTCCTAATGTGGATGTGTTGACCAAGTCAAAGAGGTTTCCTTCATTTTCTCTATGTAAGGATACTCGTGAGAGAAGGTCATGTCGTTTTCTGGTTTTTTGATGTTCATGAGTCCTGGGGCCTGGCTTTCTGCCTCTTTGTCCAATGTAGTATTTGTCATATTTCTCGCACAGTAAATTTGTAAATAGTATTAGTTTTGCTTGTCATCTGTATAGAGTCTTTCAAGTTCTATAGCTGCTGTTATTCTGTATTGGTGGGTTTGTGGGCTACCATGATGCCAAAGCGTCTGAGTAGTCTCGCAGCCATTTCTTTGAGGTGGGGAGAGTGGTTAGGATTTCTTGACGTGTTTTGTCTGCCTGTTTGTGCTTGTTGCTGGGAAATCGGCGGACTATGTTCATTGGATTCTTTTTGATTACAACAGATAGGTGATTTTCCCCGGCTCGACGTTGTTCCTCTGTGTTGCAGTGTATGTTGGCTCGTTGAAAGAATGTTCTGATGCAGCTTCGTTTGTGGATGTTGGGATGATTGTTTTGGTAGTTCAATGTTGTTTCAGTCTGTGTTGTTTCCATGAAGGCGCTGGTTTGAAGTTGCCCTTTGGTAATTCGTTCTACTTTGTTATCTAGAATGGCAGTTTATCTTTGATTTCCCCCTCTTTAGTGAATGTTACGCCAAGAATGGTATTATCGACGTTCTTGAATATTTCCTCTTATTTGTTTCGTTTAGTGATGACAAGGGTGTCATCCACGGAGCGGACCCAAAGTTTGTGTTTGATGTTTCGCAGAGTGGTTTGCTCGAATCTCTGTATTTCTGTCACTGCTAAGAACCCTGATATCGGAGATCCCTTACGAAAGGGGAGGAAGACAACAGCAAACTGCCATTTCCAAATGTCACAGTCGTGCAAATAGCCAATGGGTAACCTCAAACCAGCGTCTACAGGACAATAACACATATGGACCAAATATTAAACTACAGAAGCAATCATCCCAACATCCACAAACGAAGATCAGCAGAATATCATTTCAACGAGCCAATACACACTGTGGCACCGAGGAACCAAGCAGACCAGAGTGAAATCACCTGCATCGTGTATTGAAAACGAATGTGTACCCAACGATCACAGCCCGCGATTTCCCAGCAACAAACCCAAATAAGCAGACGAAACACGTCCACACTCCCCTATATCAAAGATATATCGGAAAAGCCAGACTACACATACCCCTTGGCATCATGGTAGCCCAAACTCCCACCAACATACAAAAGCAGCAGCTAATGAACTTGAAAGAACCTATACAGCCAACAAGCAAAACTAATGTCATTTACAGAACTGTAACAAATCCGACATGGGACAAACTCGCAGAAAACTATCCACCAGGATACATGAATACCAACTAGCCACAAAACGACATGACCCTCTCTCACTAGTATCCTTTTATACAGATAAGGAAAGACACCACCTCGACTCGGACAACACATCCATCTTCGAAAATGCAAAACAGAGACACACACGCTAATTCCTAGAATCATGCAATTCCATCCGGAACTCTATCAACAAACACATCGAGTTAGACCTCATCTACCACGCACTGAGAAAAAAAACAGGAAATGATATCACCACAGGAAATGACATCACCTCAGGAAATCATACGACCATCCCAAAGAAACCCAAACATATAAATAGTAAGTAGGAATCATGTACACTGCTTTGACTGAAGCCAACTGAAGATGTTACCTTGTAGAGTATTGAAACGTCCAGAAATGTACCTCCCAGTTCAGTGAGCAAACCTACATCCAGATTTATCTGTTTTTGGAACAGGTAGCAATGGAGTATTACAAGGGTTGTATGATGCCCTAAGCACTCCTGCTTCCAGTCGTCCCTGTATTGTTCCTGCCAATTGCTCCTCTGCCTCTTGGTTCAAAGGATACTTAGAAGATCTACGTATATGTGCCTCCAATTTTAACCTAATTTCCACTGGATTCACTGATTTCATTCTGCCCACATCCGCATCATGTTGTGACCATTACCAAACTGGCTGTGCATCCAAACAATAATCAAACAGATGGCCAGTTCCTCCAGCTTTCATTTGCATACACCGTTGTATTAAACTACCTCATTGGTGTTCCCCAGCATACCTATGCAAAGCACAATTCGAACATAGTTGTCATCTCCAGATTTCCAGACTCCTGGAGTAGTCATCTGGCAATCATTTCCACATGTTTAACCTTGGGTCCCCAATCCTTCGACTGATGTCCCTCATTTGCCTACCATGTCACATTGGCCCAAGCACCTGGCACACTGTGCCATTTCTCCAGAAAATCATTTTTCTTACCAATACATTGCTACCTGCTTCCCTATCACGATAGCTTCACTCTGTAAATGCTGTGTGGAGACAACTGCACAATGCCAATCCTCCTCAACTATATTACTATGCCTCTCGTGAAAAGTCACTGCACAATGCAGCTCAGACTTGGGTGGCACAGGCAAAGGCATTAAAGCGAAAGCATGTTTCCTCAAATTTTCCTAAATCTGAACATCCCGATCACCTATCTAATATATTTTGGCCTTTCTGCCTCCCTGCAACGAAAACTGAGTATTTGCTATATCGACACTAAGTACCTTTTGAGTACATTCCAATTTTAATTTTAACTTCAATGAAGTTTCCCGACCCAGAAAATTAATTGTTGAACCATTAGACATTAATAACGACAAGACGACTGTTTTACTATCCACTTACTGGAACTGTAACACATGTCAACTGCGGCTTACCCGAAAACCCGACAGTCTTAGTAAATTTACGTGACATGAGAACGTGGGCGGTATATTGTGTTTGGGTGCAAGTATATGTAGCTCAACTTTCTACCATCATATACGTCAATTGTTTGTCCACACTAACCAGTACAACAGCTTCCTTTTCAGCTTCCCACGTTAACATAAGATGTAGCCACCTCGCACTGGTGTTTTCTGGCTATATCTAATACATCCTATTTGGACTTGGATGTCCCTTAGGCCTGCAGGGAGTTTTGCGGGTGGGCTGCACGTTCGTGAATCAGAGGTGCACCCTTTAGCCAGGAGGCCCATAGCCAATAGGAACAATGACTCCTTAAATGGCCTGGTTGATAATACCCGAACACACCATTCCTGATCCTCTCTGAATCTGACTTCTCAGCACCTCCTTGTCCCTGCCCTTGGAAACTCTAGTTCCGCCAATGCTGTTGCTTAATCTTATTTTGACCTTTGTATGGTACTTGTGGAAAAAGTCGCTCCAAAAACATTTCTTATCGGCATGTGGTTTCCTTGATCTTGCCATGTGGCGTTCGAATGCTCTCCCAACACAGGAAGTAATTCATTACATTAGCGTCGATCACCCTATCTGTCACTGGCAACATCGTCTTGCTTTTCTTTCTTTTTAGATTCCTTGCGCTGCAATAGTGAAAAAGTTATTTGCACCTCCTCCTGTTACTCAGCCAGCTTTTATTGTCTTTCTGGTATCTCTGGACTGAGCACTTCAGGATCTAGAACTCTGGGGAACAAAACAGAAATGTTGAACCACCAACAAACAATTGTGCATGCAAACCAGATCACAACGGTTAAACTGACGAGTCTCTCTCTCTCACACACACAGACACAAACTATCCTTTTCTGCTAGCCAGAACTTCTCTCTCTCTCACACGCACACACAGACATACGCATAGCCTTTCTGCAAGCCAGAACTTGTCTCTCTCACCCATGCACAGACATAAAAAAGCCTTTCTGCAAGTCAACCCTTCTCTCTCTCTTTCTCTCTCGCTCACACACACACATATAAGTGTTCTGCAATCAGCCAGTAGCTCACCACTGAGCCTTTTTTCTCTCTATTAGAGAGCCTTGCGTAAACAATTCCTTTGTTCATTTCTAAAAGTACTGTTCAGTTACAATACAGGCCTTGTCTGCAACATTCAACAGTCCAGTCACACTTTAACACTCTGATAACCTCGATTATTTCATTTTTAATCTGCCAATCTGCCGGTTTTGAATTTCATCCAAAATCACGATTGCTACCAATCAAACATACCTTACCTGTTCCTTATCTCTCACTCCCCTATATTTCCTTTTATTTTTGTCTTGCCTTTCTTTAGTTTCGTAAAACTTAAAACTTTATTTTCTTAAAGATCAATAGAAACGTAAACACGCCACGTGGGATTTTGTCTCAATCTATTTAGTCTCTAACTGCACACCTTTTATGCCGTTTTCCTGAATTATCCTCTGCGTCTCCTGAAAGTTTTATTTAGCAGCCCGCTTCCTTCTGGTTTGTTTGGATCGGAGAGACCCGCCAGGAGTTTTCTGCGTTCCCAAAAAACTCCCGTACTTGACTGAATATTGTCCAAATTAGCCGCAAAACGCTTACCCTTTCTATTGTGCGTGCCCAGCCATTTTCTTCCGTCTGTCTCAGGAGAGCTGTTGGCTCAAATGGGAAGTGCCCTGCGGCTGCAGCCTCTTTTCAGAGGAAATTGTCTCTTCCCGGTCCCATCTGGCATGTCAAATTTGTTGTGGAATAACCACTCAAAGTTCCAGAAAAATTACCGGGAAACGCAGAAAGTCCGTCACCAAATTAAACTTAAATCTTAAAAAACAAAGCTATGACAGCCAGCAAAATGTATTCCCTTAGTGCCCACATTTTCTTTGTTCTTCTGCAGTGTATAGAGTTGTTGTTCTCGCGCCTATTGGAAAACGTTAGCATAGCAAATCATGCTGGGTTGCTTTGTCTTTCGAAACTTATCTTCTTCTGCCACACTAGTTTCCTGCATTACACTTAACCGATCACATTGCAACACCATCGCCTTCAGCATTAGCTCCTCTACCAGTGATTTAAGTAGACGATCACAATGCACTACCATCGTCTGATCCTGGAGCCCTGTAATACGATCCGGGCCTGCTTACAACAGCAAGTTAATTACATAACTGCCAGAGGATCTTTCATAACACTAGCCATGATGCGACGAAATGGCAGCCCAACTTGAGAGGCTGAATTGCCTCTTATAATTAATGTTATTATGCTTGAGTTGCAGGAAATTTTGACGAGTCTAGATACCTCCAACATGTGCCTTCAATATTTTTGTTAGTATATTTTCAATACTTCAGCCATTTTGTGTCTATTACATCATCTGTTTTGCGATTTCCCTTTGAGTGAATAAGCCGCATGTTGATAGATTATTTGTTATTTGCAATTACTCGTCAATTCTAGGCAGAGTTTAAAAAGAAGCCGCAACATCTGAGGCCTGGAATAAAATTCTGAGGAAGGCTTACTGGACCCGAAACGGTTACTCTGATATTTATCCACAGTCGATGCCAGACATGGTGAGCATCTTCCAGCAATTTCTGGTATTGTTTTTGATTTGCAGAATGAGCTGCATAGCAACGATAGATAGCAAGATTTTTCTCTCCCCGATTAGGGTTATAACTTACTAGGGGAGAGGGGAGACGTTTAGAGGAGATAAGCGTGGAAAGCGTGGAATGTGCAGGGCGATGAGTGCTTCGAATGTTTTGCCAGTGAAGGTGGCAGATGTGGGCACATTAGCATAATTTAAAATGTATCGGGACAGGTTCGTGAAAGGGAAGTGAGTAGAGGGATACAGGTGCCTCGAAAATGGTCGACAGGTATAGATAGAGGCTCTGGATCCACGCACCTTTCAAGGACTGAGTGGCCTGCGCTTGTGCTGAAATTTGCATTGTCATTTGTTCTTTACTTTTTGGATGCGTAATGCACATTCTTAGTAAACTAATGGAAAAAATATCAGCTTGCAGGAGAAGCGAACTGAGTTTTCCACAGAAAATGCCCATTTCTCAGCATGGCGAGGCATTCGACTCTGCTAAGTTCTGTGAACAATATCCAGGCAGTCTGGTCTTCCAATGATAATTAAATTAACTGGGATGAACCTGGATTTTCTCGTTATCTCATTTTTGACAACAGCGACCCAGCCAGATAACAAAACATTTCTGTCCTGCATAACGTTCAAAATCAACTGAGCAGTCGCAGTGCTGATCCATTGTACACGATTAATGCACTATCTCAAAACAACCAATTTTCTCCCTGGAGCCTGACATGAGGTATATGAGGTAACATTTTCTTTCAGAAATTGAAATCATGATCATCTTCTGATAGAAACACACAGAGTCCCTCCAGGTTTAGTTTGCCATTGACTAACACATCGTTGTCGCATTCAGACTGATAGGGAGAGTAGTGTTGTTGCTTTACTATTGCAGAAGACATTTGTAAGCTATCACAATACGTTCGCATTATCACCTGCATTTCCTTTTTTGATTTATTACAAGGGCATTTTTTTCTCAATCTCTGGAAGAATGTCATATTTTCATTTGTTTAATTTCTTATCCAGTGCAAATTCACATTTTGCACATTCGTCTTATTAATACGATTTTAAAGTTGTGTTATTTATTCAATTTCAAAATTAATGCAACTCTCTGTTAAAATTGATTTTATAGCGCCAATCCAGCGTATTTACTTCTTCTCAAATGGTGCATATTTTTCACTTGTAAGTCTCTCATATTCTGTGACCGAAACCAATTTGGTGTTTTGATGATACGAATCCAGGCAATTTTGATGAACACCGGCCGATGTCAGGGCCTATCTGATCTGATTTTTGGTGGGGAACTGGTGAATGGCCATACGGATATCAAGGTTCAAATTGAATGCCATTGTGCTGCAGGAAATGTGTGAATATTCAGAAAATTTATTATGGGTTAGACTGAGATATGACTCTACTTAGTGTCAGACTACTGTCACATCACACATTAATTTGTGAAGGGACGACTGGGTAGTGGAAGGATTTCAAAAATGAGATAATGAATGTTCATCGGAATTTTGCTCCTATCAAGGTGAATGCAAGCCAGTAAGTGTGAGAGAAAAGGATGATTAAAGATAATGATGCTCTGATAAAGAAAAAAAAGAAGGATACATATTTGATGTGGAAAATTTCGACCAAGTGAATATTTTGACGTGTACGAGGGGTGTAGAGGTATTCATCAGAGAATTCCAAGAATGTGTAAACACTCCATTTGTCCAGTCGAGGGTCAAGAGTGTCATGCTAGAGTAACACAGCAGGTCAAGCAGAAATTGAGTAGCAGTCGAATCGACGCTCATTTGTCATACCGAGCCGACATCAACCCTCTGAAGCTAATTATATCCATGTCCAGACACATCCCAAGATGTACTGCGAAGTTACAGGATAAAGTGTGAGGTCACGAGCACAGACGTCTGTGTCGTGCATCGCCACACGTGAGGGATGGAGGATTGGAAGCTCGTAAATGTTGTGAATTTATTAAAGTACGTTTTCACCGAGAAGCCTGTGAACCACTGACTGGTGAGTCTGCCAGGAGTAATGTCAAGTTATTGGAACAGATGCTGAGAGACCAGGTTTACATGCATTGGATCGGCAACGACTGATGAGAGATAGTTAGCATGGTTTATGCGTGGGAAACCGTGTTTGCCAAACTTGATTGTGGTTGTTATGGTTGTGACCAAGAAGGCAATAAATGCAGAAACGGAGACGTTGTTCGCATAGACATCAGTAAAGCGTTTGACAAGGTTCCACGTGTTAGATTGACGTGCAAAACTCGATCACACAGCATTCAGGGAAACGTTGTCAAATGCATACAAAACTACCTTTATGGTAGGAGACAGGGTGGTAGTGAGTGGTTGCTTTTACAACTGAAGGCCTGTTACCAGCAATGTTCCACAGGGATTTGTATTGGGTTCAATGTAGCTTTTGAATACTATAAACGATTTGGATACGAATTCAGGCAGCATG
The DNA here is from genome assembly GCF_047496795.1 of Chiloscyllium punctatum. NCBI lineage: Eukaryota > Metazoa > Chordata > Chondrichthyes > Orectolobiformes > Hemiscylliidae > Chiloscyllium > Chiloscyllium punctatum. The sequence goes on from NC_092773.1 coordinate 65,906,528, forward strand.
TTTAATACAGTTTGTTGATTGTACAAAACAGATAGACAGTGAAAACGTTTACCTCTGTTTATAACGTTTTCATGATAACTTTGACCAATGTGCTGAGGAGCGGCTGAATGGGTTTAATTTGGATAAATTTAAAATTCAATTTGGTAATGATTTTTACTAAAACGAACCAGGACATGACTTGTAAGTTAATAGTAGTGCCCGAGGTAGTTTTGTCAATCAGAGAGACCAAGCCGTTCAAACACTAGTTCTTTTAAAGTTGGTCACGAGTAGGCAGAAATGTTAAAAAAAAAACACATTTCACATGCTTGAACTATTGCTCAGGCGACTGAGAATTGGATTTGGTATGTTATATTGAGATTGCACAGGGGGTCTGTCAGGTTACTTTTGGAATAATGTACACAGATCTGTTTGCCATACTGTTGGAAGGATAAGAATAAATAGGAGAGATATCAGAAAAGGTTTAGTATCATGTTGCAGCTACTGGAGTGTTTGCGTAAAAGCAGATAATGAACATTTTCCATTGGAGGGTGGAAGATTGAGAAGCACCCTCATAGAGTTTTATGAAGTCTTGCGAGGCATAGATAAGATAAATAGCGAAGGTCTTTTCCCTCGGGTGTTAAGGACTATGGTGAGGAGTTATATTTTAAGGATGAGAAGAAAAACATTTAAAAAGTGATCCGAGGACCATCTTCTCACACAGAAGATGATTCGTATGATGAATAATCTGCCAGGAGAAGTATGAGATGGAGGTTTAATTTAGAAATTTGTCTGACATCTGAAAAGGTGCATGAATGCGAAAGGTTTATGGACCAAATTCAAGCCGATGGGATGAGCTTAATATTTTTAAAACCTCGTTGGAATGGTGGAGTGAGAACGAGGGTTTGCATCCTGGACGACTATCTGAATCTTTGGCTCAGTGTTATAAAATCTTTTCATGTTATTCTAGTAAGAAAGTATTTGATTTCACATGCAGATTCGTGACTTTAATAATTCTGTTAGTCTTATAAATGATATGCTGATGAGAGAGTACTTTACGTATTTCACAAAATTATGTCGAAATAGGACGTTTTCACCAGTGAGTGTTTGTCAGACGGCAATCAATATTAATGACTGCTTTTCATGATATGTTTTTTTCCAAAACTCACATACCATTGACTGGACCCTGAAACTACGAAACCCACTTTTGCATCTTTGCTTCGACAATCTCTTTGCCTGATGGTTCCGAGTTGACTGATACTAGTTCAGGGTTTCTTCTTACTCTTTTCACCTCGCAATAGAACAGACTGCCTGCTTTCTTTTGTTGAATTCAAAAAGATGAACTGAATCACGAAAAGTTATGGAAAACCTTATAATTAACATGCAATTCCTTGTAATGCCTCTAAATATATTTAAAACAGTTAACCAACAATGAAAAATAGAATGAGAGAGAAAAGGGTATTCCGCAGAGCATTCCCCCCGATTTCACAAGGAAGGAAGACATTCAAATATATTCGAAATGCTATCTTAAATAGATGCGTACTTCAGTTTTCACAGGACATACCTCCAGTCAACAAACATTTGTGGAAATATAAGTAACTTTTAACGTAACCCTTCATCGAATTAGTGAAGATGTAACAAGAGACATAATATTATTAAAGCGTACTAATCTGGTCCAAATCGAAACTTTGGAGGTTTTTCGTTATTCAGGCCGACAGAAGTTCTCACATTCCAAATGGAAGGGTAGTAACCTGAAGTAGATCACATGTAAATTGGAGCTGTGTACCAAGATTTATTGAAAATGCGATGATGGACCTAGCAGTAAGATTGGGACGAAATCCATCTTTATCAGATTGAAATCATAGTGGTTGCGTGGTACCATGACGATTGGTGCTCCAGCTCCAACTGTTTCTATTGTCAACCAAGCATTACGGTTTGCTGTTGAAAATAAAGAAATAAAAGTAGATAGACATATGAGCTGTAAGAAATTTGTGAAGAAACCTGAGGGAAGCATAGAAGAACAAAATGACGAGACATGGAAGTAAATGGATTTAAATGTATTAAAAAATGAAAGTATACTGTTTGATTGAACATCAACAAATTGTTGGATAATGCAATATGTTGTTAAGCATAAGGCCAATTTAAAGCCTCAAAGATAAGTGAATGTATATGAACATGCAGTAAATGTTTACTAAGGCAATCAATAGTCAGAAACTATGGCAAGAGAGTTCAGACCACGTGTAAAGGCTTTTTTTTGATATGACTGCACAGAGGTCTTGGCGAGACTGCATCAGATTCTTTATGCACACTGTACATTTACACATGTATGAAAGAATGCAGTGCGAAGAGAGCTATACAGTGTATATTCGAAACATTGTTTCGTGATACGGTGTGATTGTATTATGAGGAGATACTGAGGAAAATGTGACTGCTTTCATGCAAATGTCAAAGACTAAGAAATAATCTCTTTGACGCAAATAAAAGTTTATTTGGACTGTTAGGTTAAATATATGAAGGATTAATTCCATTTTTGTGGAGTCCTGAAAGAAGGGATGTACAATTCGAACACGAGGTAGGCAATTACGAACAGATCTTGTTTATGCAGATATGCGCAATGTTAAAGCATTTTATGCCTCAAATAGCTGTGTAAGCAAATTCGTTTCTACGCGTCTCTAAGACAATAATTTTCAGATGACGATGATAACAATAATAATAAATACCAACACAGACAACCGCAGACGGTATTGGCTTTGAAGTCATTTTTTGACAATAATTTTCGTACATTATGGAGTCAAGTCAAACGGTTAGCTGGTTTGCTATTGTTCCAATGCACGCCGTTTTACCTCTAGTCCATTTATTCACCATGTTTTAAAATTGCTAATCTATCCCAACATTCCAAATCAAAAGAGTGAAATTTTGGATGAGGCGATCTGTTAATCATGGTAACATTTAATCAATTATCGCTATCCATGGTTTGCAGAGAATCAGAAGTCCCAATTATGTACCGAAAACCTCAGTGTTTGAAATGTGTTTTGCCGTGCATTTCCCCTTTAAGAAAGAATATCGAAACACACAAATTAGGTATTCACTACCGTCTTCCCGGTTTTACACATTGTTCAGTTTATTTATCAATTTATGGCTGTAAATCGTTCATATTTTTTAATTGTAACATTCCTCGTGTTCGAATGTATCCCTCTCCAATGACAGTTTCCAAGGGCGGAACGGTGGCTCAGATGAAATTCAATTGGTCAAACGTCTCGATATTAAGCAGAGTTTACTCATAAAATAGCGTTAAAATATAATATGAAAAAGTATAAAGAAAATAATTTGCTTGGCTTAACTCTATTGGAATACTATATACTTTACTAGATTAGTTAGCTATTAAGTAGTAATTTTTACAATACATTAACAGAGCATAAGCTCACTCTTGGCAAAAAAACAAGTTCAGAAAACAGACTGGCTGTCATTCAACTCCGATAGACCAGTTGGAAAAAAAATCAAGAAGTACTTGCGAGGTATGTCTGAACGCATCATATTGATGAATCAATTTTAATTGCCCTTACAGTACACTGCCTGACAGAGGTATTCGACACGGAGCAGAGCCATTTGAAGGAGAGTGATAGCTAAGTTGCCAAACGACAAAATATGTTTCGACCTGTGGTTGGTCACATATAATAATTCAATGAAATCAGAAAAATAGGATTAAAGTTGACGTTTAACAGGAGGAGCAGCTGGGGTGCGATGAATTGGCAACATGAAATGGAAGACTGGTGATTGGAAAATGCAGATTCGAATTCCAATGCTCGTCGTATTTAAAAGCACTACTGAAGACATATCTGCGTATACTATAAGAGACAAAATGCAACATCAGGTAACAAGTTACTGATGGTGCCTTGGAATGGGAAGGGGCATTGTAAAGTTCTGCCACAGATATATGACATTTGCTTCGTGTGAGCCAGGAGGGTGTCTCAAAATAGGTGTTGGGTATCAGCCCCAACACCGAAGCCCTTGGGAACATATCCATAATAAATATATTGTTCACTCCCACATTCACAGGGAAAGGGTACCACCAAGTTCTCAAAGAGAGATTTACGAAGTGTTGAGAAACATTCCTATGGAGGGACTGCTCAGCAGAAGCCATAGCACGAATATGAGGAGTTAGAAAAATACGTTGACGTGTCATGCACTCACATGATCACTGAAACACAGGACACAATTTATTCAGAAAGAAATAAAAATGCATGTGTGCCATTCTCAGGTTTAAGCAAAACTTCAATTTACCAAATCAGCCTCTGAGTTCACGTATAGCAGAGCATATGAATCTGATGCTCAAGAATAGTTTCGCAAATGCGCTGATGGAAACAGGAGTTGCCTGGACAAGGGTGCTGATCGCAACTTAGATGTATTTTGGAGGAAAGAGAAAACACATTTGAGTTGATGAACGGTAGACGTTTGTAACGTCACAGGCAGAGTTTACCAGTTTGTGCAAAGATTTGATATGTAACTGTATGGATTGAAGACGGAAGATATGGACAGGGATTAGAAACGGAAGAAAGAGATTTGATGTGGGATAAACAAAACCCAGAAGACTAACCTTATGGTTAGACTCTTACGGGACAAAACGGATTGTTGGCCCAGTAGACTGGACCATGTGAGGCCATTATTACAGGTGATACATGCGCGACCGAAGAAGTTAAAGGAATTCAGAAAAGATAACGTTGGTGGCATTTCAAAATCGGTAAAATTGTGTGTATTTGTTACTATTGTCATCATCGACCCCAAAATAGGACAGCGCAACACGACGACAACCATTTGGAATAACAGAAGCACTGGATGCATTTGTGGCATTATTACAGAAACCTATGAATGTGATGTCTGATTTAATCGCATCACTCGCAATAATTAAGTGTCCAGGGATTACCGTGTACTCGGGTGGAGCGCGTTTTCTCATTTTAAAGTATTGTACATACCCCGAGGGACAATTTAGCATGCTACAAATATCTAACAAATATCTAACTAGATTGATCATAAACCAGGGCACAATACCATGATTTAATGGCCATGTCTCCAAACTAAATCTAATCCATACAGCCATGACATTAAAAGTACCCAAATGACATCGCACGCGATGATCATGTTGGGGACGACGGTCTTTTACAATAGCAAGGGATCTGACCCAACATGCAAGCACTGGCCACACGAATCCTGCAGTACCCAATGAAACAGAGCACACGAAAAAAGAGCAGGACTAACGTTAGCAAAATCAAGAGAATCCGTAAATTTAATATCTGGATTCAGGAATGTACAATGAATGTATTCTCTGGCTGAGAGAGAATGATGCTGGTCAACCAGCAAGTGATTCTTTACCAAATAACTCTAAAGACAATTAGAACTAAGATAAGCTTTAGACAGCGATAGGTAAGAAACGAAACCAGCCTTGCAAGAATTACCCACCACTAAATTTGCTTTTGTAACACTGTTGCAATAACTGCTAAACCCTCCTGCTTAATTTAACCCAGAAATAAAGAAAATATTTATTCTGTTCAGTAATCTGTGAAAACTCGATAGGCCAATAATTAAAGTAAACAACTTTATTTCTTAAAGTATAAAACAGAATAATTAATTAACAAACATTTAGAACTCTTTCCCTCACTTTCGTTTTACGTTTACTTCCTATTAAGATTTATCACAATTTAACTTTTCAAAAACCAGCCAAATGTCGAATCTTCTTTTATTCTTCTGAGTGATCTGTGCTTCAGAGGTTACTTATCGATAAAGGTATCCTTCAGAGAGAGTTTTTTTTTCAGGCAGACGTTTTACATGCTGGTAGTTTGGCAGTTCTCATCTGAACAGTTCAATTTTCACCGTTCATACACCCACAAAACATTGGATCGTGTCATTGCCTTTTAAGATTGTCAAAATACTGAAGTCAAACTGAATTAGAGTTTGGCATTTTCGGAGAATATGTTAAACAGATTGGCCTAGTTCTGATCTGTTTTGTCGTTTTCAGGAACCAGCTACCCTAGCTAACCCACTTGCTGGATCACATCGTATATTTTTTTCTTTTCATTTCAGAACATTGGGTGCTGTCAGGGTGGTTTGTTAGCTTTTAACTTTCTTAAAGGTACAGCACACCCACATCCTGATGCCAACAGGACCAGTTAATAGCCTTGATACTGTGGATATCGAATCATAGACCCAGTAAATGCAATAGGCAAAATAAGTTGTTACAAGTAGATGTTACCCTGATCAAGAAAGTCTCAGTTACAAGAGGAATCATCTTACCATGAGCTAAAAGCTATTATTTTTTTAAAAAAATATAGTGCCCACCATACTATTAATCATAGAGCGAGAATCTCCAAGAAACAGCATTACATTGATGCGGGTATGACTTACACTGGTTTATTATTCAACACAGCCAAGTCGCCAACGTGGTAGCTTAGTGGTTCCCATCGCTGTCTCACAGTGTCAGTGATCTTTGTACAGGTCCAATGCCAGAGAAGTCCAGGAACCTTTTTATGTTAACATTCTCTCTGTACGTGTTTGGTCTACCCCTCCAATCCAAAAGTGTGTGTGAGTTCGCCATTCGAAATTGTCTAATTGTGCAGTCAATTATATATATATAGGCTGTGAAAATGTAGGATTATTAGAGGGCCTGACTTCCACTCTTATGTCTTATGGTCTTTTTTAACTCACTGATACGCTTCAACAAACTCATTTTAATAAGGGCAATGTGATTGAAATAATAAAACACTTGAGAAGAGATGAGCCTGCTGAGACAGAGGGGATACACATAAGTTTAGTACTGGAAGCGAGGGAAGAGATGGATGTCCCTTTGGCGATGATCTTTGCATCCTCACTGTCCACATTTTAGTACCAAATGAGTGAAGGTTTGTCAAAATTATTCCAATGTTCAAGCAGGGGAATAGGGAAAACCTGGGATTTATAGACCAGTCAGGCTTACGTTCGTGATGGGCAAAATATTAGAGAGGATTCTGAGACACAGAATTTATACTTACTTGGAAAAACACAGTGGAGTTATGGATAGTCATCATGGCTTTGTAATGGGTAGATCTTGCTTGACAAACCTTATTGAATTATTGACAAAACACTTTGATGAAGGGAGGGCAGTGGATGTGGTATATATGTATAATAGTAAGGTATTTGGTCAGTTTCCTAAGGTAGGCTTATTTATACATTAAGGAGGCAGTGGATATAGGAAAACTGAATGCCTAGATACACAATTCGCAGGCCCATAAAAGATAAGATGGGATTATAGATGGACAGTATTTTGACTGGAGCTCAGTGTCCAGTGGTGTTTTGCAAGGATTCGTTCTGGATTGCTCCTTTTTCATTCTTTTTGTAAATGACTTGGTTGAAAAAGAGAAAGGATGGGTCAGTATCTTTGCTGATGACGCAAAGTTTGTTCGAGTTGTGTATAGTGTGGAGGGTTGTTGTAGCTTGCAATTAGACCTGGATGCAGTGGCAGATTGCGTTCAACCTGGAATGGTGTGAAAGCTTTCATTTTGGAAAGTCGAATCTGAATGCTGATTACCTGGTTAAATGTTTCCTGGCCATGTGGATCAGCAGCGGCATCAGTACATAACTCCCTTAGAGTTGTCAGCCAAGTCAATTGGGTTAGACAGAAGGACTTGGCCCTTTTTATTTTTATTAGCAGCGGGAGTGAGCTTAACAGTCACAAAGTAATTCTGCAGTTCAATAAAACCCTGTTTAGAGCACATTTGATATTTTGTGTTCAGCTCTGTTCCCCCCATTGTAGGAAGAACGTGCAATTTTTGGAGAGGGCGCAGAGGATATTTACTATGGTGCTAATGTGATAGAGGGCATGCCTTATGAAGGCTTACGTTAGTGATGGGAAAAATATTCGAGAGGATTCTGATATACCGGATTTATACTTACTTGAGAAAACACAGTGGAGTAATAGATAGTCATGATGGCTTTGTAATGGGGAGACCATGCCTGACAAACCTTATTGAATTAATGACAAAACATTTTGATAAAGGGAGAACACCGGGGGGAAGCTGGGATTTTTGTTAGTGCAGTGAAGACGGATGGGAGGTGACTTGACATTGGAAGTCGAAGATAATGAAAGGCATAGAGTATATGTCCTGGTACTTTTTTTTTTCCAATTGCAGAAATGGCTACCACGACGGGGCATAATTTCAAGTGATCCAGGAAAGTAAAGGGATGATGTCAGAGGTAGCTTCTTTACACACGGAGCGCTGCAGTGGTCGCAGTCTCAGATACTTTAGGGACACTGAAGCATGTTTTGGATAGACACTTGCCTGATAGTATTTAGTTTAGTTCACTCATAGAGTAGGACAAGAAGTCGACACAACAACAAGGCCGAAGGATGTATTCTATGCTATTTTGTGATATATTCCATAGCTCGAAAGGAGGTTCATGAGATTGATCCCACGAATGAAATGCTGAACATATGAGAAAAGCCTGTGGACTTGTGCTCGATAGGTTGTCGTAAAGTGAAGCGGCTTATTATAGAAAAATAAAGAATACTAAACGGCCGAACCAAATTAGAAATTGGTAAGATGTTGCCATTAGCAGAATAAACGACGACCCGAGGGGTCAGACTTAGAGTTAAGGGAAGACTCTTTAGAACAGAGATGGGAACAAACTTCGGAGCCAGAGAGTGGTGAATCTGTGTAATGAATTATCGCAGAAGGCCATGGACAACAGGTCATTCAATGTTTTTGAAACAGAAATAAATAAGTTTTTAATGGCTAGGGAGCTCAAACGTTACTGGAACAATGTCAGAAAATGGGATTGAAAAACCTATCAGCCACGAATCGTTTGGCCGATTGGACTATTTGGGTTCATGTGTCTTATTGCCTTCTAGCAATATTCTGCCTTGATTCCCAATGAGAGAAACGTCATCAGGTTGCAGTCACCCATCAATCTTTAAGAACTCTAAAAGCGCTAATAGTATTTCCTTTTACATTGCAATTTCTTCAAGTAATTATTAATTTCAATGCCTCTTTAGCATTGGAGTAAACGGAGATATCATCAAAGCTGATATAAAACTGAATGATAGCAAACAATCTGGTCATAAATTGGCGGCTTCCTTGTGCTGGAGGAACTTTCCAGTTATGTTCTCCATGGAGTATTGGAGATTTTTAGGATTGTTTTCTCTCATTCTTATTGATTTATACACCATGGGAGTGTGTCGAGGATAACTCCAATTTTTTGCAAATTACTTAAACATTAGAAGCACTATGAACTCTGAGAAGGGCCGAATACAACTCAGAGTTATAGAATCACAGAGTCCTACTGCAAGGAAAGTGATCATTTCGCCTATTTTGCCGATTCCAGCTCGTTTTCCGAAACTGAATTTGCCTCCGTTCGGTACATATCTCCCAAAAAACGTTTCTACCGACATACCTGTCAATTGTTTTCTTCAAATGTTACAAATGTATCCACCTGTACTACTTCACTTGTCAGGTTTTTCGGTTTGCATACCACCTTTTTCAGGTCCCTGTTAAGTCTTTCTCCTCTGAACTTAAACTGATGTCATTCGAGATAAGGGCACCCCGACCATGTGGAAAAGACTTTCGCTGTCCACATTATTTATGCCATACATGCATTTAGAAAACCGTATAACGTCACATCTGAGCCCCTAAGTTTCCAGACAATCCAACCTCTTCTGACAACTGAAAACTTCCAGTACTGGTAAAAAGGTTGGAAATAGTGTTTTCTGTCCTGTCAAGTTGAATGCATCCCTCTTAAGGCAGAGTAAACAAAATTGCATACAATATTCCGAACGTGTCTTACACACTGCAAGATGACATTTCAACGTCTGTTCTCAATGCTCCAACCAATAAAACAATGGTGCCAAATTTCTTCTCAAAAACCTATCCACCTGTGCTGCTTCGTTCAAGGAAATATGCATGTGCATCCAGACTGTGTGTTGAACAATGCTCCCTAGGACTCTGCCATTATTTCGGTAAGCCCTGCCTTGGTGTCTCTTTCCGAACAGAAAGACCTCCATTTAACCGAATTAATCACGACATTTGTCCATTGCCCCATTTGATCAAGTTCTACTCTTGGATTACGTTTATCACTGCGATTGTATCAGCAATTTTGTAGTCATCCGCAAATCTGCAAACTTTGTCTCGTTTGCTTTCATCTTCGCAGTTTTTATAAATGAAGAACAGTGTCGTCACCAACACATGGAAACAGTGCTGACCTGGTCAGATTAGTGATAGGTGAATTTCATTTGCGGAACAGTAATGTGATATATTTTGATGAAATTACTGGTAAGTAAAAGCATAAATAAAGGGTAATTTTGTAATGGTTGTGCAGGAGCATGTGAGTGGTTATGGGTGAACCTCTTTAAAACAGTAGAGCATTTAGGTCAGTTAAGATTATGTATGCTGTACTGAATCCAAATAATCTAAAGGGAAAGAAGAGCAAGGAGAATGTATTCAACATTTATAGGTTATAAATTAGAAATCAGCTAATGTACTCTGTAAAAAAAAAATCATCAAGGCATCTTAAAGCATCCTTCGAACCTAGGACTATTGACTTCCTGGACGAAAGAGCAGCATACAAATGTGTGCACAACCATGAGATGAAAATGTCTTCATATTAGGACTATTTCCCTTGTGAAGCAAATAAATTTCTGTATTCAAAACAATTCAACATCACCGTTTCAAGGGCAGAAACTTTTATGTCAGAAAGCTTGAACCCGTCAGCAATGCTCACGTCCCATAAATTGATTATAAAACCGATCATCGTGTGCGACATCTTACACATGATTTACCATTTATTGGGGAGTGTGGAGAAGAGGTTTGCAATCATGCTTCAAAGCAAGGAAGAGTTCAGTCGAATTGATAAACTATACAATTTCTGACTGTTTATTCTCGTATCGGAGAGGCTAAGATGACATCTGTCAGAACTTAATGAGATTATCATGGCATTAGACATGGGAGTAAGGAAAACTGGTTTCCCCATGGTAACAGAATGGTAACCATAAGACCCAACTTTGTGGTATTTTGGAAATGAAGCAGAATCGAGAAATTAAAGTAACTCATTTTTCTTCTACCCAGTGCGTATTTAAGTATGGAATGCACTGACTGGTGTCATGGTTGAGGTGAGTGAAATTGTAGCGTAGAGCAGGTCTAAAAATGGTCATTTAATTTTAAGTAAAGTGCAGGATGAGTGACAAATGTGACGAGATAAACATCAAACAAAGTTACCAGAACTTTGTTGTCGTAACAATGGTTTCAAGAGTTTTGTTTTTCTGCATGAGAAAAAATGTTGTGAGATTATGTTAACATAATACTAAATTTTAATATGCTTTTTATTAGATCAGCTTCTTTTATCATCGCAGTGGTTTGGCATTTCACTTTTCATGCTTCGCTAAGATGTGCTAACACCTTAAGCTTGGACAGCATTTTCATTTGTCGGAACTGCAGTAATTAACTTAAGATGAACGTCGGGCAATGTACCTTATAATATACAGAGTGGGAGAAAATGCCACAATATTTTGGAAGCAATTTCAAAGCAATGGAAAAATGCAGATTTATTGATCACACAAACGAATCAGCATGCCATTATATAATAATATCAAATCAACTTCCAGATAGGAACGCAGGTAAACACGGGGCAGTAGAGAACATTTCAATCGAAACATGGAGGAATTAGAGGACAGAGAGAGCAATCGATTTCCGAGAACAAGAGAAAACTGAGCAGAGATGAAGAATGGAATGAGGATAGATGGAAGGGCAGAGAGTATGACAGTGGAGAGAGACAGCGACAGAGAGTATGTTTGTGTGTGTATGAGAGAGAGGAATAAATGAGAACAGAGAGACAGAGACACTGATCATTTCTTGAGAGGAGAACAAAGCTAAACAGCGAGAGAGATTGCATATGAGCAGAGAGAGGAGGGTGATAGAAAGAGGGAGAATGAAAGAGTGAGAGAGGGAGGAAGGGAGAGACAGATAGAGAGAGAGAGAGAGAGATTGATCAAATCTTGAGAGCACGAGATGACTGACCAGGGATAAGGAGAATAATCGGGACAGAGAAAAAGAGAGAGAGAAAGAGAGACAGAGAGATAAAGAGACAGATAGGGCACAAAGATGGACCGGGAGGCGCCTGTACTTGTGAAATGATCATCTTAAACATGATGCCACGTGCAAGCCAGCGCAAAAAATGAAACAAAAGTCAGGACGAATGAGTGAGTTGAGGGATAGTGCAGGAGAGAGATGCTCAGATGTTTGGTATAAGGAAACCTGTTCTGAGGCAGAGAGGAGTATTACAAATCAGACTGGCACTGCAGGAACCAATATCCTCGGGGATGTTTTTGCTAACGCTGTTATGGTAGTTTTATGCTAATCTCGCAGGGGGTGTGAATCAACTGAAGATGTTACTGTACAGTAAGGAGGTTGTAACTAAAGTGGGGAAGGAGTTCGATAATGAAATCAACATGACGAAGTGGAAGAGTCGCAGTGTGCAGATGATAAGTGCAAAGGGACAGTTGACCAGAGGTACATTTGTTTCAATGCAAAAAGTGTGCGAGACAGGCAGATGACATTAGAGCTATTATTGGCATCGTTCAGCACAATGTTATTCCTATTACTGAGACTTGATTCAGGGAAGGGCAAGATTAGCAACTAAATATATCAGAATGTGGATTCTTCAGCAGCAATTGTGAGGGAGGTAAAACGAGTGGAGGAGTTGCATGAGGTCAGAGAAATATCACAGCTCTGCTGAAGGAGGACACGATTGATTACTCGACCAGTGTAGCAATATGAGCATATTTCAGAAACAGGAAGGGTGGTGTAACAATGTTGGTGCTGTACTATAGGCCTCCCAATAGTTAACGTGAGATTGAGATACAAGTATGTCGACAGATTATTGAAAGATGTAGTGACAACAGGGTGGTGGTGACGGGAGGTCTTAATGGGCTGGCATTTACACACTGTTAGAGTTTTGCATGAAGCAGAAGTTGTAAGGAGAATCTAGATACGTTTTACAGAACAAGCTGAAAATTGCCCGTTTCAGGAGCGGGTCATATCGGAGCTTGTGTTGGCAAATTAGCACGACCAACTTGTTGAAGTAGCAGTAGAGGATTACAATATCCTCAGTTTTAGACAACTCAAGGCCAAAGACGAGAGTAGTCCAAAAGTAAGACTGTTAAATTTGGGGCAGACCAACAATAGCAAAATTCAACTGACACTGGACAATGTGGATTGGAAGGAGCTGTTTATGTTTAAATCTACATTTCATATGTGCAAGAGTTTGATGTGGGTGCAGGACAGAGGTGCCATGCGAAACTGAGGGATGGATATGGCAAGATGAGAGAACCATGGATAACAGTTGAGCTGTGAATCAAGCAAAGAGGGAAAAAGGAAGCATACATATGGTCTCGGTGACAGATGAGGCTTTGGAAGAATATCGGGAAAGTAAGATCAATCTGAAATTAGGCGATGAAGAAGGTTAAACGTTATCATGAGATATGCTTTTCAAACAGTGTTAAGGCAAATCCAAAAGCACTTTATTCGTTAATAAAGAGCAAGAGGGTATCTAGTTAAATATATGGCCCACTGAAGGACAATGGAGGAAAGGTATGCGTTGATTTTGAGAAAATGGGTGAGATTCTTAATGAGGACTTTGCACCGGTATTCACAGAGGCGAGGGACGTTACGGACGTCGAGGGTAGGGATCGATGTTTCATTACTCCAGGTCAAGTGTGCATTTGGAAGGAGGAAGTGTTGGGTATTCTAAAAGGCATTAAGTGCACAAGTCCACAGGTCCGAGGGAATCTATTCGGGGTTAATGAGGGAAGTGACAGAAGAAATTGCTCGTGCCTTAACAGATAAATTTGGAGAATCCTTTAACACGGGTGAAGTTGTGGAGTCACAGAGTCATTGAGTCACAGACCTTTCTTTCCAACTCGTCCATATCGAGCATATGTCCAACGTGATCTGGGATCCAGTTTGCCAGCACGAGTCCCATATTCCTACCGTCCTGTTGGACAATAACCTGCTGTTGTGTGCTTTTTATCTTTGTCCACCGCAGTCCAACACCAGCATCTCGAAATGATTTCCTATTCTTATCCCCATCTAGATTACTTACAAATCCTGCAATTGCATCAGCTTCCACTACTTGCTCTACAGCGTTATGGAGGACTGGATAATTGCTAGGTCTGTCCTCTTGTTTCAAGGGTAGGAAGGATAACCCACATAATTATAGACGGGTGAGCTTCACAACAGTGTGAGGCAACCTGCTGAGGAAGATATTTATGGAGAGGATCTATTTGCCATATGGGAGAAAATTGTCTTATCAGAGATTTTTTTTTGGATGGAAGGTCAAGTCTTGCTGATTTAATAGAATACTTTGAGGAAGTGATAAAGTCGATTATTGAGGAGCTCTCTGAAGATATCATGTACGTGATTTCAGGAAGTCGTTTGGGCAGACTCACCATGTGACGCTAATGCAGAAATTGAAGTCACCTGGCACCCAGACTGCACAAACGAGATGAATAGAGAACTATCTAGTCAAGAGGAGATGGAGAGTAGTAGTGGAAGGGAGTTTCTTAATATTAAGACCTATGACTAATGGTCTTCCACAAGAATCCGTGCTGAAACCACTGTCGTTTGTTTGATATCCATAAACGATCTGGAGGAAGGTGTAAATATTATGATTAGCAAGTTTGCAGATGACACTTAGATTGGTGGAGCACCGGTCAGTGATGGGGTGGGGATGGGGAGCTATTAGAGAAGGTATAAGAACACAGATAGACTGCAGAATTGTGCAGAGTAACGGGAGATGAATTTCAATCCACACAAATGTGAATGGTGCATTTTGGAAGAACTAATTCTTGAGGGAATTATGTGGTAAACGATAAAGGCACTGGGCAACATTGACGTACAGAGAAATCCATTACACACTGAAAGTAGAAATGCAGGTTGATCGAGTGGTCCAGTAACTGCATGCGTTCCTTCATCAGATGGGGCACTCAGGACAAGGTCATTGGAACATTTCAGTTAATTTAGGTTGAACCACATCTGGAATATTGTTTAATGTTCTGGTTAACGCATTAGAAAACGGAGTGGATGCGTTGGAGTGGGTGCAGAGGAGATTCAACAGGATGTTGCCTGATATGGAAGGCAATAACCTAGAAGATAAATTGATGAGATAAGGATTATTTTGATCAGTAAGACGAAGGTTGTTGGGGTCGGGAGGGAGAAAAATCATTGAGGCCAACAAATCATGAGAGGTGTAAACAGGCGAGATACCAAGAAATCTTTTGAAAGTGTGGGGAGTCAATTACTAGGGCTCACGAGGTCAAGCTGAGAGGGGAGCTGTTTCAGGGAGATGTGCGTGGGAAGTTGTTTTCACAACGGGTGATGTGTGCCTCGAAAGACTTGCCAGTGGAGGTGGTAGAGCCGCGCACAATAGCGTCTGTTATGATGTGTGCATACAGGCAGATGAATGGGCAGGTGTCAAAGGGATACATATCACCGGAAATTACGTGACATGCTTCGATTGAAGAATTGGATCGGCGCAGGATTGTGGGTTTGAAGGGCCCGTTCATGTGAGTTAGCTTTCTTTTTCATTTGTTCTATTTCATATCGAATTAGTGCCAACACTGGATGGAGCGGCACGAGTTTTCTGGGCGTTTTAAGAGAGAGGGACGGGGTAAGGGCATTGCTGTCCTTGTTTTTGTTTTTTTTTCATACCCCCCGGCGTGTCTGAGAACCAGTTGGAGGCGGCAAATTGAAGACGAAATGAGTGAGGCAGAGTGAGTTAGAGAGAGAGAGAGAGGGAGGGAGAGTCACGGGCTCTGAGAAATGGCTGCCTCTTCACTATCTTAATGTACACACTCTCAGAACAAAAAAAAACAAGGCCAGTATTTGCGCCCAGTTCCAGATGAAACGTGTTCCTGTTGTCTGAGGTTCAAGTCAAGGGAAAAAAGCTGAAAAACCCGAGTGACTTTGGAAATTTTTCAGTGAAGACATCGTGTTTGATTGTTTTTATTTTTGAATACAAACTTCTTGAGTATGATTTGATCAATTTCTGTCGCACTGTCTAACACACGCTCGGAGGATTTCTCAGAGACTGAAGCTTCGACACAGGCACAGGGAGACACGCAGATACTGGAAGTGTGGATAAAGGGTTCTGACGGGGAGGAAGAGACACAGCCATTGGAATTTATCAAGGAGGAACTGAATCACGGCATCGACAGTATGTATCTGTAGTTCTGTTTCCATGCAACAGAAACGCTGGCCCAATCCTCAGACAGTTTGAGACACCTCCTGCACCCGATCTCTCTGGATTTAGTTACATTGGATGTGTTGGGCAAATAAGGATTAGGATTACGGAGGTTCAAGCCCAGCAGTGATGTCTTGCTATGGTGTAGCTGAGGGGCAAATGAGTCAGATATTGGAAGTAAGGAGCGAGGGAATCTTGTTGTGCTTTTGGTATTATTTTTATTCTAATCAATTTCTATATCTTCCTGAGTCGTTCCATTCACAACACCGAGGATGTTTGGCAAGCTGAATCTCAGAATGACGCAGAGACAGAAAGAACAAATCGTTCTATCGTGGGGAATCCTCTGGCAAGAGTTGAAATTCTAGACAGACAGAGGCCTCGATAATTCTAATAAGCTATGCCGTCTCCTTGTCATTCAATTACACAATTCCAAACTCTGATCGACAAAGAATTGTGTGACTGAGGAGTTCTCTGGGATTTTTGCCACAAGTTGGTGTACTCTTCGCTTAATGGATGGGGATACGAAGGGAAGAGAAGGGCCTATTGTGCAGTGTGATCCCACAGATTTCACTATCTCCCTATCTCTCGGTATCTAAATACTCGTGGATGTCTGTCTTCTCAAAGCTTTCAATAAGTCTCCGATACCCCAAAATCCTTCACACCGCCTCCCCATCCCGTTCAGTCTCTCTCCACCTCTCAGGTCCCTCCCTCAACTCTGTCTCGTCCCAGGGTTTCACCGGAAATGTTCCATCAATCAGTCTTCCCGATGTCTGAAATGCACTTTTAATTTCTCTCCACCTCGTTCTTTCTGTCTCTGTTCTGTCGGATCGTGCTGTTGTTACCTGAGCTTTATTACTTCAGCATCCACCTCCGTCTCTCTCCCACTCGCTTTAGATGGTATGTATCTAACTTTTCAACCCTCCCAGGAATTTCTCTTGCTCGGCCTCTCTCACCGTCATTCTCTGACTCTGTCCCTGGGTGTATTTCCCCTCAGCTACCTCCCTGCCCTTTTTTTCTTGTTCGCATTTAGATTTCTCCCTGTTTCATGTATCCGTTCTTGAATCCATCTCGTGGGCTTTTATTCATTTTTTGTTCTCTCTTTCTGCTTATCCAGCATGGTATTCTCGTTCTGTCTGTCTCCTTGGATCGCTCCGTCTCTGTCTGCACCCTGCAGGTCTGGACCATTGTATTTGTCTTTCTCTTTCTGCATCTTTCTCCATTTCTGTCTGTCCTAACTCTTCCTGCCTACAGTTTCCGGCTCCCATTATTTATGTTATCTGGTATGGTAAGGAAGCGTCTGAAAACTCACCTTCCAGGTCAGAGAGCAAACTTCCATTCACAACATGCATATGCACCAGCGATCACAACCGACCCACACACACACACACACACACACACACACACACACACACACACACACACACAAACACACACACACACAAACACACACACACACAAACACACACACACACGCACTCACACACACACACACACACACACACACACACTCGTAGCTGAGCACCTCACTCCCCATCCATCTCCACGTATCCATGCAGGGCCTGGACCATTTCCATCAATAAGCCCTAACCGCCTGATGCCTGGAGGAAGAACGCCACTACTGACACCTTGTCTCTCTGCAACCACACAGGTCGAATGCGGATTTCACCAGTTTCCTCATTTCGCCTCCGCCACTTTACCCAATCTTAAGCCTCCAACTATTCACCTCCCTCTTGATCAGACCATTGACATTACCATCTATCCACTTTATCCTCCTCTCCGACGAATCACGTTCTCCCCACCTTCATCTATCTCTAGAATTCTCAGTTATCTTGCCGCCAGCCCCGTACACCTCCCATTTACCGCTCAGTCCCGCACCCCCACGGCCCACAAACCACATTCCTGATGATGGGTTATCCGAGAAACGTTTATTCTTTTGTGGCATGAATGCTGCCAGACCTGCTGTGCTTTCACAGCGCCACAATTTTTGAATTTGATCGC
This sequence comes from Chiloscyllium punctatum, assembly GCF_047496795.1. Classification (NCBI taxonomy): domain Eukaryota; kingdom Metazoa; phylum Chordata; class Chondrichthyes; order Orectolobiformes; family Hemiscylliidae; genus Chiloscyllium; species Chiloscyllium punctatum. The sequence goes on from NC_092773.1 coordinate 65,924,756, forward strand.
GAGCATATGCATTCCTTACTTTCTCCTTATTTGAATCTGCAACTTTGTCTCTGTGTGGATTTCAGTTCTGTGATATGCGTGTGTGTGTGTGTGTGTGTGTGTGTGTGTGTGTGCGTGTGTGTGTGCGCGCGCGCGCGTGTTAGCGAGATTGTAACTGTGTGATTGGACAATGGAAGGTCAGATAGCAACCATTGGCCATGCCATTTGAGAAGCTGCTTTCCCTTCCACCTCGATGTTTCCTTCTTTAATCTCACAAGAAAAAACTTCTTGGTTTGCTCCTTACATAGCGGAGTTGTGTTCCAGCTAGAGGGACCTGGGGACAGACTGGATGAATTGGGATTTTGGAGAGAGAAGCACTTCTGTGTCAGAGCCTGGAGTTAATGAAACAGTTGTGTTTCTTTGTGTCAGTGAGAGATGGAGGGAGTGAGAGAGAGATACTGGAATCTCAATGCATCGGGGCAGAAATGAGATCATTGAAACCATTGCATCTGCACTGATATCATGGCAAATACATTTTTTGATTCCCATTCTCCCGCTTTCTTGTGTAACCCTTGATCCCTTTGATACATAAGACCTATCTATCTCAACTTTAAGTTAACTCAGTGACAAGGTAATCATGCCCTTCTATGTCAATGAATTCCGTGGGTGCATTACTCACTGGCTGAGGAGGTATTTCCTTTACTCCGTTGTAAAAGGTTTTGCCTTTACTCTGAAACTAAGTCCTCGTTTCATAGTCTCTTCTACCAGTGGAAACATCTTCATAACATATACTGCACCGAAGCCATTCAGTATCATTTGCCTTTCAATTAGATCCTCATTCTCCAGTTAAACTCCACCTATTTCCCTCTCCAACCCTGCCCGCTTTCCGCATATTTCCTTCCCTAACCCCTATTAGATTTTCTTCAAGACCGTTCCCTCCATGACCATCTGGTCAAATCCACGCAACCTAATAACCCTCTCTCCATTCATGGCAACTCCTCCTGCCACCGCAGAAATAGCAAAGGCTGTGCCCACAGCTCCCCCCTCATCTCTGCCCAAGGCCCCCCAAGGAGCGTTTCACATCCATCAATGTTTCACCTGCACGTTCACATGTGTCATTTATGTGTCTGTTGCTCCTGATGCTGTCTCCTCTTCATTGCGGAAAGTGGATTCCATCTCGCAGACCACTTTAGGGAATAGCTCTGGGATCCCTGAAAAACAATCAACACCAACGCCCCTTGGCCGAAATTGTCAACTCGCCCTCCCACTCTGCAGAGGACCTGCTGCTCTTGGGCCTACTCCAACGCCACTCCCTCACCACCTGACGCCAGATGCGGAGAAATGCCTTCTGACTCGGACGCTTCAACCCTACTGCATCAATGTGGAAATCACCAGATTCCTAATTTATCCTCCCCCCCCCGACACCTTAACCCAGTTCCCAGCTTCCAGGTCAGGACCGTCCTCATAACCTGTCAATATTCCTTCTCAGCTATCGGCTCCATCCTCCTCTCTGACCTATCAACTTCACTCCACCTCCATCCATATATTGCGATCTCAACCGCCTTCCTCCCAGCCCCACACCCCTCCCAATTGTGTCTCCACCCCGAGGATGCCTGCCTCATTCCCGATGAAGAGTCTTGACCCAAGACGTCGATTTACACCCTCCTCTGCTGCTGTCTGGCCTGCTGAGCTTCTTCAAAACCAAACTCCTCTTGACCCTCCTCAAATACAATCAAACAAGTATAAACCCAGAGTAATCAAACATTCCACCCTTGTTAAGCTGTTCATCTCTGCGACCATCCTCGTGAATCTCACCTGAACACGCTCCAGTGCCAGTACATCCTTCCTTTAACAATGGGGCCAGAATGCGCAAAATACTGACTGTTGCTCTCTTTTCTCCCTGTGTTTTGCCTTTATGTCTCTGCCTCAAAGTCCTTCCCACTTTCTGTATTTTGTTGTTTCTCCCTGTCTCCCTTTCTTTGTCTCTTTCTCTCTCCTGTGCTCTATATCTCACAGAGTTCTCTCTTGTATCTACTTAGTTCAATCTCTCTCCCTGTCGAAATGTATATATTTCGATAGACAGCGCCCAGAAACCCTAGCTACTCTCCCCTGCAACAAAGACACCTCAGAAACTACTGCCAGACTACGGAGAGCACATGACATCATTGTTGCCCACAAACCGACCTACTGAGCAGAAAAGACCCTATACAGCAAAACGGAATGCACTTAAAAACACCTTGCAAGATCTGTAATAAAGCACTACAATGGACAAATAAGCAGAAACCTAGCCGGCAGGATACCACGAATACCACCTCAGCACGATAAGACATGACCCAAGATCACTACTAACATTTTATAAAAAACGAGGAAATACAACGCTTTTACTGGGTCAACAAATTCATCCTTGTGCAAGGCAAACAGAGACACTCACGAGAATTCCTGGAAGCATTGCATTCCAAATGGAACTCTATCAACAAACACATAGATTTTGATGGTATCCACAAACATCTGAGAAAAAGAACATGAAGCCTCAGCACCAACACAGGAAATGACATTCAGCAATCCATGGAAACCTAAACGCATGAATAGAAAGTGGTGCATAACACTACTGCTTGATTGCAGGCTCACTGATGACGTTACCTATTCTAGTGATGAAAAACCTGATACCATCCTTCCAACTCAATGAGCAAACGTAAATTCAGAAACTCAATCAGATTTATAAATCTTCTGAAAATTAGGTATACTGGTGTTAATGTTTTTCAGTGTATGCTGTGCCTGCACCCCTGACAGTGGGAACGCTGTTGATTTGGGGTGAACTTATTGCAAAAGTGGTTAAACCCTTCCCCTTCTCCCTGTAGGTACCTCTTGTGTTCAACGTGATACAACGGAAGTGTTGATGTATACCTGTATACGTGTGCCCCGTGTGCCTATCACTGGTTGCAATCGACTCACTGGACGGAGGTTTCGTCGAATGAATGAAGTAAAAACTGATGAGCCAGGGTAACATTGCCTCTCTCTGTCACTTCCTCCTATGTTCCCCCACATCACAAGCGGCAGATGTTCCTTGAAGAAAGCATCGCTGCCTGTAAATCCTCAGGTCTCACAGTTGCTTCCTTCTTGAAATGATACTTCAGAGACACAGCAGGTTGGCCCGATCGATGTTGTCTCTGGCATATAATCAGTAGGTGACAAAAAAGGGAAGATAGAAAAATAATAGAGAGAGAGAGATAATGTGAGAATGAAAGGGGAATATGAAGTGAGAAGAAATCAGGGATAGAGAGAACATCTACCAAAGCTCTGTCGACGTGGTTGACCCAGAATTGAAAGAAAGCACGCAATGATTAAAGCACATTTCCTGAGCTCAACTCTTGCCTGAGGACCAAGACCTGGGGCCGAGTTTGTCCAGCTCAGCGTCTTCAACGCAAAGACAAACAAGCAATATAGTTCCCTCTGCTGCGTGGCACACTCAATTGGGCATTTTTATTAATTACGAATTGAAGTTACAGATACAGTCAGCACTTAATCACTGGCCTCTGAGTCGACAGAAACATTCATACATGTTCTTATAATTCACTGTGGGCTTAGGTCGGACAAATCATCAATTCCCTTATTTTAGTCACAAAGCATCTGACATCTTGATTGCTCAGAGCTTGAACTGAAATAGAATATTATGGAATTTTTGCGAAATGAATTAATCTAAATGATTTATGCATTTGTGTAAAGGGATATTTCAGTACACTCTTCAGCTCCTGTCTAAATAAAGTCTGTGTCACTGCATAAATCATCGTGTTTGTGCAGCAACTGAGCAGTTGCATCATGAAGCCCAATTCCTGAGCAAAGTTATCGAGATTCACAGAGTCGTAACCCAACCAAAACATCCGGTTCCACAGAGTATACACCATTATTACTGACCATAACAGGATGAAATTGAGCGATATCACAAACAGTAAAATTATGGATTTTTTTCGATTTTGCATTTCTGTATCAGACTGACCGTCTACATTTGTCTGAGCCCGGAGTCTTCTGCGGGCTCTGCTGGTTACTGAAATGTGTCTGACGGTGAAAACGTTGAGCAGCAAAATCAGCAGAAATGGGAGTGTCGGGGTTATAATGTTGTGTAAGAAATCAATTGCGACCCAGACACGAGAATATTTAACACTAGTTGTTATCACACAAAACCAGGGGGAGTTCTGCAGCCAATATTGACCTGTGTACATAAAATACCAGAAAATGTTCTTTAAACAACTCAGCAAAGTCACTGTTCCAAGAACCACAGTTGCCGTTTTATCATTGCAGTATTTACTTTTCAGATTCTGGCAACAAATTGCCACAAATCGATCGAAAGTGAAAGTGACGCTGAACCAGACAGAACAGTCAGTGGCTGCATAAAGCAGGATAGCGTGGACATTACAAACGGGGATATACCAGAAGAAATTGAAATGCTCATAATAAACAATTGGGATGTGCCGCAATATCAGGTCGAGGATAATGACCAGTAGATCCGCCACTGCCATGGCCCCGAGATAACGACGGACACATGAAGACAATCCACAGTCTTTGTAACAGAAGATGAAGATCGTCACTATATTAACTGGGCGGAAGGAAAGCAAAGAAAATTATGCATCATCTGGATTCGAAGTTACCAGTTTGATTGAGCACGTCATGGCTTCAGAGGTTATTAGATTAATTGATGCTAAAATTACAATCGGAAAAGTCTGATTTACTACAAAAAATGTGATGTAAAACGCCGGGCACACTCCCTAGCCAAACTCACAGGCAAACACTAGTATTGACAGTAGATTTCCTGAACATTCCCACACACTGGACCACTCGAGAGCAGATACCTGTCACTTATTTTCAGTTGCTAATATGGAGGGACAATACGTTACCGTTCTGAAGCATTTTCTTCCAGTTCCCTGAAGACAACGATAGGGTGGAAGTTTCTGTCTTTTAGTCCAACTTCTGGTCGACATTTGTAGAGAAGAAATACAAACGCAGGGAAAACATACTCATTCTTTTAACTGTCTGAGAAGTCTTGGAAACTGCGTCTCCTTCTCCATGGAACGGGGTCGCACCCCTCCATATTATATCTTTAGAGAAGTTAACTAATACCGGGCCAATGTAAAATAATGTCAAGTGTAGAATGCTACACAGAATTTATTTTGTCATGCGAAATTCAGAGTTATGGGGTGACTGAATTATTTTCAAGATTTCTTGGTTATCTCTGATTGGAGGGTCTCAATGATCAGTACCATGTCCTCAACTACATTCATCCTGAATCAACATTTTCAATAAGTGGAACAATGGCTTTCTAACTGAATTTGTCAAAGACGCAAAAAAAAGGATGTAACTGAAATATTTTGTTGAGAAGCTATTTTCTAAAAGCTTTTCGCTTTGACAAGAACACTGTGCCCTTGCTTTTTATCAGCGGGATCGTAAACCGGGGGCAGCTCCGAACGGGCTGGCTTAGCACTGAGATGGAACCCTTTTCCGAAGAAGCCTGGTTCTTTTCATGTAAACAGAGGAGATATTAGGACAAAAAAGTTAATGTGTTAGAATTGGCTCAAAGGTAGATGACAGAATGTGGTGGTGGAGGGTTGCCTTTGAGACTGCAGGCCTGTGACCAGTGGAGGGCCACAAGGTTCGTTGCTGGTTTCTTTACTTTTTGTCATTTACAAAAATGATTTGGATGCGAGCATTAGAGGTACAGTTAGTACGTTTGCAGATGACACAAAAATTAGAGGTGTAGTGGACAGCGAAAAATGTTCCCTCAGATTACAACACGATCTGGACGAGATGGGCAAATGGGCTGAGAAGTGGCAGATGGAGTTTAATTCAGATAAATACGAGGTGCTGCATTTTGGGAAAGCACATCTTTGCAGGACTTATACACTTAATGGTAAGGTACAAGGGAGTGTTGCTGAACAAGGAGACATTGGTGCGCAGGTCCATAGTTCCTTGAAAGTGGAGCCGCAGGTAGATAGGATAGTGAAGAAGGCGTTTGACATGTTTTCCTTTATCGATCAGAGTATTGTATACAGGAGTTGGGAGGTCATATTGCGGCTGCACAAGATATTGGTTAGGCCACTGCTGGAACATTGAATGCAATTCTGGTCTCCTTCCTATCGGAAAGATCTTGTAAATCTTAATATATTCTAATCTAATCTGAATGGAGAAAACTGCAATACAGTTAAACATGGTTTATCGAAATAATAACTGGACAATGAGACTTACCAGGGACACCAACTATAGCCAGAATAGGATAATAAAAATACTGAATAATCAAAAGTGAAATTTTGATCTTTGATGTTAATGACCATTGATGATAATATGTTGAAAGATACCACACAGCCTCGAATATACCCTTGTCCAATGTTGTAACATTCCAGTCGATTGTTCTGAGATTCTGATCCATTGTTATATCTTTCCAGTCAGGTGCTGTCAGCTTCTGATCTATCCTCCACATCTCCCTGAAGCTGTTGATCGCTGTTAGTGCTGTATGAAATGCTCCGCTCTTATCATGTGATACAACATTGAACGGTAATCATTTATAAATAAAAGTTGGAACCCTCCACTTGGATAATTGAAATCCACGGAGACTGACGGTAATCACAAGCTCCGAAAAATCAGGTTCAATTAACCCCTTCCTTACATGGCTCTTCATATCATAATTAAAGGGAATACTTGCCTAGTTTGGAGGGATTGGATGAGAGTTGCTGAGAATTGAAACATACATTTCAAACTTTTTAAATTTTCCATTCTGGTATGTGGGATTACAGAGAAAACAATGCAAAATTGTACATGTTCCACTCTGCAAAATGCGACTGACGACATAAAATGACTAGAAGTCAAATTTCTATGGACTATGCAAAAAAGATTTAACCCCCGCTGACTTTGTGTAATGCTGTTCCAATATTAAGTGCTGCATTATTAAATCCTTTCGCAGCTTTGAGACATCGTTCAGAGCATTGAGACTATTACTCAGGAACTTGAGGAAACAGTTCTATACCTATATGCATGCTTTCGAATAGTGCGAGGAGGCCATTCAGCCCACTACTGCCAATTAGGACTTGAAAATGCAGAAAGTTCGCATGTTGTCACATTTTGGAAAGGGAGCCATTCAACACATAAAGAAGTGTTCCCAAAGCTCCTCGAGGACTCACTGTGATGCCACCTACAATACATTTTGCTGTTTGCGTTTTTGTAACAGGGAAGGAAGGGGTCTCCATTTGATACAATTTAGTAGCGGTTCATAATACACGGGCTTGTGCTTCATTTACTGTCTCATGTCTGTTTCAGTTCATCAAGAGCAGGGCATTCAGCTTCTCTAGTCTGTTGCACAGTAAAATAAACAGAGCATTCAGCGTCGCAAGACTGTTACAGAGGGACAAGAGGAGACCATTCAGTGTCTCAATTATGTCACAGTGGGAGAGGATGAGGCCATTCAGACTCTCGAATTTGTAACTGGGACATGAGGAGACTAGTCAGTCTTTGCAGACTGTAACAGAGGAACACGATGACGTCATTCATCATCTGAACCCCGTTACAAAGGGACACGAAAATGTTATCCAGCTTATTAAATCTGTGAAATAAGTTTATTTACGTGTGTAATTATGAGAAAAATCTCAAATGCATCACTCTAATTTTGAAGATGTTGTACAAAAACCAGAGAAAGGCAATAAAGGCTATAGGTAATGTGAGGAACAATACAGTCCCTCAGTTCCATTCCTGATGAGCAGCAGGAGACGATACAGCTATTCGATGCTGTTGCTCAGGAGCAAGAGAAGGACATTCAGTTCACTAATATGGTGCACAGGAACAGGAGGGTGTCAGTTAAGTGTTCCAGCTTGGCGACCAGGAATATCTGGAACCCCGTGAGCCTCCAGGAACATAATACGCACGAATTCGGAAGAGAAATCATATTCCCAATGAATGTGACACAGCGGGAGAGAACGAGAATTAGTTTGTTGCAAACAGAAGAATAATAATAGGTTTAAAGAACACGTTTTTCAGTTTGCTACAACATTGATGAAAAATCATATCTCTCCTCATTCCGTTTGACAGAGTTTTCACTCTCTGCAGCCACTGCACCATTTGTTGGTCATATTACAGACACAGATATTGTAAGTATAACCACCTGAAACCGTAACCTCCAGGAAACACTCCCCAGTATCGTTACAAACTTTCAAATATCAGAATTAAGTCAAACACCGCTTGCCTACAGGATCTAATCTCATCTAAATAAATATTCATTGAGTGGTGCCTCACGTGACAGAGCACATGATCAGCAGAGCAAGTGACGTCAACAGAATTTCAGTTTACAGGATTGGAACACGATACAAAGATGTGCCTCAAAGCTTCTGAAGCCAGCTATTTGACATTCACCAACGCACGCGATGCTGGGAAGCGATACAAAAAGTGAGCCATGCCTTTAGACAACATCAGAGCTTTTTAAAAGTAGAACGCGATGTTCCAGAGTGAGCTATATCCAGTTCAAGAGAAAGAGACAGAAAGTTAAAACTGAACAATCACTTAATGGAAAACAAGTAGCTGACATTTGGGGTAGATACTGGAATTGGACGACGTGGAGAAGACAACATTTGGAGTTCCTATATTGAGAATGAGAATATGAAAAACAGACATTGTGACATCTGCTGAAGTGTTTAGATATGTCACACTCGCCAACCACCTCTCATAAATGTAGATGCTGGAGAATCAGAGTTGGGAAAGGGCGCCAGAAAAGCACACCCGGTCAGGCAACGTCCAATGTGCAGAAAATCAATGTTGTAGGAATAAGTCATTCATCAGAAATATCATGGGGGCAATGTAAGATTGGACGGTAGGTTTGCGGGGAGGATGGACCGGATAGATAGGAAGGAAAATGAGCACGTCAGAAAGCTCAAGAGTGCAGTGCCAACTTGGAGGATTGGATCTCCGACGAAGTGGGGAAAGGGGAGATGAAGGAAGTGGTGAACCGACGTTGATGCCGTGTTGTTGGAGTGTCACAAGATGGATGATGAGGCGTGCTTCCTCCAGGCGGCGCGTGGTGAAGGCCCAGGAGTTGCATGCCCTTGTTGAAGTGAGAGAGTGAGTTGAAGTGGCTGGCCGTAGAGCAATATAATTGTTTGCTGCGTGTCTCAAAGATGGGCCCTCAGACATTCCCAGGTAGTTTCCTGTTTCACGAAAGTACAGCAAACTGCATTGAGTGCAATGGACACAGTCGATGAGATGTGTGCAAAATCAACAGGCCCTCCAGTTCATCTGCTCCAATTTCTGCACCTCCACACTTGAACACCACCACGCCAATCAAATAATGAGCTGAAGTGTTCTCCGATTGGCAGAGAATACCCCTGCCTGGCGAATGTCTCATTTCTCCGTTGCCATCGCGGCTGCTCGATCTCGCCACTGTACTATGCCTTAGAGTATCCTTGCCTTTAGTATCCTGGATAAACAAATGTTGTCCGAGTCACATGAGTACCTGCTGGTTACATGATGGGTGGCGCCCCACATGCAACGTTCGGATCCATGTCAACACTCTGACACGTCTTTCATTGGCTGCTGTGGCAGGGTTGTGTGTCCGACTTTGTCCTGAATGTTGGGCAGTTATCGACAATCGTATAGTGAAAGTTTAGCTGTTGTATAAAGGTGAGGGGTGAAGGCGTAGGGAAGGTGTTGACGAGGTGCTCATGCTCATTGATAATGTGTTGCAGGTTGCAAAGAACTAGAGCTGCTCCCTCCCAGTTGGTGAACACTTCAACAGTTATGGACATTCGGTCTCGGATCTTCGGGTGATCATCCTTAAAGGTGAACTTGGATACAGGCAACAATGCAGCTTGACCAAGCAGAGGCTGATGGATAAGTTCAGTATGCATGAGTTTGGCTTCAACTGGGACCATGGGTTCATGTCTCACTACAGGTGACCCCACTGCTCTATACATTCTCCTTCAAATACACACACTCACACAAGCACCCGGAAACACGCTCTCTTACATACACACACACTCCACACGCACATGAATGTGGGCATTTTCGCACACCAACACAAACACACATGCACACACACATACACACATACACACAAACTCATGCATTCATTTTTTTGCTGTATTTCACATACACACGCAAACACACACAAGCACACACACACAGATACACACACACACTGACACACACACACACACACACACACGTCTAGGGGTAAGTTTGCATTTGCAGAACTGCATTGCAGGTACTTTCGATTTTGTTCATTAAACGCACAATCATCTGTCAGCAACGAAATAACTTTGGTAATCCAAGCAACATTTTGTAAATTCCTTGCTTGTAATCAGAACCAGACTGGCTAAAGTCTGGATTACCTACAGACTCTAACATCAAACCTTCAATGCGTTGTCTGAGCTGAAATGTCACCTTTTCGCACGAAACCTTAAGTTAACTCTAGAATGTGAGTTTAATGAATATTTGGAATTTACACATTAATAAATCGAATCCTGCAAAATATTTTGAAAGATGAAAGACATAACAACAATATAGGTTGATTCAATATGTTGCATCAGTGAATGACATAAAGATATTTTGCTATAAATTCTATGTTTAATGATCCTACTCCACTTGATGTAGAAGCAGCGCTCCGAACGCCTGTACTTGCAACGAAATCAGTTGGACTATAACATTGCGTCATGTGATTTTTAACTTTGCCCTCTACAGTCGGGAGATAGGATTCCCGCTTGCAGAACAGTTCAGGGAACATCTTTGAGACACTGGCAAGAAAGAATCCATCCACCCTGTGGCCAACCAATTCAACATCCCCTACGACAAGGTCATGCCATTCCTGGACCTCCTGCACCGTCAAAATCCAAGCTTAAACCGGGACCTTGAGTTCATGTCGCATACAAGTGGCCCGACCACACTATATTCTCTCTCATACACACACTCACGGAAGCACACATAAACACACTGTTTTACATAAGTAATCACACACAGACATGCAGATGTTCTTTCCTAACCCACTCCCTCTCATGCAAAGACACAGGCGGCCCCAAGAGTCGCACCCATGCGCACACCTCCACACAGGCCAGTACTCCATCGTGCACACAAACACTCTCTATCAAGCACGCACGCACAATTACAGACACACTCACACGCACATCCACATTCTCCATCTCTCTATATGCTTCACATGCATGTTGAATGAAGTGGGCCTCATCTTACACCTTGGAAGCTTACAACAACATGGCGTCAACGTCGAATTTGCTCCCCCCCGACCTCAATCCAGATCCAATCCTATAACTCGGCAGTGTCCTCTTGAAATGTCATAACTGTCTATTTTGATACTAACTATCTACCCAAAAGTGCCCTCTGACCTATCACCATCTCCCCGCGCCAGCATCTGCTATTGACTTCCCAGCTCCCTTTATAGAACATAGAACATAGAACATTACAGGGCAGTACAGGCCCTTCGGCCCTCGATGTTGCGCCGATCAAAGCACACCTAACCTACACTAACCCAATATCCTCCATATACCTATCCAATGCCCGCTTAAATACAGATAAAGAGGGAGAGTCCACTACTGCTACTGGCAGGGCATTCCATGAACTTACGACTCGCTGAGTGAAGAACCTACCCCTAACATCAGTCCTATATCTAGCCCCCCCCTTAATTTAAAGCTATACCCCCTTGTAATAGCTGACTCCATACGTGGAAAAAGGTTCTCACTGTCAACCCGATCTAACCCCCTAATCATCTTGTACACCTCTATCAAGTCACCCCTAAACCTTCTTTTCTCCAATGAAAACAACCCCAAGTGCCTCAGCCTTTCCTCATAGGATCTTCCTACCATACCAGGCAACATCCTGGTAAACTTCCTCTGCACCCGTTCCAGTGCCTCCACATCCTTGCTATAGTATGGCGACCAAAACTGCACACAATATTCCAGATGCGGCCGCACCAGAGTCTTATACAACTGCAGCATGACCTCAGGACTCCGGAACTCAATTCCTCTACCAATAAAAGCCAGTACGCCAGATGCCTTCTTCACTGCACTATTTTCCTGGGTGGCAACTTTCAGAGATCTGTGTACATGGACACCAAGATCCCTCTGCTCTTCCACACTACCAAGTATCCGACCATTAGCCCAGTACCCCATCTTTTTGTTACTTTTACCAAAGTGAATCACCTCACACTTAGCTACATTGAATTCCATTTGCCACCTTTCTGCCCAGCTCTGCAGCTTCTCTATATCCCGCTGTAATCTGCCACATCCTTCCTCACTGTCTACAACTCCTCCGACTTTCGTATCATCCGCAAACTTGCTCACCCAACCTTCTAACCCTTCCTCCAGGTCATTTATAAAAATGACAAACAGCAATGGTACCAAAACAGATCCTTGCGGAACACCGCTAGTGACGGCACTCCAAGATGAACCTTTGCCATCAACTACTACCCTCTGTCTTCTTGCAGCCAGCCAATTTCTAATCCAAACCTCCAACTCACCCTCAATGCCATATCTCTGTATTTTCTGCAGTAGCCTACCATGGGGGACCTTATCAAACGCCTTACTATAATCCATATATACCACATCTACCGCTTTCCCCTCATCTACCTCCTTAGTCACCTTCTCAAAGAATTCAATAAGGTTTGTGAGGCACGACCTGCCCTTCACAAAACCATGCTGACTATCCTTGATCACATCATTCTTATCCAGATGTGCATAAATCCTATCCCTTACAATTCTCTCTAAGACTTTGCCCACAACAGAAGTGAGACTCACTGGCCTATAGTTACTAGGATTATCCCTACTCCCCTTCTTGAACAAGGGAACCACGTTTGCT